>NC_069799.1:62593160-63230348 GCF_027406575.1 Nycticebus coucang | reverse complement strand
TTCTTCTGGGGCATTCTTCTTCCCCTTCTGGAATTCCTATAACTCGTATGTTGGAACGCTTCATAAAGTCCCATAATTCTGACAGTGAACGTTCTGCTTTCTCTCTCTTCTTTTCTGCCTCTTTTACTATCTGAGTTATCTCAAGAACTTTGTCTTCTACCTCTGAAATTCTTTCTTCTGCATGGTGTAACCTGTTGCTGATACTTTCCATTGCATCTTTAAGTTCCCTAATTGACTGTTTCAGTTCCTTCAGCTCTGCTATATCCTTTTTATATTCTTCATATCGTTCATCTCTTATTTGATTCTGTTTTTGGATTTCCTTTTGGTTATTTTCCACTTTATTAGCAGTTTCCTTCATTGTTTCCATCATTTCTTTCATTGTTTTCAACATGTGTATTCTAAATTCCCTTTCTGTCATTCCTAGCATTTCTTCATAGGTGGAATCCTCTGCAGTAGCTACCTCATGGTCCCTTGGCGGGGTTGTTATGGACTGGTTCTTCATGTTGCCTGGAGTTTTCTGCTGATTCTTCCTCATGAGTGGTTTCTTTTATCTGTTTCCTTGCCCTAATTTTCCTTTTACTTCCTCTTGCTCTTTAAGTTCTCGTGCCTGTGGACTAAGGGTTACAGGACCAGAGGGGTGAGAAGGTTGAAGAGCGAAAAAGGGATGAAAGAAAGGAGGACTGAGTGATAAGAAAAAAAAAGAAAAATAGAGAAAGGAGAGGGGGTGGGTAAAAGGAATATTGACAAAAAGAAGAGAGGCACAGAAAGAGGGAGACAGAACAATATAGGTGTACAGTAGGGTACTTTGACACAACCTTTAAAAAAAACCCACCTTCTGGGGGTGCCCAGTTGGGTGGTTCCCTTGAGGTCAGCAGCTCTTTGCTAACCTGATCAGACATAGTACCCCACCTCCACCCAGTAGAGAGGAAAGGCAAAAATGCTATAAATCAAACCAAAACAAGCAAACAGAAAACTTTACGGGATAAAATTGGGTGAAAAACCAAATAATAGCAGTAGAAACACTAGCAAAAATGAAGTTCTAATTATTGAAAAAGACAGCAATGGGAAATTATAATTAAACTAGAAAAATTGAGAAAGAAAAAGGATCTGTATGGAAAAGGTTGAACTTATAAAACAAAACAACATCAACAACATCAAAATAAACAAGAAAAAAAACAACCAAAAACAAAGCAGTATGTATATGTTATTGAATATTGTCTGGGCAACACGTGCTCTTCTGGGGTATGAGATGTTAATCACAGTTCTGATACAACTGGAGGGTGCTGATTTCTCAAACCCCAGCAGGTAGACACCCTAAATCTCTCTTCAGCCCACTTAAAAGGCACTTTGAACTTGTTCACTTGCTGAGCAGAAGCTTTCCCAGGGAAGCTTGTCTCTGGAATCACTGCTGAAGTGGCTGTCCACTTACCCAGTGTGCCAAAACTGGTCTCACTCTTCCCCTGAGGGTTAGGGCTGCAAGGTGGCTCAGACCCCGCCCTTAGGCTACTTGGTCGCTGGGTTACCAGCTCCCACCCAATTCTAGCTCTGTGACCCTGAGGACGGAGCTTGCCGGGGCAGATCGCTCACAATGGCTCCCTGTGACCCAATGCCAAACACCATTAGCTCCATTGGCTCAGCGGCTCAGACTGGGGCCCTAGACAAAGGCCAAAGTTCTCCGCACTCCCGCTCAGGCTCTCCCCAAGGTAGTTCAACTGAGTGCCAAGTCCAAAGACACCAAAACAGTTCACAGGTAAGGCCTTTCTGGTTTGCAGTCTTGCTGCTACTGAACTTACAGTTGCAGGCGGGTTTAGACCGATTGAACACACGCGACCACTTGCCGGTTTTCCACTGTTTTAGTCCTCCTCTTGGGGTCCAGAAGTCTCTCGCTGACTCCCTGTATCCACACAGGGGTGATGATAGGCAGATCCCACCAGCCAGAGATGCCTGGAGTTCTATCTCCCCAGACTCATGGTGCCCAGATACAAGAAAGCTGTTACTCGGCTGCCATCTTGCTCCGCCTCTGGATTTTCTTTTCCACTCTCTCTCTCTCTTTTTTACCTTCAGATTAATTAAATATATTTTATTCACTTGGATTAATGAAAAATTTTTTAGTCATTCTATTTTACCTTCTTTGTAGGTTTATAAGCTCTTTGTTTTGTTTGCTTAGTAATTGCTTTAGGATTTATACATCTTTAACTCATTATAGTCTATCTTCAAGTGATCATGAACTATTCCTTATATACACATAGTATGTGCTACAAGAGTAGGCTTTTATTTTTCTTCTTCAACCTTTATGTTATTGTTGTAATAAATTCTATGTTTATATAGATTATAAATTCTATACATGTATATATTATTTTTGCCTAAATAGTGATTATATTTTACAGAAATTTAAATAAGAAAAATATCTTGCATATTACCCCATAATTACCTTTTCAGTTGTTCTCTTGTGTAGAGTCACATTTCCATCTCATATTATTTTCCTTTTGTCTGAAGAGCATCGTTTAATGCTTCAGGTAGGGTGGGGTTTGTTATTGATGAATACATATAACTTTTATATGTTTGCAAGTATTTTCTTCACCTTTATTTTTGAGATTTTTTTTTTATTTGGTATAGAATTCTACCTTGGCACATTTTTTTTCCCTTTCAATATTTCAAGAATGTTCTTCATTGTATGAAAGTGACAAGATCTTATACAGCAAGCCTACATTTTTTGTGAAACCAGTTTTTTTCTCTTTGTACATCACATATTCTCATTGCTTTACTAAACTTTAATATAATGTGCATTATTTTTCTCCCACTTTCAAATTCTAACTCAAAAACCTCTTTCCTACAAGGCCTAGTTCCATCACCTCAAAATTGTTTTTTTTTTTCCCCCCCTCAGGCCCTTCCTAGTTTTTACCATATACTGTTTTTATTTATGTATAGATTCTACTTTTTTCCCTGACTATATGTAGTACAGTGTGAGGGCCAGGTTGACAAGAGGCTCATCTCTCTATTTTCCAATTTGCTTTGCACTGAATAATAGGCTTCCAATAAAAGCTTGGTGAATGAGGGCAGGAAGTCATTTAAATAAAGTATATCAAGATAATTCTAAATGAATCAACATTTCAGGAATGTTTTATCTGGTGCCTACTTGTGAACACAGAAATAAATATTATGCATGGCTCATTGGATTGGGCAGGAAAGAATAGTCTTCAGAGATTTTTTTTTTTAAGATTTCTTTTGGATCAAAGAAAATTGATATATTAGCAATTCAACACTAAGACTTAACTGATAAAACATCATGGTAATTGATATAGAGATACCAGAGCCCAGTTTAATGTTCTTTGTAAGTTTATCCTTTGAGAACTATTATTGCAAGAAGTTGAGCTAAGATTAAGATAGCTTGATAATAAATAGAGATATTTGCTTGGCGCATTGAAATGCAGAGTAGGTTTATTTTCCTTTTGAATAAAGGTGTTGATGGGATTGTTGAGGTCACAGATGTGAGAGTACTGAAAATATTTTAGAAAATTTCAAACTTCATTTAATAAACAACTTTTGGCATACCGTTTCTGGTCATGAATACCTTGAACCAGTAACTCAACCAACTCTCAGTTTCCTTATCTATCAAATGGAGATAATGGTACTACGTAAGTGTCATTGGAGAAAATCAGTTATTTTGAGTAAAGTTCTTAGAATAGTGCTTTTTGTTATGCTAGTAAGGATTATATCAATTTTAACTATTATTGAATACCATGACTTACAAAATTGTGCATCGTATTTTTTTCTCTTGTTTGGTTGTAGGCCACAAGACATCTTTTTTTTTTTTTTTTTTTTTGGTTTTTGGCCAGGGCTGGGTTTGAACCCACCACCTCTGACATATGGGACTGGCGCCCTACTCCTTGAGCCACAGGCACTGTCCAAGGCCACAAGACATCTTGACTCCTATAGTTTAGTGTGCTGTTTTCATGTAGAGCGTGTTCAGACTATTGTTGTTTTTTAAACAAATGACTCTAAGCCTTCTGAGGATAAGGTGCTTACCCTTGTGATGGGAATGGTTTAGATTAGAAAGCATTCCATGATGGTGAGTAATATTAAGCACTGAAATCAGAGATAGACTGAGGAGGAATCTTTCCACTGAAGTCTATGGGATGAGGATAGTAACTCATTTGTCTGAGTCATCTTCGACTCCTGCCAGAAGAAGTCATTATTATTTCATGATTAATAGTCCAACAACATAGACAATGCTGACTCAGCATATTACTCATATTCACGCTATCTGCTTCAGAAAATATTAATTAAATAACTTTAGGGGCATGACATTTGCTAGATTCCTCCAACTCAACGTTCCAAATAGCAAGCTGCCTACTTAACCTTCAACACTTGAAATTTAAAGCAAGAACTGACCCCTAATAGTATAACAATATATATAGGTGGTCCCCTAAGGTGCTGAGAAGCTCCCTGTCTTACTCAGTTGGGCTATAATAATAGACTATCATGGACTTTGAGGCTTATGCAATAAATGTCCATCTCTCACAGTTCTGGAGGCTAGAAGTCCAAGATCAAGGTGCTGGCAGACACGGCATCTCTTCCTGGCTTGCTCAGCCCCCTTCTTGTTGTGTCCTCACACAGTACGGAGCAGAGAGAAGGGGTAAGTTCTTTGGTATCTCTTCTTAGAGGGACACTAATCTCCTTGTGAGGGCTTCACCCTTGGGGCCTAATTACTTCCCAATGGCCTTACCTCCTAATATTACCATGCCATTTGGGGTTTTGGGGCTTCAATGTATGAGTTTGTGGGGGACACAAACATTCCATCTATAACACCATCTCATTTTCAAACACCCTATTCTTCTGGTTGCCACAATGCCTGAAATTCCATTGTTATACATTCATTCATTCTTTAACCCATTTGACTGGGGCTCTAAACCCACTTTGACTTGTCATTATCACAAAGAGGGCAACATTAACTCCCAGAATGATTTAGGCATTAGACATATTTTATGGACAATGAGACAGGAGAACAAAGCATGGATGAAATGCTAATTTACGTTAAATGAAGAAGAGTTACATACTATTCAAGTGGAGAACACAGGACCTTTTATGGCTGGGGGAGGGGTACAAGGATTTCTCCGAGTGTGGCCAGGGTGCAGGACTGGAGACAGGTAAGGGCAGAGGTATGAGTTCTGAGAAGGTCTTGAAGTGAGACATCTCTGCCTTCTTGCTGTTTCTTAGAACCAGGCCTATTTAAATGGAAGGTGTTGGATTAATCCTTTCCAATCCACTTGAGACTCTGACCCAACATGTCTACCCTGGTGAGCAGGAATGGAGAAGACAGGCTTGGGTGTGCTCGTGGGGCTTGGTGTGAAGACCCAGAACACAGCCACCATCAACACAAAGGATGCACTCATCGGTCCTTCTAAGTTTTGAAGACTTTTGCCTTCCTTGTCTGTGGTTTGGGGCCAAAATCCCAGGCTATGTACATCCAAGTTACCTCAACCTAGAACATGCTTGGATTCTATAAATTATTTTCTCTATGATATACTTCCATGTAGATGTGTTAAGTTCCTCAATTTGAGATTTCTAACACTAACACTTTACCGCAACTTGGAACCACTATACAGATATAGGTGTATGTGGTGTGATAAATTGAGTCAATTATAAACCTAACTCTAGAAAAACAAACACAAGCAAAACGCAGAGCTTCTCCCTCACTTATCTCTTTATTTCAAGTTCCCACAGGCTTTAGGGTCTGAATTATCTACATGAATTGTCTCAGCATCCCCCTTCAATTTCTAAATGGAGATAACTCAAATTATGGCCCATATTATCGTTGCCCCCAATCTCTTTTTGGCTTCAAGATAATAAACATCTCCTAACAACTTAAAAAAAAAAAACTGAGATGCCCTTTTCACTTTGACCATACAGATGGAGAAATTGTAAATAACAGATCCTTGACACTCTTCAGAAATAAAATGTGATGAAGAGTTCAGTTGTCTGATTAAATTCTCCCAATAAAATCTCCCCTAGCCTATCCTTATCCCAGGGATAAGAACCACGCACACAATGGGCATTATTTTTCTTTTGAACATACTCGTATCTTGTCAAGATGTCATCAATACAAATACTTTGACATTTTTAGTGCAACGATTGGGAAGCAGGTTGAATTTTTCAATCCTCCCAGCCAATATAAGTCAGTCCAAGATACTTAATTTCTATTTGAGATCCTTCTTCTCTATTATAAACAGATCCCGCAGTGGGAGATAAATTTCATGGTAACAGTTTGGACTTTTTTATGAACCACCTGCAAGTTTTCTGCAAACAGCATGTTTTATGGGAGCTCAAGGCAATGTTCACCCATCAAGGCCTGACAGTCAGAGGAGGATGGATGAGGCCTTATCTCAGGCACACACGTAACCTTCGCTGTCCCCTGGCCTGACCTCCCTCTGCACTCATTTATGAAAATGATTCATCTTTAAAGAGCTTCCTCGCTCTGCCTGCAGGCTATAGATCTTTTTGCTCTGGACTCGTGTAGGCTGAGGTTATAAACTTCAGTGTGTAAGCCATTTGGAGAGGCTTGATTTTGAATATTGGAAAAAAGAACAATGTATAATGCATATACTTCCTTAAAGGAACAGTCTTGTCCTGGGACACTTCTACAGAAAGACCGCCCCAAGAGATCTCAATGAAAAAAGAGCATCATTGGGAAGCAACTTTTATTTGTTTTGTTAACATCTTATCCCATTTAGCACATTTACATAGAGACTTGGCAGACAGAGCTTGCATGGTGCTGACATCATCATGCTGTTCTCTCCTTGTGCAGAGACAGCAGCTCAGAGGGCACATTTCATGTTCCAGAGGGCACTGCAAAGGCTGTTATATGTGTCAGGCCTGGTGCAAATCACTAGGTTCCTCCAGGATATTCCTTTGAACTGAAAAGCCTTAGATGGTAAAGAGTAGGAACTAAAACTAAAAGGAATAAGAATGTTAACAAAAGTAGAAATAGTAAAAAAGAGGAGACAATAGGAATTGGTTCATTCATTCAGGCTGAATTTGAGAGGTGTAAGAGCTCGTGTTATGTCTACCATACGTGAGTGTTGGGTCTCCCATTGGAAATATGGCAAAGTAATCAATATGTTTGAGAGTCTGGAGTTAAGAAAGAGAGAGAAGATAGAAAGTGTTTGATAAAATGGCTTTTAAAATTCAAATTTTTATAAAACACAGTTTAAGTAGAGGTGAGATAACCTAGACCAGGGGTGGGCAAACATCTTCTGTGAAGGGCCAGATATTAATTATTTTAGGCTTTGAAAGCCTTCACCTACTCAAATCTGCCATTGTAGCACCAAACCAGACATCATCAATGTAAAAATGATTGGGCACAGCTGTGCTCCAATAAAACTTTATTTATAATGACATGACCCAGATTTGGCCTTCTGGCCATGGTAAAACTGACCTCTCAGTCCACTGCGACTAAACATAATCCTCAAAGAGGCCTAAACCTCCTCCCATGTTCTTGGACTGAGATCAATGTCAAAAGGGTGACAATAACTAAAGAGTAGCATTTTGCTAAATAAGTGTAGTAAAAATGACTCCCATGAAAACTCATATTCTATAAAATGATAATGTTGCTTGCAAAAGATTTCTGTGATTAAGTAAGTTTGGTAAATATGGGAAAAATCTTCTTGGAAGTCAGAGTTTTTGAAATACATGGAGACTCTGAAAGAGAAGATGTAGGAGACAGTATTTCCCAAATCTGTTCAGTTGTAGAACATTTCTGTACTCATCCCATGTGGATTTTGGGTTCTCAGGGAGTTCTGAGTCTCTGAAATTGTCTAGCTACCATGGAATATAACAAAAATTAGATTATGTGCCTCCTGAAGCCAGATGTCTACTCTATACAAGCTTGCTTCAGACACCTCTTCAAACTCCAGAAGCCCATTGAGTAAAATTTTTCTTGCATCTCATACCCCCATGGCTATTTTCTAATGCCATCTTGCCTCTCTTTAATAGGTATTTAGTCCTGTGCTCCACTGACCTTCCAGATAGCTGCAATGTAGTAGCTGTAGAAATTAGCTCTTCCTAAATTCCACTTATTATCACAGAAATCCCTGTAGAGACTTACCTCCTGGCAATCCTACATGCTACAAATTCCTAGTCCTAGAAAATATGTCCTCAAGTCTTACCTCAAAGAGGGTTACTTCATCCTCAGGGCTGGCTGTGATCAAACCCTATGACTGTGGGAATTCACAGAAGATGGCACAGCACATTGTTCTGTGTAATGGAGGCTGAGGAAGTCAGCTCATCTCTGCCCACCATGCTCCAAGTTCATGGCACAGAGCAAGGCACTATTGAAAGATTCAAACTGCGAAGGGGTTAATGGAATATAGTAGCACAGAAGTTTTCAACTTGGGCAACCCAGAAGATGTACAGAGCTCCCCAAGAAACAAGGGCTGGAAATATGCATGGTCTCTGGATCCCTCAAGATCAGAGTAGTTACCATCAGAGTAGCTCTGACGTTGCCTGTTGTACGTATTAGAACAACAATAGGCATTGGAGTCAGGAAGACACATTTATTCTGCCTACTGTGGTGTTGCTTAATCCTTCTGAGCTTGTTTCCTTATCTATTACAGGTAGATAACACCCAGGCTTCACAGACGGGCTGTGAAAATTAAATGCACAGATGCACATGAAGTGCCCAGCCCAGTGCCTGGCACACATCGGTTTAGGACAGCCAAGACGGTGGGGGTAGAACTGGTAAACACTCTGAGGAGAAAAACACAAGGTGCCTTGCATTTCATCTCACAAATAGTTAGACTGAAAATATCTTTTTAAAAAGGTTGAATTAAAAAATACAAAAGGAGTGAGAGAGAGAAAGGATGGGTGACATCTGACTGGGGGATCTCAGAAGACCGGTCAAGAGTGGGACCATTTGAACTGCACGTCCTGAGGACAGACAGGTGGGTTTCTTGCAACCAGGCGACTTCAGGGCAAAGATGGCAGAGGTATCCTGGACCACTCAGATGCCTCAGAATCTTTAGGAAGTCATGCTTAATGTGGTCAGGTGACATTATGGAAAGGTATTGCTAGAGAAAGATAGGAAAGAAGAAAAGGAAAGGATGAAGGATAAAAAGGGGGAGGAGAGAGACAGGGAAATAAACTATGGTTCAAAACCACCACACCCCTACCAGCCCTACAGAAGACAATCCTAATTTCATGTTTTAGTTTTCCTTCTAAACGAGCACAGTAGATTTTCTCTGATACTTTACTCTGTTATCATAATCAACAGGTCAGCAATTATTCTTTGCCATCATTAAATTTCTTTCCCTTAAATATATTGACTTAGAATCATTTTGAAGTTAGGGACTAAGTTTATCCAGAATAAACCCTCTATCCCCCGAATGCCTGATGAATGGTTGGCTCTGTTGACCACACACATGAAGAAGAAGTTTCCAGGTGCTCCTATGTCTGATGGAACAGATGGATGTGGGCAAGAGGAGGGAAGGGAGAGTGAGTCCAAGAGTGTCCCAGGTTCTAAGTAGAGACAAGGGAACCTGGACATTTGAGGTTTCTCATCTGAGAAAAGAGAGGGCATTCTATGATTTCCTTTCAAATATTCCCTTACATAAAGCACATCTCCGACTCTTCAGTCTTCACATAGTGGATTTGACTAAGAATTGTGGCTCTTGGCCTGGTGTGGCAGCTCATACCTGCAATCCTAGCACTCTGGGGTGTGCGGCAGGTGGATTGCCTGAACTCAGGAGTTTGAGACCAGCCTGAGCAAAAGTGAGACCCCTGGCTCTTCTGAAAATAGAAAAACTATACCCACATTGTGGCAGGTACCTGTAGTTCCAGATACTCAGGAAGCTGAGGCAACAGGACCGTTGAGCCCAAGAGTTTGAGGTTGTTGTGAGGTTTGATGATGCCAAAGCACTCTACCGAGAGTGACAGAGTGAGACTCTGTCACAAGAAAAAAGAAAAAAAGAGGGAGAGAGAGAAAAGAAAAAAAGAATTATAGCTTCTTTTTTAAAAAAAATTATAGTATTTATGGCAATATTTGAATTAAAAAAAATTACAACTACAACTTGAGTTTTGTTGGCTCACATTTCTATTTCCTTTTTAAAACTATGAACCAATCACCTTTCCCCCTCCACCTCTGTAAGTAGGAAGTTCCCAGAACATAAAATGACTTCTGTGTGTGCCCTCTGTCTTGGGGTTGGAATTTGTAACTTCCATCTAGCTTCAGTCTGTCCTCTGGCTGGGCACATCTCACATGCTGAGTCCCTGACACTGCTGTTGTGGTCAACAGTTGGGTAATGACATGGCCATCGACTGCCCAGACACCACTACTGGGCACTGGGCACTCAGTCCAGCCAGGAGATGCTGACATTTCTTTGCTATTGCAGATGTACTTGTGTTCTCCAGGGCCCTGAACTGGACAATATAATGGAGTGCCTCTCCCCATGAGGAGTCACCTTCCGTAGCTTGACTGTGAGTCTTACATGGGTGAGGCCAGCAGAGAAATCGTACTACCCCCTACCCAGTTGTATCCGAGTCACCTGCTCCTCTAAAATTAGGGCTTTCTAATTGGCCAGCTGTGTTTGCATGATACTTTCTTGTCCTCATGGAAGAATCTCCCAGCACAAGTGTCCCCAGCCATCATGCAAACACGCTTTATATTTCTAATGTTTTTGCATTTTGTTATTCTTTAAGTGCACCCAGGAATGTCTTTGAATGATGAATGGAGTTTAAGCTCAATCTCAGAATCCCCCTGTCTATAAGAATGCAGGAACCAACAATTGCAGTGTCACAGGGGCACTGTTTCTGGTCATCTTGCTCCATAAATTGAGGAAAGTAAAGACAAATCTTGGGGTTATTTCTGGGTTCAAAAATAATTGTTTTAGTCTTAAGGAAGAATGGTGGAATCTAGACATTAGAGCTGGGAGGGATCTGAGAGCTTATCCCATGCAACACCTCCTTTTCACAAATGGAGAAATTGAGGTCGAGAAGGACCAAGTGCCTCTCACAATGTCCTCCACAGCTACTTTATGGCAGAATGTGGACTAGAATTCAGGTCCCATAATACTAGGCCCAGTAAAATTATCCATCATACCATGTTGCCTATCAGAGATTTCCTCATTCCCAGAGGAAAATGAGGGTTATTGGTGTGCTCTACTTTTTCAGTTGGATGGGTAATACCTGAAGGTTCATTTGTAGCCCTCTTATGGTGGAAGTTCTCTTAATGGTTCAAGGGCAGGGCTTCCCAAATTTTCAAAAGGACTTACAGCATTTTTCATAGTGCCTTTCCTCTCTCACAAGGTCCATGCTCCAGTATTAAGCTCAATAGGAGCCGGTTGAAAATCAGTACACAGAACGATAGAAAAACTTGCCCTGGCACCGGCTTTGGAAATGCTTTTGCCTTAAGTCTAGTCTTAGCACTAATAATGGCACTTAGCAACTCATCCGGGTTGAGTTGCTAAGTGCCTTTTAATTTTCAAAATTCTTTGCATACATTTATTAACTTATCCTTCTAACATACTTGTCAGGTAAAAGGTATAGTCACCATGGATTAGAATATTCAGGGATCCAGAAGTCCTCAAAGCATTAGATTTTTCAGTCTTCTCAATTATGAGGGTGTTTCCTTTTTTTAAAAAAAGTATGGATTTTAACAGGAGCAAATCCCAAGTACCTGTAAAATATCTGTCTTCTTAGCTGCATTATTATATTTTCCCTTTCTTTAAAAAAATTAGAGTATAATTTATAATTCACCCTTGTTGGCGCATGCTTCTGTGTGAACTTTCATGAATGTGCACAGTTGATTAAACACCACGAAATCAAGACACAGAACACATCCATGAGGGTTAGTAAATCCCTCCACCACTTTTAGTCAGTCTTTCCCCTGTCTCCAACTATAGGCAATGCTGTCTCAACAGTTTTGCCTTGTCAAGAATGTCACTTATGTGTCACTTTCTAAAATGTAGCTATTGAATTCTGCCTTTTCCACTGAGTAAAATGTTTCTGCGTCCACCTGTGATGTGTTAGTGGTATAACTTCCACTGCTGAACCATGTTCCAGTGTTCGGAGAAACCAAAGTTGGTTGGGCATAGGAGGGGCATCAGGATTATTTCCCGTTTTGGTGAGTACAAATAAAGCCACTATAAACATCTGGTACAGGTTTTTGTGAGGACATGAGTTTTCATTTCTCTTCAGTAGCATTATACTTTTAAAATTGCTTTTCTTTTTCAAGTGAAGAAATAAGAGTAGTATGACACAGACCAATGTACAGGTGGTCTGTGTGAAATTATTCTTATTTCTTCACTTGAAAAATTTCACTTAAATTTTTGAATGAGAATTTCCATGGATGCCAATTCAGTGGGCACTCAGAACAAAGATGTGAGACTTCAGACTGTCTCCAAATACTGGTATGTTCAGCCATTTAGTGAATATTGATTGACTGCTATGTGCTAGTCAGTTTTAGGCATTGCTCTGCGTGATGGAGTGAAAACCAAGGATGCTTCTGAACAAAAAAAGATGGCGCACATTTTGTTCTTTTTATGCACCAGTATTCTCTATTCCAATTACTTTATTTTGAGACAGAGTCTAAGTCTATCACCCCAACTAGAGCACAGTGGCATCATCATAGCTCATGGCAGCCTCAAATTTCTGAGTTCAAGTTATCCTCCTGCCTCAGCCTCCTGAGGGACTGCAGGTGTGCACCACCACACCTGGTTAATTTTTTGTATTTTCAGTAGACATGAGGTCTTCCTTTTGCTTTGCTCAGAGCTGGTCTCAAACTCTAGATTTCAAGAGATCCTCCTGCCTGAGCCACCTAGAGTGGTAGGATTATAGGCCTGAGTCATTGCACCTGGCATGATTCCAATTACTCTTTTAAGAAGTCTTTCTCTTTGTGTGTGTATGTGTACGTGTGTGTATGTGGGGGGGGGTGATGGAGAAAGAGAGAGAGAGGGAGGAAGAGAGAAAGAAAACTTTGCTATAAATCTTCTCTAATTTACGACAGGGAATGGTGAATTATGTTTCTATTACCTGTTAATTCCTTGGAAGATTTCAGAAAGTGTGTTTTTTTTTTGCACAAGTCATTTATCTCTCTTATTACATCACCCGAGTTGAGTAATGGTTGTGAACCAAATGGCAGCATGCATGTAGGTAGAGTAAGTCAGGAGGTGGCTTACTGGTTTGAGATGAGAGATTCTTGGAGGAGTCCTGCTAAGAAATGTTATCCCCTCTGTTGTATTATAAATTCATGAGATGCTACTATGACATATTTATTGCTTTGCGTTAAGCATGATTTTTAAAAAATAAAATATCAGATTGTACTGGAAGAGAGAGGGTGCATGTCAGCATTACTTTATTTGTGTTGACTAGGGAATGTGGCAGTGTGAGAGTGCCTCCAAAAAAGTAAATGAGGAAAAGGAAGAGAGGGGAACAGTATGAGAGGAAGCTCAGAGGTAGGGTATATTAGAGGTAATGGCACCTACTTCACATTTTTGACTAAGATTAATGTCCTAGAGAAGAGAGAGACACAATTCTGTGTCCACTGGTCTCTCTAAGGCAGTGGTTCTCAACCTTCCTAATGCTGCAGCCCTTTAAGACGTGACCCACAGGTTGAGAACCGCTGCTCTGAGGCATTCCTTAAGATGCCTAACTTTACAATCAAATCAAGAGATTAACCGGTCCTCATTAGGTTCATCATGAGGTCTTCCATTTATTGAGTAATATTGTGGTTCTAGGAACAAACAAATGAAATATTTTATCAACAGAGTTGTCCTATATATATTAACTGGTTTGGGAAGAAGGGAAAGCTCTTCCCTAACTAACCACTCAACAAAATGTTGAGAAGATAATTGAAATGATGAGGTTGACTCCAGCAGGGTGGCCGAGTGTTTGTCTGCTAACGTCTACTGAATCATTTGGATTTACTCCAAACACTTCCGCCCTAGACACTTAGTGGTTACAATCCTCCAAGTTATGACTAGTTGATTTTTGTATCAACACGCTTTCAGAAGTACAAAGAACCTACTTCTTTCACAAAAAGCCCAGGATTCTCTTTGCCATTGGAGAGTACCAGAGCTAACATTCGGCTCCGGTGATATGGAAGCCTCAGGATGACAAGCAAGGCATTTTCTGGGAACTATCGCTCACTGCTTTTCCTGATGAATTGTCATGCCCTTCTGAGAACATGACCCATCAGTCCTCTGAAATAGGGGATCAGATAACCAAGTCATGCTCAGCTAATTTGCCCACTGATAACCATGAACTTTATTGAGGCTACCTGCCCACAAGTGTTTTGAAAGGAAAACAGCCAGAGTGAGATAATAACCAACTTTCTGACTTTTAGCATAGTCATGGTTCCCTTGGCCCACACAGCAATAGCTGTTATTGCCCGGTCTTCATCATCATCCCATTTGCCATTTCATCTGTAGCAGCAAACATCCTATAACAGAAATGATTACAGGACTCCTCAGTGCCAGAGACACAGTAAATGTTCAATGAATACTGGAGAATGAGGCCGATGGTAACGAGAGCTATTCTCAGTGGCTTCAGCAGCATGCTTCAGGGGAAATGTCACCTTTGCTTCCAACCCAAAGTAGAGTTCTATATACACACAACCTGATTGAGTAAGATGGCAACGGGGTTGTTCCCAGAGGGTTCCTTAGGAAGGTTTTCCATCTCATTGTTCTTACTGTGACCCATGAACATTGCATATAAGTGCTATGAGCTAAGGACAGTGCAGTGAAACGTTGCTAACTACTGCAGATGAGAATGCAGTTGATTCTGTAGGAAATCAGAAGGCTTAGGCAAGTAGCAAAAATTCCGTTCCGTGCTGTCTACAGGAGATGGTTTCCCTAGAATGGCTGTTTGGGGTGTGGCAGAGCAATAGCATAGCAGGAACAGTGGGCAGACTTAAAGGGTTTTTAAAATTCACCATCTAGGTAGAGAATCTGTCATAAGAACTGTGGAACTTCCGGGGATAGGCTATTTTGATTTTCTTATCTCAGCTATGATGATGTTGATAATAGTAGTAGTAGTAGTAATAATAAGACGTGTGATAAGAATTAATTTTTATCAAGACTTCACAATGTGCTGGGGAGCTGTGCTAATTGCTTAGCGAGTATTATTTAACTTAATGCCTACAACGAGCACCCCCGTCAGATAACTACTGTTATTATAACAGGGAGGCAGTGTCTTAGAGTTAAGTAAACCGCCGAAGGCCAGGACACAACATGGGGATCTGAACTAGATTCTGCAGCACAGCTGGGCTCCGTGGGTTCAGATAACACCAAGACAGTTTAATTTTCAGGCTGAAACAAATAACAGTGTGGAAATGTCAGAAAGATGACCTGCGTGATACTTCTCTTTGCTTTAATTTTCTTTCAGTCCTTGTGATCGAGGGTCAGCCAACTAAGGCCCATGGGTTATATCTGGCTTGCCACCTGTTTTCATGGGGACGGGGGACTAGGAATGATTTATCCATTTTTAAATGGTTGAAAAAAAATAAAAAGAATATATGTAGACGCATGAAAATGGTATTAAACTCACATTTCAGTTTCCAAAAATAAAGTTTTATTGGAACACAGCAAAGCTCAGTAAGTCCTGACTGTGGTTGCGTTCCATCTACAGCTTCAGAGTTAAGTCAGTGTAATAGGAACTACAGGGCCTGCAGGGCCTAAAGTATTCATCATTTGGCTCTTCACAGAAAAAACTTGCCCACCTCTGCTTTTGCTTATTCATAATAAAGTGGTTATGAACAAGGGCTTTGAAGTCAGACAGCTGGGATTTAGTCTTCCTCATTTACTTTATAAACTTGAGTAAAGTTGTTTAACCCTTCTACACCTTAGTTTCTGAACTATCTATACATGTAGATAACAGCACCGACCTCAAAGAATAGTAGTAAGGATGTTAAATGAGGCAATCCACGAGAAAGCTTTAGAGCAATGCCTGATACATGGCTAGCGCTCAAACAAGCGTTAACTTGGTGTCCTTGGGATGCAAGCTTTTCCCGTGACAGGTGCTTATCACACCTGTTAACCCCTTGTAGCTTCAAGTCACTGATCAGTTCAAATTAAGGACGGTGAGTCTCCTCTTACCCTACCTTTCCCCTTATCAGAGCTGGGCTGGTTTTCCCGGCTTCTCTTGCCCCAGGTCAGGAGTAGGTGGACACAGTTGACAGTCCTTCCTGCCATCTCCTCAAGTGCAACCAGCTCCATCCCCACAGCTCCTGTGGCCAGTGTGACTCTGTGTGTGGACGTGAGGAAAGCCCCTGGCCTTGGAGACTGAAGCATGACCTGGTAAATGTGCTCATGATCTCATGATCCCCAAGGGTTAGAAAATTTAGAAGACTTAGCTTGGGTCCTCAAATAACACTGAAAGAGAGGAGCTGTCTTAGGGGGAGGGTGGAGAGGGCAGCGGTTTCTAAGAGGTGACTTGGTGGGGCTTGGTCACCAACTGGGCCATGTCAACTCTAGTAACTGTCATTCTATCTGCAGGAACTCACTGCTTTATCAGCACGATGGGTGTGGGCTTAGGAGGAAGGCACAGCCAGAAGAAGAGTGAGATGTGGCACCAGGATCCAGCTTTGCCTATTTTAGAGTTTGCAGGGGCCACTTCTGATTGGAGCATCATCATGGCATAGACAGCAGGTGGGCTGTGGTGTTTGCCCTGAGGAGGACTTTCTCTTCCTTAGAGCTCTTGAGACAGCTCTTTCTAGACTGTATGGATCTGATCCCTAAGCAGGGTAAGCCCTTGACATGGCTATTTCAAAATCAGTGATAATCTAAAAACTGATTTCTGCAATGGGACTCCTCAGGACCCTGAAGCAGCAGTGAATCATTCTTCTTCATCATTCAAAACCCACTATCTCCGTTGATCCGGTGCCTTTTACCATCTTTTATTTTGTGCATCTTTGTTTCACTCTGGAATAGAATCAACTTACCAGCCCTGGCTTCTGATTTAGGGAATGACCTTCAGTATGACTTTAAATTTTGAGATTGTCAGTTCATCTCATCTTATTCTTTAAGGAAAGAAGAAGATGGATTCAGGGGCCTGGTGGTTAAATGCATGGGTTCTGGGGGCAAATCAGGTTTATCTGAGTCATAACCTTATGATCTTGAATCAAGAAATTAACTCACCATTCTCTGTCTCAGTTTCCCCATCTGTAAAATAGGCATATTGGTGGTATCTCCCATGTGAGGTAGCTGAGGGGATTAAGTGGGCTAGCTAACTCAAGCACAGTGTTTACCACAGAATGGTAAAGGCCATCAGGCTCTTTGCTCTTGTCTTTATTACATAAGGTAATTCTGTGTGGCACTGAATGTATTATTGCAATGAATCCCCCCCACCCCCCCGCATTCCTCTGCGATAGGGATTATCCAAATAGATGGAATCCTGGACCTATGAGGTTGAATAACTTGTTTAAGGTCACACGGCTAATGAGTGAGAGGGCAGGCATTCAAATCCAGTCTCAGTAACTGCAGAGCCCACGTATTTTTGGTGAATACTCTTTCTAAGCTTCATAGGTTCTGTTCTCAGACTGGGTCTAATAATGCAAGTTGGCTTAATTATTTGAACAATTAATAAGGCAGCACACTACTCTTGACTATTTTCATGTTGAGTGTTTGCTTTACATTCTTATTAAAGAGTTAAAATGTGAAGTCAAATAGCATACATGGTTTAAGATCAAGGTACATGACTCTCAGGACTAGGTTTTTTTCTTTTTTTTTCCTACTGGCAGGAACTCAATAGAAAAACTAGAGACATTTTCTTTCTTATCTTTTTCCCGTGAGTGCCAAGCAAGAGAAACTTATGTGAGCTTGTTACTCAGAGCATGTGGCCACGTGGAACTTGTGATTGTGTATGCTACAGGTGGGGAAAATATAATTAATTGTTACCAGAGGGAAAAGTCCAGATGGGTGGAGGTGCAGAATGATTCACCTGGGTCTTTGACTCAAGTGACTTAATGAGTTTCTGCAACGCCTTCTGATAAGCATTTGGCCAAGAAGACTGTATTTTGCCCAGGGTGTAACCATCCCAGGCTTTGATTACTATTTGGAAGCAGTGACTGACATTTTGTAAAATGGTGATTCAAAGGCTGAAAAGCAAGGGGAAAGGCTCACTCTGTGTGGGTTGCTGGGGTCGGATTCCATCTGGCACAAGCTTTCGCTAATTAACCTGTAAAGTGTAAAAAATATGATTGAAAGGTAGAAAAACAGATCAAAAGGAGAGAAAACAAGCCTTTGTTAGACAGTCATCCAAATCAAATAACAAAACTTCGGTGTGGGCAATGGTGGAGTTGCCTTTCTGTGAAAAAAATAGATTTAGTAAATACTCCCGAGAGTTTATAAAGAGAAGTTTCAAGTGACTGCGCATCTCACTGTATTTACAATCACCTGCTTAGAGCTCTGAGCTTAGGGGACAAACTCTGCCGTTGATTTTTAAGCTAATTTTTTACTTTGTCTATTTTCATTTGGTAATTATCTAAAAGAGGAAAACCAGATGGTCCTGTCTGCTGGAGGTGCCTTTCTAAAGTAAAACAATTGTGTTAAGCCTTTTCTAACAAGCTCTAATGATTTGTGATTGCAAAAAACAAATAAAACAAAACAAAACAACAACCCCCCCAATAAAAAGAAAAAAAAAAAACAAAGGAATCCAGATATATTAGCATGATGTACAGAATCTTCTACAATGTACTGATGGCTACTTTTTTTTACTTTGTATTTTATCTCTTCTTTCTGGGAGCTCTAATACTCAAATCACACTGAAACAAATGAACTTCCCAGGCCCCGTGAACACCCTTTGGCTGGGGGCCACTATGCACAGAACGCTCCTTTGCCTGGAATCTAAGTTCAAATTTCCCCAACCTTAGAAACATCTATTTTTCTTCAGGAGTCAGAAGAGCCTTCCAAAACAAAAGTTTTTGTTTTTGTTTTCTGTCTTCCTATGCCCATTTAATAATTCTCTCAAACATACACACAGAGTTACATAACAGTACGTACATATTAAAGTTGATTTAACCTTTCCTGTAGTATTTAGGGACATTAAGGGAGTTGCCAGTTTTTCTTTCTTAGAATTATGTTACAATAATTGCCTTTGTGCACAAACCCCTCTGAGCTTTGCTGATACTTTTTTAAATTTTAATTTAATTTAATTTTTTTTTACATATAGGTGTGTTTATTAGGTTTCCACTTTTGCCTTCACAGAATTAAAAAGGCTTAAAATTTAGTAACAATAACAATGTTTAAGATAAGGACTAGAAACAAAAACCTTGTAAAGGATGAACGAAGATAAATGTATTCAGAAAAGAAATCATATGTTGCTGCATCGAAATATTAAGCAATAATAATAATAATAATGCAAAGAATGTAACATTCACATCGTCAAATAAGAGGATGTCTATTATAGAATGCTTTGACTCTGAGGTTCAGTATGGAGTCATCAGTAACAACTTCTTATTGTTTTTTTCCCCAAAGTCTCAAAAAATAGACAACTAATATTTATAAATAAAGGTAAAATAATTTCAAAAAACAGATCATGCCAAATCTTACAGACAATAGAAAAAGAAGAAATACTTCAAAATCATTCTACTTAATCTGGATACACCTGATATTAAAATTGGAGAAAATATATTATTATAAAGGGGAAATTACAAACATATTTCACTTATAAATGAAGATGCAATATCCTAAACAACATATTAAAAAGTTGAATTCAAAATTAATGTTTAAGTAGTGTACTTTGGTCAAAATTAAATCCAATTTATGTGAGAATTAGTCACTATTTTCTTTTTTTTTTCTTCTTTTCCTTTCCTTCACCCCTCCCTCCTTCTCTGTCTAGTCTTCCCTTCTCCCATGCCCCAACGTGTCATTAATTGTCATTAATTGTCCTCATATCAAAGTTGAATACATAGGATTCATACTTCTCCGTTCCTGTGATGCTTCACTAAGAATAATGTGTTCTCCTCCATCCAGGTTAGTACAAATGCTACAAAAGCTCCATTTTTTTAATGGCTGAATAATATTCCATGGTATACATATACCACAGCTTACCAATCCATTCCTGGGTTGAAGGACATTTAGGTTGTTTCCACATTTTGGCAATTGTAAATTGGGCTGTGATAAAACAGCCTAGTACAAGTGTCTTTATAATAAAAAGTTTTTTTCCCTTCTGGTTAGATGCCAAGTCTATTTGCTTTGGTTATTGTCTCCTTGGCTGTACAGAAGCTTTTCAGTTTAATTAAATCCCATTTGTTTATTATTGCTGTTGTTGCAATTGCCATGGCAGTCTTCCTCATGAAGTCTTTCTACAGGCTATCTTCCAGTGTTTTTCCTATTCTTTCTTTGGGGATTTTTATTGTTTTATGCCTTACATTTAAGTCCTTTATCCATCTTGAATCAATTTTTGTGAGTGGAGAAAGGTGAGGGTCCAGTTTCAGTCTTTTATATGTGGATATCCAAGTCTCCCAGCACCATTTATTGACTAGGGAGTCTTTCCCCCAGTATATGCTCTTGTTAGGTTTATGAAAGATTAGGTGACTGTAAGTTGTTGGTTTCATTTACTGGTTTTCATTTTCTATTTGATTCCAAATGTCTATGCCTCAATTTTTATGCTAGTACCATGCTATCTTGACCACTGTGGCCTTTTAATACAGCCTAAAATCTGGTATGGTGATACTCTGGCTTTGTTTTTATTACTAAGAACTGCCTTAGCTATATGGGGTTTTTTCTGGTTCTATACAAAATGCAGAATCATTTTTTCCAGGTCTTGAAAGTAGGATATTGGTATTTTAATAGGGATGGCATTGAACCAGTAAATTGCTCTGGGAAGAATAGACATTTTAACAATGTTGATTCTTCCCAGCCATGAGCATGGTATGTTCTTCCATTTGTTAATGTCCTCTGCTATTTCCTGTCTTAGGGTTTCATAATTTTCTTTATAGAAGTCCTTCACCTCTTTTGTTAGGTATATTCCTAAGTATTTCTTTAAATGGCAAAATTTTAAAAGTTTATGAGTTTTAATACTTTCCTGCCCTTGGCACACATACCAAGTTGTTTTTTGTAAATGTTTATGCTTTTGCATTTTCTACCAGTGACACAAAATGACTGAAATGCTTGTATGCTACTTTAGACAAATCTATCTCAACTTTGGCTCTCACTCTCAAAAAAGGAAGGGAGGGATTTGATGTACAATATGGAATGCTTAAATCAAACTGATTAGCACAGCCACAGTTTTTGAAAATCACTGAAGGCCAGGATACAGGAGAATGTACTTTCATGTATGACTATCACTGGTGGAATTTGTTAATTGTTTTAACTTCGGTGGCTGCAAACAGATGACCTGTAACAGGAATGATACATTTTTTTAGACTTGGGTCCATTTATTCCATTGTTAGGCATGTGATCAAAAGAGAGATTTGGGTAAAGTTATCCATAGCAGAACTACTTATAAGGTCCTTGTGTTTTAAGTTATTCAAACACTCCCAAATTAGGAAATACATAAGATAGCTACAGTATTAACAGTAGAGATGAATACTGAGTAGATTAAAAACAATATGACTGTTGCACAAATACATGAAAATAAGGGAGATCGAATGATTTTGGTAAGTTTCTATGAACTTTCAAAATTTGTAAATACTTTAGCTTGTCATTTAAAAATATATTTTAAAAGTTATTTCCATATATCGTACCCTCAATGAATCCCCAACAATAAAAAAACTAAAAAAAAAAGGAAAAAAATGTTATTTCCATAAACTCATACATGTGCATTTTTACCAGCTATATTATTACTTAAATTGTCCCTAACGAGAGACACAAAGGAATCTATTTTGGGGCAGCTGTAGTTACTCAATCAAGTGATAATTCTGATATTATGTAGATCTTGACATTGGAACACAGGCCACACCATCTGATCTTGTGGCTGAGGCAGCAACTATCTATATACGATCAAAATAAAATGGGATCAACTTTACAGATTTTTCATGTCACTCTCTTTACCTGCTCACTCCCTGTTTTCCCATATATGTGTATATGTTTACTTCAATTACTGGACATGTATAGAATTGTCTAAATAAATCAATTGAATATGCTTTTTTAAAAATTCTATAAATAAACAGCAATAGGAATGATACAGTGGACTTTCTTTGAAGGCTCTCACGTTTGGCTGAATATTTGTTTTCTACTTGGTTTTAGGTCTTCCTCATTTTTGGAAGACTATGGTAGTTTGTTTTAAGTATTCACCAATTCAAATTTCTTGTATGTAGGGAGTGCTGGAACGACATCAACTAGAAATATTCGTGCTGGGGATGCAGGTTGTATGGAAGTGAAACTAAACTATTTGGTGCTCAGGCTCCACCCCATCTATCCCCTTTCCTTTAGCAACATGTTTCAGACATACCATGGCCATCTTTCTCTCTCAGTCAATTTTGACTCTCACAGATCAGTCATTTGTTTTGGTGATTATCACTTTTGTAATATACCCTGGTATGGAGATAGTAGGAATCTTGCAGTTCTCCTAACAGAAGGAAAAGCCAAAGTGTTGAAAACAACTTGTCCAGCATAAGAAAAGGAGCCCTGGTTAGGGGAGAAGCGTCTCTTTGCTCTAAAGTCCTGGTTTTGTCTCTGGAGGGCACATTCTACTTTGCCTTTCTGTCAATAAACACTCTGTCTCTTTGCTAGGTGGCAATAAAATGAATCATCTCGTTAGTGTTATGTGAAAGTAAAGAGAGAAAGATGTATGAAGAACCATGATTCATGGGAGTTTGGGATGTGAAAATGGGAAGGGATGATGGCACATCCTGAATAACCTTTTATTTGGGACTGTTAGTGCGGGCAGGCGATCAGGGGTAATTAAAGATTTAAGAACAGTCTCACTTACCCATGGACTTTGAAACTGATGTTGGAAGATTCTTTATACACATACGTCAATCTCACAATATTTACCCACAACATCCCCCAAAGAGCTAAACCATACATGTTCATTTAATAAATTCCTTCCAACACGGTGCAGAGTAAGGACTGATCAGAGCAGATAGAGTTGGGAAGATTTCCTGAAATAAACATGATTCATGAGGTCCCATAGAACAGAAGAGGTAGAATCTTCTGAATGAAGAAAAGTATGCACAGAGGAAGGGAGAGTAAGTTGCCCTTTTTACATTTATTGAATGTGTAGTAAGCACCAGACACCCTGAATGGCAGTCAGGGAACAAGGGCAACTCAGTTAAGTTGGTGAAAAGAAAATATCACGAAAGACCTTTCAAGCTAAGTAGAGTGTAGAAATAAGTAGAAGGCACACAGTAGCAGGAGGTCCATGTGGGCTACACAAGGAGCACAGGATGCTCATTAGTTGATTATTGGGAGCAAGTTAATAGGAAACTCTTCAGAGACATTGACAACTAAGTTGAGGCTGGAAGGAAGGAGAGAGATGATCTGTGTAGGGCAGGTGTGGATGAATGTGGATGCCCATTTCATCTTGATCCCTCCTCTAGAGGGAAGTGGAAAGCCGGTGAATGGTTATAAGTCAAGAATTTATAGGATTAAGTTTGCATCTTAAAGGGGTTGCTCTCACTAGAGAGAAAAGAGACAGACAGATTGCCTGGATCTCAGGCAATCAGTGGGTTAATCAAGGTTTCCAACCTGGAGATGCAGGGATGTGTACGAATTTACAGGAGGCAGAATTAGCAAGGATGAGGAAGGCTGGAGGAAGAGTGAGGCCAAGGATAACTCCTGGGGTTTGGTTTTGGTCACTGGGTGGATGGCCTTGCATGTCCTGAGATGGACAAAACACAAAGCATGATGGGTTTCAGGGGGGAGGCATGGGAGAGGGAGAGGCAAAATGTTTCGTTCTTTTTTTTTTTTTTTTTAAACAGGAGATTGCTGAGAGACATCTGTGTGGGGATGTTTCAAAGGAAGTTCGCAATAAGAAATGGAACAGAGCAGAGCTTCTAGGAATGGTGTATGAATTAGACACAACAAAATACAGTCTAACAGAGGACTTTGGAGAGACGTGGAGCCAGATTCTGGGTTCAGGGATGTGATATATGTGAATGTAACATTCCTGGAATTTAGAGAGGGGAGATTGATGCTATCAGGCCCTTGCTTTATATTGACCCCTAAGAATCAGAACTTTAATGAGGCTTAAAAATAATTTAAAAAAAAGCAGTGATGCTGTTAGCCTCAAAGCTACCACCCAGAACAGCAACGTCCCTCTCCTTTTGATGCTGTCATCAATATCACTTCAACCATTAGATATCAGATATTAGATAACTCTAAACTTTCATCTATAGGGTGAGGATAATGATCCGAGCCACAGTGCTTAGAATTGATTATAATACATCTTAAACCCAGTCTTGATAATTTGAGGAGCCCTTCACTACATTTGATGAGCGAGTTCTAAAAGTAGTATTTCTTTTGCCCAACTGTGACCCTTAGTACCTGTAAGATACTTTGTATAAATACCTTCAAAGAAATTATATCATTTCATTCTCACTGTACCCTAGTGAATCGGTGAGGGGGAGTCATTATGATTTTTTCATTTTACAGACGAAAGAACCAAGCTGCAGGAGGTGAAATGATTTCTCCAAGATAAAATCACTTTCTAGTAAGCAGTAGATTTAGAAATCTATTTCAGGCATTTGGGCCCCTAACATGATCACAATTTTTACCACTATTCCATGACACTTCCTCACTTCACCTTCGCCTTCAGATTAAATGATTTCACTAGGTCACGTAGCCTATTCAGACTAGCTAACAGATCAGACGTCCACGGGACAGATATAAAGACACATGCATGATATCACTGGGAACCGAAAATCTCCTAAAGGCACAGACTCTAGAAGTGCCTGGTCACCTACAAATAGTAATAACGATATTAAATGATAGCCACAATCCAAGAGCTCCTACGACGTGGGGACCGTTCAACTACAGCTGGTAATGTAGGTATTCTCGGGATTCAGAGAGGAAGTCATTCGCAAAAACTTCATGGAGGAGGCATGGTGTGGCTAAGCCCAGCAGATAACCACAGGGGGAGAAAAAAAATGAAAGCAGAATCCAGGCCAGGATACACAGGAGATAGTGGCAAAGGCAAAAGAAGGTCAAGATACACTTGGCAGTGAGCAGACCAGGTTGGCTGGCATAATGGCTTGTGCAATGATGCTGTGTCGAAAATTCGATTAGGTGGGCAGATGTCAAAGAGTTTGAATTATTAATCTAAGGGAACTCATAAAGTTGTTTTCTTTTTTAACTTGAATTATTTTATCAGAGATTACTTAAAAAAAATCACATGGTTCGTTCTGCGGAAAATCTCTGAAATTTCATAGTATTGATTCATTCATTTGTCAAACACGGATAGATTTTTTTTGTTGTTGTTCAGCCTTTTAGCCACTTTGAGAGAAAATCTTCCTGCTCTGTCAGAGAACAGCTGCATTTAAGGAAGAGAAGTTTAATATAGAATCTATGTGCTATTTTCTACTAAAGTGCTGAGGACCTTTGGAAAATATTTTCACCTGGCACTGGAGACACCCCCTCTGGGCTTCTTTGGGAACTTTTGAGAATTTCCTTGAGGTTACCTCTCATTATGGCCTCTGGATTGAGCACTTACATACCGAAAAAGGCAACTTTTCCTGACAAGCTAAAGCAAATGTCAAAAGCTGACAAAAAGTCAGAACGTGTGGCAAGTGTTTGGCATATAGTTACAGGAGATTATCACATCTGACATTTAAAGACACTTGTTTAACACACATGTGCACACACACCCAGCACTCAAGGAAGCTCATACTGAAGTTACTTTAAGTCTTATCAAAACCGCTATCGGGAAAAGATGACAAAAAAATGCTGTGTATTTACTGATAGCTTCAGTCTCTATTAATGTTTGACAAATTATGCAGCCAGTAGATGACTTTGGGTTATCTCTTGGAGATATCACTGATACTACAGCACTGGAGATGGCTTAGCCTGAACAGTGACAAGAAGCTAAAACTTCCGTACTGACATATGATTATGTAATATCCAAGGTGTGCCAAAAACTTCTAATCAGGATGAATGAGTTCTGAGCGGTGAAAGGGAAAATACATTCCCTGCGCTGGCATAGACTCGGAGACACTCATCAGGAAACACGTGTCATGGGCTGATAGGAGCTCAGTGGTTTTTATTTGAAAGGGGAATACTTCCCAACTAGACAAAGGCTTCACTATTACCTGGTGAAACTGAGTCAGGGGCTTTTTTTGCAAGTACAGAGTTAAAAAAGCATCTATCTATACGAATGGCTAATCCTTCTGATGGTTTGGAAGAGGTGATTTTCACTGTCAGGATTCATGTAAAGTCTTCAGAAGGATTAACCTCATTCGACTCCACCACCAGGTTAAATTAAATCCCATACCGAAGCCAGTTTGGGGGAATTGTCTCTTTAAAACACTACCCTACGCTATCCCCTTCTTTTAATAGATCTGGGTCCTATGATACAGGGTAATAAAAAGATCTGGACTTGAAGTATATAAACAATCATTCAACTCTAACTGGCAAGCAGTAATTCTGAGTTAAGACATTCACTTTTGATATCTTAATATGATGGTTCTTTTTTGGCTCTGGGATAACAACTAAATGTATTTCCAGCCAACATGGCTCTGAACCTTTGGTATCTGCCCTCTAGAGTTTTGCTTGTGGCTAGTGTGTCTGCTCTAGGAACTTTGTTCCTGTACTCCCAACAGAAAGATTCTGTCAGCTACAAACAGAACTTAAGTTCTAGCCCCCTCACGCCCCACAAAAAAAAAATCACATCTTGGTCTAGATTTGAGCTTCAGGACACCAGTTCATAAGCTCCAATTTAGTTTTTATTCTTTTTTTGGAGACAGAGTCTCACTATATTGTCCTTGGTAGAGTGCTGTGGCATCACAGCTCACAGCAACCTCCAACTCTTGGGCTTAAGCGATTCTCTTGCCTCAGCCTCCCAAGTAGCTGGGGCTACAGCCGCCCGCTACAATGCCAGCTATTTTTTGGTTGCACTTGTGATTGTTGTTTAGCTGGCCCGGCTGGGTTCAAACCCACCAGCCTCAGTGCACTTGGCTAGTGCCATAAACCACTGTGCTACAGGTGCTGAGCCTTAGTCTTTATTCTTAAGTAAGTGACCCATGGACCGATAATTTGTTAGTGGCAGAGGTGGGTTGAAAAAAAAAAGAGCTTCTCCCAATTTTTAGCCTTGTATTTTTCCTTACTGTATTATGTCCTCAATTTTATTTCTATCAAATAGATATGTCACATTAAATTTCCTTTTGAGGAAAAATGAAATCTGCATTCCAAATTGATTTCTCTCAATAAAACTTGATTATATAAACATACCCATCCCCTTTCTTATATTTCATACAAAAAGTTGAAAGATCTCAGTGCTTGATTTTAAGTTAAGATGATGAAGTCATTAAAGAAATAAAAAAAAAATCTGTGGGAAAATGTCACAATTTTTATTCCAGTAATTACCCCAAATCAATGTTTTTGTTAAGGAGAATGCAGGTGGATTAGACATGAAAGTGCCATTGTAATAATTGAATGGTGAATGTTATGATGGTTCCATATGGCGGGTTGCCCTTGGTTACTCACCCACCTGTTCTCCTGTGCTCCTTCCTAAAGCCTAATTAGTTACATGCACACCCCTCCCTCAGACGGCCAAGGAGCTGACGACGTCATTCCCAAGTGGGTCATGCTCAATCCTGATGCTAAGTGCAGGCATTTTCCGCTTTCCTCTTATTGGTCCAAGGGTAGGTCTATGACAAGAGTAGACCCTCCAGGCAGAGGGACAGTCACACCCAGGGCCCGAGGGGGAGCTTTCTGCTTCCTATTCGTCCTGCCAGATGTAAACAGGAGAGCTTGGACTCCCAGATGCCACTGATAACCATGAGAGCAGCCAACCTTTATTTGTTATTTTTTTTTGAGACAGAGCCTCAAACTGTTGCCCTGGGTAGAGTGCCGTGGCATCTTAGCTCACAGCAACCTCCAACTCCTGGGCTTAAGCGATTCTCCTGCCTCAGCCTCCCGAGCAGCTGGGACTACAGGCACTGACCACAACGCCCAGCTATGTTTTGATTGTAGTTGTTATTGTTTGGCAGGCCCGGGCTGGATTCCAACCTGCCAACTCTGGTGTATGTAGCCGGCGCCTTAGCCGCTTGAGCTATAGGCGCCGAGCTGAGAGCAGCCAGCCTTCAGTGGGTGAAGCTTGCAGCAGGAGAGCAGAAGAAAACACGGTCTTTGTTGGGATTACGGTGCCACTAACTGGACTGAGCTGGGAGCCCTCCTTCCACGTTGTGGGTTCGCAGTTAATGTGGAGCAGTAACTCTCCTTGTTATTGAAGCCAGTCTGTGGTGGCGTCTCCACCTGCTGCTGACAAGGTCACCATGGATATTCTAAAGCCGCACACAGAATGAGGCCAGAGGTGTGTTCCCTTTTTTTCTCTTCTCTTCTGTGTTTGCAGTGGAAATCTGCAGTGCAGGAGGGAGCGAGAGCAAGTTAATGAAAATATGAGAGGGGCAGCTCCCTGGGCCGGGAGGCAGAGCCCAGACGCCAGCCCCACTCAGATGCACTCACGGCTGCGTGGCGTTAGACAAACCACGGAACGTCACCTGCTGCTTTTTCTTTCTTTTAGGTGTGTGTAGCAGCACTGGTCTCACCTACCTTAGAGGATTCCTGTAAGGACAAAATAGGATGACTTAAGAGAAACCACTTTGAAGGCCAAAGGCCCAATATGAAGTATTTTAAGTGTTAAGGACCTTTTCTATGCTACGTACTCTTTTAAATATGTACCTTAACTAAATCCTCATAGCAAATCTTACAGGCAAGTTGCGGTACCCCCAATACACAGGCAGAAGAGGGTGAGCCTCAGAGAGCCCCAACTATGTCCCCATGAGGGCACAACAGATGGTCAATCACAGAAAGGGAATTCCAGTCTGGGCCCGTCTCACTCCAGACCTGTTCTTCCACCGTTATGCATCCTATGCGGTGTGCTGAGCAGTGTGGTGGGGACGACCTGTTCAAACCCTAGATGCGATTGAAATCAGCGCCAGGAATTACTAATATGTCCTGAACACATCCTCTCACCTAGCACTGAGGTCTACTCCCACGAACTCCTGGCTGTCCCTGACAGCCCCGGAGATAAGGCACTATCGTGCATGTGTTACGGTCGGGAAACGGTGTGCAGAAATGGACAAACGTCTTGCCCAACCTTGCACCTGGCAGGTGGCTGAGCAGGATCCAAACATTCTAGGTCTCCTTGAGTCTGAATCCTGCACTCATTATCTTCTAGGATGGGAGGGAGGCAGGTGCCGTGGGTGCCAAAGAGAGAAACCAGCACCATGGTGGGGCCAGCAGGGGCGTGGCCGCCGCTGAGGTCAAGCACGCACAAGAGGACTTTGCTGCAGTCTGTGCCGGCCACCTGGCTCAAAACTCAACCTCCATCCACCTCTCTATCAGGAGACAAGGACTGTTCTGGGCAGTCCCACCCTGTTCAGATTGATGGCAGAGAGGACAAGCCAGGAGAAGTTTGGGGAGAGAGAGCAGAATTATAGCCAGTGCCATTTCGTTCCTAAGAAAAATAATCATAAATTGACAATTCCCGAGCCTGTGAAATGCTTATCATGTTTGCTAGAAATAGTTTACTAAATGTAATTCCAGAGTTTGTAAGGACTTGGAGGGGTGGCTGTGCACCCTCTGTGATGGCTGGGCTTCACTCTCCGTTTCCCCGATGGCAGACTGTTTGCAATCACTCTGGCTCACAAAGAATTTTTCTTCCAACATTCTTTTTCCTTCTTAATTTGGGTAACGAATTGTCTATAGTCTGAGAAATCAGATAAACAGGGTCGTTGGACTTGCATGTAAAATAGGAATCAGTAAAGTCTGTGCACTCGACAGTGATAGTTCTGATAAATAAGATCTGACTGGGGCTCTGTGGCTGCAGAGATTTGGGAAGGCTGGGTCACTCGCTGCATTCCATATGGTGGAGTTTTCCTGAAAATGGACCTCAAGAATCCATGAGGTCACCAATCTCACCCTCTTATTCCCTGTATGTGGAAACTCTGACTCACGGCTAACAGCCACAGCTAATATTTACTGAGTACTTACGATGGTCCAAACAATTCTCTCCCCACATGATCTTCCCCACTGCTCTGGGACTAGAGACTGTTATTACGCTCATTGTACAGATGAGAAAACTCAGGTGCAAGGAGGTTGAGTCACTTGCCCAACATTACACAATGGTCGAGCGATTGGGGAAGGATTCAAATCAACACCTCCTGGCAGAGGAGGGTCCCTGTAACCACTCAGGGCAATTGGAAGTGACTTGCCCAAGGCCAATTAGGAGATCAGAAATCAGTAAAAGGTGAACGTGAGAATCAGGTCATCTGATTAGCAGCTGAGGTGTTGTAAACGGTGCCCTGATACTAAATCAAGTGTAACTGAACACACACACCCATACACACATACCTACACAATCATGTTAGTTTACAAACTTTTCCAAATCTTTCAAATCACTCGTGGACCTAAAACTGCTCTGAAAAATAACAACTATGTTTTTTTTTTCAAGTAAGTGGCAACTAAACTACTGTTCCCATTTCCTCAGTAGCTTTTATTAACAGCTCAGAAGTTCTCCACTGCACAATTATTGCTGTGGATAAAAGACTGATGTTTGCAGCTCTGCCAAGCTCCATTCTGTCAAACCAATATTTTGCATCTGTCTCATGCAGCCTCCCTAGTAGCTGGGATGACAGGCACCCGCCGGACGCCTGGCTATTTGTCGTCGTCGTCGTTTGTTTAGCAGGCCCAGACCAGGTTCGAACCCACCAGCCCTGTTGTATGTGGCTGGTGCTCTAACCACTGAACTACAGACCCTGAGTCTGCAACAGAACTTTACTAAGCAATGTTCCTTTGTTGTTTTCAGTAGACCATAGGGGTGAAGAGCGTAGATTTGGAGCCAACCTGTCAATTTTGATTTGAAGAACGCCACTTACCTGCTCTGTGACCTTGGGCACATCAATGAACTGTTCTGTGGTTTAGTGATCTGATCTGCAAACTGGGAGATGGTGTATTATGGAGCACCTGTCTGAACCATAGTCAGGATTAAATGAGTCAAAATGGGCACCACTGTCAGGACTGTGCTTGCTGTACAGCAAGCAACATATCAGGTCTGCTATTATTACTTTTATTTCTATTCACAGTCATGGTTCCTCATTTCCTTGGAAGCTACTTGAACGTCCCTCTCCCGAATATAAATGCGAAGAAGGAAAAAACACGTCTTGAATCCATGCCTCACTGGACTGAGTGCCCAGCTGCATTGAGATTATTTGCTTTCTGAAGTGAGAGGAGACCCTGACGTTATCTGTGAAAGTTGTGGAAGAAACAGGAATGTCCGGACCCATTCCATTGCTTTTGTTAAATAGGATGAAAGTTAACCAACTAGTAGCCTATGGCAATAGGTTAGTCAAACTGAGACTTGACTAAGAGGCTGATCATCATAATATAACGAGAAAAACGAGCAAGGCATTTGAATGGAAAGGTTGTGTGGGTGGCAGGCAGGCTTGTTGCTGAAGTAACTGATATTATAACTTTATTGCACTATTATTTCTGTCTAGTGAAATATCTCTATGACAAGCCAAGACAGCTCTGAAACAATGCGTGCTTTACACTTCTTTCGTTCTTCTTTTGTTCCCTAATTCTTTCTCATTTCTCTCTCTCTCCCTTCCCACCTTACTTATTTTCTCCCTTTCTTCTTCCCCCCCCCCATTTTTTCTTCTCCTTTCCCTATTTTTCTTATTTAGGGAAATCAGTTCTTTGTAGCAGCTGTTGCGATGACCTTGGTAACCCATGCATTGTAGGCAGTGACAAGGGTGTGGGTTTCCATCTACCTTAAGGATTAAAGACATATCCCTGTCAGTGCTGAATTATAGAAAATGTGTGGTGGATAAATTGCCTGAACTCATTAGAGCAATGTAAGTAACATGCGGGAAATTGTGGAATAAGTGTGGGCTAAAATGGCTGCACATAACAAAGGAACTTAAAAAAAAAAAGACACGTTGAACATCTTCATTAACTTTGTTTTTATGAATCTGTACTGACATGTTAGAACCACCATTACTGTAATATTGGAATGGTATACAAAGAAAAACAGAGCATAATTATTCAGTGCGTTCAGAGATTTCTGAGACTTCCTGCCTCCTTTTTCTCAGAGAAGTCAGCAAATTCAATGCTAAACACCCCCACGGGGAAGGAATAAATCAAACCAAACAAAGGAACAGCATCTTTTAATGTTTGTTTCTATTGCCCCTTCCTCTGTGGTGGTGATCTCACCTCTTAGTTTTTCTCTGGTTACACAGTATTTTAAATGAATTAAAGAGAGTCAGGAACAGCAAGATGTCGGGGCAATTCCTTATATCAGAAGTAATAGTTGATTCACCTCCAGACGCTCTCAGCTCTTAAACTAAAAATCAATGATTTTCTTCTATCCTAGTTCATCTCAGGAGCCTGTGATCTTACTTTTTGCAGAAATCCCTGTAGGATGTATTTATTGCTGTAGTTATTATTTTTTTTAATCTGTTATGGATCAGAGTTTTTGTTATTTTCTTTTGGGGGGCAAAGATTTTCTCATTTTAAGTATCATTTACCCATTTCCTTTAAAGTTTGGACTGTATCTTATATTGATCTTTATCCCTGTGGCAAGGTCCTTTGTGTCATAATAGGTTTTCTTTTGTTTTTTTATTAAATCATAGCTGTGTACATTGATATATTCATGGGGCATCATTCACTAGCTTCACAGACCGTTTACCAAGTTTCACATATACCCCTGTAAGATGCACCGCTGGTGTAATCCCACCAATCCCCCTCCCTCCCCTCCCCTTCCCCCTTCCCCCTATTCTTAGGTTGTAACTGGGTTATAGCTTTCATGTGAAAATCCTAAATTAGTTTCATAGTAGGGCTGAGTTTTCAACAGGTTTTTGTTGCCTGGTGTTTGGGCCCTGTGGCTCACCTGGGTTTGTGCTCACAGCAGAAGAAGACTTTTTCTTTTGCAGGGCCGCGTGGTTGCCAGTAATGAGGCTTTTTTTTTTTTTTTTCCCCTGTCAACAAAAGGAGCCGATGCCGGGTCTTGTTTCTGATTCAAGCTTCCCCTGGTCCCAGCGATGTCACATGCCATAAACGGAGCTGATCACATTTGGAGCAGTTCCAGGTTTGTTTTACTTGTGAGGCCAGGAGAACTGACGCTTATTTCGTAAACTCGCTGTAGATTTACAACATCGCCTTGTTCACTCTGGGGCACGATGGGGGTGAGGATGAGAGATGAGAACAGACGCAGGACAAGCTTCTTGGATTGTGTGTTCTTATTTCCCACTCACCTCCCGCCAAATCCAGGGAGATGAGAAAGAAGCAGACGTCGCTTGGGGGTGAAATTTTTATTTGTATGATGGATGAGGCTCTCTGGAGGTCTCAGAATGTTTTTCCTGTCTATTAGGGAAAAAAATAGGGAGCAACATCTTTCTAAAAACTCTCAATTTCGGTTAAGAGATGTTACAACTGGCTTCAACTTATGAACATCATCTGTACAGTTTTCCAGACTCCCACTTTGAATTTTAAAGCCAATTTTTGAGTGGGAACATTCAATCTCCTGTGACATAAAGGTGACAAATAAGCAAACAGCCGATGCTGAATTTACCACTGAGTTCCCAGGTCATGTGCTAACCATTCTAGTATCTGATTCCAAAGCAAATATATCTGATTCCAAAGTAACATATCATATCGCTATTAGGATCCGCCCAGGCAGTGAAGCTAAGTAAGATGGGAAGTAATGATCTCTCCCCAGGTTGCCACTGAGGCCAAGGTCGCTAAAATTTCTGGAGGTGAAAATTTTACTTTGTTACTTTTGCATTAAATTATCCACAGTGGTTTCTCCCTTGTGAATTTAATTGTCTATAAGGATAAAACTAATAATTACAGTAAAGACCATCCTCTCCATAAGTGTTACTGAGTCTTTCTGGGACCTTGGGTCTATTCATTCATCTGAAAACACCTGCCCCTGTGAGCATGGTCAGCTCCCCGAGCCACGGTTAATTTGCAGTAAGGTGATATGAAATGATTGATTAATTAAATATTGCCTATCTTTTTGATTCATAAAAACTGAACATTTCTACAGCAAATGGTAGTAATAATATACTCAGAAGACTTCTCTGGGCCAAAAATCTAGCGTATTAATTCCATGCGCAGATAAAGTCCTGTTCATCTATTCCTCATTACTTTAACTTATATGTATTTGGTGGGGATGGGAAAATGCAAAGGGGCGTTTTACTAATAAGACCTGTTAGGTTAGAGAAGCTTGAGTCACGCAGGGATTTTATGAACTGACCTACCCTGAACGGATCCTGTGCAAACTAGTGGTAGGAGGCCTCCATGACTTCATATTCCCTATTAAAACATCAGAGTTATTAATCACTGGTGGAGTGTGGTATAGTTGGGTACAGAGTTCTTAATGAAAAGGTAAATTTTTATATGCTATTTTTACTGGCATTTCCTGGCTTTATGATGAACATTATTTTCCATACAGAAGTAATAATTCAGGAGAAAAAGCACTGTATTTTTGTGACTCTGCACTCTCCCATCTCACTGAAAGCAATATACTGTTACAAGCTTTTATCTTTAGAAGTCACGTTCTTGGAAAGCTGTTCTACTTAGATACACATTTTGCTTATGTACAAATCTACCTGACATAAAAAATTTACTACATTAGGATTGATTTTTAATGAAATGCCAAGTAGCTATTCGATAATTAGATATCATGAAGTGATTAAATAAGTTTTCTCTTTAATCTGGCTTTATTTAATGAGCTTTTGACCGCTACATTTGAGGTCCATTTGGTTACAATTTTTGACCTAGATAAAATTCCCCAAAGCTTTTGAGACAGCTTTTAGAAATGTTTGTGTGGGTGTGTGCGTTCATGTGTATTCCAACTGGACACCAACTACTGGTGGTTGTATCTTTAAATCTATAAAACAAACTGCAGAAAGTCTTAAAGAAGAAAGATCACCCTCCTTGGTGCTATCTAGTAAAGATTCCTTTATTGGGCATTTTGGTTTTTTCAGTATTGAGTCTGTTCAAATTAAGCTGAAATTTCCAAATTTAAGTTGGATTTCCCAAGTTGCTTGATTATAAATTTCACCTGGGATTAAAAAAAAATGGAGTGCTTAAATAACATCTGTTTTTTAAGGATCATCTTTAGAAATTTTAGTCCCATAAGTCTAGTGCTGTGCTCAGGATATTCTTAGGAAGAGCATGTTTGAAAATATTCTTAGAAATGAGCTTATGATGCAGAATCATCCATTCATTGAGTTAGTCTATGATAATTTCTTAAAGAGATAAATATTCTACACAAATGCCACAAAATTGGAAAAAATTCTTCCTTTTGGCCTTTCAAAACCATACCTTCTTAGAAGGATAGCAACTTATAGTATCAAGAACCACTTTGCTTCCCCTTATAGCTGCTGCTGATGAAACCATCTCAGACTGGGTGTCCAAATGACCAAATTCACTTTTTCACTTGTCTCATGGTCCAGATGTCAGAAATAGACCCAATGACCATTCTGAATTTCATTTGTTAGTGCTCAGCCTTACTCCATTATTGAGAATATGGACACTCCCCGTGAGATTTCATTTGTAGCATTTTAAATGGGTTCTGAAATTCTGGATTATTGTGGTTAAGGGCAAGATGGCTAAGACTGTGCCTGGATGGGTGACTTGTGAACCCGGCACTGCCCTCCCCGACTCTCTCGAGAGCTTTATGATGAAGTAATGGCCGAGCTTGTTTTTCTTGCCCGAGTTTGCTGCAGCCAAGCCCACGTGGCTGGAGACTCAACTGACTTCCTTAACGCACACACAAAAGTTTACTGTCGGTTTTCTCCTCAATTTTCACAATTTTATTAGTCTTTTATAAGCATTTTCTCAGAGCTTGGCAGTTTCCAACTATTTTAAAATCATTTTTACTAGAGGCTTCCGCAGCACACCTGCGGGGTAGGTCTGTGCTTCTGGACATGTTTTTATGGGACACGAATAAGCAGAAATGCAGAGGAGAGACAGAATTTCACTTTCCAGCTTGGTGCCTTGTTCTAACCCACAGGAAGCGAAAGGGAGGACTTGCCTGCTTATTCAGGTTTGATGTTACACACACCGTGCAAGTGATGTGGTCCTAATGGGCAGGTTGATTTTCATTTGTTTTCTATAAAGAAAGTCTCCTCAGAAAAGCAATTTATGGCAAGTTTGGAGAAAGCAGATTCTCCAACTTATAAGCACGAATGCACTCCTTAAAAACAAAACCAAATGATGATGATCAAACTTTTAAAAAGTGCTCTGTAATGCCAGGTGCCAACTTTCCACGAGGGGAGTTTTCAGTTCTGGCATATGACAAATTAGTATAATTATATAATGACTTGTGTACATCTTTTTTTTACATGGAGGGTATTTAATTTACTGAAATACAAGCTCACGATTAAGATCTAGAATCTTGCCTTAAACAGTTTTCTGAGTCTTCGACCTCCTCCTAGAAGTAGCCTTTTGCATTTGGCTTATTTGAGCTCCTATAAAAACCGGTTATCACAATTCCACATAAATTCTGAATTTGTTCCTTATTTAATGTGTTTCTTGCTCAGTAACCTTTAATTACTCGATTGTGTCACTTGCTGGGCATTTGAAAACTTGAGGTTAAGGACCTAATAACACCCTTCATTCCTCTCTCTCTCTCTTCTTTTTTGCACTTCAGATGCACAGTCTTACAAACAGTTATTAACCCTAAATTAATAAAGAATGTGCCCAAATAAAGTAGCTTCTCTTGTAAAATTTACAAGCTTATAAAATGCACAAATGGTCTCTCTTTTCTAATCGACTAATCTAAATTAATTGGTAGTAGTTCCTTACTCATTAAAAAATGTTTTCAGTAAGAAGCAGTGTATTGATATAAGAAGAAGACTCAAGTTACATAAAGATTTATTATATAAATTTCATTATCATATCCATTTATTTTCATGTACATATATATATTTTTACAAATTATGTTATTTTTGTGATATTAAAGTTGAATGTATTTCACCTTGATTGGGATAAATTTAAAGTTGTTTCACAAGCTTTACCTTTTAGGTATAATGTTGGAAAACACAAAGCCGGTAAATGGGATCCCAAAGTCAAGGAAAAAAATCTCTAAAACATGAAATTAATGAAAATTAAAAAAAAATTTATAGCTAAGAACTTGTTAATTGAGAGAATTGATGTCCTTTATCAAAACAAAAATAAAAATTTATATTTAAAATAATTTAGTTTCTCTTTTCCTATTCACAGAGTCCATAGATCAAAAGCCAGCAAAGTATATGTTTTTGAGAAATGTAAAATCATGTGCACATATCTATATTTTGCATAAAGGGAAAATATGTGACAAAATAGGTTAAAGGAATTTTTTAATTTTTTAATAAAATACACACAGTATCACACATATTAGTATGTTTTCATTCACTTTGTGCTGATAATATTTTTATTTAACACATTATAAAAATGTTTTTATTATCTCAGATTATGAATTTCAGAATGATCAATAAGAACTTTATATTTTAGTAATTAATTGTCCTTCTAAACAACTTTTGATGGTGATGTTGTAATTCCAAAGAAACGCCAATAAACCAAACTTTCCTAAGCAAAGTTTGGTGAGGCTTTTCCATAGAGGTAACTTCATTCTATAATTTTTAGATCATGTCTGCTACACTGAGATTAACTGTTCATTTTTGCCTATCTTTTTCTTTTAATTGATAGTAATCATCACCATCATCATTCAAAATTGACATACCTAATACATTGTCTTTCCACAGAACTTTCCCTGCACATCAGTGGATGGGCGTTGGGCGCTGGCAACCTCTACTGCCTGTCAGATTTTCACATGCAGAGAGGCTGGGCACAGGTGGTTTTTGATTCATGGGTAAGTACCCATTTGTTATTTAGCATTTTCTTATGTGTCAAAACTTTTGAACTTGTCATATAACAGTAAACACTCAAATAAGAGGCAATAATTCTTTCCATTCCATTGAATGGGCGGGAAAAAATCCAAGAAAAGAAAATGGAACTAATTTTCTACCTGGTAGAAAATAGGTGAGTTCTCTGGAGCTAGGACTGATTTTTATGGTATCCTCCGAGGGCTTCGTTATACAGCAGAGGTAAAGTTTTAGCTTTAACGCAGAGATTTCTTCCAATATCATAGGATCTAATTGTTCAAGCCATCATTCAGAAATGACAAACAATAAAGATATAATCAGCCATCATTGTAGTCCTTCCTGGTAAAAAGCGTATTTATGTGTTTGGTATCTTTGAAACTCAGGGCCTGTCTGTGAGAGTGAAATGCAGGCAGATCTTTGGAATGAGCTAGATGCAAAGGGGTTGGACTTGGAGAGTTAGTTCACCTGTAGCAATAAACCCAGTGGGACGACTGTGAAAGGCTGACCACCTATCAAAGGAACCCGGAATGGAAAGTGTACCCGAGATGGATGCAGTCACCTAGCAGGGATTCAATACACATGGCAGCGGCACTACCCCAGAAATAAACACCTCAAACCCTTCCAGAAACTCACTCTCCAGACATGCACATGCAGACAAAGAGAACCCCGAGACTCACAGTTCATTTGAATTCACAAGGGAAAATTTTCGGGACGAGTGTTGCTTTGACGTTGTCTGACTGATGTGGAGGGAAGACAAACCTGTTTTTAATTGCAAAACCCAATGGTTTATGCACGGGCTCTGCCATGCCTGTGCAAACATGCAGCTTTAACAGCCCCCTCCCCCTCCATGGATGCAAGACTGGGCTTGCTGACGTTGGATTTGAACACGGTCACATTTCAAATGAGAAGCCTTGCAGGGATTTTGGAAGGTGGGTAGGATGGGAGGGGGATGTCAACGCGTCAAAGATGTCACCATAAGTGGATCTCTCTGCCTATGTGTTACCACTCGCTAATTATGGATTTGGGTGATAATTGTCATAAGCTTTGCTACAAAATGTGCAATCACATGCATATTCTGGGGGCAGAGCGTGATGGGTGGAGAGGGATGAAGCTACACTCTAAGGGGTTGTAATTAACAGATCGAAACCCTGTGCTGCAGAATTCTCTACCTGTTGAATGTTCTGATGAATACACACATTGTTGCGTGTGCTGGGTTGCTCCAGGCAAATTGTTGGCGTTCCATTTTAGCAATGAAGAGTGTACCCAGAACTCAGGCTGTAGAGGACTTTCTCTTCAAATGGCCAAAAAGGGCCTTCAGGAATACTCTGTCCTTATCACAGCTGTGTGAGAGAGGGCCGATAAAATAAGAAGCTTCCTTGTGTTTATAAGGACCAGACCCATCACAGCCAAGTTCGATCCTGGAAAAATTTTGAGATGGGTCTTAAGTATTTTTTTATTTCAAAGGTTGTTTTTCAGATAAGGAAAGAGAAAAGCCAGGAAAAAAAAAAAGGCCCCCGTGATTTATGAAGGAAATCTGTGCTCTTTTGCAAAGGGTTGGCAAGCAAAGGCATAACCTAAAAATAGTCTCCACTTCTGTGTCCAGCCCTTGAAGTCACTGCTACCACCCGCTGCTGGCTCATCGAGTGTCACTTCATCCTGCCACAGACACTCCCTCTCTTCCATCAGCTATATGTTAATTTAATTTCAGTGTTAATTTCACGCATGAGACACATGAGCAAAAAATGCTGAGTTTTAGAAATCCACCCTCTCCTTGGCACATACCATTGGCATAGAGTCCCATCAGAGCCTGGGAGCTTTCTCATGTTGACTTGCTTGTCCTTCTGCCCTCAACGATGGTGCCCACTAGATACTGAGGAAGAAAGGACCCCAGCTCTCGGCGTCCCACTGACATCAGTGCTCACTCACTAGGCCTTGATGGAAGCATCAAGCAGACCGCAGCTGGGTCCATGCAGGGAAACATGTAAAGGAAGAAGTCTCTGTACCCGTAACTGAGCTATGTTCAGACTCAGACCACAGAGTCTAAGCAAACCCATGCAACATTCTCCACTGACACACCTGCATAGTGGATCCATCAGCCAAGGCTTAGTACTGACTGGTTCAAGCAACTCCCAAAGCAGAGGAACCCAGGACACGCCAACCGGCAAGTTTCTGGTTCCTTTTCCTCTGCCCACTCCCCATGTTTTTGTATAAAGAGTGGCCTAATTGTGAATGTGGGCACAGTCATGCATCTACATCTGCCTATATTTCCCTCCTAATCTGGAACCGCTGCCCTTTTCTTCTCATCATACATCCAGCACTATTTATTTATTTCAGGGTCTGCCATATCCATGGAAACTTCTCCAATGGAGAGGCAAGGTGCATAGGAAAAGTCACACCTACTGACCTCGGGTTAGGATCGGGAGCTGGTGCTTGACAATCCTTTCTGCCTTTTGTTTTCTTTAACCTACACATTCAGAGGCTACCAACGGAGAACCTAAACTATATTATAAACTCCTTGAAGGCAGGGATAGAAAAAATAAAATCCGTTACATATTGTAACTGTATAGCAGATATTATAAATGTAAGTTGCAGATGTAAATTGTATAGTAGATATTATAGAAGTTATATGCATTATTTCACAAGGTCTTTATTGGGGGTACAATTATCGCATCCATTTAATAAAGTGAGTAAATCGAGGCTCAGATTACTTGAGTGGTTTGGCTAGAGGCATTTATAAGAAGCGAAACTGGAATCACGTTCGGGTCTGGGACACTTCGGCTGTCACTGGTTTTCCCACTGACACAGGTGTCCTAGTAAACACAGGGGTGTCCTGAGAAGGGAGAGGGGTTGATGGCTGGTTGCTATGGTGTGTTTATTAGGTACAAGGGGATTATTTGTTCTTGTATTTGGAGGAGGATGTGCGCTTGGAGGTTGACAAGGAGGTGGGCACCAAGAGGTGTGAGGTCGTTTGGGTCAAGAAGGACGGCTCTCGCCAAGGCCCCATGTTTGAGATCTGGACATAATGAGATGAACAATGCACATTCCTCGTCTTCATCATCCAAGAGCTATTAATAGGTCAGCGAGAAAGAGGAAACATACGAACAAAAGCAAGTTGAAATAAATTGGACTCTAGTGAACTCACTGCAGACTCGGGGGACCCTGAGGACAGGGATCTAGGGTAGCAGAGTGAGGGAGGTGTAGGAAATGAAGTAACAGGTGCTCCAGATTCTGCGGCTTCAAAGCAGTAGAAGTATGGTGGCCCTGCCCTTCCCTTCCCTTCCTAGATTCTCACTCTGTCCCTCTGGGTAGACTGCTGTGCTATCATCATCATAGCTCACAGCAACCTCAAACTCTTTGGCTTAAGTGATCCTCTTGCCTCAGCCTCTTTGAGAGCCACAACTCCTCAGTAGTTTTTTTTTTTTTCCCCCTATTTTTAGGAGAGATGGGGTCTCACTCTTGCTCAGGCTGGTCTTGAACTTCTGAGCCTAAGAAATCCACCTGCCTTGGCCTACCTCTCAGAGTGCTGGGATTATAGACATGAGCCACCGTGCCTGGACTTTCACTGTTTCTGTTTTCTGCGAGTCCAAATGATGGCCTAAGTTTGCAACCAGTAGGCAGCCCTGAGATACACCTGTGTGGCCATGGCCAGCATTCCAAGAAGAAACTAGGGGGGGACCCAAGGGATATGGAAGATGGACATTGGAGAATCAACCTAAAAATCTTGAAGGACATTCACATATGGCAGGTGTTGAATTTTGTCACTGAGAAATTCTGCTCACTTCCAGATGTGCAAAAAAAAAAAAAAAAAAAAATGCCAGGTAGACAACTAAGGCTCGTATGCCACTGCCCCTGACATCTTACCTGCTTATTTCCTTTCTATTCTTCCCAAGTTTAGTTTTCTCTCCTCTTTTATAAAGTGGAGAAAAGGAAGCCTCGTTAAGTCATTTCCCTGAAATTTCATTGTGTACTAAACTGAAATTTAAGCCAAGAATTAAATTGATTTCTGTCCTTTGGATACTGTCACTGATCAATAACTCATAAGTAATCAATTTTAACATATAATCCCAATAGTCAATTTACCTGTTTTAAAATAATTCAGTTTTCCTTGGAGTAAAATGGCACAATAACACGTTCTTATGAATACGATCAAAAAGGATTCATTCAGGTCTTTGCAGTGAATTCAGTTCAGGTGGACTAAACTCTGCTTAGAATAAAACCATCAACATATTTAAAAATTGACCAGTGGCTGTTCCTCCAAAGCGAGTTAATTCAGAACTAATAATTTCAGGTCCTGGGCTCTGTCTATTCACTTTCTTAGCCTTTGTGCTTGACTTATCCCTTTTCCATTTGAAGGCCTCTTATGCCCGGACATCACCAGCAATAGGCTTGTTGAGTCATCTAATTGAAGGCAAAAGAACCCTTTCTCCACACCCTCAAACTGGTATTATTAAGTGCAGATCAAATTCATTACAAATGAAATTCTACAATTTACAAGCAACCTCATAAGAGCCTTTCCTGAAAACATGTATTCAAAAATATATCAACAGCTATAAAAAATATTAGGACATATTAGAGGTCCCTCCTAGAAATCAAAGTTCTTTATTTAACTACAGGTTCAAGCCATATTTGATTATGCGACCTTATATTGGTTATCCCCATTTGCTCATCTGTGAAATGAGAAGAATAATATTACCTCCACTTACTTTTCAGTGGCAGTATGAATCCAAGAAGGTGAAGTGTGTGAGAAACTTTGCAACCCACAAACTGGTGAGACGATATTATTTAGTATGCAGCATGCAGTGTAAGACCGAGGTGTTATTGTAAACACCTACTGTAATCTGCATCTCTGAAGCTAGCTGAAGAGATGAAGAAATTAGGCCCATTCCTCTGCCATTCTGCTATCTGAAATATTGATCAGATGTCTAGAACAAAGGGCTTACAACAAAATATTTTGGGCTTATACTTTCTCGATAAACCCTCATTTCTCCATCTGATCACCTGTAGTTCATCACCTCCTGATATATTTAGTGCTGGGGTCTAGCCGAATTGTTTCTATGAAGAAAAAGGCCGAGAAATACATTCTGAGGTTATCTTAAAATCTAACTCACTCTTCTTTACAAAATACAAATCCCATTTAGTTGTTAGTTTGTTCTTTCCAGAAGGGACATTTAATCTAATTGGCCCTTTTAGAGTTGAGATTATTATTATTGTTTTCCCTAGAGAGCAAAACAGATTTTTCTTTATTTTCAGTCCGTGGGTTTACATCACAGCAGTGCCGCTGTGAGGGGGCCATTCACAGAGCCCTATAGGACAGTCGCCTCTATATATCTAATAATAACAATATCGTTCAGCAGCTGTACACTAGTGTAGAGTTTACAGCTTACTGTGGTTTGAATGTGGTTTGCTTCTGCCAAATCCCATTGAAATCTGACCCGCAGAGTGGCGGTGTGAGGAGGGGACACTTAGTGGGAGGTGTTGGGTCATAGGGGTGGCTTCTTCGTGAATAGATGAATGCCCTGCCATGGGGGTGAGCGGGCTTCCCCTTTCCTAGGAATGGATTAGCTAGCACTCAGCGAGCAGATTGCTGAAGAGTCTGGCTCCTTTGGTTTTTCTCTCGACACGTGACCTCATTGCACACATCAGCTCTCTGTCCACTTTCTGTCCTCACTAGAAGCTGAGCAGGGGTGGTGCCATGCCTCTGTCACGCTTCCCAGCCGGCAGGACCCGGAGTCCTTCTCTTTCCAGCCTCCGATGTCCGTCCTGTCGTGGCAGCTCAGAGTGGCCTGAGACCCTGTGCCTTTGCACCTATTCTTTCACTTGATCCTCACGTGTTGTTTAGCTCAGTGTTAACTATTTTACACTTGAAAAATCAGACTAAGAAAATGTAAATGACTTTCCTTGGCTCCTAGATCTTATGATGTCAAATTTAGCACCTTCTTTTACCATCCAGCTGGTCAGATCTCCTGGGCCTTGTCTTTGGGCCTTGGGTCTAGATGGATAATTCTTGCCTGAATCCCCAAACTCCATCCTGACATTATTCCACTTTCTGCTTATCCCTTTCAGTTGCCCATTCCAACAACCCACCCCATCACCCCTTCCTGCCCAGGCCCCATCCCCAAGCCTTCTGAACTGTCCTTTAAGGAAATCCAAGGAAACCCTGGTGACCACTGGTGTATCTTGTCTCTGCATTATTTTTTTGGGGGGGGCTTCTTTACTATCTTGAGTTGCCCCTCACTCCATCTCATCTACCTGCACCTCCAGGACATTGACCAGGGGAAGAAAACACAGCAAGAACAGGTGGCCAGATGTTTACACGTGAAGGTAGATGCAAAGAGACAGAACAGAAAGAGGAGGGGCAGGGCTGAAAGGGTCCCTGGGAAGAGGATAGCAGAAGGCGGGACAGGGAGTCCATGCGGCACAGAATAGCCAGACCCTAGAAGCAGAGATGAGAGTATTGATTAAGAAGCAGATATCAGAGCCTTGATGAGCAGATTCCACTCAGGTAACAGGACAGGCAGTGGTGGTGGTGATGGTGCTATGACACTTCAAGGGGCACCATTAGAGACTTAGGTCTGTGAGTCTTAGGAAAAACAGTCTCTTCTGTATAATAATAGGTCACTCTCCAAGTCTATGTTTGTTTACGGATCCATTTGTTTTGTGTCAAATGATTCTGTGCAGAAACACTGCTCTAGCTGCACATGTATTTACACTTATGACTGTGTAAACACATTGCTCCTCAGATGCACACTTGCATTATACTTTCACCTCTCCCTTGGCTGTACACTAGTCAAACGAGGCCAGGCCCTGCCACAAGACTATTGCTAGTGATGCTTTCCTGGGTCAACGCTGAGCCATTGACAAATGCTCTTGGGCGCCTCCGTCCAGTGGGCTGTCGCGTCCTCTGAATGGTTGTGTGGTTTAGATTAGATCTCCCCAGTTTGTTGATGAGAATGTCAGGTAGGACAGAATCAAAGGCTTACAGAAGTCTAGAGAGATTACATCTATTGCACCCTTTTTATCTGCAAGGCCTGTCACTCTATCATAGAGGGAAATTAAATTGGTCTGGCATGATTTGTTCCTCTAAAAGCCATGCTGGTTGCTACCCAGTCTGTTATGCTCTTCTGGGTGATTGCAAATTGATCAATTTTAATGATTTATCTTTGTAACTTCCCTGGCACTGCATTTCAGGATGACCAATATTTCTTTTTCTTTTAAAGATCAACATTGTATTTACCTTTCCCCCCCCTCTTCTTTAAGGATTTTCCCTGATGTACACAACTTTATTTTATTTCTTTACTGTAATTGATTCAGGTCTGATGATCTATTCCAAAGTACTCATTTTCATATTGTTACAACATGTCATTTGATTAATTTGGAAAAAATTGGCTGGTATTCTAGCCTATTTTCCTTCATGCTTTTTATCCTTCTCCTGATCACCTTTTCAACATTTTTTGAGAACCTAAGAGCCAGAAAGACAAGAACTATATAAATAGTAATTTAATGAGTCTTTTGAAAAATAAATAATGAAGTGTAGGAGACATACAAATACAGAGATGATGATGATACAGTGTAGAAAACACAATAATGAGAGGAGTGAGATGAACACATATTACAGAACAGATGTTTCCCTGATCTTGGGTACATCAGGGAAGGCTTCCCAGAGGTGGTGTCTAACCTGTGTTCTTGTGGCTGAGTAGGAGTTAGCAGGAGTAGGAAAGAGAGAGACTAGAACAGGGAAGAAGGCCTGAGACAGAGGGACTAGAACGTACAAAGAGACAGCTGAGGGAGGGGGCCATGGGGCCACATGGCAGTTCAGCAGGATGAGAATAGACTTTCTGTGTCAGACACATGGGAAACAGGATCATACTGTCATAGATAGAGCTGGAGAACTGGCAGACATAGATCTTGGAGATCTTCAATGCCAAAAAAATAAATTAGGGCTGCTTCTTGAGCACAGTGGAAGTATTCCAACCTCATTCATCTAATTTTTTTTTATTGTGTTCCTATCATTTTAATAACATGGGTGGCTTTAAGTATCAGACGAAGATGCAAAAGAAATTTAAGATGTAATCTCACTCCCAAAGTACCTTGCAAACTACTTAAGGAGTGAGAATGTACAGACATAAAACAATTAAATTGCAATATAAGTAGTTTAGGTAAAGGTCAAATAAATCTTGCAGAGAACAGTTATACTGGGAGTCAGAGAGAACGATTTTTGAGGTTGAGTTTATCTATTTTATTTAAATTAATGATGAAGTAAGAAGTATCTCTGGCTTCTATCATTTGGGCAGATTCTAAGCAACATGCACTCAAGTTACAACTGACTCTCATATTCCAGCAGTTGGTCACTACCAGCCCTAAACTCAGTTTGCTGGTGCTAGTCTCTGCTGCCATGGTAATGATTGAAAAAAAAAAAATGAAGGCCAGTGAAAAGGGGATTATTTTCTCTTTTGGAAATGACAAATTAAATAGCTCAGAATGGCTTTCAGGCTGGGAAAAATTAGACTAGCTGGAAAAAAATACTTTTAAAAGTCTGTTTGAATATACTGGAGAACTGACAAGGTGGAGGTGAGTTCCTGGGCCAGGATTTGGGAGAGGGTTGATGATTAGGGTAATAACTCCAATATTTGGAGATTTCCTTTAACCCTGATATTTCGCCTCTTCCCTCCCAAATATGGAGAGTTTGAGCAGCACTTTTTGACAATCTCACAGGGCTAACTCAACAGGTATTGATGAGTTACACCCACCTGGGAACCACTCTTTCTGTAGTGGAGACTCAAGGGTTGCATTTGGGGACTGTGAATGAACCAGGAGCAGGTCCTACCAGCAGGGAAGCTCATCTTTGTACCAACTCAATGGCTAATATTAGAGTGAAGCTTTCCTTGAGTATCAGTGGGTTGGGTGCTCTGTAAACTTAAACATAGACTCTTTCTAGAGAAAGATAGCATTGACCTTGATCTTAAATAATCTGAACATGAGGAGGCAAACAGATGGAAGAAAACCTACTTAATATCAGGTGGCAGAAACAAACCCTTAGGAGCTCTAGATGCTGAAGCATTCAGACCTAGTCATCAAAGAAGTTCTACTTTCTAGCTGGGCATTGGGGTGGGCACCTGTGGTCCCAGCTTCTTGTAAGGCTGAGGCAAGAGAATCGCGTAAGCCCAAGAGTTGGAGATTACTGTGAGCTGTGATGCCACGGCACTCTACCTAGGGCGACATAGTGAGACTCTGTCTCAAAAAAAAAAAAGATAATGTTCTACTTTCTATGTTCAGGAAGCTAAAAGATAAGTGATAGCTGATGAGAGAACTGGGAAGTATAATAAGGACTTAAATGAAAATTCTGGAATTGAGATGAGGTAACATGATTTAAATAACAACTTAGATTTAGGTTAAACAGTAGATACTATGCAGTTGAAAAAAGATAAAAAGTATTATGATTCAAGAAGCCCATGAACTCCAAGTAGGATAACTACAAAGAAAACCAAGTATGTTATAACAATCTTACAGTCAGCAGTCAGAGGAGAAAATATAGAGGGATTCTTTTAAAGGAATAATAATTGGACTGACAACTGACTTCTTAATGGGGAAAAAAAATCCAGAAGATAATGGAATGATAAATTTAAAGCACTGAAAAAAAGTAATTGACAATCTGGACTTTTATATATTTATCAATGAAAATATCCTTTAGGAATGAAACATTATTTTCAGACAAAATGGAAATAATTTATCATTAGTAGAGCTGTAGTAATGGAAATACTGAAGTTTTTTCTCTGTATTATTCTAGAGTAAAGGTCAGAAAATAAGGAAGAAAGAGAAAAAAAGAGAGCAAATGTAAGGACATATCCCATATAGGTTGAGTAAAATCATAGTAAAATCATTGCTACCATGTATTTTATTTCTATAAACATATCATACACACAGAAAAGTAAAGAGCACCAGAAATGCTAACCATGGGTATAAATAAAAAGATAGCTTTCATGTTATTTAAATTTCCTTAAAATATATAGTAAATTGAATGTTAAATTCGGTGGTATGATATTTCTTGATTTTAGACTGTGATAAACTAAAGGGATATGCTATAAACTGCAAAGCAATCATTAAAATAAAACACTAAAGAATTTTAGCTCATAGTCAACAAAGACCATAAAATGGAATCATTAAAAAGTACTTGATCCAAAATCAGGCAAAAAAGAAAGAGAACAGAAAAAACAAAGACTAGATGTTACAAACAGAAAATAGAAAACCAGGAGGCTTAATCCCACCATAGCAATAACCACATGAAATGTAAGTGGTATAAATACCCCAAGAAAAAGGCAGAGATTGTCAAAGTGAATCAAGAAAGCAAGACATAACTATATTCTGCCCACAAGAAGCCAATTTAGAGTGTTAAAGAAATAATAATTGGACTAACAACTGAAAAGAGCTGGATACATAAAAGTAAAAGAATGAGAAATGGTATTCAGTGGTGACCCTAATCAGCAGAAGGCCGAAATAACATTAGCATCAGAAAAAGAAAAATACAGAATGAAGAATAAGAACTTAAAGAATCATTTCATAATGATAAAGGGGTTAGTTTATTAAGGGAACACAACATTTAAAAAAGAATTTGACCATTTACAGAACTTGAAATTATATAAAGTAAAAATTTATATAATTCATCCAAAGAGAGCTGGATGAATTTATAATTATAGGTAGAGGTTTCAACCATTGATAGAATAATTAGATGAAAAAGTTAGTAAAATTGTTTAAGACTCTGATAATATTATCAACCAAGTATGATGGAGATACAGCCAATCAATCTAGTTGACATTTTCAGAAAATGCCACCAAACAACAACAGATATCTATTGTTTCCCAGGGGACATGGAACATTTACCAGAGGGATCGTGTTCTGGAGATAAAACAAATTTCAGAAACTTTACAAGGATTGTAGTCATACAAAGTATGTTTTCTGACTACAGTGAAACTAAAGAAATATCTTTGGAAAATTTGCAGCATTTGGAAATCAAAGAATACACTCTTACATAACCCTTTAGTCAAATAAAAAATCCAAAAGGAAACAGAAGAAATTTTGTGTTGAATTAAAATAAAAATACAAGATATAAAAATTTGTAGGATGCCAGTAAAAGAACTAAAAGGAACACTTATAGAATTGAGCAACAAATTAGAAAAGAGGAAAGATTACAAATAAATGACCTCAGCTTTTAAATTAAAAAAAAAAAAAGGAAAAGTGAAACTCAAGAAATAAATCAATGTAATAAAAAGTAGAGAAAAATCAATAAAACTACATGTTGGTCCTTTGAGACTATTAATAACACTTACACAAATCTCTATTCATACTGACTAAGAAATAGAGAAGACACAAATCACCAATGTCAGAAATGAGAAAAATGACATCTCTAGGTTCTACATGTATTAAAAATAAACCAAGAAAACCTTTTGAACCATCTTAAAGCTTACGGAGAAGGAGATATATAATCTGCACGTGCTTTATCTATTAAAAACATTGAATGTGTAGTTAGAAACCCCTTTCATCTTCAAAAGTCCTATAAGATAACACCATACTTAATGATAAAACACTGACTCCCCTCACCCCCCGAAATTGGGAACAAGGCAATTGATCCAGCATTCTAGCAATGCAAAGAGCAAAAAGGAAAGAAATTGCTGATATATGCATACTATGGAATACCTCTCAAGAACAAAATAAATATTATGAAACTAATACATTGTACCTCATAAACGCATTAATGTATACATAATCTATGTGTTTATGACTTAATAAAAATAAATAAATAAATAACACTATACCATTTCAAAAAAAAATAAAAAAATTCTAAAAAAAAAAAGAACAAAATAAATAATCTTTAACACATACAACAAGGTGGATGAAATAATCATGTGAAGTGAAGGAAGTCAGACCCCAAAAGTACATCTTATGTGACTCCATTAATAGCAGAATTTTAGAAAACACAAACTAATCTATAGTTCAAAAATCAACTCAGTGCTTGACGAGGGGCAGAGGGTCATGTGGAAAGGTTGGAGGGTTGCAAAAGGTCACAGGGAGACTTTTTGGAGTGATGGATGTATTCACTATCTTGATTTTGTGATGATCTCTCGGGTGTATACTTGTGTCAATACTTATCAAATTGTACATTTGAAATATGTGTACTTTATTGGATGTGAATTATACTTTAATAAAATCTGTTACAAATCAATTTATAATTTTATATAGGAGACATGGAACATCAACTTTAAAATATATACTTTACAAAGTATTAATAACATGAAATATGTCAAAGTAAGTTTACAAAACGTGAAAGTTCTTTTTATTAGAAACTTAAAGAACACTTTTGGGAAAAATTAAAGACCAAATGCCAATTAAAACCACAGTGACATAACCCTACCCATTCATCAGAATAAAATGAAAAAAAAAAAAAAAACAACTACCACGTCTCCAATGATAGAAACACCAGAACTCGAATGCATTGCTTGTGGGAGTGAAAAATTGGTAAAATCATATCAGAAAACATTTTGGCATCACCTTTTAAAATGAAGCGTTTACATTCACCATGTTCTGCAATTTCATTTCTTGGAGGATAACCTATGAAAATGTGTAAATGTCATAAATAAGAATGACCATTTTAGGATTATTTTTCCTTGCCCCAAACTGAAAACAACCCCCAAACCATTGCCACTATAATAGTTAAACTTATCTCATGGAATTTATGTTCCAACGAAAAGAAACGAATCAATTCTGTGGTTAAGAACATAGTTGAATGTCAAGTGTAATGTTGAGTGAAAGAAGCTAGATTTAAAAAAAAAATGCTTATTTTATGAACCTATTGATATAAAATTTAACAAATAAGAAAACCATTAAGAATTTAGGGATGTAAGCATAGGCAGTGCACAGGATATACTTACCATAAATGTAGGTAGAATACTGTTTCCATGGGGCAGAGGGGTGGGCAGCGGGGTTTTGGAGGGAGAGGAGGTAGAAAGCTGGCAAGTTTTATTTCTTGAATATTGAGGTATTTAAGCTGGCTTTCAATTTATTGCAATTCATTGAATTGTATATTTATACATTGTGAAATTTGCAATATATGTGTTATGTTTTGCATTAATTTTTTTTAAAGTGGGAGGAGAAAAGAAGCCATAAAAATAGAGAGCACCTTAGGTGGACGTGACCTCAGTGGCAAAGTACCTCCTCCCCACACGGGCTGTGTGCTTTGTCCTTCCCTCCGAAATGCTGTGTGCACTTCCACCAATCACAGCTTCGCTCTGCACGCTAAGCACCTTTTGCAAAAATGCAACCAACTCTGGTTGTTTGAAGGGCTGTCATCACAAGTCTCCTGTTTCCAGATCCTAGAATTCTGTCTAACACGTCTACAATGATACATTGACGTTATGGGTTAAGTTGTCTTTTCTGGACTAGACAGGAACTTAATAGGCTTTTATGACACTGTTTCTATAGGGATAAAACTCAGATTTCAAAACAAATTAGGAGAATATGATCCTTCGGTCATTTGGGGGAATGCCTGTACGGGGCTTGGCATGATACAAGGAAGAAGTGAAAGGATTAAGGTTCTGATGAACTGGGATCGAGTTTTGGTTCTACTGACTATTAGTTATTTTACTGTGAGAAAATTATTTAACTGGTTTCCTAATTTGTAAAATCTGAGAAAAAACATCTATTCCCAAAGATGTTATGGGATGCAAATGAGATAAAATACTAAATAGATATGTGAGGTAAAGATTTCAAATTCACAGTAGGAGGAATACATTTGGACGGAAGAGATGAAATAGGCTGATGACAGTGTCACGTAGGAACAATGTCCTGCTTAGCTGGTATTCCATCACATCATTAGTATTTTGAACAACCGTCTTAAAATCAAATCCCTTTTTCTTACCCTCAAAGGCTCAGAAAATATCTAAGGGGTATATCTAGGGGGTAGTTCTAATTTGCGTTTTGCAAACCTTTGTGAATTGACACCCATCGTTTCATCCGAACTCCTCACCTATAATTTTCACAAGGGCGCAGGGACAGGTGCCTGATACAGAGACAAAACCCAAACATTTGTTAAATTGGTTAAAACTCTTCTCCAATCTTTGTATCTACAATTCGAACCACATCTTGAGATGAAATGATTTTCATGAGCCTTATCTTCTATCTGAAGTTGTGCACTTCAATTTGTTGTGTTGTGTGGATTTAGAGAATTTCCCCTAGATTTAGGATGTAAGGAAGATGGTTCAATTGGAAGCCAGGCTGAACATTGTGGATGGTTTTGAAAATCATTCTTTGGAGTTCTCATGCAGGAGACAAAATATATCTATCAAAATATTTTCATTCACTGTTTGGTACCTTTTTTTTCCAGAAAGAGATGATACTATTGACCCATCTTGGACTTTATAGCCTAAGCTTCTAAGAAATGATAAGGACCGTGTCATTTTCAATTCTGTTTGCGCAGATTTATCTACATGGAGAAACACCTGGCCATGATTTACAGGGAGCACTCTGTGTTGACAGCCACTTCATCAGGGTCAAAGCTAGCTCTGTGGCTAACAGTTCCACAACCTTGTCCTTGCTAGCGCCGTGTCAGCCCAAATAACTGGCCTTGCCATTGAGAAGCGCAGGAGGAAGCCATGTGTGTCTCCTGTCACAATAAAATGTATCCTTTCTGGCAATTGTAGTTTTTGCAAAAACTACAAAATAAAAGTTGTTAGTTTTTCCTTTGCTCTAAAACTTCTATTTAAAAACTTCTGTTGTAAACAGAACCTCAGTAGTCAAGCTGGCTTACGTTCTCTTCTCTTCCCCTGCGACTGGGAGGAATGGTAGCAGTGAATCCTGGCTCGGGATGCCTGCAGGACTGATAACATCAGAAAGGGGATTAGCTCCGTAGGCTATTGGTCTGTGGCCTGGCAAACCATTTGGGCAAACAGAGGAATCCTGAGTTCATTCCAAGTGGCCCATTCTGGGAACTTGGCAGGTGTCTTCTGCGGCGCTCTTCCCCGAAAGCCTCCAAAAAGCCATGTATTATTATTATTTTACATTTTTTAAATTTATTTTTATTGTTGGGGATTCACTGAGGGTACAAAGAATTAGGTCACATGGATTGCATTTGTTAGATAAAGTCCCCCTGATAGTCATGTCCTGCCCCAAGAGCTGTGCTGCATACCGTGACCCTCCCATTCCCATCTCTCTCCACTCCTTCTTTCCCTAACACCCCCGCGTTGTATTAGCTCATCTACTGGCTTCAAATTAGAATCGAGGAGGGTTCCTTAACTCGTGGATCCTAGCAGTGAGTGCTAAATTAACCAAAAGCAGAGGAGCTAGTACATTATCTGGCTCTGTTACATTCACGAAGGTCTGTCTTCTCCATCACAGGTCTGTTCATTCCTCTCCCCACCTGGCGAGAGCTAAGGGATGAGGAGCTAAGGGAGGCTGGACAGGGAACTGCTTCTTAGGGGTTAGGTTTCTGCACCTTCCCTGGCGTTTCTTACTTACTGTTTTTGTTCACAGTGACGACATGGCCTGGTTGTGGTTCTATTGTTTTGGGTCCAAAGTGTCAGGGGATCTTGGAGATAGCAGCTCAGGCTGGTTTCATGGTGACCCCAAATTAGCCTGGACTTCAAAGAACTTCCTCTTCTCTCTGCATGAAGAGCTCTTTAAAGAAGTCCTCTTTCCTTTTACAAGGTGAACGCTTCAAAGCACGTGGGAGGAGTATTTCCTTCTCAGCGTTTACCTTTCAAAGGTGAGGAGTTCACAGACATTTCTCTGTTTGTACAGTAGAGTCTAATCGCTGCCTTTGGGCTCTCCCCGATCTCTCTGCTGTCAGGAGTTTCCCGTGCTCATTTTTCACTTACTGATGCACTGAAGAACCTATACCCAGAACCCAAAATGAAAAAAACAAAAAAGCTACGTTGAATTCCTCTGGAGTATACTTCTGTCAACATGGTATAGCCCTCCAAAGAGGATTTTTTCTTTTATAGGTTTCAGAGTGTTCACAGAGTGGCTGGGAATGACAGGCAGGGTGGAGGAGGGGCAGTGTGTGCATCTTCTCGCTACCCTCAGCATAAGATGGACGCTGTCAGGAGTTTCCCGTGCTCATGTACCAGGTTTCTCACACATCCACCTGGATCCACACACCCAGCTGACTTTGAGCCCCCCTTGGTTAAGATGACTTCAGGGTCTGCTACAAGATACACATTGATGTGCAGCAAGGGACAATAGCTGCTTTGGAGACATCTTGAGGTCACGTTCACATCCTGGGAACATCATTTCACACCATTCGGAACCATATTTTATTCGCCCTAGAAAGCCCTGTGAGGCTAAAAGCAGGAGCTATACTTTTATTAGTCCACTCCCCTAGAGAAATAGAATATAACTTGTATTTTTAAAGAATTTGTTAAAAATGACTGAGATCATGGGTGGCGCCAGTGGCTCAAAGGAGTAAGGCGCTGGCCCCATACGTTGGAGGTGGCAGGTTCAAACCCAGCCCCGGCCAAAACTGCAAAAAAAAAAAAAATAAAATAAAATAAAAGACTGAGATTGTTTTTGCATTATTATAAAACATATTTAATGTTTGAGTTAAATTTTATATTTGGAAACAACTAAAAACCATTTGGGATCAAAGCTGATAAAGTGCATTGTCAATCTTTGTAATATTGTTTAACAAAATCAGCAGGTAAATAACAAAACAATTAATAGCAAGAATTATGTATATACTCTGATCATGGGTACTCAAAGAACATTAAAAGCTCTGAAAACCAGATGAAAGACAACACGCCAAAATGTAATGTTGGGGTGCTTTGATTATGAATGATCAATGATCTTTTTTTGGTATATTTATAGTAGGAAAAAGCCAATGCATGTTTTTTAAAAAAAAAACAACAGGTGGGTGCTATGGCTTACGCCTATAATCTTGGTTCTCAGAGGCCGAGGCAGGAGGATCATTTGAGCTTAGGAGTTCAAGACCAGCCTGAGCAAGACTGAGAACCTGTCTCTACTAAAAATAAAAATAAAATAAAATAAAATAAAAAACTAGCTGTGTGTTGTGGCAAGAGCCTATAGTCCCAGCTACTTGGAAGGCTGAAGCAAGAGGATCACTTGAGCTCAAGAGTTTGAGGTTGCTGTGAGCTGTGACGCAAGGGCAACAGAGTGAGACTGTGTCTCGAATAAAAAAAAATTAGTTAAAAATAAATAAAAATCAACAAGGTAGTTTTTTTGCAATCAATATACAGTCTCTGAGAGAAATTATAAAGGAGAAGATAAAAAATATTTTTTTCCTTTCTTTCTATTTATATACGAAATTATTTTCAATGAGGAAACACATGTGGCAGATTGACAATGTAACTTGGATTTCGGCCTCCTTTTTCCGACTCAAATACTGAAATTCAGTACTCTTTCCATCGTGTTCTGGCCCTCAGGTTTGCTCTCTTTCCTTCTGAGTCCTTAGCAAAAGGAAATACCCTGCCCGGAATTCTAAATTATCCCCAATTTCCAGGGGGGAAAAAATGAGACAGATGAAGTGGCCTCTAAAATCACTGGGGACTATATTTTCAAAAACAAGACACTAATTCAGATTTTCTGCTTTAATTCTTCTCCACATTGCCGCAGTAAAATATTGAACAAAGCCCTCGAGATTACTGGTGTGCAGGAACAACCTATGACTTTACATTAACTGGGATATCAGTAACAGACTGATCAGTGGTGTAAGAAGAAAAACGTTCCAATATAAACAGCCATTCACTCTTCTATTTATACATTATTGAAACCATCAAAACATTTAAGCTCCCAGAAAGTTCAAAGCAATATTAAGTCATAATTGATATCTAAAATATTGCAACCTCTTCAAGTGCCTTCCGAATGACAAAAAAAGATGACATTTTCTTCTGTATAACTTTAATAAAGTTTTTTCCTGATACAGAACTACATTTTAAAATTAATAATCCATGAAAGATACATACAAAATCTTTGATTAGATTGCTCCACAAATGAAACTCCACATTTCTTTCCTGTTATGAACTAATGAGCTTATAATTCAGAGAAGCCCTTTTAAGAAATTCTAGCCTATAGAATGATATGCTGAAATTGGTCCTGTTAATTTCATTAGCAAAAGCCTCCAATTTATTTATGTCCTTAGAAGATGAACGCTGCCCTTGTGGTGGCAGAATATGACAAGATTTTTTAGACACATATAATAACCTGACCTTGAAAACCATTAAGGCTTTCAGGTGGGTAACTGAGTTTTGCCCCAGTGCCAAGTACGTCATGAAGACACTGATGTTTTCATCCATCCTGGGAATTCAGGGAAGTGCCTTTTAAATCTAACCCACTCAGAGAAGTTTTTCATAGGTTATCCTCTAATTGATAATTGCTTCTCTAGAGGATTCTAAAATCAAGAAGATCAAAAATCAAGAAGATCAACCCCCCCCCACCATATTTCACACCAGGAGTATACTTTCAAGGTGTTCCTTCCCTATTGCAGTGGGTTGGGTTACAAAATCTTAGAGATTTGGTGCCAAGGATCTATGAAATGATGGGTCACATGAAACCCATCAGGCTTGAAGATGTTTCTGGCGGGGTCTGTTTGAATTTACTGAATGAGGACGTTCATATCCCAGAAGACACAAACCTTGTCTTTTTACATAGAATCCAGGTGTGTGATTGCGGCCCAAGGCTTTTCTTCCAAGGAGAGCATCACCTTTCAGCAGGTTATGTTAAGGAACCACACATGGCGGTATTAATGTCACCTCCCACCAGAAGCTAGAGAAGGATGGGACACTTTGAGAAAAGTGTAGAAGTTGGCACTGTGGAAAATTCATGGGAAGGCCAAACTCAGGAAGAACCTGAGGCTGGAGGGTTAAGCTTTACTTGTGATCTTTTTGGACAAAAATCAAGAAGATCAAAAATATTTCAAACAATGGAATCATCATTGTGACAAACGTATTACAGCAAAGGTGAAGAGGGGTCTGTGCATTGATAAGCTTCTATGTGCCAGGCCTGGTGTTAAATCCTGCCTGCAAATGATGTCTCACCTGCCACAGATGCTGCCAGGGGAAAGTTTTTTTTTGAGACAGAGTCTCACTATGTCACCCTTGGTAGAGTGCCATGGTGTCACAGCTCACAGCAATCTCAAGCTCTTGGGCTTAAGTGATTCTCTTGCCTCAGCCTCCCGAGTAGCTGGGACTACAGGTGCCTGCCACAACACCAGGGTATTTTTTGTCATTGTTGCAGTTGGTTAACTGGCCCAGGCCAGGCTTGAACCCGCCACCCTCAGTGCATGTGGCTGGCGCCATAACCACTGTGCTATGGGCACCGAGCCGAGAGCGTGTATTTTGTTCCTTCCATTTTATAGACATCCATGTGTAATTAGGTTCCTGAAGCCGTTGTTCCTTTGGTGACATCAGAGAAAGCCTCTTCCCATGTCCTTTCAGTCTTCCCATTGGCTGGTGGCAAATGCCCGACATTAGGGACCTTTTGCAAATTAACCTGGACCCATCTTTCCTTACCTTTCCTCTCCAGCCAAACTGGCTGACTCACTCTCCTGAGGTTCTTCAGATACGTCTCTGCATCCACACATTCTTCCTCCCACTGCTCCAAGCTTGGAGGGCACTGCAAGCTTCTCTACCCTTGAAGAGCCAAACCAAGGTCTCCAAAGCCACAGCTCTCCAGTTTGTGGGATCATGCCCTCCTGTGAGTTTTCATTGACTGTACTATTCATCTGCCACCTGCTTTTGGGCAGCTTCTGTAGTTTTCATATCAGTGTCTGATACATGAGGCCTGTGTAGTTTTCTATCCACAGTTAGGATTTTCTCTTCTTGAGGTCAGGCATGTATATTTAATTTACTTTAGTATTCATGGGGGCACAGAATAATGGTCAGTTGCACAGAATGTGGTTAGCGAGCCAGTTTCTCTGTCGCTCTGTAGCCACCAAGTGATTTCATTTCTTTACATAGTGATTTCCTCATCTGGAATCTGTGGCCAATAATATTCAGTACCTTTTAGGTTTGTTGAAAATACTACACGAGGTAATAAATGCAAGGCATTGGTTATTTTTATGGGATGGAAAGTATCTGATAAATATGATTGCTATTATCAGAAGTAGGAGTGCTCTTATTAACAAATACTAAGCATAGGAAACTATATAACAATAATAGAATAAGGACAACAAAACAGAAAACATCTGCAAATCTTTCTGTATGTCTTTTAGATCTTTTCAACATGCACATCTTTTTTCATTCAAGAAATAATTCACATTTATTTGCTGCACTGATGATACTTATCACAACACAAAACATTAAAAAAACACTTCAGGGTGGCGCCTGTGACTCAAAGGAGTAGGGTGCTGGCCCCATATGCTGGAGGTGGTGGGTTCAAAACCCCATTCTGGCCAAAAACTAAAAAAAAAAAACCCCAAAACAAAAACCAAAACTTCACACACACATGCAGAACTCATAGGAATAAATGTGGCCAATTTAAAACAGTAACCAATGTAGGAAGATCACAGAGAAAAAGAAAAAAAAAACCGAAAGTAGGAACTTACAAGATAACGTTATGGATCGTATTAAAGCATAGATAAATATAAAAAGTTGGGCAGACCTGTGCAAATATATCACATAATAACAAGCAGAAGATTCTTGAATGCTGTGGTCTTTTCCCATGAGTAGTTATTTATTATGGAGTGATTCACAAGGAAATGGGTAAGACTCACCGTTGACTTTCTTGCTTGTCTGTTAGAGAAGGCCCATGACTCAGATGTGGATCAGAGTGTACGTCTCTCCTGGGCAATTATTCACAAACTAGGACCAACATTTCCAAGCTAAGAAACATTTCCCCAAATATCAAGATGCTCAGTGAGGCAAGTCTGTGTCCCATGAGTCTTGTCAGAAAAAAATAACTCCTGTCCCCTGTATATAGGTGGTCAGTGTCCTGGCAGATGGAATTCCATTTTAGCCTCAAAATTTTAAAACATTGCAGCCCAAAGCGACTCTCTTCCTGACACTAAAGCAAAGCTGCATGGCATCATATGAAGACAAGGAAACAATTTTGGAATTTGGGGGCCTTCAGCTTCCACCTGGAGTTGGGTTTGTGAGGTTTGCTCCCCTTGAGGCTCATTCCTTGGGTTTCACTCGCTCTGTGGTGGCAGGAGGAAGGTGACAAGTTTAGGTGACAATAACGAGTAATGAGGGTGATCAATCAACTGTTCTCCCTATTCTTCAAAACAGCTGAATATTTAAAATTCCAATCTGAACTGCAGGGGCTTCTTAACCAATAGGCTTACCAAAGGACCAGAATCCACAGTATCTTAACCCCTGGGTGTGCTTAGAACAACAGCAACAGCCATGAGCTGAATCTCATACGCATGTTAAATTCTTACATTATTTAGAATTGTTTTTGTGATTTCCTCTCCTTGAGTTGAATACCAACAACATAAACTACAGCGGGTGACACAATATACCTAGTGTCTTTTTTTAAAATTAAATCATAAACATATAGATCATGTATACATTAAAGCATTTATGGGGTACAATGTGCTGATTTCATATAGAATTAGCAATGCTTAGATCACACTCATTAATATAGACCTCATCTCGTTTACTTAGTTATTGTGTTAAGACATTTATACTCTATACTAATAGATCCGACATGGACCCTTGCGATATGCACCATAGGTGTGATCCCACCATTCACCCTCCCTCGGTCTGACCTTCCCACTCAGCACATGGTATCCCATAAATGCATTAATGTATCCATGATCTATGTTTATGATTTAATAAAAATAATACATAAAAAAATCTGACTACACAGTGTCTTGGTGAAGACAAACTCATCTGGAAAATGCCCTCTAAAAAGAACAAATATTGTATGTTGTTCCAACCAGTCAGCTAGCTGTCACCTCTTGGAACCTACTACGTGCCAGGGCATGACAGCAAGACTTCCCTTTAGAGGGATTTTCTTGAACTGAAAATTTGGGGGTGTCCTGTCCCCACTTGCTGCCATTCTGTGTCTTCAGGACAGAAGCCTAACTCGGCTGGCCATGGGAAACGTCATTCTGCCCCTGACCGCTGCCTGCCTCTCCACCATCTGGAATTGAATCTCTTCCTCCCTGCCCACTGCTGACCTCACACCCAACCCTCCCTCTCCCCCTGAGTCAGACTGACACCTGCAGATGGGGCCCAGGCTCTGGCTTGTGCCAGGACTTGTCCTTGACGTCCCTCTGTGTTGCCAACCCTCCCCAATTCCAGCCCTCATTCCTAACACCAAGGTCTTCTTTGGGAATCATCTTATATCGTCTTCTATGCCAACACCTGAACAAAGCCTTCCTGAACATTTCTTCTTCCCAAGAACAATGCAGGTGTTTCTCCCAGCTGTTCCTATGGCTGGCTCTTCAGTCAACCCTACCCCAACTCCTGCAGAGGACTTAGCACACGGCAATACAACTGATTTCTTCCCCGTGGGTCTCCCCAGCAGACTTCACATTGCTTGGGGGGATGGTTTGTGTATTACTAATGCCTGGTAGGTAGAAAAGTTCAATAAATATTTGTCAATTAAATACTCACAAGAACCTACTCAAGATAGATCTTACCTTCCTAATTTTTTGGATGTAGAGACTTAAGCTTAGGAAGACTAGAGAACTTGTTTCAAATCACAGAGTGAGGAGGGGGTAGAACTTGTATTAAGCTAAGATTTCTTTGAATGCAAAGCCCACTGGTTTTCAGTATGGCACCATTGACCTCTGCATTTAGAGGCAGCTGAACACACAGACTGGTAATAATAAAGCAGTGTCATTATTCAGAAAACTTATCTGAATTTCACAAATAGGATCTAAATGAATGAACGGTGGTTCTATTAGTTCAGGCTAACAAAAGACCTTCAAACTCTATTGAATCTGACCTGTGACACCCTGCGGATGGAGTTCTAGAATGTCGCAGAGGCTCTTCTATAGGGAAGGATTCCGAGGTTCTGCTGTGACAAGAGAACCTTTGGCAGAAGGCTTCTGACAACCCTCAGCCTGTTGCTCCCCACCCAGCAGTGACTTGGATTGCTTCAAATCCTCCAAGTCCCCTGCTGCTGTGGTGATAGCCGTGATATGATTGGCAGGAATTGAGGGCTGGGATTATGAAGGAGGCGATTTGGGGCTGCAGCAAGGGGAGGGACCTCTTACCAACCCAAGCCCAGAATGGCCTGGCGTGGGTACTCTGGTCCCTGTATTATGAGCAGGACAAGAACTGGACTCCCTATTTTTTCCTTTATTTTGTTAAGTCCTTGGCTTCCAGTCACTTCTCTTCCATTGAGGATTTGACTACATCCTTGATACTAATGTAACAGAAAGGGTTTTGCTTTTTGTTAAGATTCCTTTCAGCAACTCTGCCTCTTTCCTTCACATCTTCCCACTGAGATACAGTAGAGAAGCGACAGACGCGTGGAGGAGAGATGGGAGGGTCTTTGGACATAAAATAGATGGAAGTAAAATTCCTTTTAATTTAGGGTCATGGAACCAGGTGTTTTGACCATGGAATGGGGCAGATTTCTGGAAGCTGAGATGGAGGGCGTGGGAGGGGAAGCAGCGAGGGCGAGAGCTCTCTGCCCCTCCCGTTTTATGCTTGCCCTACAAAAACCATTCAGGTCTGGCAGCAGGTGAAGAAGAAGACAGAGGTGGGAGATCAATACAGGAAAGGCGTTGTAGTGTTAGGGAGGAAGAAGAGCGATCAGAAGAAAAATATCCCATTTTATAGTAATGAGGGGAAAACGGTGTTTCTATGGAAAGCTACTTTCTCGTGATGGTATTTTCTGGAGCCTTCTAAGTGATGGTAAGAATTAATAATGTTAACCAGTTTGATGTAAACATTCCAAATTGTGTATAAAATCAGCACATTGTACCTCATAAATGCATGAATGTACACAGTAATGATTTAATAAAAACATTGTTAAGAGAAAAAAATAAATACATTTCCACCATCCTTTAAAAAAAGGAATTAATAGTGCTCATATTTTAGCACATTTATTTCCCGGGAGGTTATTAGCATAAAGATTCCCAGAATTTACCCTTAATGGTTTTTGTTTTTGAACTATGAAGAACCCCCTCCGTTTGTCCTTAAAGTTTTTGATTCAACAGATCAACAGGACTTAAGAATCTGAACTAAAAAAAAAAAAAAAAAAAAAGACAACTTTCTGCTAATAATTCAGATATTGGTTGTTTATATTTGATACTTTGAAGCACATTGGTTATCCCTGTTTTTGAGATTCAGAAGTAACTTTGTGGTCTGAAATAGTCATACGACCTCATACTTTCCTTTAATTCATAAAGTTACAGTCTCTTAATTAAACAATAGCATTTAATTTAAAATACATAGTGAGAAGAAAAGAGCTATTTTTGCACTTCTAAAGCAGATACCGATTATCTTATTGTCAAAAGTTCTATGGTAATGTTGTGCTTTTTCTCCAAATAATTGGCATAGTGACATTCTTCTATCTTCATTTCTTAATGGTTTAACATGATTTCCCTCCCCCACCCCCCACCCCCGTTTCGGCTTCCTATTTAATCTGCTGCCGCCTGTTAAATCAGCTTCCCTTCACCGCAAAGTCTGAGGCTGCTTTTGTTAGATTAAACATTCTTTTTTTATTTGACCCAGCTTTCAGCTTCATCTACTTAGTTATATCATTGGTTGGGAGCAGAAATTGTGGGATGTCACCCAGTGGGAAAATCAATTCATGCAAGAAGGCCTCTCGCTGGATGTCTGACTATAGATCATCGCTTTCCTTTCTCTAAGCGTATCTGTTTCAGCACACCTGGGTATTCCTCCCGAGGGCCGAGAAGTTTGAATTGCCCTCCTCTTAATTAGCAACATCCCTTTCCCCTTATTTTGCAGGTGAACATGAGTCATTCTCTTGCATATATTCCTGAGAGAGAGACTCACTGCAAAAGGACGCGTCATTGTAAAATAAAGCAAAGGCCAGTGTGAAGTGCTTAAAAGAGAATTCCCCTCTATTGTTCTAGGAGGTGTTTAAAATAAATGTTCCTTGTGACACAGTCCAACATCCGAGTAGCAGCTACGCATGGTCTTGTTCCATGAATTTAGATGTTTCAAATATAGACTCATGCACCGCACCCCTGACAGGTGGTGCCTGCTAGCCTTTGGATTGAGCTTGATCATTCTTAATCTGGGTTTCTGGTCTCTTACAGTGGCATGCATAGGCTTCATTGAGCCTATAAAATTCATGTATGGAAAGTTTTGTATGGGCAGTGCCTGTGGCTCAAAGGAGTCGGGCACCAGCCCCATATGCTGGAGGTAGCAGGTTCAAACTCAGCCCCGGCCAAAAACTGTAAAAAAAAAAAAAAAAAAGAAGGAAAGAAAAGTTTTGTATGTTCCTATGTGTATTTTTGATGTGCAGATCTTTCTGATCTTTCTTCAGATTGTGTGGGTTTCTCTACAGTGTGTGTGACACAGAAAGATTAAGGGTCGTAGCAGTAATGGCTGAACATGTCAGCCTACCCGTGGTGTTGAAAAGCAGTTATCTTTTCCAGGGCACTCAGAGTTAACATCCATGGGAGGCTACCTTTAAAGGGAGGGTTCTTCCTCCTCAGGAGAACTCTTATAGAAGGACCTAGTACCCAAGGTGACCCTTGCTTCTCAGCACCTAAGGGGCCATCTATCTCCCAGTGGGGTTTGTGACCACCCAGTGAACCAACTGCAGTGTGTTAAGTTGTAATTGACTCTCACACTTTGTTTTAAAGGATGCAATTTTAAATGCATTGGGACTATTAATCAATGTTTGAAGGTAGGGTAAGAGAATGTGGATCGTAAAAAGATACAACACAAAAAATTCCCCCCACCTGTGTTCTAAAGCTTCCCCATAAAGGATTCTTTATTTTAAAAGTAGTACTATAGTCAAAAGGGCAGGTGAGTGGCTCTTTTGTAAAGGGATCAATTTCAGGTAGATATTGAAGAGAAATGGGAAGATCTTAATGATCCTTTAAAATGTTTTTATTATTATTTAGTAGCTGACTTTGGAAAGTTAGCTTGTATGCCCTACAGAACTTTAATTATGATAAAATCAAGTGCTTCTCGATTCCCCACTTCGGCACAGTATTATGTTGAATGAAATAATCTAAGCACAATGTTTAGAATAGAGCTTGGTCCACATACATTCAAAATATATTTGCTATGATTATTATCACAAAACCTGCTGAAAAAAGTTGAGAAATGCAAAAATGTGATGCTTAGGTTAACAGTTATGTTTTAAGTTTTGTCGAGTCTTCTTTTTTTTTTTTTTTTTTTTCAGTTTTTGGCTGGAGCTGGGTTTGAACGCACCACCTCCACCTCCGGCATATGGGGCCGGTTCCCTACTCCTTTGAGCCACAGGCACCACCCTGAGCAGAGTTTTCTTCTGATCTTTTCTGATATTCTCATGTGGATTCCATATTTTTCTGAATCTCTTTTCTTTGAAAAAAAGTATCTGTCCAATATCCAATGTCCTTGGGATTCTATACCTTATAGCAAAGGGATTTTAATAAATTGTCACCAGAGTTGCTGAACACTTTGTGTAAGCCATCCCTCTTTGTGCTGAAATAGGGCCTCCTTGGAGATTGTTTCCTGGGAAGAGAGACACTGTTAATAGTTGGGGCAGATGAAGGAAGCTACTTTAAAGAGTGTGTGACTTTCATCCTCGGGACTTTGTAAAAATGCCATTCTACCCACCCATGGGCATGATGACCCCATGTTACAGAGGCACTTGAAGTCAACCTCTGGTCCCAGGCTGGATTTTGAGCCCTAGATTCAACTAAAACGCTGAGTGAGCTTGAATAAGTTATTCAACCCCTCTGTGCCACATTCTCTCCTTTGTAAGGGGAGGAGGGGAAGGGGGAGATAGGGCGGCGCCTGTGGCTCAAAGTAGGGCGCTGGCCCCATATCCCGGAGGTGGCCCTGGAGGCGGGGGTGGGGGGGTGGGGGGTGGGAGGGGAGAAGGAGGAGATAGGAGGAGGAGGGATGGGAGAGGGGGAAGGGAACCTACATCAGAGAATTATCATAAGAAGTGAAGCTACTATAATGCAAAGCATCTAGAGTCATAATAAATGCCAATGCCCCTGCTTGTGTGTGTGCTATTATTCTTTCTAGCATAACCTAATTTCAGCTCTGCTTTCATAAACTGGATTCTAGTCATACACTAATCCTTTGTTAAACTTAATATCTTGATTCTGAGTTCAAACCCATCATGACATCTTTCCACATGAAAATTGATTTTTCCTTTCATCTCACGTATTAAGATGAAAAGAAGCAAAGCCAGGCATCATTAAAACCACCTACAGTTTCATTTGAACATTGCACATTGCATTTATTGTTCAAGGAAGTGTGGTGCATCGTGATTGCCTTTTTTTTTGTTTGTTTGTTTTTCTGAGACAAGATCTTACTTTGTGGCCCAGGAGAGAGGGCAGTGGTGACATGGTAGCTCACGGCAACCTCAGACTCTGGGGGTTCACGTTATCCTCCTGCCTCAGCCTCCAGAGTAGCTGAGGCTATGGGCACCTGCCACCACCCCCAGCTAGTTTTTTTCTACTTTTAGTAGAGATGGGGTCTCACTCTTGCTCAAGCTGGTCTGGAGCTCCCAACCTCAGACCTCAAGCAATCCTCCTGCCTTGGCCTCCCCGTGCTAGAATCACAGATATGAGCCACCGCAGCCAGCCTATGATCACTATTTAATACTGCGGGGAAAAAAACCCTGAGGCCATCTTTCCCCATTTCATCGGCATGGACAGCAAACAGATGCATTGCCTCTTGAGACTGACATCTGTGGAGCGGCTATCAGCCACATTTCTGAGGCAACACAAGCGCTGTCAACCAGGAGACCACATCGAATCCCGCCGTGTCATTCTGCTAGACCTCAACATGGTGCAGCCAACTTCAACTCACAAGTGTCTCTCTCCTTGTGCCTCTTTCCCTTGTTGTTTTTATAGGCCCAGGGAGATGAGTGAAGATAAATTACCTACCTAACACTAACTCAAATCAGATAAAATCACCCACTTATATGAAAATAGGACCATCTCCCAGATTTATGTCTGATCTCAGCAACACAAACACCTCCATTCCTAAGTTTTCTATTATCTCCTCATTTAAGGGTGTGGGAAATGAGTTTTTTTTTTTTTTTTTTTTTTTTTTTTTTCGGAGTGTTTTTATATCCATGACCTAATAAATCAGGCTACTGTGGTTCTGGCATTTTTTTTTTTTTTTTAGCAATTTGTGATGAACCTGGGGAACCATGATGGTAAGGTTATTGCTCTGGCTTGTAGCATGTTTCCAACAGGGACTAAATATTTATGTCTGAAAAAGAAGAGCCTTTGTGGTTGTTCCACTTTGGGTAAAATTACAGGCCTATCAATCTTAATGCCATGGAGCATGAAATCAGGAAGGACTTTTCCCTCCACAGAATATTGTATTACAAACTTAGGTGTATTTTGGGAGCAAAGTTTCTGAATAGGACAAGGAAGGTGAGTAGAACCTACCTAACTACCTAATCAACCTTCCAGTTGTGATTTCTCTGTTAGCCCATATCATGGGTGTTCAATCTCTGCCCTTGGGCTCTGAGCATGATGAATCACACTTGGTTCTTTCCCACTTCTCTGTGGCTCCCATTCAACTTGTTGACATATATCTCTATGGCAATATGGAGATACCCAGGGTGTGGTTACAAGTCAACATAGAGTGGATTTTGATAGAGGTGGTGTTTGCTTACTTGAAAGGAGAAAAAAAGATGTAACTAGAGATTGGATGGCTGTCCTTTGAGCTGAGTATTTTGGATAGCATGAAGGATTAAACTGTATTCCCAGAGACTCAATTTTTTTTTTTTCTTTTTGGTTTGTTATTGAAGCTGCTAAGTTATTGATTTATGGCTGGGTGTCTCTTTGTAACAAGAACTGTGGGAAACTTAAATACAATATCCATCTTGCCTGTAGGAATTCTCTTGGTCATTGTTATGCAGAAGGACAGTGAGAGAAGCTCTATGCCTGTGCTGTCCAGGACAGTGGGCACCAGCCACAGGTTACTACCAAGAGCGCGCACTGTGGTTAGTCTGAATTGACATGCACTAAATGTGTAAATTCCTAGACTTTGTAGGAAAGATAGCTCAATATTTATGTTTATTGCACGTTGAACTAATCATACTTTGGATATATTGTGCCACAGAATATGTTATTAAAATCAATGCCACCTCTTTCTTTGCTTTTAAAAATGCGGCTAGTAGGAAATTTAAAATTACCCTTACTTGCAGCTTGCATTTGTGGCTTGAATTAGATTTCCATTGGGTGGTCCTGCTCTAGAACAAAATCATCTGATTCAGCTCCATGTGCCAAGTTAATAATCTTAGCCAGATCAAGCAGCAAGGCACACTTCTCTTCATAAGCGCGAGTCAAATCAATTCTTCATACTCTTATAACTGTAAAGATGCAAAACTATTTACTCTAAGGGACTCCTTTGGTGACAGTGCCTTACGTTTTCCAAATGTCACCTGTTGAATATGTACAACATCGCAAAGACTCCTTTTTTTTTAAATTAAAATTCTTGAGTCAGCACAGTTCTGTTTCCTGAAGATATGAGTTCTACCTGAGACAATGTTATTAGTCCGTGGGTAAGAGGGTTGTGAGGGCTGCTTGGAGGCAATTGTGAGACAATGACGAATTGAGTGTGTGTGTTTGTGAGTGTGTGTGTGTGTGTGTGTGTGTGTGAACACAGGTGTCTCTGATTCTTTCTTATAAATCTTCCACAGAGCAAAAAAATCAGATGATTTCTTTATTAGGTCTTGGTGCCAAAAGGGGTTTTTCAAAGTGACATGAGGAGAGATAATTAAGGATGCATTTGAAAATTAATATTCAGTGATCAGGCAACTTAAACAAATTGGCCAAATACTCTGTAGCTTGAATTATTTTGAAATAATTTTTGAATTAACACTTAATTGTCAATATTTAACTGAAGCCGAGCAGCTAATTAGAACTGTCTTTTAACATTGATGCAGTTACTGGGTAGCACCTATATTGGTATGTTAATCAATCAAATGGTGTTTGGCTTCTACTATGAGCAAGAATGTGTCAGATATGATGGCAATTTTAGGCAAGTCCAGACTTCTTTGTTCCAGGCTCTTTGTGTGTTCCAAAGCAGAGAGTAAACCAATCGAGACTTTAACTTCTGCATCCGTTGAGATGCCCGTGAGTAAATCCTGCTACAGCTCAATTATATTTCATGGGATTTCAGGAAGTCTAATAATCAACATTTCAATTAATGTTTTCATTTTGTATCTGTTTTAGACTTTTATAGTGACCTTTTTCATAAACGTAGGTAAGAATATGCTTATGATATTAAGTTGGAGAACAGGTGCTCAAAGAAGATTCGAAAGCCAAAAATATAAAGATATCGAAAATATTTAAATCATTCTGCATGCTGGGGACCCGAAAATCAAAACAACAGCAAGTAGAAGCAAAAAAAAAAAAAAAAAGAGGGACACTGGATGGCAAATAAACAAATAAAAAGGTCTTCAGACTCTATGTTAATCAGGAAAAGTTAAACTAATAAACTGAAACAAAATGAAACTCTCTTGTGCACCCCACTGTGGCCACCATGCAGGAGTCTGGTAATTCCCAGTGTCCTTGGGTATGTGATAAACCAGGTCTCCATGAAATTTTGGGATTATTCATTACAAAAACCATTTTGGTCAATGGTCCTGTAGTCTCTAGTTGAATAGGAGATGTGCATAGGTTTTTTGAAACTCAACTTGCACTGCTAGTTATGTTTCAAAGAGAAATTCTTGGAAGTGTGCAGAGGAGGATTTGTAAAAAACATCTCACACACTGCAGAATTAGAAACAATAGCAAAAAAAAAAAAAAGTGGAAATGTCTAATTGTCCCTCAGGGGTGAAATCTTTGATTTGCAACGTTGTATTATGGTAACAACAAATCCACCAGATCAACATGGATTAATATGGATAAAAGTCAAAAATATGGTTTTAAGTAAAAAAGTATGTTAAAAAGAAATATATGATATAATGCATTTATATAATTTTGTATATAGTAAACCATTTAGTTTGGTGTTTATAAATATATGCCTTGATAAAAATTAAAAGAATGGGGCTCGGCACCTGTAGCTCAAGCAGCTAAGGCGCCAGCCACATACACCAGAGCTGGCGGGTTCGAATCCATCCCGGGCCTGCCAAACAACAATGACCATACTACAACCAAAAAGTAGCCGGGCATTGTGGTGGGCACCTGTAGTCTCAGCTACTTGGGAGGCTAAGGCAAGAGAATCACTTAAGCCCAGGAGTTGGAGGTTGCTGTGAGCTGTGATGCCACAGCACTCTACCCAGGGTAAAAGCTTGAGGCTCTGTCTCAAAAAAAAAAAAAAAATTCAAAGAATGGGACAGATATTTCCCTATTGTGGTGTGTCCCCCCAGGGAGAGAGGAAAATTCATAGGATGTGGATGTAGGTCTTTTACTATTATCTGTAACTGTCTTTATCCAAGGCAAAAAAAAAAATAAAAGAAAGAAAAAGGAAGAGAGAAATGAAGGAAGGGAGTGGGGAGGAAGGAAGGAATTGGGGGGGAAGGAAAGACAGAGGAAGGGAGTGAAGAAAGAAGGAAGGAAGGGAGAGTAAAGGAAAGTTAAAAAAAAGAGAAAAATAAAGCTGAAGCAAACATGGCAAAATGTTCATGTCCTTTTCATTTGTGCGACACTTGCCCTAGACTGTTTATTGCAGCTCAATTTACAATCACCAAAATGTGGAAACAGCCTAAATGCCCACCAACCCAGGAATGGATTAACAAGCTGTGGTATATGTACACCATGGAATACTATTCAGCCAGTAAAAAGATGGAGACTTTACATCCTTCGTATTAACCTGGATGGAAGTGGAAGACATTATTCTTAGTAAAGCATCACAAGAATGGAGAAGCATGAATCCTATGTACTCAGTTTTGATATGAGGACAATTAATGACAATTCAGAACATGGTGGGGGTGGGGGAAGAGGAGAGCAGAGAGAGGGAAGGAGGGAGGGGGTGGGGCCTTGGTGTGTGCAACACCTTTTGGGGGTGGGGCACGATTGTAGGAGGGACTCTACCTAACAAATACAATCAGTGTAAAAAATAAAAATAAAAACAAACCAAAAAAAAAAATTTCTTGTTTTTTTATACACTTATATGTGCTTCAAGTATCTCACATTTAAAGTTAAGTTAAAGCAAGCATGATGCATGACCTTCCTAAATCCAGGTTGCCTGTATTTCTCCCACAGCAATAGTGTTTCTGTAGTTTTTAATCCTAATCTCCATGGTCTTTCACTTTCAAGGTAGCAGATTTCTGCACCAGCACATGCCTTATCATGTAGGAGCCGACATGCCTTCCTTCCTAGGGAATCTTTTTCTTTTCTTTTTTAAAACATTAATTTAATTTCTTTTTTTTTTTTTGTAATTGACAAATAGTAACTGTACATGTTCATGGGGTAGGTATTGGTGCACAGTGATCAGAGCGGGATAATTAGCACATCCACCAGCTCAGACATGTATCATCTCTCTGTGTTGGGAACATTCACTATGTTCTTAGTATTTACTTCCCATTTTGAAAACATTAATCCCGTATTTCCTTTGTCACCCATATTCTGTGTACATTCCATATAGTTGTACTGTTCCTGACGAGCTTTCTGCAATACCTTCCTCTCCCTTCCTTCCTCTCTTCCTCCCTCCCTTTTTCTTTCTCTTTTCTTTTTTCTTGGATAAAGACAGTTGCAGATAATAGTAAAAGACCCATATCCAGATCCTCTTTAGAAGCTGTATTCTCAGTCTGTTGCTTTTTATGCATATCAGTCGTAAGATCTGTCTTTAGGGTTTTTTTTGGTTGTTTTTGTTTTTCTGGATTTCTCACGCTTCACTTCTAGAATTCACTTACATTCATTCCGATGGTGTCCTGGGTCTCTGGCAAAGCATTCCTCACCTGTTCGTTGCAAAATAAAGGGTGTGCTTGCCATGAAATCGTAATTTTTAACATAAGAAATGGCTCTCTTACTATGTATACTGATTTTTTTCCAGTAAGTGTAAGTTATAAGGACTTAATTTAGAAAAAAAATGGTGGTTATTACTCTACCATTGATTTAACCAATTGTTCAGACCTCCATCTTCCTTTCTGAAATCAGGTTCTAAGATGAAAGAGAACTTCAGATACTCCCTATGCCCTCAGGTCTCTGTTTCCTGACCTGAACTTCAAAGTCTCCAGAGATAAGTTGCAGATTTTTAATAACCATTTCATTTGTTCCTATATGAATCAGCAGAAATGAGTCGTGATCACTGTCGGATTACCCCTGGCGGGTTGTCAGTGGGAAGTTGCATACGTGTTACTGGAAGATGGCAGCCCTCCTGTGGGCTTGATCAGAATTAGACATAGTCACCCTCTCTCCTCTCAGGAAGCAGTTGCCACCTACAGATTCTCCTCCCCCACACAAACAACCTTTTTCATAATTGCCAGCACTTATGGAATTGAGTGTGTAATGGAACAAAGAATGGTATTTCTTCAAAATGTCGTAGCTGTTGATAAGAAGTACCTGCGTGACAAATTAGGAAGAGCCATGGGCAAAGAACTGGACAACCACGATTTGAAGATTTTCTTCCGTTCTTTTATGATTATCTTAAGATTCCAAGTGCTGAAAGTGTTGGAAATTTCAAGCTTTCTGGGGTCCCACAGGGCCACGCCCATTTTGCCTTTCCTTTCTGCCACTGACACACACACACACGCACACACACACAGTATGCGTCTTCCTGACACACGCATGGGTGTGCATGTTAATTAACTTTGCCCTTAGGAGCACTTTAATTAGGGGGGAAATATTGATATATGTGAACATTTTTGTAAACTGTCAAGATGCCTAATACGCACATAAACTAATAGGAATATTCTAATCCTTTAAATGAGTGCCATTTTAAATAAATCATCTTTCCCTTTCTCCTTCTGGCTTTCTTCCTAGAATTTCCCCCCTTCTTGTCTAAGAGTCCTTCGTTGTAGTTAATAATCTGGAGTGATGAAAGGTGTCATTTAAGGCCCTTGCCCTTCAGCAGCAAGATGAGTTTGCACTTGTAACAAATAAAGTTGGTCATCACTCAGGCGGAAGACACAGGGCGGTCCCCACCTTCCTGTCTCCCCAGCCACCTCACCTGTTCCTGGTATCTGTCTGTGTCCCTGGCTCAACTCCCAACTTTTAAGATGGCCCCCTGGACTCTCCTGGAGACGTCATTGTCATCATATGTGGGATAAGTTCTTACCCCACAGGAACTGAGGTCGGGAAGGAATTTCAGGTCCCTGTGAGAAGGCAGTTTGAAGGCTGAGCACCTGAGAGTAACCCACAAACACTGGCCAGAGGATGCGGCTACGCTGGTTCCTGCAGCCACACTTGCTCTCTTTAGAATCGTTTGAGTGGAGACAAGACAAACCTTTACTTTGACCAAAGAAATGATGATTTTTCCATAGCATAGCAGTTTATGCATTCATTAGTGAATAGTCACTGATGTAGTCAAGTATGGTATTTCAAACACAGAGGGGCCTTCTGTGTGTGTGTGTGTGTGTGTTTTAAAGATAATTTCAACACGTTGTAAAAAGTTGGAATATTAAAAAAAAGTATAAGAATGAAAACAAGAATCTCCTCCAAATCTGCCTCCCTCCACCTCAAGAGCAACTGTATCTTTAATGATAAGAGACCAATAATAGGTGATATGAATTGTCCGCCTAATGCCAGGAACTATGTGGTCATTGCAGTGACTGAGATGGAACCCCAACCAGGCAGCTTGTTCCCACAACTGTGCTCCTAATTCCTCACTCCTCTGCTCCCAACCAATACCTATGTGCTCCCAGGATCCTAGAGCAATAATAATGTGAACAAAAGTGCAAGGTTCCTTCGTCCCAGTGATATCATCCCAATGATAACCCTTTGACGTATGTAATATTGTTATTATCCCTATTTTTGATAGAGGATGGTAACAGATGAGGAAACTTTGGGTTAGAGTGGTGATTAAGTTACCCAAGGCCAAGTTCACACAGCTTGAGAATAGGGTAGCTGGGATTTAAAATAGATCTTTCCTCTAGAATCCTTACTCTTAGGAACCAAGGTGAGCATTGCCTGGTTTCCTGGCCTGTTAAATTTGCAAGTGATCTCAGCAGTTATATTTCCTCCAAATTGCTTGTTTTATAGAAGGGGCAACTAAGAATCAGAGACATGAAGCCATTCACCAAAGGAAATAGGATCCGTCAACAGCCAGGAGTAGCGTCCGGGTGCCCTGGCTAGCGGCACCGTGTTCATTCTCCTGGGCTGGGTTCCAGTTGTGGGAAGTGGAGAAGTGTTTCTGAACACTGGGCAGTCTATTTCAGAAGAACTATCTTATGCCGTTTTCTGAATATTATTTCCTACATTATTTTCTTGGGTCATCCTCTATGACACCCACACACAAATTCTCAGATTTCATCTATTGTACACATGGTGGGAATTCACCCAGGTAAAGTTCAGTTCAGCCCTTAGCATATTAAACTCTGATTCCAAGAGACTCGAGGCAGTGTCTGAAAGCCAAAATTCCGATCCCATATAAGTCATCAGATGGACTTTCAAGCCTCCGGTTCCAAATGTTAAGAAGGGCGCACGTGCAGGGTAGATCAAACAAGAGAAAAGAGCCCCAACACTGCACCCCGACTATGGGGGGGAACCTCTCTCTGTGCCGAACGGATGAAAGGTGGCAGACTCTTTAAAGAGAGGCACAGTGAAGGGTCATCATCCCTGAATGAGTGCAGAACTCTTTTTTTCCATTTTCTATCCATTTTTCAATCCGCAGAAGCTCCATGTAGGGAAGAGAGGAGCGAAGCACAAAGGGAAAGGAACGAGGTGGTAAGTGAAGTATGTAAGGTCACCAGGTGAATGAGCCTCAGAAGCCAAGAAAGAATTCCAGAGGCATCATCTGCAAGAAACAATGGCTTATGTCTCCTCCAAACAGTGTTCCGAATGGACAAGCTCATGTTAGGCAACCCGGCTGCTTTCTTCTTGAACCCTCTGTTCTGTCTCCGCCTTTCACCCTTTACCTCTTACACAATGTATTTCTTTAAGCCCAGGTTTGCATTGAAGAGTGGGGTAAAGGCTCACACAATCCGTGGCTTACCAGAATGCTTGCCAAGAGAGTATCAGAGGACAGCAAACATTGTCATTAGCTGGGCTGCTCATCAAATGCACGTTAGCCAACCCGGGTGTTATGTTTTCCGGATGCTCATTACAGCCACAGCCTTCTCTTTGCACCTAAACATGCCGAGAAAAAAAAAAGTCACCCTTGGTTTTTCTGTACCCTGAAATTTCTGGTCTCACTTTCCTCCAGTAAGTGACATAGTACCCGCTCTTTTTATCATCCATATGTGTGTTTTCAATTAAACACGTAGTTTTTGGAGGCATTTCAGGAGCCGTTAAAGGATTTTCTTTCTTTCTTTCTTTCTTTTTTTTAATGTAGAAACACAAAATCCCCAATTACTTCACTTACTGCGTCAGGTTTTATTCTTCACGCTTAGAAACATTTCATAGATGGAAGAGACCATTAGCTGCCAGACGTGGGCCCCATTTCAAGTTATGTTAGTTTCATGATCTTTTTAACTAAGAAAAATCATCTGGTGGTTGATAACATTGGCCAATAATTAGAATAAGATTTACTTTGCAGGTCAATTTATTTGACTTTTATTGGGAAATTGCACCGATGAAGAGAAAAGCTGTAATGTCACCAAAACTTCAGTGTCACTTATGGGAATTGCCAGGAGATTCACTTTAAAAGTCCCGGGTTAGGACATTTTGTCTCTTTCAGCGTCCGGGTCCATCTCACACGTTCGGCACAAAGTAATGCATTAACCCCTGATGCCCCTCGGGTGGTCAATGATGCCTCCCCATTCGTATATCTGATGGTGGGCTGGTTTTAAGAAATCTCCCCAGACCCGCTTCTTCCCCTGTGACAGTTTATCAATCCCATTATCATACCACTGAGTAGGGTGGCCTAGAATTGCCAGAGCTTCCTGAGGAATTAAAGATTATCATCGCCAATACCTATTTATTGAGCACCCTCCTTCTGGGTAAGGGACTGTGCCAGGCACTGTACAGAATCTGATTCTAGCACCATGGCTACTGCCCAAGGGGGCTTGCAGTCTAATGACAGACAACGCAGATGCCATAAGCATGGGCAGCAGGCTCTGGCCAGGCAGTCCTGTATCGCTCATCTGAGACAGACAGAAAGGGAAAGAGAGAGCGAGCAAGCACTTTATTGAGTTATAAAATATGACTTTTCCTCTCTCCTAATCCTCCATGTTTATTTCAACCTGGGGTAGGAAAATAAGTTTGAATTTGCGTAAATGTTGCTAGGCGTGAGGTCTTACCCAGGAATGATTAAGTCCGAGGCAAATTGTTTAATTTTTCTTGTCTTCGTCTCTCTCGCTTTTCTTCCTCTGCACCTCCAGGCCTCAGGAAATGCTTAATGATCCTTTAAAGCAGACCAAGTGGTCTCTGAGGGGTAGCCTCTCTTTTTTAGCCATAAGGTCTAGGCCTTCCCTGTGTTATGAAGCACCAAGGCAGCAGAGGAGGTCAGTGAGAAACGGAAGGACGAAGGGGATTAAGTAACACCCCTTAGGTTTTGTGTCTGCAGTTCTCAGAGGGTGGTTCTCAGACCGCAGCCTCAGAGGGATCCAGGGACTGGTCAGAGATGCTTGTCTTCCCACCCATCTCAGATCTGCGAGATCAGGAGCCCCGCAGGTGACTCTGTGCCACACTCACGCTGGGAACCGCTGCTCTATACACTCAACCATCACTGTGGTTTCCAGATAACTCTGTTGCTACTTCTATTTGGTGTCAACTGATGTAAAAACCCAAAGCAGAGATGCCCCTAGATTGTTGTTTGACTAGAGCTATAAAACATCCTCAGAAGGTCAACGTAAGCAGACTTAGAATGTGAGCAAGGGATGACTGAATACATTCATGTGCTGGGGAAGAGGCCAGAGGTTTTCTGAAGGGACCTGTTCCTTAGGTCCAGTTTTTTTGGGAAGAATGTGAGAGTAAACAGAGGGGCAGAAGCCTCTGTTATCTGCCACAGTGGCCCAGGGACTTTCTGGAGCATGATAACCACAGCAAGTATACTATCCCAACTGGCTTACTGCTCCCTCAATGAAGAGCATGTGAATAGAAATGATCTCACGTGTAGGAGAGTGTCTCAGTCTATTCTGCGTATGCTGTAAAGGAATACGCAGGCTGGTAATTTATAAAGAAAAGAAGCTTATTTGGCTCGCACTTCTGCAGTCTACACAAGAAGCATGGCACCAGCATCTACTTCTGATGAGGACTTCAGGTTCTCCCATTCGTGGTGGAAGGAAGAGAATAGTCACCACAAGGCGAGAGGGAGGAAGGTGGGCAGGTGCCAGGCTCTTTTGAGCAATCAGATTTCACGGAACTAAGAAAACAAGAATTTGCTCATTACTCGGAGGACGGCATCAAGCTATCTGTGAGGAATCCACCCTCATGACCTCAAATGCCTCCCATCTGAAACACTGGGGACCAGATTTCAACTTGAAGTTTGCAGGGAATGCACATCCAAGCCCTTTCACAGAGGATCGCCTGCCAGGATCTGATGCTGGGAGTTGCAGGGCTGGAGGACTTGGCACTAGAAAAAGAGGAGATGGCCACAGCCATGGGTAGAAACAGAGGAAACTGGTGCATACAAGTCAGAAGGAAGACCATCGCCCTGGAGAAATGGAAACCTCACCAAGTGACTGGGGGTGGGTCTGCCCCAATTTGTAGGCTGATGACTTGATTATCTAAGGCAGGCGTCCTCAAACTTTTTAAACAGGGGCCAATTCACTGTCCCGCAGACCATTGGAGGGCCAGACTATAGTTTAAAAAAGAAAAAAACTATGAACAAATTCCTATGCACACTGCACATATCTTATTTTGAAGTAAAAAACAAAACGGGAACAAATACAATTCACAAGGCTGCATGTGGTCCGCGGGCTGCAGTTTGAGGACGCCTGGTCTAAGGGAAGAAGGAAAGGGAAAGAGGAAACAAAACACGGCTTGACGAGACGTGTTTGGGAGGCAAGAATTCTGGGTGCTTCCGTCACTGAATTCACAGTGACTCTGGTTTTGGTGTGATCATCACGCCCCCTTCCAAGTTTAGGAGACGGGGTGTGGGAGCGGAGGCAGCGTCATTAGCAGGAGTGGGGTCAGACCTCCAGGAGGCGTAAAAGCAATGCCTGGATCTCAGCAGAGGGCAAACCATGTGGGTCTAGTGGGGCTTCGCATGGAAATTGCATGATGTCGCACTGATTTCTTTATTAGGGGAGACCTTATCTCATCAAGTAAGATCTTTGGAGTCCAGAGAACTTCAATGACTCATGGGATGGTGAGGAGAGGAAAAAAGGAGACCAAGCCGTTCCACTCGAGACAGCAGGTGTCTAGAGACCTGGCCTTGCCATGTAGGTGCCTCCTTTCTGTAGGGAAGAGACTAGACCAACAGCGACACTGGGACTGAGGATGGACAAGCCTTTTGATTAAAGATCTCGAGGATTCCTATTCCTAGAAGGGATTGTTTTCCCAGGAGAAACCTCTGGAAGGCTTCACAAGAGACAGAACTGGGACCTCTGACATCTTTGTTTCTCGTATTTCTTTTCCAGAAGAATTCCTAGGAGTAGGTAGGCACTTCTGGACATATAGGACTTAAAAGTAAATTAAGGCATTCTATTAAAAATTAAGTAAAATTAAAAATATGAATATATGTAGTTAATTTCAATTTAAATGAATAGGTGCATATTACAATACATTGATATTACCAGGATGCTCAACAAGGACAACATTTAATTTTAAAATGAATGTAAAAGCTTCCCTCTCCTAATGTTTTATGTAATGCAATTAAAAAAAGAATTCATTTAGCTATAATGAGCACATATATATTCTTTAATATAATTATGTATATGTGTTACGACTATCCATTTACAGAATTAACTATGTATAATTTTACAGATTTGAGTGCATACAAATATCACATTTATAAAGACTTCTTAATATTAAATATATCTATTATATATTATGAATATTAAAATGATAACAAAGGGAAACATTGGATATGTTGTGTATGTTCATTATATTTTGAGGCTTCACATTTTAAAGATTTAGTTTGCTTCAAAATACCTCAGTGAGGTTATCTATCAATATAGAGCATTGGTTCATTTGGTAAAGAATGATGCCATTTAAAGAAATACTGGCCCATTATGTCCTAATGACAAGCTTAATGGGGAATGTCTGTCTCCAAAGTTCACAAGAATAGAGACAAAGTTGTTGTCCAGCTGAGCTAAATCATGCTGTCCGCCGCATCTGAGTAATTTAAGCCCAGGCTGAATTGGGACAGGGACAGGTGTAATTGGCCCACTCTCTGCTACTTTCAGCCTTGCAATTACCATAATGGGGTCATCTATAGAGAGGTCAGAAGCTAACGACCAGTTTGGCTGTCACCTTCTAAGGCTGTCATGGGGAGAGAACAAGGAATCCTTTGGGTCAGGTCAGGGGAAAAGCTGAATAGATGGTGGTAATTGGTCCAGTGACAGGAAGATCTGCCAGGAGGCAACAGAAATGGGCAGCGGCTTTGAAAGATGAGGTGACAACAATGAAGCCATGTGGCCTGAGTGACGTCAGCAGATGTATAGTGACAGCAGAAACAGGGTTGGGGGAGGTGCAGTGGGGGGCTCTACGTGGAAAATATTGCATATTGATTGTGAGTTCATTAAAAACTAGGGGCGTGTACCCCTAACCAGTTCTCTCAGCGTATCAAAGTGCCCCGGTCATATCGCAGATCTCCACGGATGAGAAAGTTCTACCTGTTCGTATAATGTCAAGAAGATTAATGGGTCAGCCTGGGGAAGGGCGCTTCATTTTTATTATTTCAAAATATCATATGAGTCTGGAGGTGTTGGTTACCGTGTGTGGGTCAGGGTTTGAAGACTGTGTTCATTGTACTTGCTACGGGGGCTCTCACCCATCCTTCCCTCCTCTGCCCTCCTGTTCGATGTCCACTGAGGTTTACTTCCCTCTGGGCTCACGTTACTTCCAACCCAATAGGGCTACACTTGTGTCCGTTTTCCACTCTTCAGCCACTTCCCTTAGGGTAACAGTAAGGAGTAGGCTTTAGAATGAAATTCAAAATGGGGCCTCTCTGTAGACAAAGACTATTTGGCTTTTCTAACATATAACACGGGTGACATTAGGGTCTGGGGGTGATTGATTTTGATTTGGGGGTGATCCTACGTGATGCCCAAGGATAGGCATCTGTGAACCTGACTCCTCCTGTCTGCTTTGGACAGGAATCCTCGTATGGTCTGAACAGGAGCCCACGGCTAACTCTTCCTTTCTATGCCATGTTCTCAGTAGGGCTGTCTTCACCTGTTATTTTGGGCCTTGTCCCCTTTGTGAATTGACACTTGAAGAATTCATAGGCTGGGCGTGGCCTATGAATACATACATACATACACATATATATATATATTTTTTTTTAACTTGCTCCAGGGGTATAAAGAACAGGCTCTTATTCTGGCCAGGTGCATTGCTGTCTGGGAGTAAGAGAGAGAGAGAAAAAAGAAATGCCTGGTGTGAGTTGGGGACATGTGAAAGATAAATAATCAGATAAGGGTTTCTGGATGAAATAAAAACTTAGGTGAAGACACAATCCCATTATAGGGAAATGGGAAGGTAGGAGAAGGTGAGAAGACGATGTCAGCGAGACCCAAGATACTGGTATCATGAAGACATGTGTGAACCCACATTTCAGTGGATTAACACTGGAACCAAACATTTACAGGACGCCCTCTGATGACTTAACACTGGGAACACTATGGCAGGATTTACATTTTCTTTTCTTTTCTTTCTTTCTTCTTCTTTTTTATTTTTTGTTGTTGCAATTTTTGGCCTGGGTCGGGTTTGAACCCACCACCTCCAGTATATGGAGCCCTACTTCTTGAGCCACAGGTGCCCCCATGGGTGTACATTTTCTCTATGTAACTATGGAGCACATTTGCAAGGGTTAGGGGAAAAAAAATTAAAGAACAAGATGTTCAGTGAAGTTCAAATGTCAAATAAATAAGGGAATGTGTTTATTGTATATATAGGTATATCTCATACAGCATGGGGCTCACCTATATAGCACACAGCATTATTTGTTATTTACCTGAAATTCCTGTTTACCTGGGCTTCCCGCACTTTATCTGGCAACTCGGGCTCCGGTGACAGTGCAAAGGATGGGTTTGGGGGAACCTTGGGCAGGAGGTGTGGAACCCAGAGCAGTGGCTTAAAAGAGGGCAGGGGATGTGGGGATGAGAGAGGAAACGGAGGCTTGGCTATCAGCATTCCCTCATCTCAAAGGATCCCAGTGAGGCAGAACCAAATTTAATTCCAGGTCCCTTCGCCCTGAAAACTCCTGAGTTTTTCCTCCCTGGTCTACTACTCCATGAACTGGCTTATTCACCCTATTTCCTCATTAAATCACAGAGCTCAAATTGTCTAAATGCTATGATCGTTGTTATTATGGAAAACCACTTCAGTCGATACTGCAAGGACCCACTGTCCCTAAGCAAGGGTGTCACTTCTGGGTCAGCTAATGGCTACTTCTTGCTGGAGGTTAACTTAGGAGTAGTTATCTCCGCAGGTGCTACAGACACAGCACATTCTGTGAGGGGCAGAGGGATGTCGGGGCAGCCCAGCCCAGGAATAAAAATGTAAGCTGGAAGGCTGCAAGGTGACAATTTCCTACTGTTAATCCCTATTTACTCTGTTCCTGTTTAATTTTCATATCAGAGATAGGTTTTATCATTATTTTTAATTTACAGAGGAGGAATCTGAAACACAGATAGGTTAGGTAATTTCCCTAAATAAGCAAGTTAATGATGCCTCTAAGGGATGCCATATCTCAAGGTGTTTGGGTGTATAACAATGGAAGTGAGAAATGGTTGGGATCACTAAAAATTATCCGTGAATTTAAAAAAAATTATGGGAACATATCTTAGAAGTATAGAGACCCAGAGCTGGGTGCAGTGGCTCATGTCTGTAATCCCCACACTCTGGGAGGACGAGGCAGGTGGAGAGTTTACGGGTTCGAGACCAGCATGACCTCGTCTCTAAAAATAGCTGACCATTGTGGCAGGCACCTGTGGTCCCAGCTACTTGGGAGGCTGAGGCAAAGAATCACTTGAGCCCAGGAGTTTGAGGTTGCTGTGAGCTGTGACAGCACAGCACCCTACCAAGGGTGACAAAGTAAGACTCTGTCTAAAAAAAAAAAAAAGTATAGAGACCCAGATACAAGTAAGGAAGACTTTCTTATCAACTGTGTGAGTTTGAGCAGGTTACTGAAACACAGCATACCAGAAAAAGTCCTCCCATCATGGGATTTTTATGAGACGAGCAAGTTCTTTGTAAACCAAAAAGGTTTCACTTGTGTTGTTACAACATGACTTAGGGGTGATAGTTTTAAACTCAATGGTTATTTCCTATCTATATGCCAGATAACATAAGCGCAATTTGACATATTTAGTTTTATTAATATTCAATTGCTACAGCCTACTTAAGATAATTTATGATTATTAAGTGAGTCACCAAAAAGACTTTTTACATAGCATCTATTAATATTCTTAGCCTCAGGGTTTTTTTTTAACCTAATATACTTTTTATTATATTTTTTACGAGGTGAGACTTGTTTTAAGGTTCATCTGCCCTGGACCTTATCTAAAAGGATTTCGTTCTTGAGTACAGAAATGATGTCGTTAAATATACTCTCGCTATGTAAGGTAAGCACACAACACATGAGTCACCCTTAGGATGGGATAATAGGGAGACTCCAGCATTATACAGCTTTGATCTCCTCCTCCTTGTAATAGGAGATATTAACTAGATCAATGCAATGGATTAAAAAAATAAACAGATTAAGGATATATCTATATGAAATGACCACACTGGTCAAGTTATGTCTGTGTAGATTGACTGAATGAGCCAATTAGACTCATTGTGAATAACCAGGTTATGCACAAGACAGTAACAGAGAAAGAAACCAAAGGAATGTAGGTGAAAGCAACCAAAAATCTCACATCAACTATCTCCACCTTTCCACACCTATGTTGTGCTTTAAAATCCCAGTGACTCAAAATTTTCTAGATAATTTACATGCTTAGTTTTAGTTTTTTTTTTTAATTTAAAAATCGGTGAGTTGCTGGAAAGTGTTGCTTCTCAGAACTCAAATAGTGCTGCTTCTCAGAGATGTATACATTCTGTTTAAAATGAGATCTTGTGGCAAATCAAGAAAGGGACTAGGTCTTTTTTTATTGATTTGTTTGGAAGTGCATTAAGAACCAAAGAAATAAAATAAATCAGGAAGAGATGTCAGCATTCCTCTATTATTTCTGATAATGAGCTTTAGAACTTCGGTTTGAAGGCTGGAAGGTCCATGTTATTTTAAGCTGGGTTACAAATGTGGGTAATTTAATAAGACAGTTCGTTTCTGGCTTTTCTGGACTATACAGAGGTTGTCTTTTCCCTTCCCTGTACACTTCAGAGGCCAGCCCCAGGTCACATTTGGAGGACAAGTGCCGGTCATATAAACTCATGTTACCAGGAAAAGGTTAAGAATGGAGTGTGAGGTCCACAATCTGCCCTCTGAACTTTTATTTCTTTGTTTTGGGGGGAGAATGTTGATGGAAGTCTTTAACAGCAGTGCAGGCTGACATGCTTTCAATTTTTTCAGCCCAAGTGGCGGTTATCTGGAGAAATGTAGTTGATTGCATTGATATAAGAGTTTTCATCTGGGCTTGCCAAGACATTTTTATTAACATGAATTAATTTACTAAAGGTAAAGATAGAGTCACATTTTTATAATGCTTAATGGAAGGATTTAGGCTGTGCCGCTGGGAGGCTGGATGGCATAGTTGAAGGCGTGGGGATTCCTGGCAGTGGTGTTACTGGAGTCTAGATTAGATGTTCCAGTTCATGCTGGAAGGCCCCTGAAAGACAAAGTTGAACTGACAGGAGTCACATAAATGTTGACTGCTTTGGTTCCGCTCTCCCCATCTCTGCACCTCAAACTTACCCCTGGAAACCTGCTCTGTCTGTAGATGGAACCCAATGAGAAATGGCGATTGGCAAAATCTGGTCTCTTCCCTCTGTGTTTCCTAAAACTGATGTCACATGTGATACTTTCTATGAGTTTGTCCTGAGTACTCTGATGTTTCAGTCAACCCTTCAGCAGCCGTGGCTATGGATGGAATTTCTTTATGGAAAATGAGATTTTCAGTGCATTATATTGGCTATTTTAGGAGGTCCCTTAACTTTCTGATTTGGTACATATCAAAATGAGTTTACATTGCTAAATAAACTGATAGAAGGAACATGTGCATGTTAGGAGACGAAGGTAGGAATAAAAACTCACTTTTTAGATCATTGGCAAATTATTTAAGCCATCACGGGGAAGTGGGTGTTGACTGTGTTTTTCCTTCTGGCCTCCCAGGATATTAAAGGCGAGTAATGCATTTCAGCAGATGGTTGTGGAGCTTGCTATAAAGTGCAGGACTTCTGCTACTGATCAGTTTTTCTTAACTTCACTTTCCCAAAGTGTGGAAAAATGCGATAGTAAATAAATTTTGAAAAAAAAAATAAGAGAAACACAATATAATGTCTTGGAAAGTAATTTATAAATAAGAAATATACAGAATGTTTAAGATGTTTAGTAACAACATTTAGTGGCCTTCATGGAAAACTAAATACCATTAGTAACACATTCATTTTGAGGAAATACATTTGGTATATTACTGGTGATATAGTAACTCTTTTTGTAAGGCAGTGGTCATCGTGCATCTAAAGAAGGGTAGATATAGGAGCTTCCTTTTCCTCTTAAACAGTTTTTACAAATTCTGTTTTTACAAATGACTCGACGGCCCACTTCTCAATTGCCTTAAGAACAGAGAGAACTAAGAAGACCACAGTTTATCAGTTTTTCTTCCAGCCTTTCCCCTACCGTGGTCTATAGACAAAGAACCTGTCATGTGATTTGATAGTTTTTATGATTCACAATTCATTGGGTCATGTTTTTTGGTTCTAATTTCAGAGCTTTCTTTTTAGAAACTTAGATAAGTTCTTAGGCCAGGCTAAAAATTAGGCAATTTGTACTTTTATTTACAATAGCTTGCAAAGTCAAGGTCAAAGGGTATACTAAATGAAGATGATTTTTGGTATAGTTTGCAAATTGACTCTGGGCATATTATGATTAGGTGACTATAGAAGAGAAATCAGCATAGCTCAGAAGAAAAGAACTGCCATGGGTTCAATAGACTGGCTCCAGCCCAGTGCAGTGGCTCACACCTGTAATCCTAGCACACTGGGAGGCTGAGGTGGGTCAACTGATGAGCTCAGGAGTTCAAGACCCCATCTCTACTAAAATTAGGAAAACTAGCCTGGTTTTGTGGTGGGAACCTGTATTCCCAGCTACTTGTGAGGCTGAGAAAAGAAGAAAGCTTGAGCTCAGGAGTTTGAGGTTGCTGTGAGCTATGATGCTACAGCACTCAACCAAGGACACAGAGTGAGACTCCGTTTCAAAAAAAAAAAAAAAGAAAAGAAAGAAAAGAAAGATAAAGAGGTAGCTCTGATACTCATTGATTGAGCCATCCCAGAGAGGTCACTAAGGACGCAGTCAGTTGACATCCTATGTTTGTAAAATGTGATTGGACAAGGCTTGGACCTACCCATTATAGGCGCCTAATAAATGAGAATTGAGTCAAGTTACCTCCTGTTTCTAAAATTCTCTAGTTCTGTGATCAGTATTATTCCAGAGTTACAGGATATCTCAGGGAATAGGTGAAGGTTTCAGTCTATTAATTCAACCTGACCAACCTTTTCTCCAGTTGCAAAGTCATGGGGAAAGAAACAGGAAAGGAATACTAGTTGTGTAGGTCAAAAAGGCAATTCATTCTTTCTCTTTTATGATGCAATCCACAAAACATATTTTCCTATGACCCATTCTTTCTCGCTCTCTGATTGTATATGAATGTGCCTCGCCCCACAGAACTAACTGGGTCCTCTCTGCTAGGCTCTCACACTAGTAACATCTGAAAGTCTGAGTTTGATGACTTTATGCAAGTTATGCGCACCTTTTAGAATTTTGCATGAAATCTTGCCTGCCTAGCTGTTTGGTTAGCTGGTGGTTACTTTCTGGATTTATTGATGTGGAATTGGCCCAAGACCCTCCTGGTTCATCCTCCATTTGGTTTCTGAATTAAAACAGGAAATGCCGAGAGAGATTCAAATGGAAACAACAACAAAGTGGTGTTTTCCAAACATGAATAAAATATTGGTTTAAAGTGGAGGGGATTTCCATGACCAAAAACTTTTTTCATTTCCCTAACTCTGCAAGAATTGTTTTCCCAGTCTGGAATTGTGATCTTCCACTGACAGGCACTGAAGGGAGATGGGTTGGAGATAAAGAGATAAAGAAATGCCTCAGGAAGGACCGGAGCCAGAGGGTCACACCCAAGGGAGGAGCCCAGCGTACCTGAGATTGCCCAGGTGCCATGGTGCTGGATGTTCACAGATTTTGTTTTGTTTTGCTTTGTTTTGCTTTTTAAAAAATACTTCAACTGTGCCACATATCCATGGCTTCCCGCCTGTGCTCTGCACAGAAATTTGCTGAAGTTCCCTCCAGCTTTGCTCTGAAGGCTGGGCCCACCTTCTGGAGCCAGATTTTGTAGTCTGGTCCTGACATCAACAGTGAAGAACTCTCCCTGCAAACATGCAGTAAACCAGATAATGTTCTTTCGTAGGATGAATGATCAACCTGGACACACTTCACGACACTGGTTTCTATGGCACTTCCATTTCAGATGGAGTACAACTTAGTATTTGCTGAAAAAGATATCGTCGCCTAGAAAACTTCTTTCCCTAAAGTTTTACCATTTGTTATTTAAATGGTTTCCTATTCTTTGAATGTATGGTTAGATGTTTTGGTTAATAAATAAAGACATGTATTCTGAGAACCATGGCAGCTGAGGTCCTTGACAGTTGGAATAGTCTGCTAGGCCTGCTACGTAAACACACCCCATCCAGGATTTCTTGTAGTAAATGTTAAACCCATTGGTGGAGTTGACAGGCTGGGAGGAATGGTTCCATGTATTCTCCAGTGAATTCAGACCCCATGTAGTCAATGGGGTAGTAATACATTTAGCTATCAATAATTTATTTCTTTGTGCTGAGGGAATGATAGGGTTGAATTGCCTAGTTGGGGTATTTTGCCTGATGCTGTGTAACCAAGGGAAAGGATGTCTTTATGGAGAAGTTGGCAAGGAGGTTGATTGTGGGCTTGTCACTGGCTGGTTCCCTTCCCTTGTCAGGGCAGACAAGATCCGTGAAAGATCTTCGAGTACAGAATGTATTAGCTGTGAGATGCATATAGATGGAGAGTTATCTGGATTCCACCTGGCCTTTCCACCAGTTAATCAACAAGGAAGTGCATGTGGAAATCTTTTCTAAGTATTCAGTTCTAAACAAACATGCAACTATTACTTAGTATTGTAATTTTTCCTCTGGGGATACATGTTCTTAAAGCTAAACACCTGAGCTCATCCTCAGTAATTTAGCAAAGCACTGGCCTCTTCCTTTCTCTTGTCTTTGTTTTTTTTTTTTTAATTTTTTTAAGTAAATTGATTTTAGGTTAATGTGAGGATAACCTCACATTAGATAACCAAGTAAAAATGTTTGATTTTGTTAGGTAGAGTCACGGAAGTTGTACAAATACCCCCACCTTGTGCCCGTTCAGTGAGAGCACCCCAATTCCCTCCTCCTCCCAACTTGAATCGAGATGAGGTTTCCTCCTACATGGCATGCATCACTGTCTACTGGCTTCATATTAGTATTGAGCACATTGGATACTCGCTTTTCCATTCTTGTGACACTTTAGTAAGAAGAATGTGTTTCAACTCTATCCATCCAGGGTATTACAAAAGATGTGAAGACACCATCTTTTTTATGGTTGCATAGTATTCCATGATGTGCGTGCATCACTGACCCAAGTCTAAACAAGGAAGAGTACTTAAGCAGAACTAAAGAGTTGATCACTGTGGGCAGCTTGTTATTAAATTCATATTGACATAATGCATGTCTTTTTAGATGGCATAATTCTAAAAGAATTCACCTGCCTTGTCCCTATGAATGAGAAATGCCTTGGGTGAAACCTGTTCTTGGTAATCAAATAATAAACAGTTTCCTAAACATCAGGAGGAATGATATTAGATGACACTCCATGTTGCTGTTAGATAAAACCAAGAAGCTCAGTCTTGCCTAAAATGAGTCCACCCAGCTGTTTCCACTGCTTTGGAAATAAGGTCCACAAAATAGAATATTACTCAAGAGAAAAATGTATAGGATGAAAAGCTGACAGCAGTTACATAGCTTATGACTTCATTAATGTTTTAGCACATTTATTACAAACCAATGGTATTATTTAGGTTTTGGAATAAACAGAGTTGAAATAAATGTGGTTAGTACCTGCAAGTATTAACATCAAAAGATACACAAATTTTTTGTAGCGAAAGGCAGATATATCTGCTCTTTGTGTTTGCCTCAGTCTTGAAGGCCGAGTAACAAACATTTCTTAGAACCCATGGAAGGAAGGTCCTCTGAACAAGAAAACAGCACGTCTTCCAGGAACTAATATGTTGGTTGGGGAGGGAGAGAAACACCACAGAGCATAAAGCACAATATGGGAAGGGCTGTCACTGGTCTCAGGCGGGTGGCCAGTCTACGTACCACTTGTAGAAACTCTGGAAATTAGTCAGGCCATTGGGATTCTGCATGTATGAAGATCCCATAGGTCTCTTGGGATCTTGGGAGAAAGGTTTCTTGGGAGAAATAATTAATATTTGTCCCATTTTCCCAGGGAAAGGGGAAAAGGAGTTTCAGATAAAATAATTAGGAAAGTCAGCCTCAGCCTTTGAAGCACACCCCAAATGGGGAGAATGTAATTGAAAGGAGAAAGTTTAGGGCCAGGGCCAGCCTGCTGGTTCCAAGTGGATAGGGAGTGATGCTCCTCCCCCCACCCTGGCTCTGTGGTGGCAATGCCTGGGGCCTTCCCGGGGTCTTGTCCTGTTCTATTCTTTTTACTATCTCTGCTCGCTTCTCTTACTGATTCATTCCTACTGGTTGGTTCTGAAGGTTAGCTTACATGTCGCTTCTTCTGGGAAACCTCTATTGACCCCCCCGTTAGGATTAGGGGACCTTTTTAATATATCCGTAGGAGCCCACAAGTCCCCTGCTCTTTTCCTATCAGCAAGGTCATCACACTGCACACACTTGTCTATTGACTGTGTCACCTACTAGACCGGAAACTTCATGACACCAGAATGGGGGCTGTCTCTCCTCTCTTCTTGCCACTCTGAGTCACACCGGCCTCCTTCACTCCAGGGCCACTGAGCCATGTGCAGTTCTGTGACCTCTTCACCCTCTCTCACTTCTTGTTCTTTGCAAGAACAAGAAGCTTCCTTGGGCTGGCTGTAGCATCCAACCTCGGCTCTCTCTTTGTCGCTCAAGGAAACTCCTCTTCTGTCTTCAGAACCCATTAACGCCTGGTGTTCCTCAATGCTGGCTTCTTTGCTGTGGTTACACATATTATTATCATTACTATTATTATTTTGAGACGGAGTCTCACTCTGTCACCCTGGGTAGAGTGCTGTGGCATCATCATAGTTCACAGCAACCTCAAACTCTTGAACTCAAGAGATCCTCTTGCCTCAGCGTCCCAAGCAGCTGGGACTTTAGGCACCCTCCATAACACCCAGCTAATTTTTCTATTTTTAGTAGAGATGAAGTCTCACTCTTGCTCAGGCTGGTCTCAAATTCCTAAACTCAAGCTACTCATCAGTCTTGGCCTCCCAAAAGGCTAGGATTACAAGAATGAGCCACTGTGCCCAGCCTGCTTACCTGTATTATAATATCACAGAAGTGGATTATAAATAGGAACATATAGTCATTGACTAGACACATCTTCTAGAACTTGTTATTGAAATGTTAATATTGTTTATTTTTTAAAAAGAATGATTCCCTTCTTTTATAAATAAAAAATATTGTCCATTTTTAAAAATGAGTAGTAGAAAATATATAGAAAAAAAATCAGCTCACCACAAATATAGCCAGGCAGAATTAAGCGGTAATGATGCCTGATGAAGATTGTTTCAGACATCTCTCTGCAGTGGGAGAAATGATTGTGGTAGAACAGAATACAGATATTGTAAACCCCAACAAAGGAGGATCATAGACGTCAACTGGTATTGAGAAGTACTGGGAAGATTGGATAGCCCTGTGCAGAAGAATGAAAGTGGACCCTCCTCTCTCACCATATACAAAAGCAACTCCAGATGGATTAAAGGCCTGAATATAAGATCTGAAACTGTAAAAATGCTAGAAAACCTAGGGAAAACTCTTCTAGACATTGATCCCCAGGCAGAGACGTCATGACTAAAACCTCAAATGCAACAAAAACAAAAGTAAAAAAAATGACAATTAAAAATGGAACTAGCAAAAGAAATAATCAACCGAATGAACCTACAGAATGGAAGAAAATATTTGCAAAGCTACCCATATGACTAATATCCAGAATTTTCAAAGAACTTAAACAAAACAACAACAACAGAACAATTAACCTCACGAAAAAGTGGGCTAATGACACAAATTGACACATTTCAAAAGAAGACACCCAAATGACGGAGCAACAGATATAAAAACGTTCAACATCGCTAATCTTCAGAAAATTCAAATTAAAGCCACAGTGAGATTTACCTTAACACCCATCAAAACGGCTATTAATGAAAAGATGAAAAATAACAGATGCTGGTTAGGATACAGAGAAAAGGGAACTCTTATACACTGTTGATGGGAATGTACATTATTAATAACATAATCCCCTACAGGAAACAAGATGGAGATTTCTCAGACAACTAAGAATAGAACTAATTACTCTTCTATCTAGTGACCCCACTACTGGGTATCTACACAAAGGAAGTGAGATCAATGTATCAGAAAGACAGATGCATTCATGTATTTATAGAAGCACTATTCATGATAAATAACAAAGATATGAAATTGGCCTAAATGTCCATCAAGGGAGGACTAAGGACAATGTGGTGTTTATGTACGTAAAGGAATACTATTCAACTATGAAAAAGGAATGAAATCATGTCTTTTGCAGTAACATGAATGGAACTGGAGGCCATTATTTTAAGGGAAACAACTCATAGGTTGCAGAAAGATGAATGACCTGTTCTCACTTGTAAGTGGGAGCTAAATAATGCATACATGGGTGCAGAGTGTGGAGTGATGGACAGTGGAGACCTGGAGAGGATGGGCGTGGATGGGAGTTTGCTGGGTGGACACAATGTGTGCAGCTTCTGTGATGTGCCCACTGAAGGCCCTGACTCCATCTGATCTGTTACATCAGTGTCATGGGTTTGTACTTGTATGCCATGAATAGATACAGACACAAAAAATAAATGAAAATAAAAAAACCAAGAAGTAATGTTATACTAGCGGGATCATATGATAATATGCATGCTGTTTTTAAAATAGTCAAGTATTTCATTTTATCTCAGTTTGATAAAAAAAAAAAGATTCCTAAAAGTCAAGTGTGCGTCCCAAGAAGTCTTAATGTCTATACAGTCATTTAAGAATTAAAAACAAATATAAAAAAATCTAGAGTTGTGTTATTTTCCAAATTAATCTGTTTCAGTTTTAAAGCATAACAGTTGACCATCTTGTATAAAAGAGTTCATAATTTCACTGCTTATTCTATTTTACTACACTGAATTTTATTATGTATAGAGACAGCCATATGTATATACAGATAATATTTTTGCAGATGTTAATATTTCTTTTTTGCTCTGAAATAATGTCCCCAGGTGTTCAGTTTCAAGAATTATTTATTTTTTAACTTTAAAATCTCCAGTCTTTTCTTGTTTTGTGTTTTGATTATTCCTGGCTAGCATTGTTTAATCGAGTAGTTTTCATTTTTGTTCAAAAGGGCTCAAAGGAACACATGGCACATTCATATTTAAGCATGCCTGCTATTATATGTATATCTGTGTGTGTGTGTATATGTAATTTTTAGAGACAGGTCTCACTCTGTTGCCAGGCTGGAGTGCAGTGGTGTGATCACAGTTCACCACAACTTTGAAATCCTAGCCTCAAGCAATCCTCCCACTCTGTGCTGGGATCACAGGTGTGAACCACTGCGCTTATATTTTAAAGACAATTTGGCTTGGCAATTCTTCGCCTTCACACTTTTCTTCTCTCTGAACACCCTAAGTGCCTCTTGGTTTGCTCAGGAAGCTGAAAGTCATAGTGAAGGAATCCCAGCTTTCCCCAGACCCCTGCTTTTGTCCAACAGATGCATCTTGTGGCGACTTGCTTTTTTTTATAGACTGCTTTTTCTTTGCTGAGCATGAAGGAGGATAGTATGTGATCCTTATTATATTTGTGTGTATGGAGTGTTGTGGGGTGGGCAGCTTGGTCCACTAAAAAAGCTTTCAATAGAATTTAGTGTGGATAAAAAATATTATTCTGGCTTTAGAGTTACCTTTAAATTCATAGCAAAGTCACAGTTCTGAGGCCTTCCTTCCTTCCTTCCTTCCTTCCTTCCTTCCTTCCTTCCTTCCTTCCTTCCTTCCTTCCTTCCTTCCTTCCTTCCTTCCTTCCTTCCTTCCTTCCTTCCTTCCTTCCTTCCTTCCTTCCTTCCTTCCTTCCTTCCTTCCTTCCTTCCTTCCTTCCTTCCTTCCTTCCTTCCTTCCTTCCTTCCTTCCTTCCTTCCTTCCTTCCTTCCTTCCTTCCTTCCTTCCTTCCTTCCTTCCTTCCTTCCTTCCTTCCTTCCTTCCTTCCTTCCTTCCTTCCTTCCTTCCTTCCTTCCTTCCTTCCTTCCTTCCTTCCTTCCTTCCTTCCTTCCTTCCTTCCTTCCTTCCTTCCTTCCTTCCTTCCTTCCTTCCTTCCTTCCTTCCTTCCTTCCTTCCTTCCTTCCTTCCTTCCTTCCTTCCTTCCCCCTCCCCTCCCCTCCCTTTCCTTTCCCTTCCCTTCCTTTCAGGAGAGGAGAAAGGATGTTTCATCAATTTTTTTTTTTTTTTTTTGGCTTAAACAAAATGAAGTTGAGATCAAGAGAAGAGTATTACCTGTTGACCTCCTTGTATCTAGAAGAACTTTAGTTTTTCTTTGACCTATGGGAATGAAAATAATAATGCACGGCAAAATTCATTTTAAACAAATTTGCAGCCAAGTTATTGAGTGACATGAAGAGAGACTATTTCTGGGAATCTGTTACACGTCATCATTGGAATAATTGTTCCTACCCCATGTTTCCCCATTTCCTCTGCTGTAATAGTGAAGTTTCTTTCCCAAAAAGGAAACAACTAAATGATAGTTATATAAATTCTGCTTACTTCATTTTAGGCAACCCACTGTTATTGTCACTGCTTTTCCACATGCACGTCCATGGTACAACCACAAGACGTGATGAGGTCACTGACCAGCAGCCTTCAGTAGAGTATGTCGACCTGGGAGACCAATTAGAGCAGGTTTTTCCATTTATCAACTATGACTTCATTTGCATCACATATAAGCAGTGTTAATATAATTGTATTATTAAAGTTACAATTTAGAAGAGAATAGAATTTTAAGACATAAATGCAATTAAGGTCATTTATGGAATTGCATGGTTTACTTACTACTTCATAACTGCTCGCTACCTCCTTAACAGAAATCGGTTTTTCTTGATGATTTCAGAGAAACTACCCCACGTGTTACCCAAGCATCAACCCATACTAGGAAGCAAATAAATCGCTGGCAGTATTTCAAGGGTTCTGAGGCCTTTGCATACAAATACTCTTCCAGAAAGCTTTTCTCACTTACCAATAGTTTCTCTTTATATCACTCACCAGCAGTCTCTTTTCTTATGCATGATTATGAGGTTTGTTTGAAACAATGACATTGACCTTCATTCTGACTCCCTGGCTTCAATTGTCTCCATGACTTTTCTTCCATGAAAAGCAGCAGAAAGAGAAAACATTTATCTTTAGATTATATGTAAGCACTGCGAATCTCCATTATTTTATGTTTTCCCCTAAGGGAAATGCATAACAGACAGCAAGGTAGGAAAGAATCCGCCCCTGAACTGGGGTCTGCTGCCGCTGGGCTGGTCGCGTGTTCAAGATTTTTACTGGTCACGGGTTCAAGATTTTTTTTTTTTTTTTTCCCTGCATGGCCAAATGTGGCCAAATGGAATGTCGTCTCCGGTTTCTGGCAAGAAACCACTATGAACTATCACCAGCTTTAGCAACAGGGACTTTCTGTTCTATAGTTATATACTTACAAAAATGTAAGATTGGGCAAGCAGATAAACCTTTTGTGTGCATAATTAATAGCTCACACTTGAATTTCTGTATCTTATTAGAGGTAGTTGTCTCACCTTTAACTAGAGAAGACAAGCTTTATTTTTGTAGTGCTTTGCCCTATTATGTTCAACAATAATAATTCACGGTGACAGATGTAATCCACCAAACTCATTATTTTCAACCCCGATCCATTTATTTTGCATTACCAATACAGCGCTGATGCCTATCGTTCCCTGAACTGGAGTGCCTGATGAAATGTTTTATTGCACTATGTCAGAGTTTAAATAATTAACAGCAGGAATGAGGCTGAAGCCTTCCAAAGTTACTGTGTGTATTACAAAAAAGTATGTAATGCACCCGTGTGCTCACAAGAATGGTCTTAGAGATGCGGTTTTGATAAGATGCTTACATTTGGGGGAGGAAGAATGGAATATATCTCCTATAGAGGGCCACATCTCTTCAAAGATTTTAAATATATGTATGTGTATGTGTGTATGTACGTAGGCATGTGTGTGGATACACACACATACTCACACACACAGAGTGGCCGTAAAGCTCGTCTGCAACAACTATTTAAATTGCACATGAACTTTGTGGCTACCTTTGGAGGTGGACTCACAGGTGAATTTAGGGGTGAAAAAAAATAAAAAGTAAAGCAAACACCCAATTTTAATATCATGTGTACCCATATGAAGTAGAATAATTTTGATGTATTTCTTCTTTTTCTACTGTTTATAAGATTTAGCATGATCTGTTTTTTGAAGTGATTTTTTTACTTTTATTTATAAATATGTGTTGTCTATTTTTTGATACTTAAAAAAACAAAAAAGTTAACTGATGACTCCATGCTGAATCTCAGAGTCAAAGCATTCTATAATAGACATACTCTTATTTGACAATGTGAATGTTACTTTCTTTGCATTATTATTATTATTATTGTTGCTCAATATTTTGATGAAGCAATTGTCTGATTCCTTCTCTGAAGGTATTTATGTTCCTTTGTTCTTTACAAGGTTTTTGTTTCTAATCCTTATTTTAAACATTGTTATTGTTATTAAATTTTAAGTCTTTTTAATTTTGTGAAGGCGACCCCCCCCAAAATGGAAACCTAATTAACACATGTATATGTAAAAATAAAAATTAAAAAAAATCTAAATTAAAAAAAGTAAAGCAAACAGGTTCGGAGCTAAAATCTCCAAAATCTTTTGTGATAAATCCCACTCATAAATCAATGTATTGTAAAAACAGTTTGTTTTCTTCTCTTCATTTAAATTCTGCCAGAATCCTGGGGTGGGGCAGAAGGATATTGCGTCTGATAGGCCGTGTAGGGCTATGTGACTTCCTTTGACTTAAAAGGAATCGCAGAGAAGTTTGAATTGCAACTATTCAACCATGAAGGGAGAGAAACTAAATGAAACACCTGTTTTTCTGATTACTTTGCCACAAGGCCTTTTAATTAGTTTGTGGAAATAGAAAGTTTTAGTTATTGAAGCGTGTGGTTATTTTCCTCCAAGAAAACGGACATGTGACTACACACCATTAATTTGTGATTATTATTGAACTAAGAATGCAATTTAAAAGATTGCATATTAATAGATATGTTTTTAGACTAGAAAAGAGCTAGAGAATAAAGCAAAAGAGAAATCTATATACAAATTTCAATCTTTTATGTCAGCACCCCCAGACTTTTTCCTTGATGGTGCTGAGAACTTCAGTCGTATATGCCAACTACAACGTCAATAACTATTTTATGGATATTAATTCTCTTAATTTCATATAAGTCCTCTTTCTCAAAGATTTAGAGAGCCATAATAGGCATATGAAACAAAGGCTAGCAAAAATGAGTATAGCCAAGGTGCGAATATTCTCAAAACACTTCCTCCATCCCGTTTTCAACATGTAGAAGTGAAGATACTTCTCTCCGATATATTCTAGTACATTAATATAGAAACTCAGAAAAGTCTACTAGACTGAATCTACTAATTCTACTTAGCTAAGATGGCATCATAGGTTCATTTTAAAGACCTCCCCTCCTCAAAGTCATCACCAAGGGGAGAGAAGCACTTGGCTTCTGCTGATTGGTTGTTAGGCCCTTCTGCTATGGGGCTGTGAGAATCTCTCTGCTGGGGAAATTTAGGGCATCAAACTCTGACACTTCATAGGTCTAAATTCATAAGTAATAGTTAAAATCAGGAATCTCTAAATTCTGATGTGAGATATATGAGCCTTCTGAGACCTTATGTGTTATACTTTAATGTTTTCCCTCCAGCTCCCTCCTTGCTTTGCACATGAAGGGGCATTCGATACGCACCTGAGCTTTGAGTTGTCGTCTGGGGAAGGTTCTATTAAATTGTTAACTAGACATTAATGAAATGAGCATGGGCAACATGGTGAGTAGCAATTAACTTAAGAGCAAAAAGAATCCCAAACTGTAAAACAGTTTTGTTATTCATAATAATCATGAGAAACTCCAAATAAACTACAAGTGTTCACAGTGGCAAAAATGACTCAACTGTTGTGAAATTTGAATTTCTCTCATTGTTTATACCTAAATATGAAGCATACCTGGCAACAGCATGAGACAGAACACGTCTTCTCATTTTTCCATATAATTTACACCATGCATTTGGCCAAAAGCAGTGATTACAAAATCCAACTGCAATTGGATGGCATAGCAAAGTGGATTTCCACACCTATGGCATAAGGCTTGGTTTGTTTTGATTAAAGACATAATTGTGATCCAATTTCATAATGTTGATCACAGTTTCATCACCTGTGCCTAGAAGGAGAGGAAAATATATAAGGGGTATAGCAAAGTGCAAACTCATTAAAAATTGTCTGTGAGAAATTACGATCATTACATTTAAAGTAAAGGTGTGGTGTTGTGTTTAATTAAACAAAGTTGCAAAGTGTTTTGTGAACTTTGCTTGGATTGTGCAAACTTATGTTTAAATGCATGTTTAATGGAGTATTTTGAGAACGTATAAGTTGGGGAACAGATAGATAAATTATCCTGAAAAAATTGCCTTGTACCATTTTTTGTTTAGCAAAAGACTTATTCCGAGAAGGTGAAGTAAAGTGTGACTATTCATTTCTTGAATGGAAAAAATTAACATTTTTGTTTATAAGATTTTTACCAAAAAAAAAAAAAAATGATAATCCAAACATTTTAAAGATTTTTTCCTTGGTTACTGAATAGATTCTTAGAAGATTATTAATATTTCAGCAGCAAGTTTTTGGGTTTTCATGATGTTATTGCATGTAGGTCTATTCTCAGGTAATTTTTTAAAAGCCGAAAAAGGGAGATGAGTTATAAAAAAGCATCGTCAAACTTCAGCCCATGGCTTCCTCCACAATCTCTTTACTCGCTGTCTAAATGGACTGAGTATGATAAAGAGACAGGAGTGTTAGAACCACACGCCTTTCCATGGTCCATCAAAACATTTGGCTTGAAAAATATTTCAAGCACCTGAAGTAAAAATTAAATGCATTTGTTGATAAACACTGTTCTGAGAAGAGTCTGATTCCAAGTTCTGATCAGAGTCTGTCATTCAAGTTGTGTCTGGGCTCAGTTAATAAGGAGATAATTCAGATAATCTTATTCTTTTCTGTTGAGGAGATAGAGACAAAGTATAAACAATAAATACTAAAATTTTAACTTACAAAATTTACATTCAAAATCTTACCATGAATAGTTTAACATAAACTTTATAAAATTTCAATTACCAGAGCCATTTTTTTTTTCTTTATCTGCCTGTGCCACAGGAAACATCTCATGACACAAGGCTTGGAAGGGAAGAGGGAAAAAAGGATCCTTAGTTGTGATGTCGAGGGAGCGGCCAGCAGGCTGAGAGTAAAAAGGAATAGCCACCCGAGAGGATGTGACAGTGTGTGTGCATCTCACACTGCTGTGTGCAAGAGGCCTGTGAGATGCATGTTCAAGGTGCAGGGACGTGAGCTTCACTACCTGGAACCCACTGTATGGTTGTGGGGTGATACATGCCAACAGGTAGCAATATTCTAAAATTCAAAATCTACTGGTGAATTCGAAATGGATAAATGTAATTAGTAAATTACAGAAGAGTTGGAAGACCCAACTGAGGCATCAGAGAAGATTTCTGGGAGAAAGTTGAATCTGGGTTGGTCTTTAAAGATGAATCAATTGCAGTAGGTTTCTGTGTTCATGGACGAAGATGCAATTGTTGGGAAGAGGATAAACATAAGTAGATTAGCCTAGAATAATTATGCTTTGGAGTTTCAGAGCACATTGCAGCGTATGGAACATTTTTACAAGAAATATCTCTTACAATTCTCTTAGCAACCCTGTAAAACAGGTGAGCCAGTTGTTATTACACAGTTTTACAGATAGGCAAACTGTGGTTCTGCACAGGTACCTCAAGTGCTCAAGTTGGACCTGAAACACGTGTACTTCACACTTTTTGGCCCTCTGGTTTATTATAATAGCTAAGTCGTGGCACAAGGAATGCACAGTGGATTAGGTTAAGGGAGAAGAGAGCTGGCCAGTGGAATTGATAACTGTGCCCAAACTCATACAAAAATGGGAAAGAAGTGAGTTTAAAAGCTAGAATAATAACCTGCAAAGACTCATGAATTTATGGTAAGGAATAGTAAAAAGATAAGCATTTTTTTAAAAACAGTTCTTTTCAAACTAAATCTAGAATGACGATGTGCAAGAGAGATTAAAACTGTGATATGTACACGGCAACAACAAGACAGACAAAACAAAAATGAAAACAAGGACAGGAGACTGTACCAGGGCAGGCAAGAGTTCCACATGGTTTATATTTCCTGGCCTTTCTGATGGCGGGGGATCGTGGGTCACCTGCTGCGATTCAGTCATCTCCATTCATTATGAAGCAGAGCTCGACCTACGTACATTTTACCATGGACATATATGACCTTGATAACTACAGATGTGTCAACAAGCTGGAGGCCACCGCTCTAACATGCCATTGGAAAGAGATCATTTAAGCAGAGTGGCACATTTTTTGAGGCCAATTAGTCTACCAACATTAGTTTGCCATGCCATCAGAAAGAGATCATTGAAGCAGAGTGACATATTTTTTGAGGCCAATTTGTCTACTAATATTAGTTTGCCTATCTCAGAATAACATACAGAGAGGCAGGAGTTTAAAATGAATAAAAAATATATTCAATCCATAATCAAAGGAAAATGTTTCGGGATTGGTGCAGAAAGCATTCCTGAATTAGACTTTCTTTAGCACCTAAATTTAGCCATCTGGCATACTATTTTAAGAGCCATTCAAATTTTCTTAAATGAAGGATTTGCCTTTTAATAAAGAAACCATAATTTCATTATAAATAGAGGCTATGTTGTCCTTGACTTTAAATGTATTTAATTCAATATGACGAAAGAGGTGACATCATTAGCCACCTGTTTCATAGCCAGTGGTGAGGATAGAAATTTTCAGCCAAATAAAAGGGCATTATTCTATAATGTCAGTAATTATTATAATAAAATACATTGATTTAAAAATACCCAAATTTGTTATCAAGGGCTAAAGAATTTTTTAAAATTCAAGCAATATATTATAGGAAGTTTCTTAAACTATTGCTTATTATCAGAAGGGTGAAATTCTGTAATAGATGTAGTTTTATTTGTATAAAGATGATAACGTGTACTTTCAGTAGCATTTTCTAGTAATTAAAAAATCTGATGGTATCACAAATATTTATAAAGCTGGGATATTTTAAATTTAGTTCTATACTACCAAAGACAGTTACAACTAAAATATCTTCCAAGAATATTATTATATATCATAGAGTCCTCTTGTATTTAACAGATATTATTTGACTATTATATGTCAGATATTATTCTAGGTGTTGAGGCTACCACCATGAATAAGAGGACAATGACGTCTGTCCTAAGGAAGCTGACAGTCTAGCAGGAACTAGAATGGAAGAAATGAGCAGTTAACATCGTACAGGACGGTACAAAGTTCTGGCACGTCAAGCTTAGAAGATGTCACTCCATCACAATAACTGCTTCATATGAAACTATTATTATTATTTTTAAAATTTTTTTTTTCTTTTTTTTTTTATTGTTGGGGATTCATTGAGGGTACAATAAGCCAGTTACACTGATACACTGATTACAATTGTTAGGTAAAGTCCCTCTTGCAATCATGTCTTGCCCCCATAAAGTGTGACACACACTAAGGCCCCACCCCCTCCCTCCATCCCTCTTTCTGCTTCCCCCCCATAACCTTAATTGTCATTAATTGTCCTCACATCAAGATTGAGTACATAGGATTCATGCTTCTCCATTCTTGTGATGCTTTACTAAGAATAATGTCTTCCACTTCCATCCAGGTTAATACGAAGGATGTAAAGTCTCCATTTTTTTTAATGGCTGAATAGTATTCCATGGTATACATATACCACAGCTTGTTAATCCATTCCTGGGTTGGTGGGCATTTAGGCTGTTTCCACATTTTGGCGATTGTAAATTGAGCTGCAATAAACAGTCTAGTACAAGTGTCCTTATGATAAAAGGATTTTTTTCCTTCTGGGTAGATGCCCAGTAATGGGATTGCAGGATTGAATGGGAGGTCTAGCTTGAGTGCTTTGAGGTTTCTCCATACTTCCTTCCAGAAGGGTTGTACTAGTTTGCAGTCTCACCAGCAGTGTAAAAGTGTTCCCTTCTCTCCACATCCACGCCAGCATCTGCAGTTTTGAGATTTTGTGATGTGGGCCATTCTCACTGGGGTTAGATGATATCTCAGGGATGTTTTGATTTGCATTTCTCTAATATATAGAGATGATGAACATTTTTTCATGTGTTTGTTAGCCATTCGTCTGTCGTCTTTAGAGAAAGTTCTATTCATGTCTCTTGCCCATTGATATAAGGGATTGTTGGCTTTTTTCATGTGGATTAATTTGAGTTCTCTATAGATCCTGGTTATCAAGCTTTTGTCTGATTGAAAATATGCAAATATCCTTTCACATTGTGTAGGTTGTCTCTTTGCTTTGGTTATTGTCTCCTTAGCTGTACAGAAGCTTTTCAGTTTAATGAAGTCCCATTTGTTTATTTTTGTTGTTGTTGCAATTGCCATGGCAGTCTTCTTCATGAAGTCTTCCCCCAGGCCAATATCTTCCAGTGTTTTTCCTATGCTTTCTTTGAGGCTTTTTATTGTTTCATGCCTTAAATTTAAGTCCTTTATCCATCTTGAATCAATTTTTGTGAGTGGGGAAAGTTGTGGGTCCAGTTTCAGTCTTTTACATGTAGACATCCAGTTCTCCCAACACCATTTATTGAATAGGGAGTCTTTCCCCCAAGGTAAGTTCTTGTTTGGTTTATCGAAGATAAGGTGGTTGTAAGATGTTAGTTTCATTTCTTGGTGTTCAATTTGATTACAAGTGTCTATGTCTCTGTTTTTGTGCGAGTACCATGCTGTCTTGAGCACTATGGCTTTGTAGTACAGACTAAAATCTGGTATGCTGATGCCCCCAGCTTTATTTTTGTTACAGAGAACTGCCTTAGCTATACGGGTTTTTTTCCGGTTCCATACAAAACGCAGAATCATTTTTTCCAAATCTTGAAAGTACGATGTAGGTACTTTGATAGGAATGGCATTGAATAGGTAGATTGCTTTGGGAAGTATAGACATTTTAACAATGTTGATTCTTCCCATCCATGAGCATGGTATGTTCTTCCATTTGTTAATATCCTCTGCTATTTCCTTTCTGAGGAGTTCATAGTTTTCTTTATAGAGGTCCTTCACCTCCTTCGTTAGGTATACTCCTAGGTATTTCATTTTCTTTGAAACTATGGTGAAGGGAGTTGTGTCCTTAATTAGCTTCTCATCTTGACTGTTATTGGTGTATACAAAGGCTACTGACTTGTGCACATTGATTTTATATCCTGAAACATAACTGTATTTTTTGATGACTTCTAGGAGTCTTGTGGTTGAGTCTTTGGGGTTCTCTAGGTATAAGATCATGTCGTCAGCAAAGAGGGAGAGTTTGACCTCCTCTGCTCCCATTTGGATTCCCTTTATTTCCTTGTCTTGCCTAATTGTATTGGCTAGAACTTCCAGCACTATGTTGAATAGTAAAGGTGACAGAGGACAACCTTGTCTGGTTCCAGTTCTAAGAGGAAAAGCTTTGAGTTTTACTCCATTCAGTAAAATATTGGCTGTGGGTTTGTCATAGATAGCTTCAATCAGTTTTAGAAATGTGCCACCTATGCCTATACTCTTCAGTGTTCTAATTAGAAAAGGATGCTGGATTTTATCAAATGCTTTTTCTGCATCTATTGAGAGGATCATGTGATCTTTATTTTTGCCTCTGTTAATATGGTGGATAACGTTTATGGACTTGCGTATGTTAAACCAGCCTTGCATCCCTGGGATGAAGCCTACTTGATCATGATGAATGACTTTTTTGATGATAAGCTGTAATCTATTGGCTAGGATTTTGTTGAGAATTTTTGCATCTATATTCATGAGTGAGATTGGTCTGAAATTCTCCTTTTTGTTTGGGTCTTTTCCTGGTTTTGGTATCAGGGTGATGTTTGCTTCATAGAATGTGTTGGGGAAGATTCCTTCTTCCTCAGTTTTTTGGAATAATTTCTGCAGTACAGGAATAAGCTCTTCCTTAAAGGTTTGATAGAATTCTGGAGTGAAGCCATCTGGACCAGGGCATTTTTTAGTTGGAAGCTTTTTTATTGTTTCTTTGATCTCAGTGCTTGAAATTGGTCTGTTCAGGAGCTCTATTTCTTCCTGGCTAAGTCTAGGGGGAGGGTGTGATTCCAAATATTGATCCATTTCCTTCACATTGTCAAATTTCTGGGCATAGAGCTTCTGGTGGTATTCAGAGATGATCTCTTGTATCTCTGTGGGATCAGTTGTTATTTCCCCTTTATCGTTTCTGATTGAGGTTACTAGAGATTTTACTTTTCTATTTCTAGTTAGTCTGGCCAATGGTTTATCTCTTTTATTTATTTTTTCAAAAAACCAACTCCTTGTTTCATTAATTTTCTGAATGATTCTTTTGTTTTCAATTTCATTGATCTCTGATTTGATTTTGGATATTTCTTTTCTTCTACTGAGTTTAGGCTTAGATTGTTCTTCTTTTTCCAATTCCATAAGATCTCTTGTGAGATTGTTGATGTGCTCTCTTTCTGTTTTTCGAATGTAGGCATCTAAAGCGATGAATTTTCCTCTCAAAACTGCTTTTGCAGTATCCCTCAGGTTTTGGTAGCTTGTGTCTTCATTGTTGTTATGCTCAAGGAAGTTAATGATTTCCTGTTTTATTTCTTCCTGCACCCATCTGTTATTCAACAGAAGATTGTTTAATTTCCATGCCTTTGGGTGGGGTCGAGCATTTTTGTTAGAGTTGAGTTCCACCTTTAGTGCTTTATGGTCTGAGAAGATACAAGGTAAAATTTCAATTCTTTTGATTCTGTTGATATTTGTTTTGTGTCCCAGGATATGATCAATTTTGGAGAATGTTCCATGGGGTGATGAGAAGAATGTATATTCTTTATCTTTGGGGTGGAGTGTTCTATATGCGTCTATCAAGCATAGTTGTTCTAGGGTCTCATTTAAATCTCTTGTATCTTTGTTTACTTTCTGTTTAGAGGATCTGTCCAGCTCTGTAAGAGGTGTGTTAAAGTCCCCTCTTATGATGGTATTATCAGATATCATATTGCTCAGACTGAGTAAGGTCTGCTTCAAGAATCTGGGAGCATTTAAATTGGGTGCATAAATATTTAGAATTGAAATGTCTTCTTGTTGTAGTTTTCCCTTGACCAATATAAAGTGACCATCTTTGTCTTTTTTGACTTTAGTTGCTTTAAATCCACATGTATCTGAAAATAAGATTGCAACTCCTCTTTTCTTCTGAATTCCATTTGCCTGAAAAATTGTCTTCCAACCCTTGACTCGCAGCTTTAATTTGTCTTTTGAAGCCAGGTGTGTTTCTTGCAGACAGCAAATGGATGGCTTGTGTTTTTTAATCCAGTCAGCCAATCTATGTCTCTTCAGTGGGGAATTCAAGCCATTAACATTTATGGAGATAATTGATAAGTGTGGTAGTATTCTATTCGTCTTATTTGGTGAGAGTCCATTGCTTAGTTTTATCTTTTGCATCAGTGTGGAGGTTAGGTTCTGTCCTTTGATTTCTGAGTTCTTACTTTGCAGCTGATCCATTGTGGTGGTCAGTGTGCAGAACGGGTTGAAGTATTTCCTGTAGAGCTGGTCTTGTTGTGGCAAATTTCCTCAATGTTTGTATATCCGTAAATGATTTGATTTCTCCATCAAGTTTGAAGCTTAGCTTAGCAGGGTACAGAATTCTGGGCTGAAAATTGTTCTGTTTAAGTAGATTAAAGGTAGATGACCATTGTCTTCTTGCTTGGAAAGTTTCATTAGAGAAGTCTGCGGTCACTCTGATGGATTTGCCCCTGTAGGTCAACTGGCGCTTACTCTTGGCAGCTTGCAGAATCTTTTCTTTTGTCTTGACTTTGGACAGGTTCATCACAATGTGTCTTGGAGAAGCTCGGTTAGAGTTGAGGCAACCAGGGGTCCGATATCCCTCTGAAAGCAGTGTGTCACAATCTTTGGTGATGTTTGGGAAATTTTCTTTTATAATATTCTCTAGTATGGCTTCCATTCTTCTGGGGCATTCTTCTTCCCCTTCTGGAATTCCTATAACTCGTATGTTGGAACGCTTCATAAAGTCCCATAATTCTGACAGTGAACGTTCTGCTTTCTCTCTCTTCTTTTCTGCCTCTTTTACTATCTGAGTTATCTCAAAAACTTTGTCTTCTACCTCTGAAATTCTTTCTTCTGCATGGTCTAACCTGTTGCTGATACTTTCCATTGCATCTTTAAGTTCCCTGATTGACTGTTTCATTTCCTTCAGCTCTGCTATATCCTTTTTATATTCTTCATATCATTCATCTCTGATTTGATTCTGTTTTTGGATTTCCTTTTGGTTATTTTCCACTTTATTAGCAGTTTCCTTCATTGTTTCCATTATTTCTTTCATTGTTTTCAACATGTGTATTCTAAATTCCCTTTCTGTCATTCCTAACATTTCTGTATAGGTGGAATTCTCTGCAGTAGCTACCTCATGGTCCCTTGGCGGGGTTGTTCTGGACTGGTTCTTCATGTTGCCTGGAGTTTTCTGCTGATTCTTCCTCATGAGTGATTTCTTTTATCTGTTTCCTTGCCCTAATTTTCCTTTTACTTCCTCTTGCTCTTTAAGTTCTTGTGCCTGTGGACTAAGGGTTACAGGACCAGAAGGGTGAAAAGGTTGAGGAGCAAAAAAGGGATGAAAGAAAGGAGGACCGAGTGATAAGAAAAAAAAGAAAGATAGAGAAAGGAGAGGGGGTGGGGATAAGGAATATTGACAAAAAGAAGAGAGGTACAGAAAGAGGGAGACAGGGCAATATAGGTGTACAGTAGGGTACTTTGACTCAACCTTAACAAACCCCACCTTCTGGGGTGCCCAGTTGGGTGGTTCCCTTGAGGTCAGCAGCTCTTTGCTAACCTGATCAGACACAGTACCCCACCTCCACCAAGTAGAGAGGAAAGACAAAAATGCTATAAATCAAACCAAAACAAGCAAACAGAAAACTTTACGGGGATACAATTGGGTGAAAAACCAAATGATAGGGGTAGAAACACTAGCAAAAATGAAGTTGTAGTTATTAAAAAAGGCAGCAATGGGAAATTATAATTAAACTAGAAAAATTGAGAAAGAAAAAGGGATCTGTATGGAAAAGATTGAAGTTAAAAAACAAAAGAACATCAACAACGTCAAAATAAACAAACAAACAAACAAAAAAACCAAACAAACAAAAAAAAAGAGAAAAATACACAACCAAAAACAAAGCAGTTTGTATATGTTATTGAATATTGTCTGGGCAACACGTGGTCTTCTGGGGTATGAGATGTTAGTCACAGTTCTGATACGACTGGAGGCTGCTGATTTCTCAAACCCCAGCAGGTAGACACCCTAAATCTCTCTTCAGCCCACTTAAAAGGCACTTTGAACTTGTAAACTTGCTGAGCAGAAGCTTTCCCAGCTTTCTCGCTGGAATCACTGCTGAAGTGGCTATCCACTTACCCAGTGTGCCAAAACCAGTCTCACACTGCCCCTGAGGGTTAGGGCTGCAAGGCGGCTCAGACCCCACCCTTAGGCTACTTGGTTGCTGGGTTACAAGCTCCCACCCGTTTCTAGCTCTGCGACCCTGAGGGCGGAGCTTGCTGGGGCAGATCACTGGCAATGGTTCCGTGTGACCCACCGCCAAACATTATTAGCTCCGTCTGGCTCAGCGGCTCAGACTGGGGCCCTAGACAATGGCCAAAGTTCTCCGCACTCCCGCTCAGGCTCTCCCCAGGGCAGTTCAACTCAGTGCCAAGTCCAAGGACATCAAAACAGTTCACAGGTAAGGCCTTTCTGTTTTGCAGTCTTGCTGCTACTGAACTTACAGTTGTGGGCGGGTTTAGACGGATTGAACACATGCGACCACTTGCCAGTTTTCCACTGTTTTAGTCCTCCTCTTGGGGTCCAGAAGTCTCTCGCTGACTCCCTGTATCCTCATAGGAGTGATGCTAGGCAGTTCCCACCAGCCAGAGATGCCTGGAGTCCTATTTCCCCAGACTCACGGTGCCCAGATGCAAGGAAGCTGTTACTCGGCTGCCATCTTGCTCCGCCTCTATTTTTTAAATTTTTATTTTTAGTTTTACATATACATGTTTTAATTAGGTTTCCATTGTTTTGCCTTCACAAAATTAAAAAGACTTAAAATTTCATAACAATAACCATGTTTAAGATAAGGATTAGAAACAAAAACCTTGTAAAGAACGAACGAGCAAATACATTCAGATGGAATTATTTTTAAACAAAACACTATGCATTGTTCTAATTGTCTATGTGGATAAGCATTTTGTTGTGTTAATTCTAGGGGACTCTACTGTTTGACAAGCACCTTATTAATTCCTTTACATTCATTAATCCATTTAATTCACACTAAAGGTGGCTTGAATAGACCGGTGGCATTAGTCATATTTTTAGAGACTAAAGCTCAGTGGGGTAAAATAACTTTTCGCTGGTCACGCTTTGGGAACTATTTGAGAGAACGTGCGGTCTTTACACTACATTACAGATACTCCCTGAGTCACGATTTTAGCGTATCATGGAGTAAGTATGCTCTACTGACTGATGAAACTCTTGATTATGAAGAAGTTCCGTTATAAAAATTTTGTATAAAAATAATGATTTATTTTCGAAATAAGCTTTGAGCCAATTGTGATAGTTATTTATTACTTTATTGAGGGGAAAAATGAAGGTTCTTCACCACATAACATTAACGCTGTGCTGGAATAATCAGCAAAACTTTTATAAAATAGATTAAGCAGGTACCAATATAACTACAGGGTGAGGGAAAAGTGCCCCAAACTTTCCTGGGTGACTCAGCACTTTCTTGGTGACTCAACATTTTCTTGGGTGATTCAACACTTTCTTGGTGACTCAACACTTTCTTGGGTGATTCAGTACTTTCTTCCCTTGACACAGTTGGCCCTAACTATTTTGGAGTTGCTTTGGTGGTCCAACAGTGCCCTTTTCCATACTTAAATCTCTTTTCTAGTTGAAAACTGTAATATCATCAACATGATGTAGGCTGCATGATGTGTAGGTCAATGGCACTGGAAGTGGGTGATTTATTTCTCTGTGAACAAGCTAAGGTACAATGTAAAAACTTGGTATCATGGGGAAGAGATTTAAAGCAAAATCACAGAATAGGAAGATGGGTACTTTATATTCGAGAAAAATCTGGTGGAAGAAATTCCTGTGCCAGCCGGATGCAAATGCCCTTATAAGTAACAGTCAATAAACTCATCTAACTATCGAGCTGGACTTGCCTAAGTCATTCTTTGATCTCTCAGTTCCCTCTCAGTTTGGGAGGTAGTTTTTATATACTATCCTGGAATTTTTACCAAAATATTTATAACGAATTATCCCAAAACTTAGCAGCTTAAAACCACAAATTTTTATCATCTTGCTTAGTTTTTGAAGCCAGGAATCTGTGGGTGGCCCAGCTGTGTGTCTCTGAGTCAGGGTTTCTCAGGTGCTTGCAGTGAGGATGTTAGTCATGGCTGCCGTCTCATCTGAAGGTTTGACTGAGATGGAAGATCCAGTTCCAGCTGCTGCCTCCTATGGCTGTTGGCTGAAGGCTTCAGTTCCCCATTATGTGGGCAACTCCGATTGCTGCTCAGGGCATGGCAGAGACTTTCCCTCCTTGAGCAAATGATCAGAGAAAGTGTGACAAGACAGAATCTGCCATGTCCTTCATGACTACACCCAGGAGTAGCTGGGCCTGGGTCCAATCAGGAGAAAGGAATGATGCAGTAATTTGCAGAGGACAAGGTTAATATAATGAACTATTAACTATTAACAGGGGACGAAAAGAGAGAAGGATTGACTAGTAAGTGAAAAGAACTCTAAAGACCAGAGGATTAGAAGAAATAAAAAAAAATCATGACCTTTAAGGCTGAGAACAACTGAGGAATGACACCCCTCCCCAGATTGAGATTCAGACCTCACTAAACACGGCATGTTTAAGACTCACTGAATGTCAGAGAAGTCTCTATGCTTAGTGCATTCATGGAACTTAGTGGCAATACCCTCTCTGGAATTTGCTGGAAATCTATTCTCTAAGATTCCAAGGAAAACTCTTCATGGAAAGTGTCTCACTGGAGATACTGGGAAACCACTCACTATTCAGGAGTTTGGTGTTGAAGAAACTGCATCCCAGGAGCTGAGCATAGCAGGATGCTGGAGACTCCACCCCCATTACAGGAGCTGGGCACGACAGGAGCAGGCCATGTGGGCCTACTGGGACATCTCTCCTGCACCTTTTATGGATAGAGCTTACCATAGTCACAGCTGGCAAAGAGAAAATAATTAAATGGCCCATGTCCATTTTCATAAAGCAGGCAAAAAGGTGAATTTGGAGTTGAGAGGCAATAAATTGACATCAGCACAGTAACACACCATCACTGCTGTGTTCTGCTATATTTTACTGGCTACACAGATTATCTCTGGTGCACTGTGGACATGGGGAGGCAGTAGTCATTATGGAACATCGAAGAGCCTGGTGACTGCACTGTCCTCTAGTACACGATGGTTCACACCCCTCCCATGTGCAGAATACAACAGCATTAGTTTTCTTTTCTTTTTTCTTTTTCTTTTTCTTTATTTATTTGCAGTTTTTGGCCGGGGCTGGGTTTGAACCCGCCACCTCCGGCATATGGGACCAGTGCCCTACTCCTTTGAGCCACAGGCGCTGCCCTCAGCATTAGTTTTCTATCACTGCTGTGATAAATCATCACAGACTCAGTGGCTTGAGATAACAGTTCTTTATGTCAGAAGTCTGACCTGGGTCTCGTGAGGCTAAAATCAAGGTGTCAGCAGGAATCGTCCAATCCTACTGTTGGGTGTCATCCAAAGAAGAAGTTACCTGTACTCTCGGTTACTGTAGCACCATTCACAATTGCCCATCAACTCAGTGGATCACCTAAGTGGCCACAACTGATGTGTTAATAAAGAAAATGTAATATATGTGTGTGCATATACACCATGAATACTACTCAGCCATAAAAAAGAATGATACCATGTCTTTTGAAGCCACTTGGATGCTACTGGAGACCAGTGTCCTAAGTAAAGTAAATCAGGAATGGAAAAATAAATACCATATATTGTCACTTACAAGTGGGAGTTCAGCTATGGGTACGCATGGTCATGCAGTGTCATATGGATGTTGGAAATTCAGAATGGGGAGGGTGGAAGGGGAGTAAGGGAAGATAAATTACATATTGGGTACACTATTTGGGTGATGGGTACACTAAAAGTCCAGGCTTCACCGTCATACAATTCATCCATGTAACAATAACAAAAAAAATTATACCCTCTAAATTTATGGAATAAATAAAATTTTTAAAAGGAACTATCTTCCTTTTTGACACTAAAGAGAAAGAAAAATTTTGAGGCTGAAGAAAAAAATGTAAATGAATTTCAGAAATTAGTTAATCTGACTAATTTGGGCAAAAATATTGGATAACTTCTAATTTATCAGCCTATGAGTTTTAAAAGTTTGATTCTTTCACATACTCCTTAGTTTTTATTGGTTGTTAAACACTTCCCTGCTAGACATTATTTGTTGCCTGATTTTCACTTTCACTTTCCCTTTCAAATAATTCCACCCAGGAGATAGTGACCATCACTTTTAGTTCACTTTAAAATGTCCAATACACTAGCATCAGTTGAGTAATGAATTCGATGTGATGATGAACAATGGAATAATGAGTGAATATGAGAAATTAATATGGAGGCAAAGCCATACAATATCATTCAGAGATAATAAGAGAAAAAACCCGTCTGATCTCTAACACTGTAAACCATCATGCTGCATCTATATTTTCAATTCTTTCAAAACATCAGTTAACCTAGAGCACCAGTTGTTATTTTCTGAGAGTCAAAATTTCTTTTCAAAAACGTTGACCATCCCTGCCCCCCAGATGCCCATATATGCAAACATATCATGTAATTTCAAGTGTTTTGTGCATCTCCAAATCTCATAAACAGTCTATATATAGTATGCATTTCAATATACCATAAACTTCAAGCTAAAAATTACAAATTGAATGCAAAGAGACATTTATGGTAATACCCTATTTTATTGACATTACTGGTTCCAAGAGAATTTTTCTTTGAGGCCGAAATATGCTAGAACACAAGATTCTTTATAATAAAATTTAGTCTTTATGTGGAGTACTGGCTATTAAATTGGACAATACCTTATAGGAAAATATTTTATAATTTGCTAGCTTGACAGCCACACTTTCTTATTTTAGGTACATATTCTCTATGCCACATCAAAAACACTCTTCCTATCTCACCATACATATATAGTGACATTTATTAATTATCCAGTTTATTCAATGAATCTAGTAATTAGGCTGGAAAGATTAAATCAAACTTCTCTAGAAGTTTTATGTAACAATTGAGTCAGAGGTTTCTAGAATGCCAGTTTACATTCCCTTGGGAATAGCTTATCTGATGAGCAGCATGGAAAACCAAAGAGGATGGAATAAAAATGCAAAAAAAAGCAAGCAAAGAAATCTACTGATTCAGTCATAATGGTGTTAGCTTTTGAGAAAAAATTAGACCCAGAAAGAAAGTGCAGTGTGAAGCCAGACAAGCCGGGGCAGGGTTTTACACATTCCAGTGAAAGTTTTTAGGCCATTCTATCCAAGGGACGGTGTACCCTTGAAGGATGTGACCCAGGTGAGACTTACCTGTCAAAGGCAGCTAAGGCGCAATGGGCAACTGATCCTGCCTTGAGGGGCGAGTTGTAACGTCAGCCTCGTACTTCAGAGAAAGCAACCCCCAAGTTCCTAGAAAAGGAGGAAGCCAGGGGCTAGCAGAGGCTTGCCTGGACATGGTATCGAAATACAAGCTGAGAAGTTTTAGTTGATTTAGAGTAAGGTGTTCCAATTAGGTTACTGAGTGTTTCTGACAGGCAGCAGATTCTAAGAAAGGAACAACAGTGGCATCACACAAAAGGGAATTTGACAAATGTTGACATTTTCTGATGCCCTAGGGAGATGAGTGATGAAAGTGAACTTATCAAGTTGGACTCCATTCGATTCCAGAATGGTGTCGGATAGCTTAAAAAGCCAAGTACAATGACCGTCTAATAGAAAATATTGCTTCTTTATTCCCTGACCACTTCCCTCTTTCCACAAATGTGTGTGTGTACTTGTATACATGTGTCACCCTACCCTATTCACAGATTCCCATTACTTCATGTCTTAGAAGCTGAACAATGCTGATTTTCGGAAGCATGCCTACAGATAGAGGAAGGCAACTAACCTCCTAGTTACTGAATCTGAAGGATAGGCCCAACACTTCCATGAAATGTGTATATTTAGGGACAACAAGAATGGAAATGACCTGCCTTATATCATTTAAATAAGTAGGGGAAGCCAAAGAAGGTATGTTTGTACCTCGGAAATTCAAAATGCTATTATGAAGCTAATTAGTATTAACATAATGATAGACTATGTGATGGGAATTGTTAAATGAGCAGAAACATCTTTTATAGAATTAGACGTAGTCACTGAAATTTTCAGTTTGTTTGTTTTCTGGCAAAGCTCAAGACATTTTTTAAAATCAGTGTGTAAGTCAAAGAGAGGACAGATAGGGATCATGTTGCAGGCCACACGCTCTAGCTATGTGACAACACCGTATAATGTACAGAGGGCTCAGGAGGTAATTCTCACCATCGATGACCTCAACGTCCACTCTTTAACTTTCTGTTTACTTGGTGTAACTCTATCCTTTCCTAAATGATGATTAGTCTTTAGTAGAGCAAGTTATGGCAGTCGAGGAAAAAAAAACAAAACAACAGGGCAATGATGTTAATGTGTTAGTATGGCCCACTAATGCAGTTCTTTGTATAAATTAATCTTTATTTTATATAGGTCAATTACTTTCCTTACCATTATCAAAGACCTGGTAGTTGCGTAATGACATAAGGCAGGCCTTATGTAAATACACACACACACGTATAGCTGCACATGGATACGTGCATATAGCTGTCAAACGTACATAGAATGTTCAGGTTTAATTTCATAAATGTTCAAATATTTATTTATAAAGGCCCAGAAGATATTCCCGAAGATCTTCCCTGGAAACTTAAATATAAGGAAAAATATATGTCCGCATTTGATTGTGTGATTTGGTAAGTGAAAATATTTATGCATAAATATTTTAATTCTCTTTTATTCTCTCTTTTTTTTTTTAAACCTAAGAGTTACCTACTTTATCCACTAAAATGTCCTTTAGACTGTTGTGGGATTCCTATATATCAAATCATAGTCAAATACATTCAAGGGCTTGTCACAAACTCAGTTATAATGTCAATTATAGTGATAATCCTCTTCAAGACAGGCCCTTCTGTATTTTGGCTGTGAGCCAGGATCGTGTGAGATACAATAATTGCCCTTGGGATTCTTAGAAGCCCTTTGTGCAGAGGAGAGGCCCTACGAGACAGTGCTCAGATCATTCTAAGTCTTTACACAATGAGGTATCACATAACTCCAGTGAGAATGGCTTTTATCAAAAAGTCCCAAGACAACAGATGCTTGTGTGGCTGCAGAGAGAAAGGAACACTTACACGCCATTGGTGGGACTGCAAACCAGTACCACATCTATGGAAAATAATGTGGTGATAACTCAAAGAACCCAAAATAAGACCTACCATTAGACCCAGCAATGCCACTGCTGGTATTTACCCAAAGGAGAAAAAAGTCATTTTAATCAAAAAGACACCTGCACTCGCATGTTTATTGCAGCACAATTCACAGTCACAGAGATGTGGAATCAACACAAATGTCCATCAATTCCTATGTGTATTGATAAAATGTACTGTGTGGACACCACTGGACCCTACTCAGCCATTTACAAAAATGAAGTAATTCCTTTTCTATCAATCTGGATGGAACTAGAGACCATTCTCCTTGATGAACTATCACAAGAATGGAAAAACAAACACCCTAGGCACTCGCTATTAAATTGGAACTAACCAAATAAGCCCTCAACTCGTAGATACAGGTAAAACTCAAGGAAAATTGGGCAGATGGTGGTGGGGGGGGGACTGGAGAGGATGGGTGGAATCATACCTAGAAGGTACAATGTCCACACTCTGGGTGGTGGGCACACTTATAACTTTGTCTCAGGCACTACAGAAGTAATCCATGTAATCTAAACATTTGTACCTCTGTAATATTCTGAAATTAAAATTAAAAATAAAATCAGTCCTTGAAACCAAATAAAACCTTAGGATCTTATTTTTTGTTGTACTTCTAAATGGTTTTGGTTTCGGTGGTTAATTAAATTTTTGTCAGTTTTGGCATACATCTTATTTAAAATTTAAAAATACATTAAGATAACCTGAAATACTGAACTCCCAGAATAAAAACAGGTAATTTCAGAGAGATATCCTATATATATATACATGAACAATGCATCACTTTTGGATAACTGATACAGAAAAGCATTGTTAAATACTTGTTATAATGGAATTTTGTTTTTTAAAATTAATATGTTGTTGGAAATCTGATCAACATCTTTAAGATATAAAGGTACAGTAAAAGTCACTTGGCCTCCCTGTATTGAATTCCAGATTGGAGGTGGGGCTAGGAGTTTTAAACCTAGCCATGAAGAAAAGACATAGCCCTGTACATTTTCCTACTTTATATTTACCTCTGTTTTGTGGTTTGAAACATTTTCCCATATTTTCTTTGTTGAATGAAAAACCTGGAAATTTTGGGTGAATTTTGCGAAAGTGATCTATTTAGTTTTAAAGACACTTGTCATTCAATAATCATTGATCAGCTATTTAGATCCATTGCATGCCTGTTTATCTTAACAATAGTATCAAGAATTGTACTTGTTTATATAATTTAGTCTGGGGTACTGTTTTTTGGCTTAAAAAAAAAGCATTCAATGGAAAATGATTTGTGCAGAAGTTACAATTGTTTCATTAATTGCCTGCTGTATCCACCTCATTTTCCTACACCTCCAGATGTCTTGACAGTCGTGAGATCTTGATGAAGTATCAACAACTTAAGGACACTTACCTTTGTACTTGTAATACTTTGCTCAAGTCTGGATTTGCCCATTGTACATAACAATTCTCTCAACTATCTGAGAAGGAAAATTCCTTTAAAGAACTATAGACGATAATTATGAATTATAAAGTTCTTGCTAATGTGACTTTTAGAAATAACATACATAATATCCTCTCTTTTTACTTAGTTCTGAAGCATTAGTAGCCTTTGTGTATATAAAAGAATATCTATAGTGATTATAAAGAATATGTCTGAAAGTGAAATGCAATGACAAAGTGAGCTGAAGTATTACACAGTATTCCACGGATACGTGTATCTTATAAAGTGATCTGCTCAATAAATAATAGGCAGAAAATATCATTACAGTGATGCAAGTGGTATGAAATAATTTTAAAGTTATACATTTTATAATTCATGAATTGTTTTCTGTAATAATAATCAAGAATACAGGCTGAGGCAGTTTTAGTAACATGGATTTTCACTTGAACCAGAATACCCCAATTTTGAATTAATCACAGAAATGACAACTTCTTTTATTGGCTATAATGATGTTAATAGTTTATATTGGAACAATCACAGTGCATTTAATATGTATCGTCTCGTTTAAAACATGTATATAACCATTCCAGTTGGCCCCCTTTCATGATTTTCCAATCAACTGCTTCCATGCCTACTTAGATTTATAAAGCCCTTTATAGAATACTGTGGGGGACAAACGGAACTCTCAGAGGATTGAGATGACTGGCATTAAAGAGAAACATTTAAAAGTTAAACAAATGCTAAGCTTCTAGAAGACCCTCTGGCTTTTATTGCAACTAAATTCATCAACTTCTATGTCTAGTGTCCTTTATCAGAACCTCTGTCGTACCTCATTCTGAGAGCTACTGCAATTACCTTCTTCACCCAGAATCACCTGCAGTCAAGGAGAAAAGCAGTGGACTTTTGGAATCATCCTCTATCTGGGCTCTACGACTCTTCCTGAAAGTTGAGAGTTCAAAAAGAGCTACCAAGAACATGCATTATGGTAGGAAACAGTGAAGCCTAAATGAAGAGGCTACTTGGATGGGATTTCTCCCTTTCCTCCTCACCACTCTGCTCCCACGGTGACGAGGAAAGTCCGTGCTTGATGCTGTCTTGAGGGAAGTAAGGGGCATGTGGAATGTTGAAAGCACTCCCGGTTGGGGTTCAGGAGACAGGTTGCAGTTTTCAGTTTTATTATTGGGGTCACACTTTTTAAATGTTTTATAAATCTGTATTGTCTCTGCTATTTTACTCTAGGCACTCCTGCCTGCAGAAATGTTTGCTATACAAAAAAGCAGGAGATAAAACATCAAATTATTATTATTATTGTTTTGAGACAATCTCAAGCTGTCACCCTGGGTAGAGTGCCGTGGTGTCATAGTTCACAGCAACCTCCAACTCTTGGGCTTAAGCAATTCTCTTGCCTCAGCCTCCCAAGTCGCTGGGACTACAGATGCCTGCCACAACACCTGGCTATCTTTTGGTTGTAGTTGTCATTGTTGTTTGGCAGGCCCAGCCTGGATTCGAACCCGCCAGCTCTGGTGTATGTGACTGGCGCCTTAGCGTCAAGCCAAAAACATCAAATTATTATATTTTTAGTTTTAAAACATAGATCCAGCCCTAAAATTGAAAAAACAAACTGGAAGAGTAGTTCTTCCTCTCCTGCTCTCCGCACCCACCCATTGGCTGAAGATTTATTGGGAAGGGAAGACAGGGAGAAAATGCAGAAATCCAGGGAAAGAGACCATCAACGGCCAGCCTTGGAGACGAGGGTTCATGCCCCCTCCTCTCTGTCCATCCAAGTTCATAATGGGCAGAGGAGCAGGTAACAGACTCTCAGGACAGATTTGAGGACCTGAGGACAGAAATGATCTTTGTACCCCTTCTGAAGAGGAGCCAGGCAATTGAGAAGACCCCAGAGTGGGATTTGAAGAGTATTGTAGACTTCTCATAAGCCTCTAGGGCTGTGTCAGAGAAAAGTGAAGTTGTGACTCCCATCCAGGAGACTGGCACAGACTCAGGGAAGATTTTCAACTCTCCTGGTGTATTTCCCACAGACACTAAGTGACATTTAACGAAGTGCCCTAGGACCCCGGTGAGTGTCCTAGACGGCATGAGGAGAAAGGAATTCTGTGTTCCAAGGCACTTTAGAGATGTTAGTGGACACTTGCATGAATATGTGAATAGTCCAGAAATTCTAGGTAAAGCTTCGACTGGGTGGGATTTTCCCAAATCCAATCTGATTGTTCCTATCGTAGGAAGCTGCCTCATTCAATCGCTATCTCCCAGGAACATTTACCTACTTTCTCCTGCTTTAATGCAGGAGAAATAACAGAAAGCTACTCTTCTCTTCCTCCTTACTGACAGAAGCTGGGTTTTGTTCAAGAGCAGCTCAGGTCTTGGGTCACCATACTTTCGGGGAAATGAGACCCTTACCCTTACTACAGCAGTTCTCAGCCTATGGGTCGCGACCCACAGGAACTGTATTAAAGGGCTGTGGCATTAGGAAGGTTGAGAACCACTGCTCTAGCAGGTCAAGACAGGGGTTCTCAAACCGTGGTGTCTAAGAAAGCATCAGAATCTCATGGTGTAAGTCATGAGCTCCACTGCAGACCTACTGAATTGGCGCCCTAGGAGGTAGGGTCCAACAATCTGTCTTTTAATAAGCATTGTGAAGCAACTACTGGGTAAAGGTAATCACGGTAACTTCCTCGTTCCTGTCAATTATTGGTTTAGAATGTGTCTATGGTGCAATTCTGGCAAATAGAATCTGAAGGGAACATCAGAGGGTTTTCTGAAAATTTCTTCACTCTTGAGAAGGGAACCATGGAAAGGATATGCCCTCTTATCCCCTTCTGAAATTTCAAGCTGTTGTCTGACCATGTGGGTTGCTGCAGCAATTTGTCTGATGATGAAGACACAGGTGAAAAGATGAACATTGTGAGGAAGAAAGAGAAAATGGATGGGAGATCCTTTGCTGTCATTTAATGTTGGCTACCAGCTTCACCAACTCTGGAAACTTATTATTTAATCTAGCTGAGTCGAGTTTTCTGTTAATTGCAACAAAAAACATGGCGCCCATTACACATGTTCTGATGAAGGACCTATCCTATCATTCAGTCTTCAGAATGATTTTAAGGCCAAAGTTATATCTCCCAAAGCATTTGTATTTGAGGTCCTCCGTGTGTGAATGAAAGACATAAGCCCTCATGCAGGAATCTGAAGCATCAGAATAGAAATAGGGGAATGATATGTAATTATGTGTGCACCTGTGTACTACATATGTGAGTGTGGGGAGGGGATGGTCTCATTCGGGCAGTTCTAGCTGTATTCTCTAGCATGAAGCATTTTCAAAGAAGAATTCTATACCTGGGGCTCAATAGAAGTTTATATTCCTAACTCTCAAAACTGCTTACAGTATTTTATTAAAAAAATTCTAATTGTTTGAAAAATGATTTTTCTATTTTGTAGCAGGAGAACAGGCAAAAAGTTATGTTGACAATTAATGCCCTCAGCTCTCTGGAAGAAAAGCATTGTAGAAAATACCTTCATATATCACAGGAGTGAAACGGGGTGTCCCATTATGATCCATCCAAGACAGACTGAGAGGGACCACCCACTGATGAGAAGATAAACACGACCCCCCACAGGAGCAAGGATAAATGAGCAAGCCGGGACTGGTGGCGACTGGTGTGTTTCCCTTCGCCCCAGGCAGGGAGGGATGAAAACACTTGGAAATGCTTGGCTCCTGGCAGAAGTCTGTGACAGCACAACATAATTTATAAAATAATTAGGCATCGGTTTTGACTGGTATTTTTGGATTTATAAGTCCATCAACTGTCAAAAAGGGAATATTTTCTCATTATTTTAACTAAAGAACAACCTAATTTTCTAGAAAGTGCACAGGTATCAGTGCAGCCAGAAGGTGTGTGGCAATGCTGTCCACTCTGGGCGTCAGGTGCCATGGCTTCTACCCTCAGAGCAGTCCAAAGAGATACATAAATTTCATCGAGAGAAATGTGTTCACCTTAGTTCCTTGGAGCACATAATTGTCAACAGTTGACACACTTTTGGAGAAACTATTTGGTGAGCACATCCTCCCTGTCCCTAACTTTAGTCTAATCCTTTGGTAATTTTAAGAATTGGTCCCCACTGTTCAGGACATACTTAGGAGTCTATAATCACTTTTAAGGAAGCCTGTGCCTTGAGGGAACTTGCAGATGACCACAAATAAAGACTTGCTCTTCTGTTTATGCTTTTATTATTTGCTTTGCAGCAATGTTGGGGTCCTCTTTTTATCCTTTGCTCTGAGAGCATTATGGTACCCCCTAAGTAGAGGGTGGCATGCTAAGTAAGAGGTTTGCAAAACTCAAGGTTAAGCTTGCTGGAGTGCCTAGAGCTTTCAATATACTCCAGGTTTTGGCTACAAACATCTTTAAAATGAACACAGATATGTTAAAGAATAGCACATAAAATAAGCATGCATATTTGTTAATAAAATATGATGCTTCCAACATATATCTTTGTTTCAAAAGGGTGATATGCTTTTTATTATCTGGGAATAAGGGTCTACTCTTTTCTTTCATAAGCAGTAGGAAACATTGGGAATAGAGCTTTGGGAAACCAAATTCCATCAATCTAGCGTGGCCATAGGTGTTCCTGGCTAGATTATCTGCACAAGGCGGGTTATGCACCCAGGCCTCACTTATAACTTACGATTATTTGCCCATGATAACCTTTTTGGTCTTCACATCATTACAACTCTTTAATTTGCGTTCCACTAGCATTTTTTTTTTTTGAGACAGAGCCTCAAGCTGTTGCCCTGGGTAGAGTGCCGTAGCTCACAGCAACCTCCAACTCCTGGGCTCAAGCAATTCTCCTGCCTCTGCCTCCCAAGTGGCTGGGATTACAGGCGCTCACCACAGCACCCGGCTATTTTTTTTTTTTTTTTTTGGTTGCAGCCGTCATTGTTGCTTGGCGGGCCTGGGCTGGATTTGAACCCACCAGCTTAGGTGTATGTGGCTGGCGCCTTAGCCGTGTGAGCCAAAGGCACCAAGCCTCCACTAGCTTTTTATATGTTCTCTGGATTTATCTATCCTTTTTTCTGTAACTGCTTTCTGTAGAGACTCATAAGCACCTTCAGATCTTTGCCCAAGTGAGCCTGAACCATTCCCAAACCCTCCGTCACCTAAATAGACCTCTTTTCATGTTTGTAACCTTCCAGCAATTTCTCTTCTTGGGCAGTGGGCTTGACGTGTATTGGGTACGTGTTGTGCAGTCTGCGGTCTGCAGCTTACCTAATGCTCCTAACCCATGTGTGAAGCAGATACTGGAGAATGTGGTGTGAGCATGGCAGGTGAACAATCTACGCCTGGTTATGTCGGACGGAGGTCAGGGTGGAAAAGAAAACTAGTTGGTTTATTTACTGTAGTGTAGAAAAAGAAACACGTCAGATTACTTGACATCCTCTCATTCAACAAACTAATTGAATAAATTACTTTTAACAAGCTGTCTGAAGTGCCCAGAAACTGGCCTATGCCATGTTGACTGATTTTTGCCCTGATAAAAAAAAAACTAAAATATGTTTGTATACAAAGTGCAAATGTCCAGGGAAAGTTACAATGGGGCTCTTTTGTTCAGTATTAAATTCCATTCCATATGACTTCACGGTAACTTCAGAATAAGTTCCCTTGAGCTACATCAACTGGATACAAGGCCAGAGAAACCCAGATCATCTGAATACGATGAGTCTCAGAATATTTGAGCAACATGAAGGGTCAGGCTTCATTGCTCAGACAGAACACAACAAGGCGACATTTGGACATTTTCTAAGCAATTTCATGGGGAAAAAAATCCTATTGCTTGTAACAAATATTCTTTAATATTCTAATTATTTTGTATCAATTTACATCTTAGGTCTAATGTTGAGATCCTGTAGCAATTCTAATAGAGTTGGCGCCAAGGCTGTCAAATCAAAACTAAACCCAGTATTTCTTAACATTCTAGTACAGCGGTTGTCAACCTGTGGGTCGTGACCCCTTCGTAACAGTGAAAATACAACCTGCATATCAGATATTTACATTATGATTCATAAGAGTAGCAAAATTATAGTTATGAAGTCGCAATGAAAATAATTTTATGGTTGGGGGTCACCACAATATGAGGAATGTATTAAAGGGTCGCAGCATTAGGAGACACAGGAGACGGAGTTGTCATAATTTGTCTGTTGTCATATATATAACTCCAGCCCATCCTATGAATCCTATCTACCCAGGTCTGATTCTTTAAGTTGCATGAAAATTCCTTGAACGTGTAAGATTACTCTTAAAATCTAATAATAAACTACATGTCTAGATTTCTTTTATGGTTAGAGAAGGGGAATTATACATAAACTCCTTTTGGAAGGCCAAGAAGTATATTATTTTCAGGTGAAAAATTTAAAAATAATTTGATTCGTAGACTGTTCATATACCCTACATCAAAATATACCAAGATTGCTTGTAGTATATTTCAGGAATAAAACAGTAATACAAATATGGACCCTCCACCTCCCATTCTTCGTGCTTTCCTTCCAGCATTGCTAATATTTCCATTATTTCTGCACCACGGAAATATAAATAAACCCAAACTGATTTCCCCTGGGATTTCTCTCTCTGCCCTTCCCCGTCCCAGAGCAAGAGACTAATTTGGACTCTCACTCCTTTATCTGACCCCTGTTTTAGACAGTGGGAAATGTCTTAAAATAGAATGAAAATCCTGTCTCTATTCTAGAGGGCCCGCATGTTATAAGAATAAAGCAGACTCTTTAAGTCTGAACTTAATGCAAAAGGCCCAATTTTACAGTAGTCTCATATTGAATAAGAGGCAATAAGCCTAGTTGAGTTGCAGTCATTATGGATTGAATGAGGAACAGTGAGTAACTTGTCTCACCCAATGCCTTGCAATGTACTCTGTGTCCTATTTAAACCTAATGTACGGACCCGGGTCAACTACTATGATTCTTTAGTAGTTGACAACCTCCTTGTGGATGAAAGGGTAATGGGGATTCTGGAAATAGGGACTTGTCCTAGTTATGGGACTCTTGAACCTGTCTTTCGCGACACGCTAATACAAAATAGCTAACTTTTATCAGCAAACATCTAAACGCATGTGTGAAACAAGACATGTGCTTACCATGGAGGTTTCTCTTCATCGGGGATTTTGTAGAGTTGTGGAAACGTATTTTACTGTGTGTTTCTTTATCTTGATAGAAACACATCAAGTGAAATGGGAAAAATTAATAAGAAACCTGGATGTGCAAACACCTTCTTCTCAAAAATTAAAAAAAAAGGGCTGTGCCTGTGGCTCAAAGGAGTAGGACACTAGCCCTATATGCTGGAGGTAGTGAGTTCAAATCCAGCATTGGCCAGAAACTGAAAAAAAAAAAAAATAAATTAAAAAATAAAACAAGAGTGCTGTTGTGTCACACGGCTCACAGCAACCTCTAACTCTTGGGCTTACGTGATTCTCTTGCCTCAGCCTCCGGAGCAGCTGGGACTACAGGTGCCCGCCACAACGCCCAGCTATTTTTTTGTTGTTGCAGTTTGGTCGGAGCTGGGTTTGAACCCACCACCCTCAGCATATGGGGCCGGCGCCCTACTCACTGAGCCACAGGCGCCGCCCGCAAAAAAAAAAAAATAAATAAAAAAATAAAACATACCTATTTATGAAACTAGAAAAATAGAATACTTAGAAGACTTGAAATACAAATGTACCAAAGACTAAAGTTTAGAAATGACAGCTCCACAGTTTCGTTAAATACCATACAGCTAATAGATTCTGTTAAAAAGGAATAATTGGTTATGGGAAAAGCCAAACAGCTGATCCATATGTAAAAGTCGGACTGCTGACTGCTTATTATTTTGTATTGTAAATCAGACACTTATTTGATTGATTTGACTTATTGTTTTCTTTCTTTTTCTTTTTTTTTTTGCATTTTTCTAAGTTGTTTTGGCCTCAAACAGGCAGTTTTCCTAATTGAGAACAGCCAGCCTTAATTGTACAGAGCTGACCCTCAAAACTCATTTGTAAGCCAGTGAGTAGTCTGGGACCAAGAAAGCACTTCCCCAGAGAAGCTGTGTAGTCAAACAGGACAAAGCTCTCTCGTGTGGTCCAGAGCCGTTTGCTCAGCATATGATGTGCTAAAACAGAATTGGAAACTCAGTAATTCTGAGTAGCGTAAAAAGCACTACTTTTGATCTGGTTTCAGCCATGAATATGTTTGATTCCAAATACTAGATTCTTTTGAGTCCTTGCTGAGCATTTCTGCATCTGTACCCTGGAATCACTTGAACCTTTACTCTGAATAGAGCTGGAGGATTGATCAGGAGGGGAGTGTGGAACATTCTGAAGAGTGAGAAACTGAAGATGGGGAAAGGGCTGAACGGGGACCAGTGGTGACAGAAGAAGACAGGAAGTCTCTGTTCGGTGCCTGGCTGAGGCAGAGCCTGTGGCAAAAGGAGACATGTGCCCCGCTGTGCGTCCTGACCAAAGTGCGCTCTCGAGCTGTGAACCAGGCCGAAGCAGTAATAGGTGCTCTGCAATAAAAAAGACACGGCTCCATGGAAAGCCCTGAGCTGGCTCTGCCTCCGTCAACTTTCAGAAACCCATGGGTGAGAACTGGCTGCCCCTTTTGGCCATGAGCCCAGGGCTGAACACAGGTGACTGTTCAATCCAGTGATGGAGGATTGTCAAAGAAACAAACAGCAACTTGTCTTTACCCTAAAATTTGGCTTTTTATTCATCACAATGTCTTGTTTTAATCTTATTTTTTAAATATATTGCTCACATTTCAATATCTCAACCTGATTAGTGCATTTTGGGGGGTGCCTCTTCAGTTGCGTGCCCTGGGCGAGTGCTTCGCTCACCTCCTCTGAATACCCGCAGGGCCAGAAGTCAGAGACAGTCTGTATATGAAAATGTTTTGAGATCTTCAGTACCAGCCAAATTTTAAAAAAATAAAGAAGAAGACAAGGAGAGGAGGAGGAGCGGTGGAAACTTTTCGAGGGTCATATTAGTGTAATGAATGTGTGCTGTGCCCAAGTAGAACTTTCGTTTAGGAATTCAGAGATGTAGTTGAATCCTCTCAATACCATTGGCAGGACAGGATTTCACTCAGCGCTTCTAAGGTGTCTTTAATGTAATTCATGTCTTTTTTTTAATTTCAGATTAATATAAGGGGACACACAATCGTAATTAATACTAAGTTGAAACTAATAGATTAACAACTACAGATCCACATGAGAGAAAAACTGAAAAAATTCAAGAAGTCGGCGGGAAGGGGTGGGGTGGGGTTCAGTGGCTTCCCACCCAATATGTACAATGTGTGGCAACATGGCACGCTTTAGGGGTGAAGGACACAATTCATTTCTAAAACAAAACGAAACTCCAAAGACAGGTAGCACATGTGCCACCTGTTGAAATAATTTAGGGGTAGGTAAGAAAGCAAATAATTACCTTGTTTACAGAAGAGTATTTAGATGTGACTATCAGCCGTGGCTATAGCTTCTGAGTGTGACCTGGAAAGGTCCGTTTCACAGCATGAGGTGTGCGTAATTCTTGGTGGGAAATTGAAACAAGCAGATTGTGGCCACAGGCGGCTGAGCCTGTACACATGAGGGACAAACAAGAAATAAGCATTAGAAGGAGGTTGTGCTTCTTACAATCAGTGAAATGCACCTCTTAGTTTCTAATCGTGCCAGGCAAGGTTTTAAGTGTTTTAATAAACAAGTGGCATCCAGTCTCTCCTGGTGAACCCCCCAAATATAGACACAGACACCTGAGCTGATAAAAATATAGCATCTCGGTGGTCAGCCTAAAATAAAACAAGAAAAGGTCTAACATATGTGGAGTTAAGCAAACAAGCATAGTATATATACAAATATCATACAAACAGTGACCACAGCAAGTCTTGAATTTTGTTTTGAACGAGCACAGTTTTCAAATATCACGTGTCCTTTTCTCCATAGTTACCTCTGCAGACCAATCTGGCATATCAATGAATACATCAAAAATAACACCATGTTGGCATTACCTACAAGGCATATTATACAAAAGATACTTTCACTCTCAAAATAACTTTCCTACATCCCTCATCCTTCAAATGGCCAACACGGCAACGCTTTAATCTTGGGACTGTGGTGAAGATTAAATTTATGAATAGCTGTGGTGGACAGTCACTGTTCACCAAATATCTTGTGCCAGAGGCCAAATGCTTCCAGGCCTAAGATCATCATAACCCTACTTAGTTTTAGAGAGAAACAATTCTTTGAAATTCGTTAACAAAAACACATTCTTTTATTTCAAAAGTAGAGATGAGATTTCAAAGACAAATAACTTTTGTGAGAGGAAATGCCTAGGCCTAAATTCAAATTGTTCCATTAGTGACAAAGACACATTATTTCATGATCTTGTATTTTGTTCCTGGAAGGCTGGTGGATATTTAAAAAATGAGATGGAGAATGAATAGGAAAAAAACATCAGGGAAGAAAAAAAAAAAGATGAAAAGATTAGTGGGGCTCCAGGATACATTTTGTTTCTGTAACATAGTTTTGGATTGGCCCAGAATATGGGAGTGAGGAATTAAAAGCCATGATTGGACCTTTTACAATTAAAAAGAGGAGTAGTTATGGTGAACATAAATGCCCAAAGATTAAATAGGGTTATTATTAAGGGAGGATCTAAAAAGTTTTATAAATTCCCTGAATACTTAAGATCAGAATGTTTGCTTGATTAATTCCATCATGCTATTTTAAATATATAAGTTCCTATCACTTTATAGGACAAAAAAACCAAAGAGAAGTAAGCATTAATCCAAAGTTAAAATATTTCAGGTACAGTAAGAAAGCAAACAATTATCTTGTTTAGAGAAGAGTGTTTTATCTTTCATGGGCTGTGAAAACAGACTTGACAAATGTATAACATTTGAATCACTTAGGTTAAGGGCAGTTATTTTAGCATTGTGCATGATAAAAGTTTGGTTGTATAAAAATGAATATAGTGAAGTGTTAAGATATTTCACCAGGATTAAGCTAATCCTTCTCTACCACAAGGAGAAAATAGTTGCCAATAAACTCTCTATTTTTAACAGCTACTTGAGAGAGACAAGATGAGACTTATAAAAATCCCTTTCAAGAAGTTTTTCAGTACAATAACAGTTTACACCCAACACATACATAAATACATTTCAAAAACTTTGCCAAGTTGCAAAGTCTGACTTGTTAGGGTTACATCATGTTTTTAAGGCATGTTTGAAATGAAGTCTGTCATACATCAGCCTTCAGTGAATCTAGAAGGATTTCCCTTTTTTTTCCCCAGAAGCTCAATAGACTACATTCTTTTTGAGTTTTTTTCAGAGAATTATTGTAGTATCATAATCCCACAGATGCACTGAAAAGCAATGACTTTTGTTGCATTTGGGGGGGATATATCGTTTTCACTCATGTGTCACATACTGTACAATAGGGCTCCCCTCCCCCAGGTTTTATGATATTACATCGATGTGCAAAGATACAAGCCACTGTAGAACCTGGGTTCCAAGATCTGCTTATGGAAAAGAAATTCAAATGAAGGGTGAGGGTGAAGGATCACGGACCAGACAGATCTGAAAGAGCTGGCCCAATAGCAAGACTGATTCTGAAAACAAGAGACTGGTTTAAAAAAGGTGAAAGTTGCATGTTTTCTTTGCTGACATATATGTAACTTACAAAGGTGGGCTTTGTAGCCAGAATGTCTGGGATCAAATCCCCACCTCGTCAATTTAGAATAGTGTAATCTTGAGCCACCTCGAGCTCATTTCTTGATATTTTTGTAACCTCCTAAACACTTCCTTTATAGAAATTATCACTGGTTATAATTATATTCTGGGTGTGACTATTCAACTATTGCTTATTATTCATAATAAAGCGAAAGTCTGCCTGTTGAGTGGGTCATCATATGGCCACTGTCTGTCCTAAGGTCTGGCATTTGGGTGGAACTCAGTAGAAGGTTGTAAAATAAATGAATGAGTGAGATTTTCTGATACACCATCTTTCCAGTAGAGATTTACCTGACATCAGGTTGGTCTTATGAGTAATGGCCTTTGGCTGCCCAAGTGATCCTTCTAAAATGCAATCTTTCCTGAAATTAAATCATACCTTTCCCTTGCTTAAGACTTCATCCCGTTTGAGTGGGTATCGCTAAAATCTGCTTTGGGGACTCTCTTTCTTTTCTTAGAACACAAAATAATGCCTTTCTGACCATGCAGTCCTCTCTGGATATGTTCATCTATATAATCCATTTACATTTTAATCTTGCTGGCCTGGAATTTGTTTTATCTTTTAACATAACTTCGAATATTTGTATCAGGTTCATTAAATTTGAGTATTAAAGTTTGTTTCTCAAATGGCATTTCCAATATTCAAGGGACAGAATGTGTCCCCTACATGAAAACAATATGGTGCATCTGTCTGTCTTCATTATGGCCATAGATCTATCAGGAGTGAAAAATACAGCCCCATTCTCTTCAAATACAAAGGAAGCATATGCATTGAAGATTTCAGTAATAGGCTTCCAAGTCTATGACTATAATTAGTCCTTATCAACTTAGTAGAGCAATCTGGTAATATCCATTTTGATGCACATATTTTTAGGTGTAGCCATGACAATTTGATGATTAGTAAAACAATGTTGCATATGACGTTGAGGAAGATATTTCATTATCCACCAGTTTCCATTGCATTTCTAATATCAATACACTGAGAAACTTTGAATTTATATCATTAATTGCCTCATCAGTCTTGAATCTGTCATTTACTATGTACCTTGTCCAAAGAATTCATGCAATGGCCCCCATCTCTCTAGCTGAACTGCTGCTCTGATTTCTAACACAGTTCAATTATATTTCTTCTTGTAATTTCTCTCTCTCCCACGTTGATTCGGAATCAATATGCAACTTGGAACTGATACATCAATTTTAGCTTCTCTGTTAGATTGTGTCCATCTGGAGCCCAAAACGAGGTTCATAATGGATGTTTAACAATTAATGGAACAAATACATGAATGGATGCATCATTAGATGTCCTACAGTGCATCCTCCACCTCCTGGGCTGTGAACGGGAACTGGTCCGTGGCTGGTTAGGAAACTTCCTGCATAGCAGGAGGTGAGTGGCTCGCCAGCAAAGCTTCATCTGTATTTACAGCTGCTCCCACAGCTGGCATCAGACGGTCTGAGCTCTACCGTCTGCTGGATCAGTGAGGCCATTAGATTCTCATATGTGAATGTGAACCCTACTCTAAACTGTGCATGGGAGGCATCTAGGTTGGGCACTCCTTATGAGAATCTGATGCCTGATGATCTAAGGTAGAGCTGAAGACCTAAGAACACCCTTCGGGTGTCACCGTCTCCCATCACCTCCAGATGGAACCATCTAGTTGCAGGAAAATGAGCTCAGGGCTCCCACTGATTCTGCACTATGGTGAGTTGTATAATTATTTCATTATGTATCGTAATGTAGTAATAGTGGAAATAAAGTGCACCATAAATGTAAGGTACTTGAATCATCCTGAAACCATCGCAGTCCCCTGACCCCTAGGCCATAGAAAAATTGTCTTCCATGAAATGGTCCCTGGTATCAAAGAGGTTGAGGACCACTGTCTTAGAGAAAAGCAGAAAAGTGTTAAAGAGACTAGAAAGGGAGTGATATTGCGGTCAGAATTTCCTTTGCTGGATCCAGACGTCAGACTTCATGGCAGTCTTCAGAAGAGCCACTAAGCACCACAACGCTTAGTCCTTTCCTTCTTTTCTTTGGAATACCATTTGCTCTGGCTTTTAGAAAAACAACAATTAAAAAAAAATAAAAACTCAAGTTCCCCTCCTTCCTTGGTAAACAGGAGATAAGAATCCTTGATGGTAGACAGATTGGAGTTTAAATTTTGGTTCTGGCATTTGTCAAATGCAAGTTATCAATCCTTCCTGAGTCTGTCTCCATCTATAGTGTGAATGGATTGCTCTGGGGATTAAATGAGACAAAAAATGAAACGTCTCCAGCAAAATAAGACCTGGTGCGTGGTAATACATACAACTCCATCTTCTTGGATTTTATGCTGTGTTAGGTGCTTACCCATGTTATTTCAGAAAATCCCCCCAGGTGGCAGCTACCATTTTTAGGTTCACTTTACAGATCAAAGAAATCCATGACTTGAAGAATGATTAAGTTATTTGTCAACTCCAAGTCATTGGGATTCCCACTGAGACCTTCTGGAGTAGATTATGAAGATCACTCATACCCACTTCTCGGCCACCTCTTTACAAGGCAGTTAGAAGGTGAAAGCAGTTATCAACATCCCCATCATCACTATTATACTGTTCATGTATCTTATTTATGAGCTGGTAGAGCACTGTTTATCTTTGTTGTAAAAGATAACTGTGATCAGGTTCATAGGATTGAGGGACCAGACGTTGGGAGATGGTTAGAGATTTTGGTCTTTAACTAATAGTGAAGAAGGTGAAGTCCCATAGATTTTACTGATTTAGGCATATTCTAAACATCTTTATGAGGCACAGAAACATAAATTCTTTTTTTTTTTTTTTTTTTTTTTGTAGAGACAGAGTCTCACTTTACTGCCCTCAGTGGAGTACCATAATGTCACAGGACTCACGGCAACCTCCAGCTCTTGGGCTTAAGCGATTCTCCTGCCTCAGCCTCCCGAGCAGCTGGGACTACAGGCGGCCGCCACAATGCCCGGCTATTTTTTTGTTGTAGTTCTGCCGGGGCTGGGTTTGAACCCGCCACCCTCGGTATATGGGGCCGGTGCCCTACTCACTGAGCCACAGGCGCCACCCGAAACATAAATTCTTACAGAATTAGCAAGCAGTTAAAAAAACAGTACTCTTCATCACGTTCACAAAACTGAATTTTCACATCATATGAATCAGAGGACTGTTTTGTTTCCCCCCAGAGTTTGCCCAAATCAGCAAGGTTAAATTTGCAGTGGAGTAACCATGCTCAGAAGGCAGTTTGTTCTTTCAAATCTCATCTAAAAACCACACTGTCGACAACGGGGCAATGTCAACTTGGATACCTTCGGGGTTTGGTCGATTGTGCTAATATTTGAGATCCTGGTTCTAGGAAGTCTTGCTTTGTCTGATAGATTTGCTGCTCTCCCCCTTCACCCTTGCTTGGCAAATACCTACAAAAAGGGATATCCTGAAAAGTGACATATTTGAGAGCCATTACTGTTTCTTGTCTTCAGAGGTTGGGTGACGGAAGACAGGCTGTAACTCCCCCTCCACGTTCCAAGTCTGGATTCATTAATTTCTCTTTCCATAAAGATGCCTTAGTTTTCTCTTGTTCTAATTTATGTTTCTATTCTTATTTGGCAATTTACTTTCCTGGTTTAATATCCCAAGTAAACAGAAACAGCTCCTTTGGGAATCCTTCACTCTCCTTATGTTGAAGCACTTCATAAAGTCTGTGTCACAGAAGTAAATATTTTTTAGTCCTTTATCAAATGATCAAATGCTATCTTAACTTCAACTATGCTACAGAGGGAGTATTTCCTGTAATTAAAAGCTCAGTGAAAAATTTTGTTGTCGCTTCTCACGTGTTCAATATAAAAATTGAACATGATAAAGGTTAGGAAAAAAGTTTTCAGTAGCCTGGGATCTCTAAAACTACACAGTATTAAATAAAAATCATGAAAAGATTATAGTACTTTTGTTTTTAATAGTATGGTTTTGAACCACAGAAAGAAGTTTTTGGCTGGTGCCTAAGTGGTGGGCTTATATTTTTATTATGTTTATCTTTCCCCCGTCCCTATTTATTAATTTCACAGCATTATTTAATCTAATTATGCATAGGTTCAGTTGGTTGGGAAGATGAAAACATACCATAAAAATTTCTGAATTTTGGGTGGCTCCTGTGGCTCAAAGGGGTAGGGCGCCGGTCCCATATGCCAGAGGTGGTGGGTTCAAACCCGGCCCTGGCCAAAAAAAAAATTCTGAATTTTAATCTTGAAATTTGCATCTCATATGGTAGAAAAATGGTGAGTAATGCGAGTAAATTAGTGATGTTTTGTGATATCTAGTTTTTACCTTTGCATCTGGAATTTATTGTAGTGTGGCTACATCTTAGTTGGTTATTAAGCAGAAAGTGAACAGACATTATTCTATTGCAAACTACTGGAAACACAAGAAAAAATGCACCCCAAAGCTTACCTCTCAGGTATTTTATTTTATTTGGCTATGGAAAAATTATTTCAGACTTTATTTGCTGTATGCAAAATGTTTATTGCTGTATCCTAAAACTAAAGACTATGGTGGACCTGGGGATGTTTGTGGGTAAGGACGCACCCCCCAGAGTCTGATGGAAATTGTGAAGAAAACTGGAGCTCCAAGAGCTCTGGTTTTCTAAGAGCACCTTTACCCAAACCCTTTACCCAAACGCATTTCCGGGGAGTCATGCTTTGCCCTGACTTGTTGTCTTCACTATTTTAGGAGCTGCAATTCCTTGGCTGGTCCAGGGATGGATTCCTGACTTCAGGTAGTCCAACTGGAATGTTTCTTTATGGTTTTCCAAACTGAAATAAGGGAAAGAGAGGGAGACATATTGAGAGGGAGAGAACAAGAGAGAGGGAGAGACAGGGAGAGAAACTAGGGGAGAGAGAATTCATTATTTTCGAACAGTCAAAGCTAAAAGATGCACAGTTCACAGGTTGTCAGTGGCTATGGTGGATACACTCCAAGGTGCCCCCACATACCCATTTCTGGTGTTTGTCTGTATTAATATAATACTCTTACTCTGAGCACAGGCAGAACCTACAACGTGCTTCTAACCCGTAGAGTACGGCAGACACGGGATGCCACACGTGCGATTATGTTAATTACATAAGACTCCATCTTGGGCTGTCATTGGAGAAAAGCACTTTTCTAAAAGCTGTGGCACTTTCATATGAAAGATAAAACACATCTATAGCCCAAGATAAAGGAGGGAAGAGGGAGCAGAGGGGAGGAGAGGGGGAGGCTGGGTGGAGGGAGGATAAAAGGTGGGACCTTACCTATGGGGCATACTGCAAGGGTACATGTCAAGTCTATTAAGATAGAGTATAAACGTCTTAACACCATCAGTAAGTGAGGTGAAGGCTATGTTAACCAGGTCGATGTAAGCATCCAAATTGTATATAAAATCAGCACATTGTACCCCATAAATGCATTAATGTACACAGTTTTGATTTAATACAAAAACTGTTAAAAAAAAATAAAAGCTGTAATCACACAGAAGTGAATTCTACCAATGACACAGAGCTGGAGGCAGATCCTTCCCTATCTGAGCCCCTGATTAGAATTAAGCTGTGGCTGACACCTTTGTCACAGGCCTATGAAGTCCTAAGCAGAGGACCCACATGAGCTGTGCCTGGGCTTCTACCCATGGGGACTATGAGGTAACAGGGCATGGTGGGGCAGTCCGGTTTGAGTGTTACAGACAAGTCAAGGATCAGAGAGAACCACACGAACCTGACTCCAGTGGCCTTTTTAGTTTCAGCTACAATTCTTCCTAAAGCCTCCCCGCATCTTTGCTCTTCCCATAGTTTAACTTTCTAACCCCCTTCCTTGTATTCTATGAGATAATAGATTCTCCCTTTTTCTTTAATTCAGTTTTTTTCTCAAATAATTTAACCAAATGTAGCCTAATGTACACACAGAGCTACAAAGAACAGTAACCACGAATGAAATCCTTGAAAACTTTTTCTTAATTTCTAGCTGAACACTGAACCTCTTGAGATATAAAAAAAACTCCAGGTCAAATAGGCGGTGTTTAAATAATCATCTGAATGCTTTGGGGTCTGAACTTGTTAAGCTCTTGTGTATTTCTTTTTTGGGTGGGGGAAGGACAAAATCTCACTATATCACCCTCAGGAGAGTGCTGTGGTGTCACAGCTCACAGCAACCTTAAACTCTTGGGCTTAAGTGATTCTCTTGCCTAAGCCTCCCAAGTAGCTGGGACCACAGGAACCGCCACAATGCCCAGCTATTTTTTGTTGTTGTTGTTGTCATTGTTGTTTCGCAGGCCCAGGCCCGAGCTGGGTTCGAACCCACGAGCCCTGGTATATGTGGCCAGAGCCCTAACCACTGAGCTGCCGGCACCGAGCCTCTCTTGTATATTTCTGAAAAGTCTCACCATGAAGTCACACAGCCCACATGGCCCGATTCGTCCAGGTTTCACTATCTGACCATACACATACAATGTGTAGCAGATGAGTTTCGGGATTTGCCTTTTAAACTGATGTTTTGGTGTTGGGCAGAGGCTATGTTTTAAAGTAACAATACCCAAAACAGCATCAGTACCCTTTTGATTTGTTTTAGTGTCATTTAATTTTATCAATTTTGATAACTGCCAAGTTTAAGAATCATGGAAATCCTTGTCGTCCCTTCTATTTCCTTCCCAAATCCTTCCTCTATTTTCTAAAAATTTAATTAGAGCACAATTCACCTCAATCATTAAAGTCATTGCATCCTCACCACGGGGTGAATGGCAATTATTTTTTGGTTAAAAAATTCGTAAATGTATTAGTCACTCAGCTTATACACAGTGAGTGATGCCAATATCATGAAACACAAAGCCATAATTCGAGACTAAATCATGTGAATTTAGCTTGATTCAACAAAATTACTTAATAACTTTATAGGCCTGTAGGCTCAGCTCCCGTAGCTCAGCGATTAGGGTGTTGGCCACATGCACCCGGGCTGGTGGGTTTGAACTCGGCCAGAGCCTGCTAAACAAACAAACAAAAAAATAGCTGGGCGAGGGCAGCGCCTATGGTTCAAAGGAGTAGGGTGCTGGCCTCATATACCAGAGGTGGCGGAGTCAAACCTGGCCCCAGCCAAAAACTGCAAAAACAAAGAAACAAAAAAACAAAAAAAATAGCTAGGCGTCATGGAGGGCACCTCTTAGTCCTAGCTACAAGGGAGGCTGAGGCAAGAGAATCGCTTGAGCCTAAGAGTTTGAGGTTGCTGTGAGCTATGATGTCACAGCACTCTACCAAGGGCAACATAGTGAGACTCTGTCTCAAAATAAATAAATAAATAAAATAAAATAAAGAAATAAAACATTATAGGCCTGTAGTTAATTTTATGCTTGTTTTTCTTTTTATTCCTGGACATAATGACATCAGCTCACTTGACCCTTTCTTCTCTCTCTCCTGCTCTGGTAGTTACAGAATGCTAGAAGTCAGTCACTCACAATCATAATCATCAGGGTTATTTTAGAAAGACAAATCTGGGTGGAAAACAAGCAAAATTTCTTCCTCAGTTGCATTGCTTGGAGAACATCAGAGATGTGCACTCAAGACTGGGATAGGATGGAAGGTGAAAGACTTCCAAATCACATTCTCCTCTTGGTTACCCTTTTCTTTTTTCTTTCTTTCTTTTCTTTTCTTTTCTTTTTTTTTTTTTTGCAGTTTTTGGCCAGGGCTGGGTTTGAACCCACCACTTGCGGTATATGGAGCTGGCTCCCTACTCCTTTGAGGCATAGGCACGGCCCTTGGTTACCCTTCTCTTCTATGAGGTTTGTTCATAAAGGCAATGAGAAAGATAAATTTGGGGAGGAGCATCACCATTCATTCATTTCTATATTCCTTCAGAAATTGTTTACTTAAATATTAAACCCAGACATGGGAAAATGTGCTGGATGATCAACATGTGGGGGTCTGGAAGAAGAAGAGAAATTCATGAATATATGACAGGTGATTTTGCAGATCTTCTTTCTCTCTTCATTCAAAAAATGCCTCCACTTTGTGCGGCAAGTCTTTATGATGTAACAGGTTCATGAGATCAGTAGAGGCTTTGATTCATAACCTATTTATTGTTCTTACTAGAACAGTGTGGACAATTTTTATCCCTGTTTCAGAGAGACATTTAAAAATATATAACATCACAAAAAAGTAGGCACAGATTCTGTCTACCCAAATTGTGTTCCTTGAATACCATTTTTTCTGCAATCCCAGTGGGTACTTTCAGAACAGTGTTTCATGAGCAAAGGAGCCTGAAAAATGCCCTTTGTGCAAGTTAATAATGAACACAGCACATGTTAAAGGTTCTGAGAAGCTCTAATATATAACATTAGGCAAAGGAAGGCTAGAGCAACGAGAGAAGGTGAGAAGGAAACCTGGTTAAAGATTAAACAAGCTGCCTTGATTGTACCAAGGTAGACTTTTCCCCAGTGAGCTCTGAGAAACTTGGGTTCATCCCCGCAAACTCACCTGCCTTCCCTGCACGTCAGTGTGAGAAGCCAGATCTAGGGTCTTTCCTGTCATTGATGAACAAAACAAGTATCTCCGGAGCTCCTGGCTCTGTGCGGGTCGCTGTGATACAGACCAGTAATTTGAAGCTGAAAGTGGAAAGATGGATCCCCTACCTGCCACCTAGAAGAAGAGAGAGAAAAATAAACCAACAGCTGCAATGAAATACGAGCCAGAGCTCACACAGGGGAGAGTAAAGGACATTAAAGGAACAGGCCAGTGTGGGTTATTAATTAAGACTACTTTTTCCCCTTATGGCCTAGAATTATGTACATGTATAATTAACAGATCTATTAGCTTCAGAGAGAGGCATAAAATAGTTTGAAGGGTGCTCTCAGCCTTCGTAAGACTTACACTGATGGATTCTACTGAGTGAGATTCAGTGGAATCGAGTTATTTTTAGGTAGTTCTGTGTCATCCTAAAATGTCATGAAACTTTTTTTGTGGTATCTGCCAGCTTCAGCAAGCCAGTGGATTCCAATATTCCCAAATCTCAAAGTCATTGATGCCCGTAGGTTTGGCTGGCGTTTGTGGGCTTGAGAGTATTATATGATCGTTCATTTAGCCACAGTCTCCAAATAAGAAAATATGGCAGCACATGCTTGATATTTTTCAATTAAATTTTAAATGAATGTAGAAATCTGAGCGCTTACTCCTTTTAAATGGCTTAAATTTAACAATACATTTTTGCATTGTGCAATAAAGAACCAGCTGTAAACGCAATGAATATTTGTTTACGATGTCTTGTGGTAATTGGGTTTAGCAAGGCAGGCAGAGAGCAGTTTTCTTGAAATGACTTATTGGAAATGTGAAGGGACAGCAAGTTTCCTTTCTACAGCGAGCTTCCTTTCTTCAATCCCAGCGATGGTATTATGAATAAATTGCAGAACAGATTTAATACCAAGCATAAAAGACCCTTGTCCCAGATGCATAGACATAACTTATAATTACTATACTATGTAAAGTATGCTATTGCTATTTGACTTACATTTGCTATAATTACTGGGTATTATTCTTCAAGTAGCTGGGAATAAATGATCATTAACGGATGATGTCCTGTGTAATTCTGATATATGATAACCAGCACAATTTTATTCTTGCCTCTGTAGGTGAAGTGCTTAGCTTATAATAACAATTTAAGAATGGGGAGGAGTGAGGTGGCAGCTTCCTAAAGGATCACTGGAAATGTTTGGCTGCTTTCATGGAATTCCACTAGTTTATTTATTTCCCTTTGACATGCTTATTTTTGACCAGCCTATGTTTTTCTAGTTAAGAATCATGATGCATTAGAAGCGACTTTGCCCCAGCTACGCTTCACCTCTTTTTTTTTTAATTGCTGTAGGAAGGCATTCACAGGATGAGACACGATTGTCTTTAAGCTTAGAGATTTCACCCATGACAATAAGGACGCTTTTTTTCCCAGTGACTGAATTTTCACCTTCAAATCCGAAAGGTCAAACAAAGGTAATGTTTTCCTAAAAACATATCTATTAAGATGACCTAAGCCTTAACATAAACAAAATCTTTAAAACGCAGACACCTGAAAGATCCAGGATTTCCATCTTGGCTCCAGCGTTTGAATATGAAAAGGAGAACAAGGCCTAACAAAATTCCGTGGAGGCAAGACTTCTGATTTTAAAGAAGTCATCTAATTATTTGCATCATGTATTCCCCTCCCCAAATGAATTCTCAGCTCAGATTTTCTTATTTTATTGGGTGGGGGGGGGCGGAATCTACTGGCTAAATATGAACACTTTTTTCCAGCTAGTCTCTTGCAATATATTTTTACTGTGTTAACGATTAGGTCATTAGAAAGAAACAAAACAAAAACTGCAACCTTTCCTGGTCTAAACTTTCCCCAACAATATTATCACGGTGGCCAAGCAAACATTCCTTCCATTTTTTTCTGACAATTTGACTCAGCTATAAAAGCGTATGGATGCATGTTGTTGTAAGATATGATTAAAATGAAAAAGAAAAGGAGATAGAATTAACATACAGTGAATTCCTACTGTGTGTTGAATGTGTTTATAGAAATGTCTTTGCTATTAGTCACTTTGTTTTCAAGAAGAGGGTTTCAGAAGTCCTACACTGCTTTCTCGGTCCTAATTCTTACGTGACTTGTGGTTTTCTGAACTTTGCAAGGTTCTTGCCTCTACCTTGTAAATTTGCTGAAAGGATATCTGTCTGCCAACCTGCCACTGCCCAGACACGACGGACGTGGACCCATAAACTCTGGATGGTCTGATTCACTGTGGGTTGCCTCAGAGACAGAGCCAGCATATCCAGTTCCTGGGGATGAAACCAACTGGATGAGAGATGGAATTCATTGACTTTTGTCATCTAAAATAATTCTGCTTAATTTTTAAAGTATGAGCTTTGATTCCACCAACAGGAACTAAAAATCTGAAGACTCATGGGAGAGCTCTCCAATGGAAGGAACTGTCATAGTCATTTTTTCCTGATAACCCCTTGAAAGAAAGACAGAAAAATACATGAGGGACGTTGCCTTAATTCTTGCTTGTATTTTACTTCAATTCTTTTTTCTGATTATAAAATTCAAACATACTCACTTTAGAAAGCAGAATGACACATAAAAAAATAAAAATTGAACACAATAGGTATAAATATGTATTTTGAGATGGGAAGACTTTCGCATATATTTTTAAAACTGGGCTCATCATACAAGCAGGAGTTTAACAACTTACTTTGCTATCATCCCTTTCAGAGTTTGCTGTGCACCACAAATAGAAAAGCCCAAAGTTTGACTTGGAAAGTCATAAAGTCTCAGAGGCAACCAATTTATTTTTCTGTATATTATTGTGAATGTCTTCCAGTGCTCCTAAATACACTCAGAAACATGATTTTTCATGGATATTTCTTACTGAGTTTTGTGGACACGGTGCAGTTGATTTCGACATCTCCATATGGTGGGACGTTGCACTTGAAATTGATTTTTTGTTATTACAAGGAACCCTCTTAGAAGGTTCACAGAAAACTTCCTGGTCACTTCTCTGTGCCATGTTCCATGGAGCAACACATGGTAAATGCTCATGACAAATGTTCGGAACAAATTAATAACTTTTTTTAAATTCTCTTCTAGTTCCTTGAAAAATATGTCTAGAGATGAAATTACAGGGTCAAAGTTAACAAACTTTAATAAGCACTCTCGTGGAGAGCTACACTTTCCACTTGCATTCGCATCCCAGGAGAGGATCCTTTATGCTTATTGAAGCTTTTTATTAAACGGATGTTATTAACAGAACACAGGCTTTGAATATTGTGGATGTGGCTCCCAAATCCTCTGTACGAGACTGGAAACCCTGCTGATCTTCAAATCTTACCTGCCAGACAAAACCCAACTCAACTTACTCAACCTCATCTGCTTTTTAAAAAAATTTATGTCAATAAAAAAATATTATTTTTTCTTCTTAAACTCTTGGTAATAGTAACTTTATACTTTCCTTCCAATTCAATATTTCAATATTTAGTTATGCTATCCTTTTTTTTTTTACTGTATGTTTGTTGTGACTTTTTGTGATTTTCCTTTCTTCTTTTTTTTTTTTTTTGGAGGCATTTCAGGTGGCAACATCTTGTAGCGTTGACTCATGGAAGACTGAAGATTCTAGCAGTTAAGAGCATAGGTTCTAAGGTCCTGTGGTGTGGCTCTACCATGTAACGGTTCTGTGACTTTGAGCTAGTGACCTACCTCTCAGTCTTCTCATCTTCAGTGAGGCTAAAGATACTTCTTAGGAAGTTGGAAAGACTGAGAAAGAAAAATGCACAAAACGTGCTCTGACAGAGCATGGCATATTATGAGTGCCCAGTAAATTTTATAACTTTGTACTTCTCTGGAAGGATTAGACTTCATTTTGGAGATTATTTCCTCACTTGATAAACCGAAAATAACATCTTGCAGGATGGTCTCTGCTCCTCGGGATTTATATTCTTATCTCTGGGATGTGAACCTTTACTGTGACAAACTCATCTAGGATTATTTTAGCTGCCACAGTACTAATCTGTAGTCTGAAAAATGGGAAGATGGGATGGTGTATTCAACTAAATTCTTCAAGGATCCTTGAGTACATGCCTCAAATCCAAGCCCCTCTGTGGGACCACACTGGATTTAGACCGAAGACTCCCCTTTTTCATTGAGGGAAAACATCTGGTTTCATTTCTTCTGGCACTTTCCTTAAACCATTAGTAACATGTGCACATTCATTCTGTAATCCGATGCTACTTGTTGCTAAAACCTGTTTGCCAAGATCCTTTCTGATGAAACTTGGGGAATATTTATGAGTCATGAGAATCCCGTTTGCCATCCTTTCTGTGTTCTGCCAAAGAGCACTACCACTCAAGAACCAGGTGAATTTTAAAAGTCACTTCGCCTGCACCCCTCTCTGAACTTGTTTCCTACCCAAACTACAGAAACCGAAAATATGGCCTCCAGAGCCTCACAGTTTCCTAGGAAAGGAGCTACGGTTCTTTAGCTCCTAGTCATGTGGGGGGACGGAGCATCTCTTTGACAAAATAAAACAGGTGGTAGTTTGGAGGACTTCCACATTTTACTTTAGTCATAAGAAAGAGTAATCCTGAAGAAGACCTTTATGGAAAAATAAAATATTGAAATGACACAAGAAGTGTTGAAATTTCTCTACACTGTCAAGTGGAGAAGGGAATGGCTTTAGGAGGTAGAACTCCAATTAATTGGGAGAAGATATGCCTGCTAAGTCATCAGAAGCCTTGTTACATTTGTGTAGTTGGTCATCAAGGGCCTTCTTAAAATAACAGTGGTAATAAGCGCAGTGTAGGGGGCCTGTAAGTTTGTTCTATAAATGTGAAGATGAAATTAGAACCTTTATAGTAAGGCCTTCTCTGGCCTAGTGTGCATAGATACAGCATATCATTTTTCACTTGATGGCCAGGTATAAAATGTTTGACATTAGAATGTTAAAAAGGAAGGGTGGCAATTGTTACCGTCAATGCTTTCCACCGCTGAGCAATTATACAATGATTCAAAAATCTTCAGCTCCTTCGGCCCAACTTGGAGGAACTTTGGGGTTACAATTCCTCCCTTCACCTGTTTCCCAGATAATACAATTCAGGTCACAGAAGCTGACAATGAAACCCAAGTCATACTAGTGATATAGTAAATCAATCTTTTCTCTTCCTCTTGTCTGTTCAACTTTTAGCCAGTCACTTAATATCTCGAATTGTTCCCTTTTCTGTAAAGTGAAGGTAGGAAGGAATGCCTCCTTAAAACGTTGTCTGAAGGAGCAAATGAAACATATTTGAGATGTATGAGAAATATTTCCATTAGTGTCATGGATGTAATGGACACTCAGATAGGTGGTGACAATTATACTTACATCCATAACAGAAGTGTCCAGTAAACACACACAGGCTCTTGGGCTGCAGGTGTCAGAAAACACTTTCTTCTTTCTTTAGGGAGATTATCACATGTTTAGAAAACGAGATGTCTTCTTTAGAATAGTGAGAACCTCTCTTCATCTGTCACCATTTGTCTACGTTTTGAAGACAGGGAAGCTGCGCGGGGAGGTATCTCCAGCCACACCCTACTGTGTGGTCAGCTCGTCCTGGACGACAGACTGCAAAGTGGACAGCTACAGTGGGCAGCATCACGACTGCTCCTCTGGCTGCTAAGCCTGCCTGCATAGCATTCATTGAAAGGACTTCTGTAGATTCTGTGGGCATGATCAGAGGACATGGGGCATCGATCACAGATTGTACTTACTGGGGAGTACCTCGATTTACAACAAATAGAGGCTTCACTCAGCTAAAAAATGAAGTTAAAATGACATTGTTTAGCAATATCAGGGGTATTGGCTCACACAATTTTCAAAAGAGAAGTCAGCATAGCCTGCTGTGAAGAAGCAGAAAGAGGGAAGCCCCCACCTCCCAGCAGTGCAGGAGACCCAGGATAACTTCCATTCAGCTGGGGCTCAGTTAGAGACACTGACAAATAATCTGGCTCTCAGTTTTTTATTATGAACTTGCTAACATTTTATTTTTGTGCGTGTGTATGAAATACAATAAAAACATAAATGTCTTGTATTCAAAGGCTTTGTTATTATTTTTATTTTGGAAACAGAGAATCTTTCTTTGTGCGTGTGCTTTTTAACACACTGAATTCATTTACCATTCTTTCTATGTCACCTTTTTCTTGGACTTGTTAATCCTTTTGACTTTGATTATTGTAAACACCCATAAAATTAACATTTTAAGTGGCCGGGGGTAAGTATCTGTTTAGTTTATAACTGAAAATAAAGCTCAGGAAAAAAAAAAATCTTTCTAATAGCTGCTATTATTTTTTACAGGCTAGAATAATGTCATTTGGACTCATGGTGACATCCAGTCAATGGTATTTATTTTCTGTGGATCACAAGCCAGAGCAGAGAGATATTGTCCTCTTGGAGTTGATACTTACCTTTAATTTATTACTTACCATCAACTCTTTGAACCTTTTCTTTTCTCAACAAAATTCACCATAGTGCTTTTTGTAATCTCACCAAATCCTGTAAAGATGTTTCTATTTCGTCTATGAATTTCATTATACTTATTTGCAGACATCTATGTCTATCTCCTTCCGTTTTCTTATCCTTTCTCCCTCCCTTCTTTGCCTCCCTCTCTCTTTCCTCTTCTCTGCTTTCCTTTCTATCTGTTCATCCACTGTCATAGAGGACTGTATATCCCCTCAAAGCAGGATCTGTGCCCTAGGTGTTTTCTTAGCTTGAGACACAAGTGCCATGTGTGGCTCTTAACAGAGGTGGCCGTGAGGACAAGCTTACTGAATGGATCCTCTGACCCTGGCTGAACTGTGAGCTTACCAGGGATGGAGACTGAATGGGACCACTTTTAATGCCCAGAGTCTGGGATAGCTTCTGATACATAGTAGATTCGGAAAATACGTTTGAGTTAAATAAATAAGCAAACCCAGTGATTTAATATGATCAAAATAAGCCATCAAACAAACTCAGTTATCATAATTACTTTTGGAAGCTACTTGACTTCTAAATTTTATTACATTGTTGGCTTTTTATCTCTTGATGGGATAAGGATTGATTAAGATATTCTTAGTTTTCTTTTTTTTTTTTTTATTGTTGGGGATTCATTGAGGGTACAATAAGCCAGTTACACTGATTGCAATTGTTAGGTAAAGTCCCTCTTGCAATCATGTCTTGCCCCCATAAAGTGTGACACACACCAAGGCCCCACCCCCCTCTCTCCATCCCTCTTTCTGCTTCCCCCCCCCATAACCTTAATTGTCATTAATTGTCCTCATACCAAGATTGAGTACATAGGATTCATGCTTCTCCATTCTTGTGATGCTTTACTAAGAATAATGTCTTCCAAGTCCATCCAGCTTAATACGAAGGATGTAAAGTCTCCATTTTTTTTAATGGCTGAATAGTATTCCATGGTATACATATACCACAGCTTGTTAATCCATTCCTGGGTTGGTGGGCATTTAGGCTGTTTCCACATTTTGGCGATTGTAAATTGAGCTGCAATAAACAGTCTAGTACAAGTGTCCTTATGATAAAAGGATTTTTTTCCTTCTGGGTAGATGCCCAGTAATGGGATTGCAGGGTCGAATGGGAGGTCTAGGTTGAGTGCTTTGAGGTTTCTCCATACTTCCTTCCAGAAGGGTTGTACTAGTTTGCAGTCCCACCAGCAGTGTAAAAGTGTTCCCTTCTCTCCACATCCACGCCAGCATCTGCAGTTTTGAGATTTTGTGATGTGGGCCATTCTCACTGGGGTTAGATAATATCTCAGGGTTGTTTTCATTTGCATTTCTCTAATATATAGAGATGATGAACATTTTTTCATGTGTTTGTTAGCCATTCGTCTGTCGTCTTTAGAGAAAGTTCTATTCATGTCTCTTGCCCATTGATATAAGGGATTGTTGGCTTTTTTCATGTGGATTAATTTGAGTTCTATATAGATCCTGGTTATCAAGCTTTTGTCTGATTGAAAATATGCAAATATCCTTTCCCATTGTGTGGGTTGTCTCTTTGCTTTGGTTATTGTCTCCTTAGCTGTACAGAAGCTTTTCAGTTTAATGAAGTCCCATTTGTTTATTTTTGTTGTTGTTGCAATTGCCATGGCAGTCTTCTTCATGAAGTCTTCCCCCAGGCCAATATCTTCCAGTGTTTTTCCTATGCTTTCTTTGAGGATTTTTATTGTTTCATGCCTTAAATTTAAGTCCTTTATCCATCTTGAATCAATTTTTGTGAGTGGGGAAAGGTGTGGGTCCAGTTTCAGTCTTTTACATGTAGACATCCAGTTCTTCCAACACCATTTATTGAACAGGGAGTCTTTCCCCCAAGGTAAGTTCTTGTTTGGTTTATCGAAGATTAGGTGGTTGTAAGATGTTAGTTTCATTTCTTGGTGTTCAATTCGATTCCAAGTGTCTATGTCTCTGTTTTTGTGCCAGTACCATGCTGTCTTGAGCACTATGGCTTTGTAGTACAGACTAAAATCTGGTATGCTGATGCCCCCAGCTTTATTTTTGTTACTAAGAACTGCCTTAGCTATACGGGGTTTTTTCCGGTTCCATACAAAACGCAGAATCATTTTTTCCAAATCTTGAAAGTACGATGTAGGTACTTTGATAGAAATGGCATTGAATAGGTAGATTGCTTTGGGAAGTATAGACATTTTAACAATGTTGATTCTTCCCATCCATGAGCATGGTATGTTCTTCCATTTGTTAATATCCTCTGCTATTTCCTTTCTGAGGAGTTCATAGTTTTCTTTATAGAGGTCCTTCACCTCCTTCGTTAGGTGTATTCCTAGGTATTTCGTTTTCTTTGAGACTATGGTGAAGGGAGTTGTGTCCTTAATTAGCTTCTCATCTTGACTGTTATTGGTGTATACAAAGGCTACTGACTTGTGGATATTGATTTTATATCCTGAAACATTACTGTATTTTTTGATGACTTCTAGGAGTCTTGTGGTTGAGTCTTTGGGGTTCTGTAAGTATAAGATCATGTCGTCAGCAAAGAGGGAGAGTTTGACCTCCTCTGCTCCCATTTGGATTCCCTTTATTTCCTTGTCTTGCCTAATTGTATTGGCTAGAACTTCCAGCACTATGTTGAATAGTAAAGGTGACAGAGGACAACCTTGTCTGGTTCCAGTTCTAAGAGGAAAAGCTTTCAGTTTTATTCCATTCAGTAAAATATTGGCTGTGGGTTTGTCATAGATAGCTTCAATCAGTTTTAGAAATGTGCCACCTATGCCTATACTCTTCAGTGTTCTAATTAGAAAAGGATGCTGGATTTTATGAAATGCTTTTTCTGCATCTATTGAGAGGATCATGTGATCTTTATTTTTGCCTCTGTTAATATGGTGGATAACGTTTATGGACTTGCGTATGTTAAACCAGCCTTGCATCCCTGGGATGAAGCCTACTTGATCATGATGAATGACTTTTTTGATGATAAGCTGTAATCTATTGGCTAGGATTTTGTTGAGAATTTTTCCATCTATATTCATGAGTGAGATTGGTCTGAAATTCTCCTTTTTGCTTGGGTCTTTTCCTGGTTTTGGTATCAGGGTGATGTTTGCTTCATAGAATGTGTTGGGGAAGATTCCTTCTTCCTCAGTTTTTTGGAATAATTTCTGCCGTACAGGAATAAGCTCTTCCTTGAAGGTTTGATAGAATTCTGGAGTGAAGCCATCTGGACCAGGGCATTTTTTGGTTGGAAGCTTTTTTATTGTTTCTTTGATCTCAGTGCTTGAAATTGGTCTGTTCAGGAGGTCTATTTCTTCCTGGCTAAGTCTAGGGAGAGGGTGTGATTCCAAATATTGATTCATTTCCTTCACATTGTCTAATTTCTGGGCATAGAGTTTCTGGTAGTATTCAGAGACGATCTCTTGTATCTCTGTGGGATCAGTTGTTATTTCCCCTTTATCGTTTCTGATTGAGGTTACTAGAGATTTTACTTTTCTATTTCTAGTTAGTCTGGCCAATGGTTTATCTATTTTATTTATTTTTTTAAAAAACCAACTCCTTGTTTCATTAATTTTCTGAATGATTCTTTTGTTTTCAATTTCATTGATCTCTGATTTGATTTTGGATATTTCTTTTCTTCTACTGAGTTTAGGCTTAGATTGTTCTTCTTTTTCCAATTCCATAAGATCTCTTGTGAGATTGTTGATGTGCTCTCTTTCTGTTTTTTGAATGTAGGCATCTAAAGCGATGAATTTTCCTCTCAAAACTGCTTTTGCAGTATCCCTCAGGTTTTGGTAGCTTGTGTCTTCATTGTTGTTATGCTCAAGGAAGTTAATGATTTCCTGTTTTATTTCTTCCTGCACCCATCTGTTATTCAACAGAAGATTGTTTAATTTCCATGCCTTTGGGTGGGGTCGAGCATTTGTGTTAGAGTTGAGTTCCACCTTTAGTGCCTTACGGTCTGAAAAGATACAAGGTAAAATTTCAATTCTTTTGATTCTGTTGATATTTGTTTTGTGCCCCAGGATATGATCAATTTTGGAGAATGTTCCATGGGGTGATGAGAAGAATGTATATTCTTTGTCTTTGGGATGGAGTGTTCTATATGCGTCTATCAAGCATAGTTGTTCTAGGGTCTCATTTAAATCTCTTGTATCTTTGTTTAATTTCTGTTTAGAGGATCTGTCCAGCTCTGTAAGAGGTGTGTTAAAGTCCCCTGTTATGATGGTATTATCAGATATCATATTGCTCAGACTGAGTAAGGTCTGCTTCAAGAATCTTGGAGCATTTAAATTGGGTGCATAGATATTTAGAATTGAAATGTCTTCTTGTTGTAGTTTTCCCTTGACCAATATAAAGTGACCATCTTTGTCTTTTTTGACTTTAGTTGCTTTAAATCCACATGTATCTGAAAATAAGATTGCAACTCCTCTTTTCTTCTGAATGCCATTTGCCTGAAAAATTGTCTTCCAACCCTTGACTTGGAGCTTTAATTTGTCTTTTGAAGCCAGGTGTGTTTCTTGCAGACAGCAAATGGATGGCTTGTGTTTTTTAATCCAGTCAGCCAATCTATGTCTCTTCAGTGGGGAATTCAAGCCATTAACATTTATGGAGATAATTGATAAGTGTGGTAGTATTCTATTCATCTTATTTGGTGAGAGTCCATTGCTTAGTTTTATCTTTTGCATCAGTGTGGAGGTTAGGTTCTGTCCTTTGATTTCTGAGTTCTTACTTTGCTGCTGATCCATTGTAGTGGTCAGTGCGCAGAACAGGTTGAAGTATTTCCTGTAGAGCTGGTCTTGTTGTGGCGAATTTCCTGAATGTTTGTATATCCGTAAATGATTTGATTTCTCCGTCAATTTTGAAGCTTAGCTTAGCAGGGTACAGAATTCTGGGCTGAAAATTGTTCTGTTTAAGTAGATTAAAGGTAGATGACCATTGTCTTCTTGCTTGGAAAGTTTCATTAGAGAAGTCTGCGGTCACTCTGATGGATTTTCCCCTGTAGGTCAACTGGCGCTTACTCCTGGCAGCTTGCAGAATCTTTTCTTTTGTCTTGACTTTGGACAGGTTCAGCACAATGTGCCTTGGAGAAGCTCGGTTAGAGTTGAGGTGACCTGGGGTCCGATATCCCTCTGAAAGCAGTGTGTCAGAATCTTTGGTGATGTTTGGGAAATTTTCTTTTATAATATTCTCTAGTATGGCTTCCATTCCTCTGGGGCATTCTTCTTCCCCTTCTGGAATTCCTATAACTCGTATGTTGGAACGCTTCCTAAAGTCCCATAATTCTGACAGTGAATGTTCTGCTTTCTCTCTCTTCTTTTCTGCCTCTTTTACTATCTGAGTTATCTCAAAAACTTTGTCTTCTACCTCTGAAATTCTTTCTTCTGCATGGTCTAACCTGTTGCTGGTACTTTCCATTGCATCTTTAAGTTCCCTGATTGACTGTTTCATTTCCTTCAGCTCTGCTATATCCTTTTTATATTCTTCATATCGTTCATCTCTGATTTGATTCTGTTTTTGCATTTCCTTTTGGTTATTTTCCACTTTATTAGCAGTTTCCTTCATTGTTTCCATCATTTCTTTCATTGTTTTCAACATGTGTATTCTAAATTCCCTTTCTGTCATTCCTAACATTTCTGTATAGGTGGAATCCTCTGCAGTAGCTACCTCATGGTCCCTTGGCGGGGTTGTTCTGGACTGGTTCTTCATGTTTCCTGGAGTTTTCTGCTGATTGTTCCTCATGAGTGACTTCTTTTATCTGTTTCCTTGCCCTAATTTTCCTTTCACTTCCTCTTGCTCTTTAAGTTCTTGTGCCTGTGGACTAAGGGTTACAGAACTAGAAGGGTGAGAAGGTTGAGGAGCAAAAAAGGGATTAAAGAAAGGAGGACCGAGTGATAAGAAAAAAAGAAAGATAGAGAAAGGAGGGGGGTGGGTATAAGGAATATTGACAAAAAGAAGGGAGGCACAGAAAGAGGGAGACAGGGCAATATAGGTGTACAGTAGGGTACTTTGACACAACCTTAAAAAACCCCACCTTCTGGGGGTGCCCAGTTGGGTGGTTCCCTTGAGGTCAGCAGCTCTTTGCTAACCTGATCAGACACAGTACCCCACCTCCACCAAGTAGAGAGGAAAAACAAAAATGCTATAAATCAAACCAAAACAAGCAAACAGAAAACTTTACAGGGATAAAATTGGATGAAAAACCAAATGATAGCGGTAGGAACACTAGCAAAAATGAAGTTGTAGTTATTAAAAAAGGCAGCAATGGGAAATTATAATTAAACTAGACAAATTGAGAAAGACAACGGGATCTGTATGGAAAAGATTGAAATTAAAAAACAAAAGAACATCAACAACGTCAAAATAAACAAACAAAAAAAAAAGAAAAAAATACACAACCAAAAACAAAGCAGTTTGTATATGTTATCAAATATTGTCTGGGCAACACGTGGTCTTCTGGGGTATGAGATGTTAGTCACAGTTCTGATACGACTGGAGGGTGCTGATTTCTCAAACCCCAGCAGGTAGACACCCTAAATCTCTCTTCAGCCCACTTAAAAGGCACTTTGAACTTGTAAACTTGCTGAGCAGAAGCTTTCCCAGCTTTCTCGCTGGAATCACTGCTGAAGTGGCTATCTACTTACCCAGTGTGCCAAAACCGGTCTCACTCTGCCCCTGAGGGTTAGGGCTGCAAGGCGGCTCAGACCCCACCCTTAGGCTACTTGGTTGCTGGGTTACCAGCTCCCACTCGTTTCTAGCTCTGCGACCCTGAGGGCGGAGCTTGCTGGGGCAGATCACTGGCAATGGTTCCGTGTGACCCACCGCCAAACACATTAACTCCATCTGGCTCAGCGGCTCAGACTGGGGCCCTAGACAACGGCCAAAGTTCTCCGCACTCCCGCTCAGGCCTTCTCCAAGGCAGTTCAACTCAGTGCCAAGTCCAAGGACATCAAAACAGTTCACAGGTAAGGCCTTTCTGGTTTGCAGTCTTGCTGCTACTGAACTTACAGTTGTGGGCGGGTTTAGACGGATTGAACACATGCGACCACTTGCCGGTTTTCCACTGTTTTAGTCCTCCTCTTGGGGTCCAGAAGTCTCTCGCTGACTCCCTGTATCCTCATAGCAGTGATGATAGGCAGTTCCCACCAGCCAGAGATGCCTGGAGTGCCCAGATGCAAGGAAGCTGTTACTCGGCTGCCATCTTGCTCCGCCTCCCTTAGTTTTCTTTTTTCTGATGATTATATGTGTTATTCTGAATGTGTTTGAGTTTACCTCAACTGATAGGTCATGACTGACATCTTCTGTTCTTATTTAGATAAAAGGAAAGGAGGATTTTGTACTGGCATCTGAAGAGAAAGCAGAAGTAATAATTTAAAAATGGGATATAAACCTACCTGGTCCCTCATGCACTCCTTTGTCAAAAATCAGTGCCCCTCAGATGTAAGAGTTTGCTTCTGCAGTCTCAATTCTCCTCCCCTGATCTGCATGGCTGTCTGTGTACTGATACTGCCCAGTCTTGATCACTGTAGCTTTGGAATGAATTTTGAGTCCCCCACGTTCATTTTGTTAGGATTTCTGTTTTGTTTTGTTATTCTGGCTCTCTGGGGTTTCCATATGAATTTTTTAATCATGTTTTCAAATCCTGTGAAAAAGAGCACTTGGATTTTGATTAGGATTGTGTTGAATCTACACATTAATTTGGGGAGCCAGAGCCATCTTAACAGCAGTGAATTTTTCAGTTCATTACCACAGCACGGTCTCTCCACTCACCTGGGTCTTTTAAATTTTCTTTCAGCAACATTTTGTAGTTTTCAATGTAAAAGTCTGACACTTCCTTTGTTGGAGTCATCTCTAGTGGGGAGGGGCCAGGCTGGAGGACCACAAGCAGCCTGCATATGCTGCTGTCACGGAGATACTTACAAGTGGAGAGAAGACAATGGTCCTGGGAACTCCGGGGAGCCACCTGCTGGAGAAGGAAGCTGGCTCCCATCTTTCACTGTACACAAGAATTAGCCCAAGATGGATTAAAGACTTAAAGTAAAACCCAAATCTATAAAAATTCTGGAAGAAAACCCCAGAAAAACTTTTCTGGACATTGGCCTAGGTGAAGAATTTATGACCAAGATCTCAGAAGCAAATATAGCAACAACAAAAATAAATCAATAGGACCTAATTAGACTAAAACATTTTTGCATAGCAAAGGGAAAATAATCCACAGAACAAACAACCTATAGAGAGGAAGAAAATGTTCACAAACTGCACATCTGAGAAAGGGTAATACACAGAAAAAAAAAAAAAGAAAACAACAGCAGCAGTAAAAAGTGGGCAAAAGTCATGAACAGGTAGTTTTCAAAAGAAGATAAAGGGCTAATGAACCTATAAAAATGTGCTCAACATCACTCATCATCAGAGAAATGAAAATTCTCTGCCTTATCCCTGCCTGAATAGCTGATATTAAAAAGTCTAGAACCAGCAGATGCTGGTGTGGATGCAGAGACAGGGGATGCTCAGACACTGTTGTAAAGATGTAAACTAGCGAGGTATCTGTGGAAACAGCACACCTGTGTGGCTATTTCTCGAAGAACAAAAAGTAGACCCACCATTGGATCCAGTGATGGGTCTGCCCAAAGGAGAAGCTGTTTTATAAAGAAGATACCCACACCTGAAAGTTTATTGCAGCGTAATTCAGAGTTGCAAAGATATGGAATCGACCTAAGTGCCCATCACCTGTTGAGTGGATAAAGAAAATGTAGTGTATATTTACTATGACATACAACTCAGCCATTAAAAGGAGTGAAATCATGTCTTCTCGAGCAATTAGATGAAACTAGAGACCATTATCCTAAGTAAAGCATCTCAGGAATGGGAAAATAAATACCACATGTTCTCACTTCTAAGTGGGAGCCATCAGTGGTTATACATGGTCATCGAGTGGAATAACGGACATAGAAAACTAAGAAGGGGGAGGGTGGGAAAGGGGTGAGGGATAAAAATCTACCTGTCAGGTATACCGTACACTATCCTGGTGACGTGTTCACTAAAGGCTCCAGCTTCACCATTATATAATTTATCCATGTGACAAAACACACTTAAACCCCCTTACTCTGTGAAAAACAGTAAATTCATTCCTAGGTATTCTATCCTTTCAATGTTGTTATAAATTGAATTATTCCCTAAATTTTACCTTTGTCTTGTTCATTACTACTATTGAAATAAACTGATTTTTTTCTTTTTTCTTTTTGAGACAGAGTCTCACTCTGTCGCCCTTGGTAGAGTGCTGTGGTGTCATCATAGCTCACAGCAACCTCAAACTTTTGGGCTCGAGCAATCCTCTTACCTCAGCCTTCCAAGTAGCTGAGACCACAGGTACTCTCACAACCCCCAGCTAATTTTCCCATTTTCTGTGTACGTAAACACGTCATCTGCTAATAGAGTTTTACTTTTTCCTTACCTATCTACTCTTCTTTCATATCTTTTTCTGGCCTAATTGCTAGAGATAATCTTGGACTGCTGGATGTTGAAAAGTATGCATACTTTGTTTTGTGGAAAAATAAAACAATTTGGGTGTTTTTAATCAGTTTTTTTGAAAAAAGTGTGATCTTAATTTAAACAAACATCTTCCAGTCCCAAAGAAGATTGTTTTTGTGTGCTCATTAAACATTTGTACTTCTTTAGTGAATTTCTTTTTATATCACCTATCCACATGTACAAGTTGAACTTCCGGTGTTAATTTGTTAGACTTCTTTATATATTAAGAAATGACAACTCTTCATCTGTGAAATAAATGACAAATACATTTCCTCAGCATGCTGTAAGTTCCTTTTTTTATATGTAGAGGAACTGTATTTCTATGTAATCCCTCACAGCAGTCTTTTTTCTATAGATTCTGCTAACAGTGTCAGGCCCAAAAGTGTCCCTTCCCTCTATCTCTCAAATTATTGGACTAGTCATCTATTTTTTTAAGTGTCCTTTTGTAAATACTCTATTTTTGAGAGCAGACATTTGGGTATTAATAAAATAGTTTGCATATTCAAGTCTGTGAGCCTTTATGACAAATTCAGTGGGCTTCTACTATTTAAGAGAAATGAGTTATCAGGTGGCTCTAGAAGGTGTATACCTGAATCCATCTTGCCCTGTGGCAATATGTTAAAAAATTTTCCCAAGTGAAGGTTCCACAGCTTGCCTTGGCGCAGTTAATTTCCTCAGAGAGAATGCCACCTTTTCTGACTCTAATCACAAATACAATCCAATTAAAAGCTATTATGTTAATGTGAATAGAGAGAGAGATAAAACAAGACAGTGAAATGTTTCATTTAGGCCCAAACGAGTGGGTTTCTCAGGGCATAAAGAATCCCCATTAGGTTGGTTGGCGCGCTGACACAAGAAACATGCAAACCAAGCTTCTGATTAAAATCTGGGAAAAAGAGATAAAAGGTTTATCAGTGTGACAAGGACTTGGTGATGGACTATTAGATGACACATTTGTGTGTTTGCTTTAAAACCTTTTGGCTTCTGTCATACATTGTCATTGGAAAAAATAAAAGCCTGCTCTTTTTCGTTAAGTTCCTATAGTGCTTATCTGAAAAACAAAATTGATGTGCAGTGTCATGAAAAATGGCAGTGTGATTTCTCTGAGCGCATAACATTTTGTATATTTGATGGCGGGGGACGAAAGGAGGAAGTTACAACAATCACAGAAGGTGGATCCTTTCTCAGGATTACTGAACTCAGTGATGCAATGTTGCTGGCGGGGAGTAAAACGCTTCCTTGAAGAATGGGGAAAATACTGATGTTAGTAGGTTACAATTATTCTTTCTCTAAATCTGACATCAGAGATACTGGTTTGAAAGAAAATTTCAAGTTTTTCATAACCATGAAATGATGTAATAAATTCAATTTGATTGTGTTACTTCTTAAAATAATCTATTTTGGGGTGTGTATCTCACCCCAATTCCGGATAAGAAAAATTTCCAAGAGGTTAATGAAATAGATTGGTCACGTGAACTCTATCTTATTATGTAACATTTAAAAACATTTTTTACATATTTATTTTCATCTTATTATTGGCTCCCTAGAGTAAGATGTATAACAGTTGGCGTTGTGGTGGGGACTACAGTTGTCTACCCAAATCCATTGTCACCTTTCTGCCATTGGTAATAGTGGTGCGAGGCAGGTGGCTGGCAGGCTATGGTGTGTTTGGTTGCACCCCTTGGATCAGGTGAGGTCTGTGACTAAGTTCTAGACAGTTAATGTTAGAGGTAATAAAACATGCTTCTTCTTGTTCAGACCCAGTCAAGCTCCCCACATGTGACTCTCTGTGCTCTGTTACCCTCTGTCTCACTGAGGATGTTGCATAAACTCTGGGATGACTTTGGGAACTAAATATTGAGGATGGAAGAGGCATTGTCAGACTAGGACCAGGAATGAACATTTGGAGAAAGGTGTTGCTATGTACCTGACTGCACCCCTCCAGCCTGTTCCATGAGCAACAAGCTTCTTTCTACTCTATTTGAACATTTCAGGTTTGAATCTATTTGTTATAATCCCAATTTATATAGCATTGTCTCCAATTTATAAATGAGTCAAAGGTAAACTGATCTTGTGACTTGACTCATATTCCAGGAGACTCTCGTATCTTTCCCTGAGGACACCATTTCTAAATACCCTGCACTCCATCACTTTAGTTTTTTTTTTTTTTTTTTTTAATTAAATCATAGCTGTGTACATTAATACAATCGTGGGGCACCATACACTGGTTTTATAGACCATTTGACACATTTTCATTACACTGGTTAACATAGCCTTCCTGGCATTTTCTTAGTTATTGTGTTAAGACATTTGTATTCTACGTTTACTAAGTTTCACATATACCCTTGTAAGATGCACCACAGATGTAATCCCAACAATCACCCTCCTTCCGCCCATCCTTGCCCCTTCCTACCCTCCCCCTTCCCCATATTCTGAGGTTATAACTAGGTTATAGCTTTCATGTGAAAGCCATAAATTAGTTTCATAGTAGGGCTGAGCACATTTGATACTTTTTCTTCCATTCTTGAGATACTTTACTAAGAAGAATATGTTCCAGCTCTATCCATGTAAACATGAAAGAGGTAAAGTCTCCATCTTTCTTTAAGGCTGCATAATATTCCATGGTGTACATATACCACAATTTATTAATCCATTCATGGATCAATGGGCACTTGGGGTTTTTCCATGACTTAGCAATTATGAATTGAGCTACAATAAACATTCTGGTATAAATATCTTTGTTATGATGTGATTTTTGGTCTTCTGGGTATATGCCTAGTAGAGGAATTATAGGATTGAATGGCAGATCTGTTTTTAGACCACTAAGTGTTCTCCAAATATCTTTCCAAAAGGAATGTATTAATTTGCATTCCCACCAGCAGTGTAGAAGTGTTCCCTTTTCTCCACATCCATGCCAACATCTCTGGTCTTGGGATTTTGTTATATGGGCTAATCTTACTGGAGTTAGATGATATCTCAAAGTAGTTTTGATTTGCATTTCTCTGATGATTAAGGATGATGAGCATTTTTTCATATGTCTGTAGGCCGTGCACCTGTCTTCTTCAGAGAAGTTTCTCTTCAAATCCCTTGCCCAGCCTGAGATGGGATCACGTGTTCTTTTCTTGCTTATACATTTGAGTTCTCTGTGGATTCTGGTTATTAAACCTTTGTCCGAGACATAACCTGTAAATATCTTCTCCCATTCTGAGGGCTGTTTGCTCACTTTACTTACTGTGTTCTTGGCTGTGCAGAGGGTTTTTAGTTTGATCAGGTCCCAGTAGAGTATTTTTGAAGCTGCTTCAATTCCCCAGGGGGTCCTCCTCATAAAATACTCGCCCAGACTGATTTCTTCAAGAGTTTTCCCCACACTCTCCTCTAGTATTTTTATAGTTTCATGTCTTAAGTTAAATCTTTAATCCAGTCAGAGTCTTTCTTAGTTAATGGTGAAAGGTGTGGGTCCAGTTTCAGTCTTCTACAGGTTGCCAGCCAGTTTGCCAAGCACCATTTGTTAAATAGGGAATCTTTTTCCCATTGAATGTTTTTAATTGGCTTGTCAAAGATCAAATAACGTTAAGTAGCTGGATTCATGTCTTGGTTCTCTATTCTGTTCCAGACATCTACTTCTCTGTTTTTGTGCCAGTACCATGCTGTTTTGATCACTATCAATTTATGGTATAGTCTGAGGTCTGGTAGCATGATTCCTCCTGCTTTGTTTTTATTTCTGAGTAATGTCTTGGCTATTCGAGGTTTTTTCTGATTCCATATAAAACTAAGTATTATGTTTTCAAGATCTTTAAAGTATGAAAGTGGAGCTTTAATAGGGATTGCATTAAAATTGTATATTGTTTTGGGTAGTATGTACATTGTAACAATGTTGATTCTTCCCAGCCATAAGCATGGTATGTTTTTCCATTTGTTAACATTTTCAGCTATTTCTTTTCTTAGAGTTTCATAGTTCTCTTTATAGATAAACTCCCAAATATTTTATCTTCTTTGGCACTACTGTGAATGGAATAGAGTCCTTAACTATTTTTTCAGCTTGACTATTGTTGGTATATATAAAGGCTACGGATTTATGAATGTTGATTTTGTAACCTAAGATGCTGCTGTATTCCATGATCACTTCTAAGAGTTTTGTAGTAGAGTGCCTGGTGTTTTCCAGATATACAATCCTATCATCTGTGAAGAGTGAAAGTTTGATCTCTTCTGACCCTATATGGATACCCTTGATCACCTTTTCTTCCCTAATTGCGGTGTGTAAAACTTCCATTACAATGTTAAAGAGCAGTGGAGACAATGGGCAGCCTTGTCTGGTTCCTGGTCTGAGTGGAAATGATTTCAGTTTAACTCCATTCATTCAATACGATACTGGCTGTGGGTTTGCTGTAGATGGCCTCTATCAGTTTAAGAAATGTCCCTTCTATACCAATTTTCTTAAGTGTTCTGATCATGAAGGGATGCTGGATATTATCAAAAGCTTTTTCTGCATCAATTGAGAGAATCATATGGTCCTTATTTTTTAAATTGTTTATGTGCTGAATTATACTTATAGATTTATGGATATTGAACCAGCCTTGAGACCCTGGGATAAAACCGTCTTGTTCATGATGTATAATTTGTTTGATGTGTTGCTGGATTCTGTTTGTTAGGATCTTGTTGAATATTTTTGCATCTATATTCATTAGTGATATTGGTCTATAATTTTCTTTTCTTGTTGGGTCTTTTCCTGGTTTGGGGATCAGAGTGATGTTTGCTTCATAGAATGTGTTTGGTAGTTTTCCTTCTTTTTCTATATTTTGGAAGAGGTTTAGTAATATAGGTACTAGTTCTTCTTTAAAGGTTTGGTAGAATTCTGACGTGAAGCCATCTGGTCCTAGGCTTTTCTTTTTAGGGAGATTATGTATGGTTGATGCTATTTCAGAACTTGATATTGGCCTGTTCAACATTTCCACTTGATTCTGGCTAAGTCTTGTAAGGTGACGCACTTCCAAGTATTGGTAAATTTCCTTCAGATTTTCATATTTCTGAGAATAAAGTTTCTTGTAATATTTTATAAGCATTTTTTGAATTTCTGAGGAGTCTGTTGTTATTTCTTTGTCATTTCTTACTAATGAAATTAGAGATTTTATCTTTTTTTCCTTGTTAGGTTAGCCAAAGGTTCATCTATTTTATTGACCTTTTCAAAGAACCAACTTTTCGATTTATCGATCTGTTGTATAATTGTTTTATTTTCAATTTCATTTAATTCTGCTCTAATTTTTGTTATTTCTTTTCTTCTACTGGGTTTGGGGTTGGAATGTTCTTCCTTTTCCAGTTGCTTGAGATATCCCATTAAGTTGTTAACTTCCTCTCTTTCTGTTCTCTTGAGGAAGGCTTGCAGTGCTATAAATTTCCCTCTTAGGACTGCCTTTGCGGTATCCCAGAGGTTCTGATAATTCGTGTCTTCATTGTCATTTTGTTCCAAAAATTTGGCAATTTCCTTCTTAATCTCATCTATGACCCAGTTATCATTCAGCATAAGGTTATTTAACTTCCATGTTTTTGAATGAGTATGCAGATTCCTGTTGTTAGTGAGTTCAACTTTTATTCCATGGTGGTCTGAGAAGATGCAAGGAATAATTTCTATTCCTTTAAATTTATCAAGGTTAGACTTGTGACCTAAGATGTGATCAATTTTGGAGAATGTTCTGTGGGCATATGAGAAGTATGTGTATTCAGTTTTGTTGGGATGAAATGTTCTGTAGATGTCTACTAAATCCAAATGTTGGGTGGTTAGGTTTAAATCTAAAATTTCTTTGCTCAGCTACTTATTGTAGGATCTATCCAACACTGCCAAAGGAGTGTTGAGATTTCTGACTATTATGGAGCTAGAGGAAATCAAGTTGCTCATGTCTCTTAGAGTTTCTCTTGTAAATTGAGGTGCATTTTGGTTGGGTGCATAAATATTAATAATTGAAATTTCATCATATTGAGTATTACCCTTAACAAATATAAAGTGACCTTTGTTATCCTTCCTTACTTTTGTTGGTTTAAAGCCTATTGTATCTGCAAATAGAATTGCAACACCTGCTTTTTTCTGGTTACCATTTGCCTGAAATATTGATGACCATCCTTTCACCCTGAGTCTATATTTATCTTGTAAGGTAAGACGTGATTCTTGTATGTAGCAAATATCTGGCCTGAGTTTTTGTATCCAGTCAGCTAACCTGTGCCTCTTTAGAGGACAGTTTAAGCCATTCAGATTAATGGAGAATATTGATAAGTCTGGTAAAATTTTAGGTTTCAAGTTTTTCAAAAGTCCAGTGGACATTTTTAATCCTTTCTTCACTGTGGAAGTTGGAGTTTGATCAAAAGTTTCTGAGTGAGTTTACTTTCGTGGTAGAGGATTGGGCTGGTCATTATGGAGGATAGGTCTGAGAATATCCTGAAGAGCTGGTTTGGTTATGGCAAATTTCTTCAACATATGAATGTCATTAAAGTATTTAATTTCTCCATCATAAATGAAACTCAGTTTAGCTGGATACAAGATCTGGGGTTGAACATTATTATGTTTTAGGAGATTAAAAGTCGATGACCACCCTTTTGTGGCTTGAAAACTTTCAGCAGAGAGATCTGCAGTCATTCTAATATTCTTCCCTTTTTAGGTAATGGATTTCTTACGTCTGGCTGCTTTCACAATTTTCTCCTTCATATTAACTTTAGTGAAGTTAATTATGATATACCTAGGGGATGTCTTATTTGGGTTGAGTCATTCTGGGGTTCTGAAACTATCTGCTATCTGAATTTCAGAATCTCTTCGGATGTCTGAAAAATTCTCTTTCATAATTTCATGGAGAAGGGCCTCTGTGCCTTGGGAAGCCACTTCATCACTTTCAGGGATTCCAATTAGGTGGATATTAGCCTTCTTGAATTATCCCAGAGCTCTCTGAGAGAATTATCTGTTTTTGCTCTCCATTTATCTTCTTCTTCTTCTTCTTCTTTTTTTTTTTTTTTGTGGTTTTTACCTGGGGCTGGGTTTGAACCCACCACCTCCAGCATATGGGAACAGCGCCCTACTCCTTGAGCCACAGGTGCTGCCCTTCTCTTACTCTTTGAGAGTTTGTGAGTGTTCAAAAGCTTTGTCTTCAATGTCAGAAATCCTTTTTTCTGCATGCTCCACTCTGTTACTGAGGGATTCTATTGTATTTTTCAGATCTTTGAGGGATGCAAATTCTTGCTTCAGTTGTCAAAATCTTTGGTGGTTGGGTCTTAAATTCAATGAATTTTTGAGACAACTTTTGAATTTCTCCTCGAATTTCTAATTCTGACTTTTGTATTGTTCCTTAAATTTCTAATTCCAAATTTTCCTCCATTCTATTAATCTTGTTTGCAATCCAAGTTCTGAATTCGATTTCTGACATCTTGGCCAGCTGTTTATGAATGGGATCTTCAGTTACATCTGCCTTATCTTTCCTTGGGGGGGGTTGATCTATTCTGGTTATTCATGTTACCAGTGTTTTTCTGCTGATTCTGCCCCATGAATATTTTACACCATTTGACTTTTCCCCTGGAGCTTTGTTGAGGACCCATACAGTGCTACGGCTTGAAAAACTGGGGACCTGCTTCGTGTGGTGGGGCTATGTGGATCTGTCTTGTTTTCAGCTGGTCTCTGTCCAACCCTAGTGAAACACTTACTCTGGGTTGAAGTCTCAGCTGTGGAGAAATACCAGCAATTTGGTCACCCTGCCCCCACAGGTAACAATTGGAAAAGGAAAATCAAACCTTCCTACAACCACACACCCAGGGCACCAATTGGCAATTGGCTCAGTTCAGAAGGTCCAAATCAATTGTCTCAGTCAGCATCTGTCTCAGATGGGAGACTTTAAAAGGTCCCTGGCAACTAGATCACAGCAGTCTGCTGACAACTCAAATATGAGTTGCTCTTGTGCTCCATGAAATCAGGAGGACCCACCCAGCAAATAGATTAGTTGGGGAAGGTTGATGGCTCCTTCCCCACCTTGCACCTCTGTCACACCCAGTCACTGGTAACCCCACAGGGCTGTGACCCAGTTGCCTCCAATGACCAGATACTGCAGGGGTTTGCACCTTCCTGAATCCCAAGGAGATTTATGTCTGCTCAGCCAAGTTACTGCTCTCTGCCTCTATCTGGCAGGGGGAGGTGGAACCTGACAACCTTGGGAGGCTGGGGCTGTTCACTCAGTTCTAGCCCTGCCCCTGATTGTTGTTACTGACAGAACAGAACAACTTTGCAGGAATTTGTTTCTGTCCCTGCTAAATTCCCCTACAGAAGAGAAGCTGTTTTGAGTTCCCGGAACCTGTGCCTCATGCCCTGTCTGTGCTCCTGTAGTTTGTATTTGCAGCATGGTTAACTGTCAGTTCCAGCCTCTGCCTGCCCTCCTTTGTTTATGCTGATGATCCCCTGGGAGCTGGTGCATCTTAGGCTCAGTAAAGCAATCCTCTGGGTCAGCCCTGCCCTGGGAATCTCCTGGCTCTGCACATGCGTTTTCTATTCCCCTTTGCTCCAACCAGGCCAGTACCACCTCAGGCAAACCCTTTACTCATGGGGCCTGTGTTTCCGTCCCAGATCTGTTCCGCAGTGGTTGCCACCTGAGAGGATGACCGGCCTCCTCTGATTGCCCAGAGAGACAGGGAGTGTGACTTTAGAATATCCGGGGGTGAGCCCTATTGTTGCCAAAAACAGCTGCTGCTCTGCGCCTTGGGGTACTGCCATTCCCGTGTGGTTCCCTCTCAGCTGACCATCCTCTCCTCACTCCCATGCCGCAGAATCAGCACTGACCAGCTGCAGTCCAGGCCCTGTCCACACCCCTCATGAAATCACCCAAGAATCTGGACTTCTGGGGGACAGGCCTCCAGACCTCAGAGTGAGAGTGGAGGGGCATGCTGGGAGCTCAGAATTGCAGGTAGAGAATATATACAGTTTTACACATTTTTATGCCTTGCAGGAGAGCATCCTAATAGGGGAGGTAGGTCCAATTTTTAGAGGGTCTTTCCCGTGGATTATAGTGGGAGGACTTTTGAACTCTGCTTGTTTGTTTGTGGGGTACTCTGAGCCATTCTCATGGGGGAGGGGACTCCCATCCACTTGGTGATGGATTTTGTATCTTTTATTTGTAACCTTGGGGTCGTAGCTCACCTCAGCAGGGTTGATGTGCATTCTTCAACCTTCTCTCTTGGTGCAGCTCTAATCCACCCAGTTACTTGCTAAATTTCTGTCCTTTAACTCTCCTTCTGGACGGGACCCTCTATGGAAAGCTGGCTTCAGTCAGCCATCTTGTCTCTGCCCCCCCATCACCTTAGTTTTTATAACCTTAATGAAACAAATGTAAGATGGTGAGTGCAATAAATTAAAATTCACCTAAATTAAGATTTAGGTGGCTCATGTTTCTGTTATTCTTAATAGAACAATGACTCATTCTGTTTATGAAAGTAAGGCTTTGTTTAAAAGAATTGTTAAATGTATTCAGAAGAAAATGTTGCACTTCATCCTGGTGACAATAAATGTGTGTGAAAAGAACATATTTTTTTGAATTCTATGAGATACTATCATTTATTTTTTTATGAGATGAAATGACAGCAAATTGATAGATTTTGATCCAAATATAAAGTTTCTTTCTTTTTCTTTTTCTTCCTCTCCTTTCCTCTCCTTTACTTTTTTGAGAAAGAGTTTCACTATGCTGCCCTTGTTAGAGTGCTGTGATGTCACAGCTCACAGCAAGCTCAAACTCTTGGGTTTAAGTGGTTCTCTTGCCTTAGCCTCACAAGTAGCTGGGACTATAGGTGCTCAACATCCAGCTATATTTTTTGTGACTAATAGTTGTCACTGTTATTCAGCTTGTCCTGACTGGATTAGAACCCACCACCCTCAGTGTATGTGGCTGGTGCAGTAACCACTGTCCTATGGGCACTGAGCCCAAATATAAAGTTTTTTAGAAGTCTGTTTTCTTAGCCCCTCACCCCACTGCAAAACACCATATTTTATGTCATGGCTCCATATCAAGGGTCTCATTTTCCTTATTTTAGAAATACACATAATTAAAATTATACTTAAAGTTCAAAAATTTCCAAGTCTTACAACACTTGGAATATAAAATGATTATGGCATGCTAGCTCTTACAAAAAAAAAAAAATCTCAGCTTTATTTGTAGGAAGTACCATAAAAGTTGCCTATACTTAAGGCATTTCTTCAAATATTTGCTGAGTACTTAGCATATACCAGGTGCTGTCCTAGGCACTGTGGTTATAATACTGACCAGGAGCAATACATTACCTGAAATCTTGAGACTTTTATCTAATTGGGTGACAAATACATTATTCAAATAAGGTAGACAAATGTCAGAGAATTTGACTTTGCATCAGACTTATAGCTCTGATGCAAGCATTACAAAAGCAATCCATGTAACCAAACACATTAGTGCACCTGTAATATGACAATTGCCTAAAAATTTAATGTCATAAAAATTAATTCAGCCATTGTAAAATATTCCGTATTAGAGTTATTTTGATAGTTTATGAATCCAAATTAAGACTGAGAAATGGTTCCTATTGATTGACAGATGAAAAAATAGATACAAGGTCTTTAAAAAAAAAAACAACCTGATATCTTTAAAGACATTACTCATTTTGTGTCCAAATGTCACATAGTATATTCAAAAGAAAAAATTAAAACATGTTCCTATCTTATATATTATACAAAGTTCTTCTTGCTTCAGAATTTCTTTTTTTCAATTTTATTGAGTTCTTTTTGACAAATAAAATTGTATATGTTTAGAGTGTACAACGTGATAATTTTATATAATTATAAATTGTAAAATGATTTCCATGATTAATTTAATTAACACAATCACTTCATGTAACACCTGTTTTGATGGTGAGAACACTTAGGATCTAACTCTCTTAGTAAATTTCAAGTCTGCAATACAATATTGTATCTATAGGCACCATGCTAGATATTAGATCCTCAGAACTTACTCACCTTATAACTGAAAGTTTATGTACTTTGACCAACATCTCCTTATTTCTCCCATCCATCAGATCCTGAGAAGTACCCATCTACTCTCTATTTGATGACACGGAAATGTGACACATACCATGTATTCCATATTTATTTATCTATTGATGGACAATTAGGTTGTTTCCACATCTTGGCTTTTCTGAATAATGATACAGTGAACATTGCAGTACAGATATCTCTTTGAGATATGGATTTTGTTGTCTCTGATATATATTCAAAAGTGGGATTGCTAGATTATATGGTAGTTTATATTTTATGTTTTGAGGAAGGTCCATACTGTTTTCCATGATGATCACACTAATTTATATTCTAACTAACAGTGCACAAACAGGCTTTCCTTTTCTCTACATCCTGACTGATACCTATGATCTCTTATCTTTTTGATAATAGCCATCCTAAGACATATGAGATGATATCTCATTGTGGTACTGAATTGCCTTTTTCCTGATGTTCAGTGACGTTGAGTGTATCTGTTGACCATTTATATGTTTTCTGGGGGAAATTGCGTACTCAGGCCCTGTGCCCATTTTTAATAGGATTATTATTATTATTATTGCTAATGAGTTTTATATGCTCATTTGTTTGGATATCAATGCTTTATCAGATATTTGATTTGTGAATATTTTCTTTCATTCCATAGGTTACCTTTTCATTTTGTTGACTGCTTCCTTTGCAGTGCAGAAGCTTTTTAGTTTGATAAAGTCACCCCCCCCATTTTTTTTGAGACAAAGTCTCAAACTGTCACCCTAGGTAGAGTGCCATGGTGTTATCACTCACAGCAACTCTTGGGTTCAAGTGATCTTCTTGCCTCAGTTTTTCTATTTTTAGTAGATACAGGGTCTCACTTTTGCTCAGGCTGGTCTCGAATTCATGAGCTCAAACAATCCACCTTCCTCAGCCTCGAGAGTGCAAAAGTCACACTTTTTAATTTTTGCTTTTAGTGTCTGGGCTTTTGGTGTCATATTGAAAAAAATCATTGCTAATACTGATGTCAGGAAGCTTTATGTTTATATTCTCTTTTTGGAGTTTAATGGATTTGATCTCCCATTTATGTCTTTATCTATTGTGACTAATTTTTGTACATGGTGTAAAATAAGGGTCCAGTTTCAAGTTTTTGCATTTGGATATCTACTTTCACCAACACCATTTATTGAAGAGACTGTCTTTTCCCCACTGTGAATTCTTTGTCAAAGATTAGTTGATCATATGTGTGTGGGTTTATTTCTTATGTCTCTATTTTGCTGCATTGGTCTATGAAGCATGTGTCTGTTTTTATCCCTATACATATTATTCTGATAATTATACTTTTTACAAGATAGTTTGAAATTAGAAAGTATGACTCCAACTTTGCTCTTCCTTCTTAAAATTTCTTTGACTATTTGAGATCTTCTGTGATTTCATACAAATGTTAGGATTTTATTTTCTATTTCTATGAAAAATGCCATTGACATTTTGATAGGAATTGGATTGCTCACAATTCAATTGTGTAGTAAAATCATTTTAACAATATTAATTCTCCTAATTCATGAACATGGATTTTGTTTGCATTCATTTGTGTTTTCTTTTTTTCATATTTTATAGCTTCCCTTTTATCTCTTTGATTAAATAAATATATTCCTAAGTATTTTATTATTTTTGATGCTATTGCACAAGGGACTAATTTCTTAATCTCTTTCCAATAATTCATTGTTAATGTATGGGAACACAACTGATTATTATATGTTGATTTTGTGTCCTGCAAATTTACTGAATTTATTTATTAGTTATAACAAATTTTGGCATTTAGTTTTTAATCATGAAATTGATAAACAGAAATAATTCTTTTATTTCTTTTTCTTGCCTAATTGCTCTGGCTATTACTTCTAGTACTATGTTAAATAGAAATAGCAAAAGTAGGCATCTTTGTCTTGTTCCTGACAAGCAAAATCCTTCTGAATTTTTATGATGTTAGCTGTGGCCTTGTCATGGGAATATGGCCTTTGAAAGGAATACATGAGACTCACATTCCTAGTGTACTGTAGAAAATTAGCAGTTCTGTAAGCATTTTCTTAATTTTTTTCTGTAAGCATTTTCTTGGAAAGATATCATCAGCAGGTTCAAGAGTGATGCTCCTTGTCAGAAATTGCTACCTAGATTCTGTCTTTTACTGAAGTTTGGCAATATTTGTTACCTTTGCCACCATCTGATGCTGTACAAAGTATGTCATTTTCCATGCTGATAAGGGGATATTGGTAGAAAATGCTGAACAAGGCAGAGGTGGTCCTACATGCATTCAGCCTATTGGATATTCATTTGAGAACATTTGTCTTTAGCTTCCTTGATATATTTGCTATCATAGGAGGTATTTACTGTGTGAGCTGCCCAAAGATACAGTTAGTGAGGAATATCAACAGTCAAAGTAAAGCTTATTGGGTAGTTCTGGTTTAGATTTAAATTCATTCATTCATTAATTACTCACTCGTTCAAAACTATTTATTAAGAAATATATGCAATGAATTTTGCTAGACACTGCATACCAATACATTTAATAAAATGTGCAATGCCATTGTCCTCAAACTGCTGAAAATCAGGTAGATTAAGTATTCATACCACCAGATGGAATTCTTTAACAGCTGTATACAAAAGAATTAAAGAGGTTTGGGAAAATGAATTTTTTTTTAAAGATCTGAAATTCTTTTTTTGAAATGAGGTCTTACTGTGTTGCCCAGCTGGATTCTAATTCCTGGGCCCAAATGATGCTCCCACCTGAGGCTTTCAAGTAGTTGCAGCTACAGTGGCATGCCATTGCACCTGACTGGAAATAAATGCTTGATAATGTATTCACTGAGTCTCTTCTGAACAGAATATTCAAAGATAGAGGGGGATGCTATCCAACCCACTGGCTTCCTTCTCTTCCCAGATGTATTGCATAAACTTGGGAAAACATCCCTCTAAATCTTCTCTCCAGCTTGTCAAACACTAACCTTAACCTCCCGGGTATACTGCAAAAGACTGGAATGTTTCATTGTGTACTTGCAAAGACAAATATAGCCAGAGAATGTCTAACTGTGCTCATTTTTATAATTCTTCTTTAATATAATATATAATTAATATTTGTTATTCATAATGTCAACATACACTGTATCAACCTTATTGTAGGGTGCTGGGGAATGCTGTATGTGCTACCCGTGCTGATGCTCTTTATCGTAGCCCCTTGGCATTACCAGGCTGGGTTGTTCACTAACTGATAGATCTTCAGAAATTGTTACTATTTGAGAACCACATGCAAAGCCTGCTCTCTAAGGTCCAGAAATAATGTGAGCTAGGTAAAAATACAGCTGCCTATGACTCTACTAATCAGATAATAACAGGGCATAGTACGTTTGAAGGGGTGGAACTTGATACTTGCAAATTGCTTCACAAAGGGCCAATTGTTTGCCTTGGCATTGGGGCCACTGTTTTTACAAGTTTGAGTCAATTCACATTCCTAGCTCCTAGCCACAGAGTGCTAATCCCACTCCACCACTGAAAGAGGACACAGTTTAGTAATTTGTATAAAAATGGGAAAGCACCACATGCTTGTGGGTCTTCTTTAAGTGGCTTTCTGCACTGCCAAAGGGATGGGGAATTTGTGGATTTCCTAGAAGAAGCTAGGTGTGCGAGGAAAGAGGAAAACACCCCCAAACTACAAGCTAAGAAGTGTCACAATATGCATATTTGATGACAGTGTGGAAGAAAATAAAACACAAGGCATACAGAGTAAAAAACCTAAATTGTCTTAAATTTCCTCCAAGTGTTTGAGGCAGGGAGTAAATGGCTGGGGGCTGTGGTAGGGTGATCCAGACGATGTAACTGAAGGGGATGAGCTACTCTCTGCCCCATCACTAACTTTACCCTTCCCTTTCACTCCAGGATCTCTGAGTATGTATACTCCGTCAGGCATCTATTGTGGAGTGTTGGCATATCAGACTTGGAAAAGCATTTGAGATTGCCTGGTGATGGAGTCAGGAAGGCCATGAGTAAATGCAGTCAGGCCTCCTTCTCTCTCTGTGCATGAGTAACTTTGGAAGCTCTCCAGGGTCATTTTGAAACTACTAGCAGCTGGTGGATTTGACATTTTCCTCCTCCACCACTCCTCCCGGCAAAAATCCTCCTAAGAATTGAGGCACAATTGATCTCGTTAAGTCTGTCAGAGGTTGAACAGGGGCAAGGAAGTGGTTAGGGACAGAAGGCAGGACTTGAATTGTAGCTAGGAACTATTTCCTGATGGGAACATGTACAAGAAGAGCTCCTAGTGACTTTTAATTGACCCGGGGCTCATTACCATCTAATTAGCATCCCATAGGCAGAGCTTTCGTGAAGAATTCCGGAAATGCACACATAGAAAGGGACACTGTTATATAACCAACCTGTTCCATAACCTGCTATGTAATCTGTTTTATAGCCCTCATCCTGTCAATCACCCCAAAGGCAAGAAAAGACAACCAATCGGGCAAGGAGGGAGGCAGGACAAACTGGCCAGCACATTAGAGGCAGCGAGTGCTCAGATGCCCGGATGTTTCTCCACCTGCGGGGACTGACACGCCCCACTCTCTCTCTGGAACGTATTTTCTCTTCCTGTCATTTTGTATAGCTTCCTTCTTCACTTTCACTTCGCCTAGCTTCTTTCTTTTATGTGATACTGTTTCCATATGAACACTGGGTATCTGTGATGGCTCCACCATGGGCCAGACTTGGCATCAAGACTCGTTCTTGACCCTGGGAGCCAGGGGACCAGGGACCAACCAGACGGACCTACCAATCTCACCCGGTTCTCTAACCTCCTGGGAGGCCTACTAGGTGCTGCCACTGGAGGTGAGAGCAGATTGCAGAACTTTCTCAGGCATTTCACCAGAATCTTCCTGAATTTCCAATAGACTCTCCATCTTTATTTCTGCTTGAAATAAATGCAACTATTTATTTCAGACTCTCCATCTTCTCAGATCACAGAATAATTCTCTTGCCTAAACCAGAGAAACGGGCTCAAATGTCATCAAATGTATTTCTCACATCTGTTATTTCTGGTATAAACTTCAGGTTTTACACTAAAACTCAAGGTTTCATGATTCCAAATACTTATCCTCAAATTGTTGTTCTTCTCAGCAGTTTTGAAAGCACAGCTTGAAATTTCAGAAACAAAAATCGACTCTCTTCTGCCCTTCCTTGAGGTAGAAAGTCTAGTATGGTTTGACTCAAATGGGAAGAGAAGCACACCAGTTCACATCGAAAAAGAATGATATTCCAGGATTGACTGTGTTGTACAAATGTTTAGAGCGGACTAAATGGCACTACCTTCTCTCCACGAGAATAGTGGGTAGGGAATGAGGGCAAACGGCTTCTAAAGGGATCACCTCATCAGATCAGGCCCACCATGAGACTCTTCCCCAACTTTTGATGAACTTAAGATCAACTGATCAGGGACTTTAATTAAATACAAAAAAAAAATTCATCTCCTTACCTTCACCATACAAAAAGTTAATCATGGGACTGTTGCGCCATCCCCATCCACAGGCCCTGTGGACACACAAGGGGAGGAGATTCTGTGAGATGTGCCTACCAGGGCAGTAATGTTGAAGGCTGTCTTAGAATTCTGCTGACCACACCATTTTGAGTCTTATCTTGCTGGTGACATTTCTTTTCTACATCATCCTTTCTCAGCATATATCCCACCCATAGCTCAGCAGAAGCAGCTACATGTATAAGAGAAAACTCTTCCTTCAAGGACACCTATGTTGTGAACCTGTCCTTTTCTTGGTCATGTGTTTTCTCTGTTTTAGAGAAAGACTGTGAAGAGAAGAGAGCATTTCACTTCACTTTGGGACACCTGCTCTGGACTATAGAGAAGAGATTACATTTAGCTAAATGTCTGACCTGCACTTCAAGAAGCAAGAAGGGACCCCATGCTACCTGAAGTATAAAGACATTTTGTGCACAACCCGGTCTCATTTCTCCTGGGTGGTTATATCGGGCCCTCTTGTCATTACCTTTTACCTTTATTTACTTAGTTTCACTTGCACAATGAATCAGCAGGCAAGAGCGTCAACCTGGTACCACATTTGCGGGTCAAGATCTTGACATTATACAAAGTTCATGACCGATTCTCAGCAAATTTCCCAGTAGAAACCTTCTGAACTCATGAAACTCATTCTTGAGAAATGTAAATGTTTTGTAAGATAGTTTTGGATTGTGTCATGCTTGTCAATGGCTCGTGAAATTCATCCAGGATGGCTGTTTTATAACATTCCCTGCTCCACCTGTTTCTGACTAAAATGGTTTGGGGTGGTGTCACGCCGAGACCTGATACCTCTTAAAGCTGGGAAAACAATACATTCTCTTAGAATTGAGTGTATGGATAGACGAGATAAACTATCGATTTCTTCTGGGAAACTAAAGATGTACATAGAATTATGCCCTGGCAGATACTTAACTGTATGAATCCTGACAGAAATTATAATTGTTTCATCATGATGCTAAACAAGCTGGTGTGAAAAAATATCGGTCAGTGGTCTGTTTGAGTATTCTATTTATTTAGCATCAAATGCCTAAATATTGCAAAATACCTTTATCTGCATCTACATCTATTCTGTACCTGTCATCGGCCTAAAATGTCTCATAGACAAAGCATCACTTGATTTGCTTGGGTTCCACTTTGAATGGAAATTAGCAGTGTCTTTGAGGCCGAGAAGATTTCAAAGAAAATAATAGCTCCTAATACTCACATGTGGTCTCCCAAACATATTTTTTCCTTTATCAGCTAAGTACATGATCACTGCCAGAAAATGTGCTCTTTGCTGCCAAGGTAAGTTCAACAAATGTAGCTGCTCTGCTCATTCTTTCCTTCGAGATTGTACTGGTGGTAAAATATGTGAAGGCAACATCCATTCATTCTCCAGCCTTAAAATAGTCAATTACTTACTTCCCAGATTAACACGTTTCCTTTTTTCAATGGGGAAGGACTTGAATTTTGTGACTGTACGGCTGGTGTGACAACTCAATAAATTATAGCAAAAATCACAGCCTTATGCACAAGGTATGTTTTTCTGTGTTAACTACAATGGAAGCCTTGACAATCCCTAAAACCCAGACCCATGTCTAGACATCTATCTTCCTGGCCAGGCACAGTGAGGCAAACTCCTAGCCATTAAGATTATTTATTTGTATTTAAAAAAATTTCTAAAGTTCCCTCTGGCATGTATAAAGCACAGTGAAACAGTATTTTTCAAAAGATTACATTTGTATGTCTTTAAATTAGCAAAAATCCTTATTTTTATAAAAGCAAAATGCATGCTCAAGATAGTATTTTCAAATAGTCAGGTGCAAAGGAATAATTATATTCCCTACCTCTCAGGCTCCTCTCTCCCACTGCTCAGAGGTAGCCATGGTTAATACACGTTGTGTTTCTTTGCAGAAAAAAAGCTCTCTCTTCTCAATCCCTCTCTCTCACTTTCTCGCACACACACTCATTTCACTCACATAAACAAGATCCCATTTTACAAGTCAAAATTCATCTGACAAGTTGCCTCTATTTGTGATTCTTTTCAATGTTTTACCAAAATTAGATGGTACAAAATCTTAGGACTTTTCAAATCCATTCTATTCTGGTAAAGAATATACATGCATTCAGTACAAGAAAAGGAGAAGCATCTGAGGATATATCCTTCAAGCCAAAATATTCCAAAACACAACTGTGAAACCTCAAGAGTAAATCATGTACTCAGTGTATCTCTCAACACTTAATCATGTCTCCCTGCTTACAAGGCCAACAATTTACGTTTTTTCATCAATAATTTAAGTTTTTTCAAATCTCCAAAAGTGAATTATTTTGTTCTTTCCTGTGCTTAAAGTTTTCTGATTTTGAATTAAGTGTAATCAAAATTTAGATGACTCATTTCCAAAAAGTTCAATATAGTTTTAGAATACTTAGGTTGATTTATAAAGTGATTATTATAAGAATCATTTCAAGAATCCTGTGATAATGGCATTAATAAAGATCAAAGGTTAACTGCCATGCTAAATTTTGTGTGTGCTTGTGTGTGTGTGGTGTGTCAATATCAGCTTCAGCAGGAAAAATAATTATGTAATAAGAATCTTTGTAAAATGTAAGAAGTATGGCTTACATTTCACTTGATATCACTGATATTCCTAATTAAGAAGAAGATACTTTTCCTAATTATGGATTTCTTAGTTTAATGAGGACATTACTTTTATCACGATATTACACTTCACCAAATTTGAATTTGTATCATTACTTTAAAAACAAATAACTTGATCTTTAGCTTTGAATTTTTTCAAATGAATTTACAATAAGACGTATAAACAATATCAAATGTATCAAATGTTTTGACACATAATACACTTCTATTTGTAAAGCATTGAAAATTTTACCTGATTTTGGAAGTAAATGGCTTTGAACATCTGATAACACTGGCAGAAAACTTTTTATCATTTAACTCACAATTTTGGCCAACAGAGCTAGAATATTAACCGTGATCACTTTTGTATATGTCCAGGAAAGCTTAGAATTCAAAATGAGCTCAATTAATTTTTTAAAAATCCAGTTATTAGAGCTACATAAGAAGTCATGCTTCTCGGAGGGGTATAGACACCTACTTTCTTCAGGAGCACATGTGATGCCTCTGTCTCTAAACGCAGTCTTTCCCACATAACTACCAACTTCTGAAGCCCCCAGGATGATTCTTCCCTGGGTGGTATCTTCCTGTGGTGGTTCCATAGTGATATCACTCTGGCATTTACAGAGCATGGGAAGCACTTTGAGAAATTTCGTTCCAGTGACACATTTAGTATCAACTTCCTGGAGAAATAGAAATTCTGTCATTAATTTGTCATGAAAAATGCCTTTTATGATTTTCAGCTCATTGTCCCCAAAGTGTTTATTGAAAAATATGCAGGTATAACTGAACAATAACGTGAACCAATAGTAGTAAATTTACACACTCTGCTCCCTGAGATGGTGGCAGAAATTGGAAGTACAAAGTAGTTATCCTGACATTTTCTTTCAGCTACTAATACAAAGACCTTAGAAATGAAAACAGCTGAGGCAAATTAAATGGTTCAGGGTACTAAGCAGGGTAACAAGTATGATCCCCGACCTTCCTGGGCCAAGGGGAACTGAATGCTCTCTAGAACTACAGTGGACACCTGTTGGAATGCCTTGTGATTATACTTATGTTCTTCTTTTAATACAGCTGTCTTAATTTTTGCTTCAGGGAACTGTATTCTTCTGGTCTAAGGCCGTGCATTTTAGGTGGTTATAACCCTATTTGATGACCTCAGTGGTGCTTGGTACCAGGGACAGCCAGTTGGAATACTGAATCCTTTAACCCTACAGATTGGTTCAAAAATAGGAATGTGAATAAGGTCAGGGCAGTTAATGCCCTCTGGTAGGGGAGTGGTTGGTTGGAACTATAGGAAGTCGTGTAGGGCACAAGGGAAGCCAGAACTTCTGGGGGTTGTGTTTGAAGCTCCATGGGAAGAGGCTGCCAAAAATAAAGCCAAAGTAGAGAGAAGTAATAGCTGAGAGCCGGAGTAATAAAAGGCAGAGCAGAGGAAATTAGTTGAATGCTTGGATCCAGCAATTGGTGAAGGCAATTTTTCTTTTGATCACCCCCTTTACCAGGAGCCAATCAATTTCACCACTATTCCTTTTAAAACCAGCTAGAACTGTACTATTATCATGTAAAAACCAACCAACCAAATGCAGTCTGATACAAAGCTAAAGGTGGCTATTTTTGATGTCATCCCTATAAAAATAACCAGGCCACTTAGTTTGTAATTACAGTAGAACTTCTACCCACCTCTCCTAGGCAGAAGAGAGTGGGAGGGCAAGGTTATGTGTGCTCGGTTGGAGTAGCCGAGAAAGACAGTCAATTCAACCATGTGCTAGGACCTGAGTCACAGGACAGGTAAGCAGTAAAACTCACTGTTTCACTATGGTGATTTGTACCCTAAAGGAATGGCTGGATGGTGAGTACTAGCTGTTTAAACAGGATGAGTTTTATTTTTGAAATATAAACTAAAGAAAAAGAAACAGCTGAAAGATATCTTACAAAAGGAAAGGAAGGCAGTGAATAATAATGAAAATAAATGGATGAGCTCTTAGTGGGTTTCAGTTAAGGTGTGCCCAGGTGAATACAGGAGGTGAGGCAGTTGCAAATTTTTTAAACCTGAACTATTGGCTCAGTTAAACAAAAGGTTTGACTTCTTGAGAATATTCTTCTAGAGCAGTGGTTCTCAACCTTCCTAATGCTGTGACCCTTCAATACAGTTCCTCATGATGTGGTGACCCCCCAATCATAAAATTATTTTCATTGCAAAATATTAATTTTATGGTTGGGGGGTCACCACAACATGAGGAACTGTATTAAAGGGTTGTGGCATTAGGAAGGTTGAGAACCACTGGTCTAGATGTTGGGAAAGGAAAAGCAGGAGAGAACTTCCTTGTGGGTGAAAGCAACTTTTCCCACTAAAAGATGAACAGAAAGTAAGATATAATGGAGACAAAGAGTTTTAAAATTCTATTATTTTATTGCTGTGATATTTAAAATAAGGAAATACTGGGACCAATATAAATACTGAAGAAAAGGAAACCACTTAATAAATTATAGAAACTCCTTAGACCAGACTATTAAAACTCATTTTGGGGGAAAAACTAATAATACACTCAATCTATATCATACAGTGTTAAGTACATTGTGTCCAAAATGTGTCAATATGTTTGATTTTCCTGAGAAATGTACATCATTATGTTAAGAGTCAATCTCTGAAAGGTGAGATTATGGGATTATTTTATAATTAGAATTTTTATATATTCCAGACTTTCTACAGTAATAGAAAAACTCAATCTTTAAAAATAAATCTAAAAAAAAAAAAACCTCATGAAGTCTTATACTTAAGTGTCTCCATGGAAGACTGTTTATCTTCTTCAGAGCTCATTCCAAAAGCCTGGTACTGATTCTTGATCTGGTGGGAAGGACGAGAAGTTCAGAATATCTTTAAATGCAAAAGTGACAAATTGAGGCCGTGGTGAGGGTTGGTCAAACAGAGAATGTCTACTTTCTGAGTTATTCACCCTCTAGCTACTCAGAGTGTAGTTCAGGGACCAGCCCCAGCGTGTTCCCCGGGAAGCCAGGTAGAAATGCTGAAATTCCATCCCATTCCAGACCTACCAAGTTGGAACCTGCATTTTAACAAGATCCTCAAGTGATGTGTAAAGCATGACCTTTGGAGACCACTGGTGTAGAACTTTGGGTTGTAGGAATTTTAGGTGGCCTGTTTTATGCTGCCCTCAGGGCTGCTTTGCGGGGGCCAGCACTATAAGTGGGAGAGCCATTTCATTTTTCTGTCTCTATCCACAATTTTTGTTTTTTTAAGTGTAGGTGACCATTTTTCTCAATTCTTTTCTATGGGAAGTGCTTTTCTCCACCCAAAGTTGATAACTTCAGATCATACAGCATGGAAAGTCATGGGGGATAGACAATTTGCAGTCTCATTCCCACGGATCATTTCTCTTTCTGGTTCTCTCCTGCCTTCATAAAGAACTTCATGTGAGGCCACGCAAAGGGACAGAGCTGATTGCAACTTGAGTTGGCTTCCATACTGCGGTGCTGTCTAGTCTCTCGGCCTGGAATTCCAGGGATGCTGTCCCGTGACTTTGTTGGTACAGAAGCATGCCTTTTCTGCTTTGTTTTGTTGGCCCCAACCTGAACACCAGTTGGGTTATATTGGCAGTTGGCATAATAGCCAATTACACCCCTATTTGGCCGAGGATGTGGGTTAAGGAATAAATCAGGGTCTTGATGGGTCAGTTCGTGCCACTCCGGGTTATTAGATGTGTGTCGCTGAGCAAAGTTGTAATCAAAGCCAGTGCAGAGGCCGTGAGGGTCAGGGAGCGTGCCCGTGCCTAATTGCTACGCTGAGCACTAAAGGAAATTTGTAATAAAGGGCCATTAACTACCAGCCTTTCCGATCAGTGAAGCAAGAATATGGAGAAATTATGTTAATTAGCTGACAATTTGAAGGAAAAGCCTCAATGTAAATGTTTTTTTCCACTCTCCATGCCATCTCAAAAAGGAAGGAAAAAAACTGACAAGAAAAAACCCATAGGATAAGCAACCAGTCTAATCTTAAATTAGATATTACAGAATTCACAAAATTTACCTTTTAAAAGGTAAAGAAAAGGATATTTTTTTCTTGATCCCTAAAATGTTCTTCCTGAACAGAGCTTGTATAATCCACCCAATTCCCTTTAAATTGGAATTTGTGTTGAAAGCATTGTTACTGTATTTATTTAAAAATGAACTTATCATGGAAGAAATTAATTCTGTAGATCATCTCGTCAATGATTATATAGCACATAAAACATCTCCCAATCAACTCTCTTCTGTTCTTTCCATCAACATTTTCCCACCTGCCAGCTCCCAAACTCTCTGGAGAAAACATAGATAGAATCTTGCTTTTTGAGCTGGGAGCTCAGCTCCCCTGGGGCAGCCAGGCTATAGCTGGCCAGCTGAAGACTGGGCCAGGCCAGCTCTTGGGGCAGCTGCTGAAACTCTGGGTATCATTTTGTCCTTTGACATATGTGAATAATTGTTCAAGTTACGAGGGACTCCTTTACTAATCTTATTAAAGAATTTCCCAATTTATAATTGTTACTTTTCCCTCTATGTTGATTTATGAATTATAATAGGATTTCTGCCATTAATTAAAATGATAGATTCTTTTCCTGAAACCACAAGAGAAACATTCAAAGCCATGTACGTACCAAGTCTTGTTTTCAATTTTCAGGCTTCATGGTTTGACCTGTTGAATCTCTTCTGTGAACTTCCAGGGGCTCCTGGACCATAGGTGAACAACCTCTGAAGTACTGGAGGATAAATTAACAAAAGAACTTTGGGAAAATTCTTTCTATAAGATTATGGAACAAAGGACAAAAGATGTAGGATAAAGTAAGGACAAATGACGTCAGAAATGCAAACATGTGTATATTAACAGTGCAGAGAGTTCTGAAAACAGAATGGAAGATGCATTCTGCTGGGTTTAACAACAGAGTGGCTGTCAGGGAATCACAGGAGAGAAATACAGGAAGAAACAGGTGTTTGTGGAGGTTAAGGATCACAGAGAAGGTGAAGGTGTGGGGTAGATGACTCTTCACTGAAGGATAGAGAGAAGGAAGCTAGAAACCACCGTAGCGGGGAGTGTGTGGGAGAAGTCAAGGTTCTTATTTCTGTGTTTCTAATGAGCAGAAACTTAAGCATGCACACCAGTTTTGGAGGAAGAGAAGGGAGAGAGTGAGGCTGAAGGTCAAGGTAGGGATAGAGCTTGAGAGAGAAGCAGAGATGTGAAGACAGAGGAGGGAAATCGGTTTGGGCATGCCAGGGAGGAGATACCTTCTACCAAGGAGAACCAGTCCTTCTCAGTTTGCAGATGCCTGATTATGAACACAGGTCATTTTTCTGAGTGCTAGAGGAGACAGGAGGGAAGGTGAGTGAATTTCCACCTGATGACCCATTCTTCTCTTGACTCTGAAAGGGAACTTGTCTATTCTTGGGGGGAATTTGGGGATTAGAGAGTATAGAACAGTGGCAGAGACATTTTAGTAAGCAGGATGCTTTCTTAATTCAGTATTTTTTTTCTGATTCACAGATTTTGATTAGAAGGTAGGAAACTACAGTTGCCCAAGAGAAATTTGATGAGCCAATTTAATCTCTGAAAAACTTTTACTGATAGTGCACATTCTGAGAGCAAAGATACTCATGACCAACATGAGTAAGCAGCCACTTTAGAGTTTGATCTTGAGTTCTCAGGGCCCCTTGGGTCCCACCAGAGCCTTCCCAGGGAAGTCTCTGCAGTGTCCTGGGCAGCCTGCAGCAGCGAGCAAGTCAGGCAGGAAAAACCATGCCCATTCTTTCCTAAAGATGCACAAGAGCGAAAAAAATACAGAGACATAAAATGCACAATTTTACTCTGGTGATAACAAAGCATCAGTAAATCATTTTATTGAATTCATTTAAACCTGAATTCAAACACAGTATTTCAGGAATTATACAACTTTCCTTTAGTTTACAAACCATCCCCTTGGATATTTTTGTTTGGAAATAATTACTTAAAATGATGAAATTAGATCACAGGCCAGGCACACACTTGGTCATATACTCAATACTTTTATTTCCAAGCCTCTGAGAATTTATTTGCCATCTGCTTATTTTGGTAACAAGACTACGTGAAAGCTACTGTAGGGAACAGTTTCTTTCTATGTTTCAATTCAAGCTTTCATGGATAGTAGGCTCAAACAATTCATATTTATGTTGAAAATCACCTAGAGTTGTCCCATAAAATTCAGGAAACCCAGTTAAATGTGAATTTAGATAAATAAGGAATGACTTTTTAGTGCTGTATGCCCCAAATTTTGCATGGGACATCTATGTATACTACAGATAGATCTGCTCTTTATCTTAAATTCTAATTTAATTGACAACCTGTGTTATTTGCTGTGTTATATGAGTACCATAAAATATCAATGCTCACGGTTGGATTTTATGAATCTAGAACTATGGTGAGGAAGTGTTTGCCCCGAGGCACCAGGGCTAAGGCCTACCTACCCAAGTGTTCTCCAGGATGAAGTACAACATTTGAACCAGACTGTTCACCTACTATTCACAATGATCTTTCCTTTTTAAAAGATTCCAGTAGGAGTGAAACACTGAATTGGAAAATTTTGGATTCTTATTTTGTTTCTGTGATTACTGCCAGTATTTATTTGGCCCCTCTCCAACCTGAGATACCGGAGGAAACAGATTTTATCAAGAGAAGAATGCACAGCACCAGCAACAGCAAACATGATTATTTATTCCGATACACTGTGCTACACTAAAGCCAACAGGAATCTGTTAACATGAAGATTCTGTCATTCCAGTCATATGCTCAGTAAGTCTATGACACACAGAGTCATAGAACTGGGAATTTTGATTTTTCAGAATACTTTTTCTTTTAGGTATAGAGTGTAGGCCTTAGAGGAATATGCCCCAGAGGTCACCAATTACTTACAATATTTGGTGCCGATATCTAGGCTGTCACTGCTCTTTGCTACTATTAGATGGGAAGGCAGGTTCCTTTTTCCCGAATGATGATGAGGGAAGGTTATTATTCTGCCTTCTGCATACTCATTCATATTCCTGTTCTGTCTTTCAGTTTGGAGGAACTTGTGTCCCTCTCTTTAACACCCACCCTTCCCCAAACCAAAGCTTTCACCTCTGTTCCCCTATCAACACCTGCTCTCAGAGGAGTACCCCAAATCCCCTTCATTCAGAGGTGTGAGTACTTGATAAAGGGGCACGTGCCAATCTATTTTCAAACTTTTCCCAACAGGTCTAACAAAAGAAGAAAACTCTACTTCTGAGGAAGGTATTCACTAGCAGCTTGGGATGGGGAGCAAGTCACAGGGAGAAAGAGTCTTCCGAGGATTCAGTAGACATCATTCAGGGGCTCCGTATTCTCTCTCCATGAGATGACTGGTTCAAACCCAAGCATCTTCAGTAAAAATGTGTTCAGTATAAACATATGTGCAGCTGATTATATTTTGGACCCGTTCTCCTGCTATTTAATTGGCTGGATCATGGCTGCAGGCTGATGAGCCTACGACCAGGTAGACACAATATGTTCTCACCTAATGTCATTGACAGTCTCTCAGGAACAGTGACTGTAAGTGAAACCACATATAACAGAACCATTTTTTTCTCATCAGTGATAATAATGAAATGACATCAAAATAGATGGTATGATTTGAGGACCAGATGTACATCTGCTCACTTAAAGCCTCAGTTTCCATGAACCTATAGGCAACATTAAGGTTATAAATATCTGCACCCACCTGATGGTGACTTGAGGGGACTTTGGACCATCAACATCCCTGCATGCTCTTGACCTGCATATAATGACTCTAGAGTCACAGAGCTGGAAGAAAACTTAATTTACAAAGAGAAAACTGAGCTTCAGCAATAATAAGTGACTTGTCCAGTTACTACTAGTGACTGAAATAAAAATAAAACATAGGTTTCCAAATTGTCTTATTTAGCTTTCATTTAAAGATTAACCTACTTTTGTATACCTAGACATTTACCAAAAAGCATGACTAGCTTTAAAAGAAAAAAAAATCGAACAGACAAACTCCCCAAAGCACAACTACCTATAAGTGATTTTTAAAACAGTAAGAAAATGTAAAATAAGAATATTTTTCAAAGAAATAAAACAAAATCCTTTAGGCTAATATTTTAGGCTAGTCAGACATGCAACTAATCTTTAACCAGTGCATTTCACTACAGATAATTTTACAATTAAAACTTATCTTTACTCTGAATAAAGAATGGCCAAACTTTGCTAATATAAATTAGAGCCCAGGCACTGGGACTTATGTTTGAAGAAATGTCCAAATTTGTCATTAATTAAGTTGAAATTATTATGGGCTACTTTCCCCCTTTTATTTCGTAATGATTAAGAATGGCATGGTACTCAGGTATGCTGTCTTATGAGTAGATAGCAAGAGGGGGTGCCGGAACCTGCGAGCCTAATTAGAGAATTTTGTAAAGCATTTTGAAAAAGAAAAAGACTATAAAATCCCAAAGATATTGATATTGTCAGTCTTGCTGTTAGTTCTCCTACTGACTTGCTTTGTGGTTTTGAGACAGAAGGGGGAGAGAGAGAGAGAGAGAGAAAGAGCGAGAGAACTATTACTAATTTTGAACATAAGGATAGATATATTTTGCCCCAATTTCCCTGTTTTTTAAATTTTAAATATCCATCTAACTAACAAGCAAGATAGAACAATTTTTTGCATCCTAAATAATGTATCATAGTAGGTTTTTTTTTATTTTTATTTTTTAGCTATATAGTCTGGAAAATTCCAACTCCATTTCACTTAAAACGTTTTTTCCTTAATGCAGATAGGCCATAATTTGTAACCATAAAATGTTCCCTGAGCTGGCCCTTAAAGTATGTTCCAAAAGAATTACAAGATTGCTTATTAAAAATACAGATATCAGAAGTATTATTCTAATACAGGTGTTCCAAGTAGCTAAGTTTGAGAAAGAACGTTCCAGAGACAGCTGCTAAAGTAAAATGCTGAAGGGCAAAGGGCAGGCTGTGTTCTTCTGCTTGCAGGGTACTTGAGGATTCAATGTTTGGACATCAGCGTTGTGCTCATTAGCCACTGGTTTCTAGTCAAATGGTTTAAAAATGGTAATTGTTCTAGAAAAAGGCCTTTTTCCCTTTAAAATTACCCAAACACTAAAAAATGCAGAATTCATTAACACTGTACAGACATCACTGTTGACATTTTTCTCAGGACCCTGAGTTAGCAGATCTGATGTCCACATGGACAGAGAAAGGTCTTCTTCAGATTCTGACTCACTCTCGTAGATGACTTCTAGTTTTTCATAGAGGAAACTAATCCAGTGTTTTCCACTGGAATAAATGTTTGAAACTTCGTATCTTGGTGATGCTGGGCCAGTGGTGTCAATGTATAAAGGCTGCAACTACTCAGCAAATTGCAACAGATGTGCAACACATTTATCCTTAAGGACTGAAAACTCACTTGAGAACTATAAGCACAGCTCCACATTTCAAAGACGGCAAGCTCTTCAGTTTCTAGGGCACCAGACATGGCGCTCAACAGGCGTGGAGTTCACAAGCTGCATGGGAAGCAATTTTGCTTTCACACCTGGTGTTCTTGTGCACCCCTACTAGAGGAATCCAAGTGCACAAGTTGTAATCTTTCCAAGAGCAGTAGGTTGATATCAAAGACTCTTCAGTGGAGCAGGGAATTGTGGCAGGACTTCAAGGAGCAGGATTGCAATTAACTCTTAAGTACAGGTTGAGGGAAGGCCTTGCATGGTTACTGCAGGCTTTGCTTGGCTTCAGAGATGAATGACTCTAAAGCACAGAGCATGCAGAGATGATAGCCTGCCGGGCTGCCGAAAGTGTGTGCAGTGAGAAGAGGGACGGAGAGGACGAGAACGTGTGTGTTGTAATGCGTTTTGAAATATGTCATACAAAATATTTTATACAATGTGAGCAACCAAGGCTTTTTACTTTCTGTTGTACAGAAAAAGGATCAAAGACCTCTTTTTTTTTTTGCAGTTTTTGGCTAGGGCTGGGTTTGAACCACACCACCTCCAGTATATGGGGCTGGTGCCCTACTCCTTTGAGCCACAGGTGCTGCCCCCAAAGCCCTCTCTTTCTTGTGTGAATAAGTGTGTTGGTTGTGAGGAGTGTGAAGACTCTGTGTGTGTGTGTGTGTGTGTGTGTGTGTGTGTACATGAAAGAGAGAGAGAGAGAGAGAGAGAGAGAGGAATGTTTTGGTGGCAAGGTGACTCTGACCCTGTGGAGTTGTAAGTTGGAAGAGAAATTAAGTTAAGGAAAATATTGTTTAATAGGAAATGCATTTCCTCATCTCTCAGCTTTTTGGGGACAGGGGATAATAACAACAACAACAGGAAAAGAAAAACTCAAACACCCAGCGTTTATTCTTCCATGAAGATTCCAATTTGATAAAGAAAGCTTTCCTAAACTCATGGCAGGAACTGAACCCTTTCAGAAAGCCAACTGGATTGCATACAATCAACTCAAATCACGTTCTTACTTAGTGACTGATTAGAAAGGCAACTCAGAAAAGAGAAAAGCTGCTCGGTGGGCATAAATGACAGTGTGTATCACTTTCTCTCACCACTTGCTGTTTGTACCCAGAATGACATCACCCAGTTTGCTGCACTTTTCTCCTGTGGTCTTGTCTTCAGGTGTCTGGCCAGAGTGCAATGTAATTAGGGGTAATGGCTTCGTTTGGAGGTATTTTATCCTTGTGCCGAGGATGTAGCAATAGTCAGTGGGTTTTGATCATTTTCTGGGTTCAGGCTTCTGTTTCTGGCCTTAGCTGGAAATTCCAGGTACAGTCATTCTGTGTTTGAGTGTACAAGGGGATCCATCTTTGCTTCTGCACATGTAGCTCAGAGAAAATGGCTAATGTTGTCATTCACTAACACGTCCAGGCAAGTGAAAACAAAAATAAATCCAATCTACAAGAAAAAATAGGAAATATAAACAAAAAGTTATTTTGTTGGGGGTATAACCATTTATATAGCTTTTTCCCTGAGGGCACCTCCACATCTAGAACTCAACAAGAAAGCTCATTCTTACTGGCTTGAGATGCCCAGAAGATAGAATTCAGGAAATCCATAATATTTGGAAATGAAGGGACAATTCTTAAATAGAAGGGGAAAATAGAGGACGGGAGCTTCAAAATATTTAGCAAATCCTCAGCTGGCACTGGTGCCTTTCTGGGGGACCACTAGAAAACCACTGGAAAGTGGCCGTTACAATGCTGAAGAAACTGAGCCTAGATTTCAGCTATTGTCCACCACATGGGAGACTGAGCCAGAAGTTTGAGTCCTGCCAAGTTAGAGTGGCTTCGTAAATACCTCAGAAAGTCATAGAAATTCCAAAAGGATTATTCTTTAAGGAATAAAGTCTTGGTCTTAGGATTAAGTGATTCTTTTTATTTTTTATTTATTTTTTTTCTTTTCTTATATCTTATTTTATTTCTTTTTTTTTTTTTATTAAATCATAGCTGTGTACATTAATGTGGTCCTGGGGCACCATACACTAGTTTCATAGACCGTTTGACACATTTTCATCACACTGGTTAGCATAGCCTTCCTGGCATTTTCTTAGTTATTGTGCTAAGACATTTACATTCCACATTTACTAAGTTTCAAATATGCCCTTGAATACAGAGTTGCATAAACAAAGTTAAAACCATCCTTTCACAAATACATAGTCATCAGCCAAAAATTTAATTGCCTGCTAGATTAAAAAATTAATAGTCTTCTGAGAAATCTATAGAGTTTTCACAATTCAGAATTTTTAAAGAGTATCATCTACAATTTCAAGTATAAAATGAAAATTACTGGACATGTGAAGAAATATGAAAACATGATCTATATTCAGGAAAAACAGTAGCTAATAGAAATAGACTTTAAGAAGACCAAGATGTTGGGATTAGCAGATAAAACACATTCCAGGGGTTAAAGAAAAAAATAGTCTTAATGAGTGAACAGATGGGGACCATAAATAAAGATACAAAGCCAAAAAAAAAGAAGAATGAAAGAAAAATCTAAAAGTGAAAAGTACAAAATTTGAAATGATAAATTTATTGGATGGGTTTAACAGCTTTAGGAGATTGATACAATCTTCCCTCCACCCCACCCCCAATATATTCCTTGCATAATTGCTTCCAGAATCAAGAACCTAGAACCAAGTAAGGCAATCTGGCCTAGGACCCCAAGGTCTTTCTGTTATTCAAATCTTTAGTTTTTTAACTTCTAGCCAACCTGATTTTTATTCATTGAGTCTAAATGGTTTCATGCAATTGTCCTCACTAGATAACATTTCTGAAGGGTTGCATGCCATATGGAATTGTATATTAAATAATACCTTTGAAAAAACTTTCTTGACTTTTCAATAGTATTTAAGAAATGTGGTTGAATAGAAGAAAATTAACAGAACAGCTATGGCATGTAGTCATATGGAATATGACCGTTGCATTTGTCATTGTACATTCAAATTTTTGCTAATTTTTAAAATCATCATTTACAAGGAAATTTAAAAATACTATTCTATTTAGTAGTTAAATGTATTCAAAATTCAAAATAGAGTGTTAAACCAACCAATGTGATAGGATTATGGGTGTTTGTTTGTTTGTTTTGTTTTAAAATGCTGGATTTTTTTTTAGATAATGTGGGGGTACAAACAACTAGGTTACAAAATTTGAATTTGTTGGGTCAAGTCCCTCTTGTAGTTGTATCCCTCACCTGAAAGATAGTATTGTGTTTTGATGGGACAATTAAAAGTTCAGTATAAGCTGAAATCTAGGAATCTGGGAGTTTACTCATTTGAGCCAAAGATTTCTAATCAGAAAAAATTGACACGGGGGAATGGAAAAGCATTTTACAAGCATTTTTACAATATAAAATAAAGAAAATTTCTGGTTTTAAGTGTTTTTCTTTCATGCTTTTAAATAGTGGTAATGCCTTATATCTTAAACAAGGATATACAAACAGAAGTGTGATTATTAAGAAGCAGAATGCCTTTCAGATGTAAAAATGGTATGCAATTTTTTACTTAACAGATACTGGTAACAGAACAAGATAAAAATTAAAGAAAATGGTTTGATGCCTTAAATAATAGCACGGATGTAATCTGGGCGGTGAGATTAAAAACCATGATGATCCTTTCAGTATTTGAACTAAAAATGAAAGTGCAAAGAATGATTGGAGAAAATGTAAAACTAGTAGGGTTTAAAGTCTTCATTGTCTCTGAAAGTAGGAGAATTAATAACGTGTAGCCAGGTAGTTAGACAACTTGATTCTAATTCTAGTTCTGTTAATAAGTAACTGCATGACCCTAGGCAAGAACCTTACCCACTTTGTGCTTTCTTTTTCTCTTTTATGAAACAAAACAAGTAGATTCAGCACATTATTTCAAGCTCCTTTCAATGTTCTGTGGCTCTAAAGTTTTACAAAAATAGTAATTTTCTAATGGCTTCTGGAGAAGAGTTAATGCACTCTGTCTCTTTGATTTATATGAATATGTGGTCAAGGAGTTCTCTAGTCACCAAAGCAATGAGAATGCATTGGGTTCATTTTCCTCCTGTGTCACTTGCTGCCTCAAAGTTCACAAAGCTTTTCATGACTTGTATATTGCAGTTGAATGCTTCACGTCCTTGGCTTGTACAGACTCGGGCTGAGCCCAGTGCTGAGCGCTCTGATAATCATGTTTCCAGTTTAGACCTACGTTCTCAGTGTCTCTGTGGAAAAATCTTTAATCACAAGCACAGGTGAAACTGACCCTGGGTAGTTTTACATGACATAATTTTGAAAGGGGGAGTTATAAGGAATGGTTTGTGAAGTAACAGACACCGAATAAAAGAAAAATCACAGGTTGTCGCTTTAGCCATTTTGTGACCCTACAGTTCTATTGGCTTATCTTTAAAATTAGAGTCCTAAATCAACTCTTCTTTAAATCCCCTCAGGTCTAACACTATGACAGCCGTGCTCCATTTCAATTTAAGTTGTCAGTTTGGCAATAATTTCCATACTTATATTTAAAATTAAAAACCTAATCCAAATATCAAGCATTTTTGTGAACATCAAATAGAAGCACTCTATCATAAAGGTGACAAAAATAGGGTGACATTATGAAGGGCTTGGCATGGTTTAGTCTGAGTATAACTTTAACAAGCAAAGTTGAGCTCCACGTAGATTTTATACTCTAACCAATTTCAACTGAGATGTTAATATTAAGGTGTCATGGGAAAAGCTGATTAATTCTTTCTTTTTTAAGATGATTTTTAGCGTATCCAAGAAATTTTGTTTCAAAGTGTTTACATTATAACAAAATAACTGGATTAGTCTGGGAAATCAGAAAACTCACTGAGTATGGTATATTTTATGCTTAAATTACATTAGTAACAACATTGGTACTATGAAAACAACCTTTTGCACAGTATCATGTTTTGGGTGGGCTCATACTTTCATGGAGTACTGTATAAAAAGACAGTCAATTATGAGTTTATATTTGAATAATTTTGCAATATCTTCTTTTTTAGCTATTGGTTATGAAGTGCCGTCTCGAATAAGCTGTTTAACTTTCATAGGTATAGATACAGAGATAGAAACCCTATTTACCTTAAATACATTGGGGCAGGATCTCTAGGCTGAAAAATCAGGTTCTTGTAATTAAATCCGTTTTGAGTTGTTGTTGGTCATGGTGTTTTAACTCCAAACCTTTTGCCTACCTAATGTAGGAGTGACTCACTTAGAGGCAATGCAGGAATCAGTTGCACCATTGCAAAATTAGGTTGTGATTCTTCGTTCATGGAAAATCATTATGCAAGTTGAAAAAATGTAATTTGCAGGTGAACAATCATTTCTCGTTGGATGAATATGAGTGTGTCTGGGGAAGTGACACTGGAATTTTCCATTTTATTACCTTGGCTTTTCCCAACATGTTTTTTCTATGCTCTGTGCAAAGGGAGCTTGCCCTTCTCAAACCCATCCATCTACTTTGAATAGGAAAAAATATATTTTCGCTAAATATCAGGATGATAGAAGTAGTAAATATATTTGGTTAGAAATTTCTCTTGTAGAATGCTAGAGATACCTTTAGTCTAATGCTTGAAATGGTATATCCTCACCAAAATGTAGACAGTGGACACAATGTTTATTGATTAGTTCATTACCTCCATGACAACAACTACACTGTTTAAAAGCGAGTTAGATTTCAATTCCTAGGATGAAGCAATCTAGGAGCCCAGACTTGTTTACTGTCTGGCTGAAAACAATTAAATATGCTGTGAAAATATATTAAAAGCATGTTCCAAGTGCCTCAATAATTTGGCAAAAGGGTGCTGGTAACATTCCATTCAAAAGGTGAACACCAACGAAGACTTGCCCTGATAACCTTAAACTTAAATTATTATGGTTGTGTTGGGCTTGAAGGACATCAGACAAAACCCAGGGAACCTCAGTGGGAAACATTTAAAACTCACTCCCAAGAATGACCCTCAGAGTATGTGCTGTCAGTTTAATGAACCAAAAATCAACTCATCCCTCCTCCCACCAATGGGTCTAAAACAAAAGGTGAGGGTATCAAGACTTGGCTAGGAAAAAGAAAACCTACCTTAGAAATTAATTACAGAGAATCCCTCATAGAGGTTTACAACACAAATCTATACTAGTTATTTGTCAAAAAAAAAACCAAAGACTCACAAAACCCCCCAAACCTAAGATGAAACAAAAAAGCCCACCTAAATGGTCCTAGTTTTACACCCTCTCAGGCTCCTTGCAGCTGTAGCAAAACCTCTCTGTAGAAACACACAACTTCTTCTCAACTCATAAAGAATTGTCCAGGTAAATTCCAAAAACATGAGCTCTCAGGCAAAAATTATGAAAGGCTCAGACACAACACCAAGGTACTATGACTATAAGGGAATAGTGATGACACTTAGCGGGAGTGTAAATTGTGCCTCAGATAAGGTCTTAGAAGATGTAAGGTTGTCTTCAGAAGATCATGCAGATCTCTCCTTTTTAAGCTTGTCACGTGCAGAGGAAAGCTTTATTGTATACTTTAAGACACTCAGAGCTCACCTCTATTTCTAAGATGTTTGATAAGTCACCACAATTGCACAGGAAGGAGCCAATATTATTATGAACACTTTCATCTTGTTCTATGGCTCAAGCATAGAACATGTCAGGAAGACTTCAGCATAAACACCTCCTGCTTTCCAATTAGAATTTCTTATTAATACAGACACCTTCATGTTCTGGGAGAGTATCTTTTTCTTTGCCTCCCTCTCTCCCTCTCCCTATTCTTTCCCTCCCATTTTTACCTTTCTTTCTTTCCACCAAGTTTTGTTTAAATTGTTATAATATGTAAAAATATCAAAATATTGAAGAACAGTGGGAGTGTCCAAAGACTCCTCTGATCTGCTCCCCATAAATGATTTTCCTCAGTGCCTTTGACATGTAGGGCTCAGTGGTACTGACTCGGAGAACACTAGTGTGGGAGAAGCCATATCGTAAAGGAAATAAATATGTAACTAAGATACACTCACGTGAGAAGTCTCAAGAAATATTGAAAGTGAACAAGAGACATAGGGCTCTGCTCAATCAGGCAAGTGGAGAACAGATAGAGGTAAGTTTATTTATAATCAAACACATGATCGGTACAGATAGAATGTTCAGTATTCTAGTATTTGATTTACATAAGCTCCTTTTTTTTTAAAATTAATTAGGGTTGATCATGTAGAAAGGGAATGGAGTGTTGTGGAGAAGGAAGCTTAGTATCAAAACATCTGGTTAGACATATGTAAACCTCTGCTCTGTGGACCCAGTTGAATTAAACACCTGTCTAAGTTTCCCAGTCGTTAAATGGAAGCTAAGAGCCATGCTCACCTCAGAGAGAAGTTCAGGACATTATATGAGATGACATATTAGAAAGTCATTTGTAAATCATGGTATCAGAGGGTGTAGAATAGATTTTTTTCTAATATTCCTTTTATCCTTCCTAGAAACTTGGAAGAAAGGCAGTGGATAAATTTCTCTTTTTCTCGACTATGTATTGAAAGTTAAGATTCCAAGTTATAATGTCTTTAAAATTTAAGAAATCCTCATTCAACATAGGGCCCCACACTAAAGGCAAACATATTAATGGAAAGGTATGCATGTTTCACCATGACAGAAGCCCACATGGGAATCCATCCTCCTTTATTTTTGCCCTGGTGCCCACCTTCTGAACTGCCACATGCATGGAGTTTTTCTTTAGCTGGTGGAAACCAGCAGGGTTCTCTGAAAATGATTTATAAACATATTGTGGCTGTTTCAAAACTAGGGCAACTGATATCTTGGGCTTCATCTGCTTAGTATTTTAGCCCTGATCCTGATGCTGGTGCTCATGTGTTAAAGACTGGCCTTGGGCCTTCTGAATGCCAGCGTACAAGGATGGATGGCCTCAGGTCCTTCACCGCAAATATTAATGCTAAAAACGATGATTTTTTTGTACTAGATATACTGGAATTGAAAACAGCAGGAAGGTATAAACAAGATGTATCTACTCTTTTTTTTTGTTTGTTTGTTTGAGATTGAGAAGTTTTGAAATGCAAATAAAAAAGATGAAGGGGATGTTACAAGTTGAAATGTTGGAAACTCACTCTCCCGAGTCTCGGAGGAGACCCTCATTGGTAAGATGCACTTGATCTTTTTTTTTTTAAATAAGGCTCAAGGGAATTTAAAACTATATAAAAATTCTCTAAGGAAAATAGCTCCTCAGATAGCAACTTTGATTTTTAAATGACTTTAGGTGAAGTTGTTGAAAGAATATTTCTGTTTTTTTAAATAAAAAGTGGATGAATATTTCATTAAAGATTAGCAAATAGAATGCTGATTTTTTTCCTACTGAATTTTAATATTGTTTGTACTTTGAGTCTAAATGTGTGAAAACAGCTAAGCGATTTACAAATTTCTAGATTAAATAGATGTTATATGCAAAACATATTTTTCTTTTTCTCTATACCAAATTCATCCAATAATATCCACATTTGTGTTATCCATGTTCTGACAAATTGTTGATGCTTGAGAATTACATTACTTGCAAAAGCAGATACAAAATGTGTATTTTCTATTTTTCACTCGAATTTTATTGTACTTTAAAAAATAATCCTTTAGGGTGGCGCCTGTGGCTCAAGCAGTAGGGCGCTGGTCCCATATGCCAGAGGTGGCAGGTTCAAACCGAGCCCCGGCCAAAAAGAAAAAAAAAAAAAAAGTAAAAAATAATCCTTTAACATATGAGTATACAATAATGTTCAACTGGCAACTTTTCATTTGAATATTGGGGAAAAAGTCAATTTATGATATTTTAAAACTGCGACTCTCTTCCTAAGTTAATTCTATTACACTTTAAATTGACAAAAATAACATACACAAAAAGATAAAAACTGAAAACTGTATCTGAATTTTTTTTCAATGAAATATTTGAAAGTAGTAACAATTGCCTACTAGTACCTGGCTTTTATAACCTTAATCCACGCTTAAATAAATAAATAAACAAATAAAGTAAGAATGTCTCTGTAAACATGTAAGATTTAATCTCCTTTTAGTTTTCTTTAGCCATTTAACTCTGAAGTCATCTAGGAGGCAAGGCAGGAAATTCCTAGCTAAATGCAGGTTGAGTCTTCATTTGAGCAATTTTGAAACTATTTTGTTAACATTCACTGAGGACGAATTATATCTTATCATTCACTTATCACCTACCTCCACTTGTTCTAGCATTAACATGAATAATTTTATTTTGATTTTTTTCTGTTACATCATTGACTCATATTCAAATTTCCTTTCCAATACGTTGTTCATTTGAAAGGCAATTTTTTCTGCAATGAAATCCAATGTATGCTAAGTGAGGAAAATTTGGTTCTCTCTTTTTTGGAGGTTGGAATCAGGCATCGTTACGACTTTTCCACTCATTAGAACATTCTTTCTGGGCTAAGCTTGTGATACACGTTTGTTTTCCTTTAAAGTTGAAATTTGCAAACTGGTTCCTGCATCTCACATCAATGAACAGATTCACTGTCACAGAAAGTCTGACTTCTTAGCAACAGTTTCCCTCATTTACATCGTTTCTTTCATTCAACTGGGTGTAGACTTCTTTGCTTTCCAAATATCGGGATACATTTTTAGACAGTCACAAACCCATGGTCTCATTCTGCATAGAAGCTTATTCTCACATAGTTACTTGGGGTAAGAGTCTAACTTGGAAATTGGCTTGATGTCTTGCAAGTGTCACGTAGTGTCAGGGTTGAATGGGGTGCTCAACATCATCTGGTACAAGGGGCATAAACAAAAAGCCAGGCTATGTGGAACTGTGTATGTGGAGGTGGCTGGCTGTGAGGAAGAAGAAGAGGGGTCCAGGGGCTGAAAGAGAGTCCAGGCCCAGGGAATGCTCTTCAAATTCAGATAATAAACCATCTTTGTTGGCTCCTTCAGTTTACCTGTCACTGGGGAGAAAAATGACACGCCCGAGATCACACTTTTCTTAGCACCCAAATTGAGCCATGTCTTTCTGCTCTTAATGCTCTTTTTGAGGCCGATGGTGAGTTCAGTGCATACTCAGAAATTCCCGTGGCACTGCCAGAGTGCAGGTGGATGATTTAATATTTCCAGATAAAAAGGAAGGAGGGAGAATGTACTGAATAGGGTAGTGAATTAGTCCTTAATATTCAGTGGGATTTCTCTCTGGGGCATTAAGACTTAGACTTCGTTTTCTCATTTACAAATATAGCCACAGATACAGTAAATTGAAAACAATAGACATTTAAACACAAAATATTTCCAAAATGGTTGTGGAGTAAATAAGCCCATTCTCTCATATAATTCAGATGTAATTTGCTATAAAAGGTAAAATTTAGGAACTTAAATTAACACATTATTTACAGCACAAAAATTTCGTTCATTTTTAGAACTTCACAAAGATATATAAACTATGCATTAAAACACCAATTATTTTTAGTTTATTTCAAGGAAGATAGCTTTTGCCACTGTGGTCATCAGCTCCTATGTGGACAAAGCCTCAAGGGATTATACAAAATCTGAGGTGTTAGAAAATAGCACCTATTGGTAGTTGGTAATATGAAATTCCCCCTCAATGTATATAGTCACATAAGTCATTTAGCTGGGGTACTGCTTTGCTTTAAAAACAAAAATCTCTCAAACTCTCCACTTAGGAAAATAAAATATCTAAAGGAAATGTCTCAGCTGTTAAATTTCTACCGAGGTTAAAAAGAATAAAGGAGGGGGAAAAAAAAAAAACCTGTGATCACCTGGCAAGAACCACCATAGAGCGCTCACTTTGATGAAAGTTTATGGCCCTGAAAGGCTGCCTTCCTCAGCTCAGCTTGGTCTTAAGCAAATCTCCGGGAATAAGACAAGAGATGAGATTTGTAATGGCTCCAAGGCCATGATGAGTCACGAAACGCGATCTTTCAAATTTGGTTATGTAGCATAAAAGAAAGATGGTCACACAGCAGATGTAGAGTGTCCTTCACCGGGCAGGTCCCTGTCCGGTCTCCAGGATGCCCTCCGAGAAATGGCACCCAGAAAAATGGCAAACCCAACTCACTCTGCTCATATGTCTACCTCGCATGTGGTCATGTAATCGTATTACCAAGACTGGCTTAAAAATAAACAACAAAATCAACCCATTGCAATAAAGGGAGCACTATAGCCTAAGATGGCTTTATAGGAACCTAGAAATGGAACAGAACTCAGCCATGGACACAGCAGAGTCCCGAACTGAGCAGGGATCTCTTCAGAAGGAGGAAGAACCTCTCTGGGAGGAGTTCTGAACCGGGAAAAACAAACAAACATAAACCAACTGAGTGTTGGCATCTCCACACGATGGTTATGATAGGAATGTGTCCAACCAGCTGCCAAGGTCATGTCTCCAGATATTTCAAGCCTATTCCGTCAGGTGGATTTTTCTCACCAATGTACTGAGGCTTGGACAAGCTTTGTTTCTTCTTACTCCTAAAACTTTTGAACCAAACTCTGTGTGAGTAGGAGGCAGTGGCTTTACCTTTGAAACAGAATATAAGTTTAAAGCACCCAGCATAGTGCCTAGTGTCCAGCAATAATACTGATGCTAGTATTTCCATATTGCCATTTTTTTTAATAGTCTGGATGGGGAAAAGGAGAAGCACAGATAGAGCTTATTAGAGTTAAGGTCAAACTTCTGAAAATGACCTTTTTTTTCTTTTTCAGCTCCATTTCAGTAAAAAAATTAAAAGACGACACTGTCCTATTCTATTAAATTACCTCGCATATATAAGGTAATCATTTACATTCATAGTTCTAAAACTTCTTAAATTAATTTTACAAACTAGTGTAGTCTCCCAGCTTCAAAGTTGAAGTCAGTTTTAATAAACTGAAATGAAATTATGTTGTAGCAAAGTCCAAGATCATACTCAGTATTCTACTTAACTGTAGTTTGCTACTAATTCTCACACTGCTAACGGAATTGAGAAACGTGATGTAAACTAATAAACACATTTGCAATTGTCAACATTTTTTTAAACCTATCAGTAAACTATACTGACCTAGTAGTAGCTATGTCAAAAAACGAAACAAAACACAACACATAATTATTTCAAATATCAGTGTTGAGATACATGAGCAAGATTACTTAAGTAGTTGCAATTTTCTGTTTCACATCTAGGTAATATTTTTGTTTTGGTATTTCACATATTTCTGAACTGAATCACATTTTCAGTGATGTTGTTTCCAAAAGCCAAACCCTTTTACAGATTTTTTTTTTTTGAGACAGAGTCTCACTATGTTGCCCTCAGTAGAGTGCTGTAGTGTCACAGCTCACAGCAACTTCAAACTCTAGAGTTTAAGTGATTCTCTTGCTTCAGCCTCCCAAGTAGCTGGGACTACAGGCACCGCCACAATGCCCGGCTATTTTTTTGTTGTAGTTGTCATTGTTCAGCAAGCCTGGGCCAGGTTCGAACCCACCAGCTCCAGTATATGTGGGCAGCGCCCTAACTGCTGAGCTACACGTGCTGAGATGAAAAGTATTTTGTATTTTAAAAAAATTAACGTGTATTTAAGAAAAAAAATTATCTTTATTTTATTATGGCCTCATCCAAATATATTTTCAGAATTAAGTCCAAGACTGGTAAAATTTTTTTTTGTTTTTTACAAAAAATAGAAAGAAATTTTCCAGAAATAGAAAGTTAGATTTTGCGAAATAACAAATTTATCACATAAAAAAGGGAAGAAGATTTGGTTGAACTTCAGAAACTGTGAGGTACGTGTCCTACTTATCTTTCTTAAACCAAGTGTGCTAAATAAATACACATATATTTTGGCCCTGAATATCTGACAGTTTGTGTCTGTAAATAAAGGCGTTTTAAAATTACGGTATTTACAAAGTTGTTTCTTTTTCGCTTATCTGTCAGGAATCAAATGTAATGTTCTTCTTGCTCCACTGGATAGCATCCAAAGCAACAAAGCCGTAGAAAGGAATTTCCCTTCCCTTTCTGGTTGAGGTGACAGTGACCTCATCAGCTCCAGCAGGAGATCCTGAGAGCTCCACAACCAGCTGTTTCCAAGAGGAAAAAAAAATTAATTTTATATCACTGCATAGTCATCTCTTTTTTTTTTTTTTACTTATTTCACATTTGTACTTTTACAAAATTAAAGATCTGACTTTGAATTCAACAGTCATTATCACGTCTATTTCACAAGACAGTGTAAGTCGCGGGAAAACATCCTGGCTGGTATTTATGCATAAGAACTGGGTTCGCCTTTTCCAGTTTTTGTATGGCGACGTAAAGGTACAGGCCACTGAAAAGCAGGTCTTCTTTTATCTATGAAATATTCTGTGTCCGTCTTGACGTACTCGGAAGTTCTCATAATCTAAGTAAAAATAGTATCTGTTCAGAGGAAGACGATCAGTGAGTTTTGTTTATATGCTCTCTACCCCAGGGGGTAACACTGGATGAATGGAAAAGGAGTGGAGAAAAACACACGGTACAAATATAGAAGACACAGTTGAGGTGGGAGCAGAGAAGGGCACCACAGTTACTTCCATAACACGGAAGAGGTCTTTCTCCCACCATCTTTCACATTAATCACTTAGTAGAAATTCCTTTCAACATATTAATTGAATATCTAAGAGTGGAAAAATGAGATATTACTTATTTGATGATGGAATTTGCCTCATTTTTAAGTGATGAGGAAAACTAAGAATTAAATTCTGTTCCTCTGAGTTCATAGTTAAGGAATCCAACAGTGGGGTTTGAACACTTTCATGAGCTGATCTGTTCAAGACCCCACTGTTGAAGCTGTGGTGACTGCAACTTGATTTTTGCACAACCTCTATCTTACTCAGCATATAGGGAAAGTTACTAAATAAAATGGTAAAATGAAATTTCACTTCTCTATTAAGTAAGAGAAGAGTTGATTCCAACATTTTGAAAACAGAAAAATGTTTCTACACCTTCAGCTGTCCTCAAAACATCAATCATTCTAACCAACTGGAGTAGGCTTTTTCCCAGTTACTTGGGCCTAGAAAAATCTCCCAGGCCCACTTATGCTTTGGCAATCACCATGCAGCTGGGTCCCCACGCTCTACCTAACTCCACATAGAAGATATTTCTGAAAACTCCTTTGTGCAAGCGAATTTTTATATCTGGGACGATGTGCTTTATGCAATAAGCAAACAGCTTAGAAATGATAAAAGGCTTCCTCAATATTTATTAGAGGCTCATCAGAGCCATCTGACAGTGCTTAAAATTGAAGTCATGGGTGAAAAGTGGAGAAAGAAAACTTCTGAATAATTCTTGATCCCTGCCTGTAAAAAGTCATATGAATTTGACTCTCAGAGGGTCTCAAATACAGGGAAACAGCTGTGTTAGTGCCCTCCAGGCCGCAGAGGAGTTAACATTTCTGTGTTCTCCGGGAAGGGTGATGAAGTATGCAACTTAGGGAAAGTAACTTCTGTTTATTTTTGTGTGTGGGCATCATTTAGAATGTGGAGCAGAGATAATAGCTCCTGCTTGAAAATCACTTTGGAAACTCACATATACATAGGCAGCAGAATTGCATTAGTAGGATGTAGGTTTTGGTAAATGTACTGTAAGCGATTATAAATAAGTGATCCTATGAAAGTACACAAATAAATCCTCTTCCACAGGGAACTTCTATGTATGTTCACTAAAATGCAATCCCCTAACCTGTTACCTTCACGTTGGGCAGCTTTTCTTTTAACTCTGGAACTTATTTAAATCTACTGACCTTTGTTTTTGAGAAGAGCACTAATTTATTTACATGTCTTGGCTATAAAAACATCACAAACGTAAAAGTCAATTTTTTATGCTGTCTACAGTATAAAAAAAGCAATAATTACAATTTATAAATCAAAAATAAGGAAACCAAAAGATGTTACTATTTGCAGTTCTGATTTTATTTTCTTAAAAAAGTTGTTTACATTTACTGCACTGAGTTTATAATTTCTTTCTAAAATTTTTCACAATTAAACAAAGTAAATAAACGGCTATTAATAGATAGTGGCATATGTTTAAAGTAATTCTTCACATTTAAATGGTGAGCATATGAAAGAAAACTATTTTGTATTAACTCTCTTAGGAATTTATGGCTTGTATCATTTTCATTAAATATAAATTAAAATATCATATGATATATATTTTACATATACTAATGTTTTGGGAAAATAATTGAGTGTAGATTTAAATTCTTCAATTAATGACAATTAAGGTTATGGGGGGGGAGCAGAAAGAGGGATGGAGGGAGGGGTGGGGCCTTGGTGTGTGTCACACTTTAAGGGGGCAAGACATGATTGCAAGAGGGACTTTACCTAACAATTGCAATCAGTGTAACCTGGCTTATTGTACCCTCAATGAATCCCCAACAATAAAAAAAATAAATAAATAAATTCTTCAAATGATAGTTGTCAAGGATCTCAACCTTAAAACTAAAGAATTATTTCTATTTTACTTTTTGTTTATTTTTATGTGTCTTTCTTGGATTAAATTGCATTATCCTTACTCTTTGCTAGAAGTATTGAAGATGTTTATATTCCTTGATTAAAAATTATGGCCTTGCATTTCATGAATAACATAAACTCGGATATTTATGCTTTTGGGGATTTGATTTCTTTTTTCCTACAATGAGGTCATTTCTTTAGCGGGAAGACATCTGTGAAGCTGGTCTCAGGTAAGATTTCTAATTTTTCTCTAAGCTGACATTTCCCAATGGGCACTAATAATCTATCATTTGCCATGGGAACCTATCATTTTTTTTGATGAACTTTTCCAAAGCAAAAACCTATCCTCCCAAAACTAATACAAGCTAAGATTTATTTATTGGGTATTTACTAAGTGTGCGTACTGTGCTCAATACCTTATGTAGACTCTTTTGCCAAATCTTTGCATACAATCTACCAGGCTTTAACATGTGTGATATTCACTTTAGTGAAGAGGAAACAAAGCCATACAGAATTTAAATGATTTGTCCAAGGTTTTGCAGCCAATATGTAGAAAAGCATCTTAGCCTGTTGCCCTATCATATAATGTTAAAGCAGAATTCCATATGACATTAGAGATGTCCCACACAGCAGTTCTAGAAGACAGCAGTCCCGGGCTTTTTGCCTCACCAGGGACTGGTTGAGGCAGATGAGACAGGAGGTGGAGCAGGCGGGGATGGAGGGAGCGGCTGTAAACAGAGATGGGGCTTTGCCTCTTGCTTCCCTCCTGCTGGGCACCCGATTTCTAACATGTATCAGGGATTAATCTAACTGCTGTAATTAGTCAAAGAAACACTTTTAAAATAAATAATTTGATCTGTATGGAACATCTAAAGGTAGAAGAATGGCTATTCCTTAGCAAGGAAGGAAATTTTAATAGTTAATCTCTCGGGGATGAACACTTTATTTTAATGAAGATGACGAATTTTTCTTCCAGGTTTTGGTTCCTAGAGATAAGTGGTGATTATCTGAGTTTCCAAAAATGTGGTTGAAATGAGTATGTTTTGTGTCTTACGGTGGAGGCGTGAGGGTCATCAGCCCTCTGAGCTGGTTTCATGGGCCGTCTGTGCCAATATACTCAAGAGAGCAGATACTTCTAAAAAGGCTTACGATAAGCTTTGGTTCATGAATTTGATAATATTTCTTATAGCTGTTACATACCACTAAAAATAAGTGGCTAAAAGATGTAAAAATCTTGTGAAGAACGTGTGTACAGAGGGATGCATTCTATCGAGTCTCTTCACCTAGTTTATTTCCCTGTAATCTGCTCTCCATCCTGTTTCCAGCCTAAATAGCTAATCAGATTATATGCCTTTGTTTTAAATTCTTTATTTGTTCCTAATTCATTTCAGCATAAAGTTTAGACTTCACGATGGCTTTAATAGTCTCGTCTCGCCAATCATTCATCATATGTTCACACAGTCTAGTCCAGCCCTACCCTTTGGATGTGTTGTTTTGAATGCCAGGTTCTCCCAGCTGCCCATTGCTTAAAATAAACTTCTTTACCATTGTGACTCTCTCAAGATCTAGTTCAAGGATCACCACCTTTTGGAACTTATTTGACAAAGTTGAGAATTCTCTTCAGAATATTTTCTCTAAGTTTCCTTAATATTTGGGGTATATTTTAAGTATAAATGTATCACCAAATTTGTGATTATGACAAAGTTAAGAATTCTCCTCAGAGTATTTTCTCTAAGTTTCCTTAATATTTGGGGTATATTTTAAATATAAAGTATCACCAAATTTGTAATTACAGTTTTACTTCTCTATCCTTAAAATATTCAGATGAGAATAGGGGCTCTGTTCTAGTATTGACTGAACGATGGAAAATATATTCCATTCCATGACTTTTCAAATATTGTATAGGTCCCATACGTATATACTACTCACAAGAATGAGATTCCATTGAATTTAATGCATGTTATTGAATGCATTTTATTGAATTTTATTTCCATTGAATTTAATGCATCCTTTAAAGCAATTCTGATAGTTTTTTGTCTACTTAGCATAATTTTAATATGTAATAGTACTCGGTAAATATTTAATGACTGTGTAATAAATGTTTCCACGTGAATAAACAAAAAAGCAAAATTATTTGTCATTTGTTCCCTTTAAAAGATTTTTAACATTAGAAAAAAAGCCTGAACAGAGTTTCAGTAAGGCAGCTACATGATTCTATGTCATATTAACAAATAGCAAATATACATGGCAGGAAAAATATTATCCAACCTGAGTTTTGCTGATAGCCACTTACTCTCTTCCCCCTTTATGTACTAATTCAAGTTTAAATTAAAGACATATTCCACCCACTTAGTAGGTGTCTCTCCATGTAAAGCATTGCTGCAGAGTCTGCTGCCTATGACCCTCATAGAAGATTTTACTATGAAATTGGAGGGCATTTTGCTCCTTCAATAGATGCCATATTGGGGGGTGGGCATACCTCAAAAATTTCAGGGGCTAAAGTCCAATCTATTAATTCCCTCAGCATGACAGCAGCAAACAGGTTTTCAAGGGCTTCCACATGAAATTATAGACCCACATCTCTAGGTCTATAATTTCATCAGCAGGAAGTACCTTTTTGCAAACCTCACTGCTGGTCTGATAAAGCCACTGATTCTGCTGCTGTGGATAAACTCTTTACATTAAAGTCTTCAACCTTCAACAGTTTTCAATTCCAAGCAAAATCTGACAATTTTATTTTCTGTGTGCTTCTCATTTACCCAGAGTAATATGCTGTCCTTTCCTGCGGCCTATCAGGTTACCTCAGCGCATGATGGTGAGAAAAATTTCCGAGGTTCATTTTCCAGAACACCAGCTGCTTCACACGGCTGCATCGAGACTCTCCTCTCCCCAAACTGATAATGCAGGCACCTTGCCATTTCATCCATGGCAGTTAGGAGAATCTTGAACGGATGGCTAACTTGCAGTCAAACTTTCTCTCTCGTCTGATAGATTTCCAAAATAACTGCCCTGGCAGGCTTTTCTAGGACTTTGAGGATAGAAGGATGAAAACGACAGCAGAGAGAAACACTCAAAATGTTTCTGATTCAGAGTTGTTGATAAAAAAGAGATTAAGAAGAGAGATTCAGGGTTTGGTTAAAAAGCATGGATGGTTTTTGTGTTAGCTGCAGTTTTTGTTGTTGTTTTTGTTTTTCAGAGTAGAAGCTGTGGCCAAACTGTATTTGCAAAGAACAGGGTTGAGTTAATCAGTGGTTTTCTGTGCATTTGTACAGGCAGGCTCTGCTAGAAACCATGATGTCCTTCCAGCCAGTCCCAATGGGCCTATTCACTCTTACCGGAGAGTGCAGGAAGGTGGGTCCCAACATTAGGTGTAAGAAGAACTGTGATGCAGTGGTAAGTTTTGAGATCGACCTCTGGAGTCTGACTCAGCCGCCAGAGGTCCTGCAGAGCAATCAAGCATCCATCACCATAGGATACGTCGGAGATCCAGTGTGGATACAACTATAAGGGAGGTGGGCGTGGGGAGGAGACTTGCCTACATCTGCTCCACTTACGAACAGGGGTTTCTGCAGAAGGCGGCAGTGAAGTGCTGCTAGACAGGGTAGACCAGCAGTTCATTTGCCTTATTTGTGTTATGAGTATCCTTTAAGCGAAATAGTGGCCACAAATAAGATTTGGGGGTGGTGGTGAGAACGTCTGTGGTGTTCATCCCTATCTCAATGCTGCAGGCTCGCAGACGCCCAGTGTCACATGCAGAAAACCTGCTCGGGGTTATACAGTGGCTCGGGGACTGGGCACTTGCGTGTGTCTGAAGTCAGCCTTCCACCCCTTCCGTGCTGAAGGGGACAATGTGGGAGAGGATATTCCAAGCCCAGTACTGGGGTGCTCCTGACATTTCAAGTCGGCTGCTTTAAATACCAGGGATCTGTCAGGTCCCAGTGTGACTTTAGATTGGGAAGGGCTGATCACTTGTCATTTGATCGCTTTTGTCATTTGCTTTGAACCCCCCAATAGACAGGCATTTGACTAGGCAGTCTGACAGTATTTGCATCAAAAATGCACATCAGAGTTGGTCTGGTTCTTGCGGTGAAGACCAAGGAGGGTACATTGGGGCTGGCAGTCAGGTTGGAGAACTCGTCAATAATTACCGCCTGTTCCTTCACCCACCTGTGACTAACTCAACACTCCACATGACTCTTCACATACAGACGTCACATCAGTTAGCGCAGAGCTGTTCACCAGAGCTTTCTCCCTGCTCCCGACCATGAGTTTGTTCTTTTTTTTTCTGTTCCAAGACGGAACATGCACAGTTAGACATGCAAAAAACAAAACAGCTTTTTAATAAATTTTGTAGTGGAAAAGGACTTTATAGCCATCAGGGTTGAAGAACTTAAAAAGTAAAACTGTATTCAGTTAAGGCTGGTAAAAAAGCAAACACGCAGGAATGGCTTAACTTTAGGGAGCAATGTGAGATTTCAAAAAGTAAAACTGTTATGTTCAAAGCCCTAGAGAAAAAAGCATTAGGCTGCCAACGACCGTGAGTCCAGGTGACCTGGTGTTTGGATTCTCAGGACACTCTGAGAACTTTCTTAGAATGTATTTATTAAACAGGACACATAATAGACTCATTCCACATTTTTACTACTAAAGAGAGGAAATAATGTACATACTTTTAGGTCTTCAGAAAACAGCCTTAAGTAAATAAAAAAAATTCCCTCTTTCTGTTAAGTCCTTGTATTGCTACCTTATTTATTTTTCTTCTGTGTTTTTCCTAAATGTAGCAATAAGGGAAAAATGGGGGAAGGCATGTGTCTAGAGGGTAATGCTGGATCTTTGAAATTGTCACAGAGGGACTGAACAGTAAGATTTCAGTTTACAGGCTACTTCTAAATTTCTTGAAGAATATTTACTTCTTTTTGGAAAAATCTATTCTTATTGCCTAAAGTTAAATAGAATTAAATGGCTCAAAAAAATTCCGCTGTATCTCATGGCAAGATATGATCGGTGGCAAACTTATAGTATTTGTTTGCTACATCTCTGGCAAAATAATCATAACAAAACCTACCAGATCTAAAAAGGAAAAGTGCAGTTCTCCTTACACAACCCAGCAACAGTCCTGCCCCGAATGGCTCTAGACCAAAGGGATTTAGGAGGGAATGAATCTAACTAGGTCATTTTTATTTTTTTTTTAAGGACAATAAACAATTAAGCTGAGAAAGAAATTCCACATTTCACCAATGAAGAAACTGAAGCCCAGGGTGACTGAGGGACTTGCTGAAGTCTCATTCCTAAGGTGGGGTAGAATTGAGGGACATCAAACACTGTGATTGTCACTGTTTGTTTCTAAACAATTGCATGTGAGTCACATATAAATCATATAAATACGTACAAACAAATATATATTTTTTATAATTGGGATTCTAATTTATGTGAAACACATATCAATCATATAAATACATACAAACAAATACATTTTTTTATAATTGAGATTCTAGAATCCCAATTATAATGCCAGTTATACACACCCACACTGCCAGTATGGCAGTATTTATTTTTAAAAGCCTAAGAATCGATTTCAACCTGGATTTCTCTTTTATGTACAGAAGATGCCATAAACAAAAGCTAAGCACATTTTAAGGAAGGAAAAATCTATGAAAATTGCAGTACTCATGTCTTGATAACCTTTGTTATGTATTGTATCTTGTATCTCTTATAATTGGAAAAGTCGAATGTGACTTCAATATTATAATGACAGATTTTTCCTTCCTTCAAATGCGCACACCCCTTTGGGGCCCCTCTGTGCGTAAGAAATGTGCATAGAAACACAAGATTCACATAGGATGTGAGGCTGTTACTTCTTTACTCCTCTCGAGAGGGAGAAACTAGGCTGGTGCTCAGGGAAGAAAAGATGATTTGTGAAAAATCTTTCTGAGTTGGTTTCAGAAATGATTGCGGTGGTAAAGATGATAGATAGAGAAGATGGGTTTGAAGACCTGTGGGCAGATGACTGTCATAGTGAATATTCATATCAAATCATTTCATTCAAACCCGTGACATCCTTCGTGTCTGCTGCTCCGCCCAGGCACCGTTGTGTCACGGACTTATTGTGAAACAATAATTTTTCAGACATACTTACCACGAAAGGCGGAGGTCTTACATTCCGTGGGGCACAGCACGCAAGTAAGAAGGATGCACTTTTCTTGTTTAAAGCCTAGGTGAAACAAATAATTCACAGCAATGATTTCAAAATGCAAGACATAGAAGCATGAGAAGCCTTACTAGCCCCAGCAAAGGGTTTTACAATTCATCGAATGAAAATCATAATTTGACTTTTCGACAGTCAGTTGCCCTTGCTTTTTTTTTTTTTTCAAGTTCAGTTATTGTTGAGCTTACTCCAGTTATCTCCTTTTGCCAAGTACAGACAGCAACATTTAAAGCCACAGCAGAGAGAAAAATAGATTTGAAGCTTAGCCAGGGCCACTTTGGATATTTCCAGAAAAATAAATACAAACTTTATTTTAGTTTGATGGGGTAAGGGAGGCATGCTCAAAGATAAGTAAATGCATTTTCATGACAACTATAATGGCCTGGCATAGCAGCAGACTTTGGGATTTCAGAAGTTAGTAAGAGATGTAACTATTCTCTTTGCCTTTTACCTCCCATTCTTTCTTTTAAAAATGGAAAGGAAAATGGAGAAAGAATAAATCTCCTTGGAGTGCAAAAGGATGAGCATCTAGAAAAATTAATCTAACGACGCAGTTCGCCCTGAGAATCACTATGAGGCTAGATGACAGTTTTGACAAAGTGGCTACAATTAAAATACACTTGGTCCAGGACCTTCTGAACACTGGATGCATTTGTCTACACTGCCTTCATTTTCATTTAAGGTTTTTGAGAAAGAACAGAAGGGCAGACAAACAAACTCTGAACACCTTCCCAATTTTTGGATAAAATTTCACTTAATGCAATTGTGGCGCCAGTACTAGGGATAGGATGGTACGGTTCAAAATATGTTTATATAACATGACCACATGCCTCTGAGATCTTTTACATTCTTTCCTGAGAGCTTCAGTCCCTCAATGCTCACTCATCCAAAACCCTTTATATTCTCAAATATCTCAGTTGGTTTCATTGTAAAAGCTGAGCTTTGACCAGAAGGAAGGAATAAAATAGATGCAGATTTCAAAGTTCTTATTTTTCCCCCTCGACTCTTAAAGAGTAAAGTGGAGAGATGTTAACACATTAGTCGTGTTATTTCAAAATACATAGCTTTCAATCTCACTGTATCGCACAAAACTGTAGTGTTTGATTAGAGCCTCGGAAATAGTAGTTTTTAAAAAACTAATTGTTAGCATTGGAAAAGACTTTGACCTTGTCTGTGTTTTGCCATTGAAGAAATTAAGACTCATGGCCTTCCTGTGATTTAATTCATCCACAATCAAGTAGAACAAGGATTCAGTCATTGTTATTTCAAGTTCAATGCTCTTTGCATACATAATGCTATGTCTCTGTTTGTTTACTAGAAGTTCAAATCTTGCCTGGAGTCATAAGTCTGAACATTTCTTGTCACCTCGCTGTTCAACAAGCAATGTAAATGAGTTATATTCTTCCTAGGTATTGATTTCATCCTGAAAATCATCCAGTTGATAACAATTAGCAGTCTTAGATGAGTGGGTGAGTATCGTGGAGTGAGGACTGAAGCTAATTAATGAGGAATTCTGGGAAGCCGTGTTCTTCCTTTCCCGTTGGGTGGTTAGACATTAAGCCTTGGAGATGTCAAATTAGCGACACCTTTGCATCAGTATTAAATTCACACACAAAGAAATTAATTACAAGAAAGCAGTCTCAAACCCCCTTTGTCAACTCTCTCGGCAGGAAATTCTCGCTTAGGCAGGAAAAGTCAAGGATTGCTACCGCTGTCTTAAAATATTCTTGTTTTTATAAGCCTCTTCTCAATTATTTTCTTCCAGAGATGACAGCATAGAATCTTTTTCTTCCCCCATGGGGGGTTGCGAGAGTTTACCGAGATATAAACACAACTGTCTCAAAGATTAAAGTTTAGTGAAACACCAAAGCAGACCTTGAACTAATTCCTATTAGGCTGTTATCAAGTGGTGGCCCTGCTAATAAATTTTAAGAATTCGAACGTTCTGTTCAGCACTAAACTCATACTTATGTGAATGCTGGAGCTGGAGCCTAGAAAGAATCATGTGTTTCTTATTTTAGAAACTGGCTGACAAGATATCCCAACTAAGGGTGGGGAAAGAAAATAATTAGCCGATGTCTCCTTGTTCACTTAGTTTTTATTTGGAAGCTTCAACTGTAACATAACTTCATTTAAATCTTCCTTTTCAGATAAATGCATTCAATGATGTCATTCTTCAACTTTATTTATTTGAAAAAATTGTATGTGTTAGGTAAATATAAATTGTGAGCATTGGTGATTCTGAATTAGGGAGGGTTGATAACCTTAGAAAAATATCTATGGCAGTTATTTTCAAGTCCCTTATTTGGGGTTCCCATGATTTTCTGAGAGTAATGTCCCCAGGAAACCTCTCTGAGATCTCCAGTACGGTTTTCTCTGTTACCCTACTTATTTAACTTTCCAAGGGAGGAATTCTATTGTTCCTCACTTGCTCTTGGGAATAACGGCATTGATCATAGTTTCTTTTGGATTCTGAGTGAAAGGGGTATATCAACATTAATTACTGTCACATTTCAAAAACCCACTACCTCTAACCCCACATAGACTTGACTGAGCATAAACGACCTGTCTATTAATAATTGAAAGCTGTTTCAGACAGCAAAGTTCATTTTTGGTTTGAGATGAAATAGTCTTAAGTAGGGAGATGATGCTAAGTTTCCTAATGTTCACTCCATAAAACCCACTTGGGTCTTGAAAGAAGCTCTAATGTGTGTAAATCACAAAAATATCTAATATGTACATTGATAAAAAGGAAGATTAGAAACATTATCATAAATTAAAGAAGCTAGATTATAAATATTTGTAGGTTAAATTATTTTAAGGTCGCATTTAACTTTGTGTTACCGCACACAAAATAATAGTTAAAAGGTAGTGGATAATGCATAGAACAATTGATTCAGTTGTTAGGTTTGCAAATGATTAATAGTTAACCATTTTAAAATTAAAAATTGGCCAAGGCAGATATTTTCTATACACTAAATTTCTGCTGATAAAGTATTATCCATCCAGAAAAAGAACTAACACATTTTTCTTCAGAAATCTACCAATTTAAAGAATAACCTGACAAACGAATATTGTTCTTTAAATTGGTAGAATTCTGAAGTACAGATATTATTCTTTTAATAAGGAGAATTTGCCAAGGCAGGACCTGGGCTTTTTGTTGTGGGGAAGTTTTTAATTACTAATTTAATCTCTTTACTTCTTATAGGTCTTTTCGTATTTCTACTTTTTCTTGAGTCAGTTTTATTAATTTGTACATTTCTGGGAACTTGCCCATTTCAGCTGTATTGGTACATTCACTGGCATACAGCTGTTTATAGTATTACATTGTAGTCCTTTTAATTTCATAATGTTAGTCACGATATCTTCTTTCATTCTTAATTTTGGTCAGTTGAGTCTCCCTTTCTTTTGGTCAGTCTAGCTGAACATTTGCTAAATGTTCAAAGAAAAAAAAAATCAACTGCTGGTGCATTCATTTTCTTGTTGATTTTCACTCTAATCTCCATGGTTTCTACTTGGTACTTGTGGCTATGCAGGGTTCTTTCCAGCCCTGCCCTCAGGTATGTGCACTGACTTCCAGACCGCTGGGAATGTGGAAACTTGTCAAAACCCTTCATTGTTGTTCTATCCCCCAGATTTCACCAGTACATTTCTGGGTGGCCTTTCCAGCTACTATTTTCCCCAGCCACGTCTCAGCCTCAGACTTGCTAAGACATTGGACTTCTTCATGCATTTGACATCAGGTCTGCACTGCTCTGACAATGTCCGCGACATTGAATTTATTCCCGTCCTGCTCCCCATCTAGTCAGCCTTCTCCAGTAGGCTCCTGGTTTCTACTCACTCTGATGGAGCCTCCACATCGACTGAACTGTCAGAAAGGAGGCAAACAGGCTGAGAGACTTTACCAAAGGTCCAGGGGGTTTTCCGGAGTAAACACTTCTCAATTGATTGCAGTATGCCTCAATTTCCCAAAGCCTGAAATAGTTGATTTTTGACAATTTTGTCCAGTTGTATCATGGCTTTATCAGGAGAGAATTTGTTGCTACCTCACTGTGGAAGTCCAGATTGTTATTTTTTTATTTTTATTTTTTGCAGTTTTTGGCCAGGGCTGGGTTTGACCCCACCACCTCTGGTATATGGGGCTGGCGCCTACTCCTTGAGCCACAGGCGCCGCCCGTCAAGATTGTTATTTTAAGCCAGTGGGCTTTGGGACCATTTGTTATACAGCAGTAGAAAACTGGAATGGCCTGGTCTCACTATATATACCAAGTATACTACAGTGAATATTCAAGATTCCTGTTCTCAGGACAAAGCACACAAAGGCAAAATAATGAATTAGAGGAATAGAAAATAAAGCTAATGCCATTAATTATATAATCTTTTGTATCCTGAATGTAGGAAAACCATAAGACCAAAGGTAATGGCACTTGCAGCACACTTGTGTAGGTGTATGCAAATGATTTTACACGTGGGTTCAAAGACTTTACTATATTCTCTAAAGTGTGGTCATTCCCAAGCACTTAACTACCGAAATATGCTTTATTCAAAGTCATTTCTCATTTATTTTATTTTAATGTTATAGATAGCATATTACTTAGATATTTGGGAATTGGCTGCGTGAATACGTTATATATATATGTTTTATTTAGTATAATAAAGAATGGTAAGACATTTATTCTATAAAAGGTCTTTGTGGATGACAGTGTGTAGGGTCACTAAACTAGATAATCTCTAATAAACCATCCTAGGTTAAGAAGCTATTAAATTTCTCTTAAATGTTTGACAACTTGAACACTGCATTACAATAGGAGCCATCAAGGAAATAGTTTTAAGTTCTGGCTTCTAGTTTTACAACCTCTTTCTTATTTTGAGTATTGATCAGCTTCTATGTTGATCTCAAAACATTTTCAAGATAAAAACCATGGTACTAATTGTTTAATCAACTTTAGGAAACTTAACGAAACTGCATCACTTATAACTCAGGGTTTGGCATTCTGAGCAATGTTCTTACCAAAATCTAACAGTTGTCTTCCTCAGTTAAGACATATATTCAATTATAAAGTGATTTATATTAATAGAAAGCCCCCAATATTTCTTTTTTATTAAATCATAGCTGTGTACATTGATATGATCATGGGGCATCATTCACTAGCTTCACAGACCATTTGACACACTTTCATCACACTGGTTAACATAGCCTTCCTGGCATTCTCTCAGTTACTGTGCCAAGACACTTAGATTCCACATTTACCAAGTTTCACATATACCCTTGTAAGATGCACGCTGGTGTAATCCCACCAATCCCTCTCTTCTCTCTCCCCTCCCTTTCCCACTTCCCCCTTCCCCCTATTCTTAGGTTGTAACTGGGTTATAGCTTTCATGTGAAAACCCTAAATTAGCTTCATAGTAGGGCTGAGTACATTGGGTACTTTTTCTTCCATTCTTGAGATACTTTACTAAGAAGAATATGTTCCAGCTCCATCCATGTCAACATGAAAGAGGTAAAGTCTCCATCTTTCTTTAAGGCTGCATAATATTCCATGGTGTACATATACCACAATTTATTAATCCATTCGTGGATCGATGGGCATTTGGGCTTTTTCCATGACTTTACTTTAAAGATCTTGAAAAAACAATACTTCATTTTACATGGAATCAGAAAAAACCTCGAATAGCCAAGACATTACTCAGAAATAAAAACAAAGCAGGAAGAATTACGCTACCAGACCTCAGACTATACTACAAAGCCCCCAATATTTAAGTGATGTGAATGAAGGGTTTAGTCTCTCACTTCACATCTGTTTATGTGATATGATGGGCATCTATTTTTATTTCTATGCTTGTTGACGTTTTCAATTCCACTTTTAAAGACTTTATGTTCTCACCTTGAGGGATTGAAAGACAGACCTGAGATGTGAGACATAGTCTAACTGTAGAAATAGGAAATGTGATATGGAGATTTTCTTCTTTTACATGGTTTTTATTTGCAGTTACCACTCAAAGTTTAAATAATGTTCATTAACGTTACAAGAACTTTGTCTCTCTATAAGGGCTGTGTGTATATTTTTAAGTTTTGGATTAATCAGTGTGGGCTATATTATCTTCTAGTTTTCAAAGTAATAACCATTCACTATGGGTTAATTCCAATGTCTTATGAAAAATTCAAGGATCTGAAGGCAATGAGCAGAAATGCCATTGTTAGAAGACAAAGAATGTTTTTCTTTTTCCTTCCTTCCTTTCTTCCTTCCTTCCTTCCTTCCTTCCTTCCCTCAGGTCTGTCTTCCTTCCTTTCTTTCTTTCTTGACACAGATAGTCTCACTCTGTTGCTCCAGGCTCTAGAGTGCCATGGCATCCCCCTAGCTCACAGCGACCTCAAACTCCTGGATTCAAGTAATCCTCTTACCTCAGCCTCCAAAGTAGACTTGCACTACAGGTGCCCAACTAATTTTTTTTTTTTTTCCATTTTTAGTAGGGACAGGGGTCTTGTTCTTGCTCAGGCTGGTCTCAAACTCCTGAGCTCACGGCGATCCTCCAGCCTTGGCCTCTCAAGAGTTCTAGGATTACAGGCATAAGCCACTGCACCTGGCCAAAGAATACGTGATATTTTAAATAAGCTTTCAAAATACAGCACACTTTAAATATTTAATGCATCTTTTTATTTGATGCACTAAGCTTTTTTCCTGTTCCCGGTTTCCTTGGTATACTAATGAAGAGCAAAAGAATTGGAAAGGTGAAGTATTTCTTCTGGGGAGATTCAGTGCACACTGAGATGTACTAAATTTTATGTGAAACTATGTGTCTGCCCCCACAAAGGTTGAAATGAAGTATTTTGGATTTTTACAAATAGATGGATTTCATTTGTTGAGGAAATCATAAAGATGAAGGCGTGTATGAAATACCAGTCATGTCTATTACCATATTGCATTCCGCTGTATCCTTGTTGTAAGTAACATCACAAGAGAAGAACGTCTGCAATTCGGTGAGCTCTGGAAATGTGTGGCTCCCAGTCCCAGCAGTGCCAGACTTGGTCCTATCAGCAACTTGCTACACAAATTTTGGCTGGGCCATTTGAAATCAGTGACTTCTACACCTAAAATCAATCAACCAACCAACCAGTCAATCAATGCAAACAAAATGCAAACAATACAAAATATGAATAGAGGATGGACATGGACTGATTTTCCATATGTAGTTTCAGGGAGCGAATTGCTTCACTGCTTGTAAAATGCTTTAGAACGGCAAGTGCTTCTCCCTGGATGTGCATCTCCATTCATTTTTATGTAAAACAGATCACATCAAAAGAGACAATTACTACTTGAAACTAGACATTGCTTTCTTGATCACCCCTAAATTGAAATCCTCCTGTGAGTGGATAACAGACAAAACCAGAGGGAAGATTAAAGAATCAGACTTCTATGGAGGGTGCTAATTCAATCAGGAGGGTAATCATCGCTGAATTGGCAGCTTCAAAACCACCCCAAAGGATCAAAAAGCCCAGCCAGCAAACTGGTGAAACAATGACACTGCGTTTCAGCCTCTGACATATTACACGGTCTAGTCTAATTTTGTCAGCTGTGGTTGGATTGGCGGGAGTAGCTCTGATAAAGGGCCTGATGCAGCGTCACTGGGGGTGACATCTGCATAGCACAGGAACGGGAAATTCCTCCACCACGAGGCTGGGTCTTCATCGCAGCACAAATTTCATCAAATGACCTTTAATGAAGGAAGTGTAGGATGGAATGCTAGCTTTTTTTTTTTTTTCTTTCCCCTTGTCTCATCTGTGACAGTTATATATGTAAAAGTCAAGTCAGTGAGGTTTCCCCAAGCTGGTTTTGGTTCATCCCTAAACGATGATCCATGTAATTACTCAGGATCCAAGACCCATTCAAAAATCGCTCAATGAATGGACTACACCTAATCAGAACTCTGCTTTGTTGCAAGTGATATGCGTGAAACCTCAGATAAAATCAGCCTTTTAGGGCGGTTTCAAACTGGTAACAAGGAAACGTAGATAGTCTCATTCTCTGATAATTTATCATGTTCTACTTCCTGCCTTGCAAGTGAGCTGATAACTTGGAAATAATTTCCTCATTGATATGTTTTGCTTGTTTCAGAGACCTTTTAGCAGAGGTTCTGAACCTATGGGAGAACTGTATTAAAGCGGCATTAGGAAGGTTGAGAACCACTGTTTTAAAGTTTTGATTTTTAAAAAACTTGTTCTTGACTTGTGACATTTATACAGAAAAGTGGACAGCTCATAAGGGTACAATTCAATGACTTTTCATAAAGTGAACATGCCCAGCTTGATGGCACCTAGATAAGGAAATTGAATATTAGAGAAACTCCAGAAGGCTCCTTCTAGTCCTCGTCAGTTACTATTTCCTTCAAAGAGTTGAAATTTGACTTCTGGCATTGTATATTAATGCCTGAACTTTATATAAATGAATTGTATATATATAAAATTACATACATACATAATATGTGTGTATACACACACACACACACACACATACACATATACAGGGTGACCATAGAGTTCTATTTTAAATTACACACAAACTCTATGGACACCCTGTATGTATATGTAGAAATATATATATGCATAATTTATTATATACTATTTGTGAACTGTTCAACTCTGATACATGGCTTCAGGAAATGAATAATTTATCAATTTTTGAAAGATATTCTGGAGACTCTCTAAAGGCAGATGGTAGAATTTGCAGTATACTAGATGGAATTTTTCAATAACAGTAGCATAAGAAGAAAATTTCTTTCTTTCTTTCTTTCTTTCTTTCTTTCTTTCTTTCTTTCTTTCTTTCTTTCTTTCTTTCTTTCTTTCTTTCTTTCTTTCCTTCCTTCCTTCCTTCCTTCCTTCCTTCCTTCCTTCCTTCCTTCCTTCCTTCCTTTCTTCCTTCCTTCCTTCCTTCCTTTCTTTCCTTTCATTTTTTTCCTTTCTTTCTTTCTTCCTTCTCTCTCTTTCTTTCTTTCTTTTCTTTCTTTTCTTTCTTTCTTTCTTTCTTTCTTTCTTTCTTTCTTTCTTTCTTTCTTTCTTTCTTTCTTTCTTTCTTTCTTTCTTTCTTTCTTTCTTCTTTCCTTTCTTTTTGGTGTGGCTTGATTTTCTTTATGTTGTGTTATTAATCCATGCTATTGTATTTATTCTTGCTTGCATAGACATACCACAAATAATCTATTAATTCTTTGGGCCGTGGACATTGGGTTGTTTCTAATTTTTGGCTATTACTAACAATACAACTTCAAACATTCCTGGATATGTGAGTGTCTTATATAAATACACACTTTGGATTGGAACTGCTGGGGTGTAGGTTAAGTGGATGTTCCACTTAGTAGATACTGACACACACATAGTTGGGTGATCATCCTTTCAGGACTCTAGAAGACAGAAAGGCTCATCTCATGTTGAATCACAGGCAGGAACTAAACCCAGATATAAATAAAAATTGGGTTTTGCTGTTTGTCAGACTTGTAGAGTTGATGCTTTCAACTCGTACCAAACCAAGGAGTGTAGGGTGGCGTCCACCGTTGTCAGCTGCAGTTTGTCACAGTACCGTAAGAATTAGCTCTTTCTGAAGTCATCACATAGTGTACACAGTACAGAGCTGAAATCTCCATTGCTATTATTTATGTATTTTTTGCTGCTAATAGTTAACATCCACATATATTCAGGGGTTCTCTCACTAGAAAAGCTTATTGGCTTTGGGGGCAGAAAAGGAGAATGGGGAGGCCCTCAGGGGCTTCTGATTTATCACCATGTTCCAAAAGAGTCAAGGTAAATCAGCCCTGCAGACAACCCCTCCTTTCTTATGTAAAAATTCACTGTGGGCTGGTCTCACAGTGATTTGATCAGAAAAAGGATTTCAATTTATATGAGAAAAATGAAGAGCTAAGGATAAATTTCTGTCATCAAATGTTCAAATATGTGGGGAAGTCAAGGGCTTGATCAGAAAAGGATTAGAAGAGAAAGTGTTTCTATATACTGGCTCTTCCCAAAACAGAGATTAAAGGGTGCAGGAAGACAATTTTTTGATAGTACCTCAAATTGGTTCAATTGAAAACCTTTCTATTTGCATTCAAAATAAATTTCAAGATTATGTAAAGTTTGATCATCATCTGGAGAGACAGCCAAACATGCCGATAAATGAGGCCCCTTTTTCTGTCTGATGGATCCAGGACACACACGGACGCTTTACAAATCTTGTGTCTGTAAGGTACACCCTGCATAATTTATTATATATTATTTGTGAACCGTTAAGCTCTGATACACAACTTCAGGAAATGAATAATTTATCAATCTTTGAGAGATATTCTGGAGGATCTCTAAAGGGAGATGGTAGAATTTGCAGTGTACTAGATGGAATTTTTCAACACCAGTAGCATAAAATTAAATGATCATTGAAGAAAAACAGAGATGTGAAATTTTAAAGATTGGTACTGTGATGGAAAGAGTCCCTTTTCTCTTTGGGAAAATAGATTTCTACTGGCTATAAAAATATCCACTACACTTGTAGACTACTCTTCAGTAGATGGGCAAGGCACTTATTAAACACATGTGTGCTTCCTTTTTAACAATATTGAACTTAACTGACTTCAAATTATTTGATGCCTATCCCTACCTAACTCTTCCAAGGGGATATTGGACTTGACTTATATTGATTTCTAAACTTATTGCCTTGTTTAAATTGGCTGGAAGAAAAAAAATGACTACTTTTTAACATTTTCTAATTTTAGAGAAGAAAAAAGGGCAGGTCTATAATTTTATGTGCTAGTGGTTAAAAATTAATGAATTGTCCAATTTAATTTGATCAAGTGAGAGAAAATGTTTCTCCTAAGAGATAATTTGTTTAATTATTATTATTATTATTTTGGTCAGGGGCAAAAAAAGTTATACACACACAGAGGGGCAAAATGAGAAGTATATTAATGTTGTCCAGAGATATTAAAGTATCAACTTATTTAATTTTCAATTAGGTATTTTATTATTTATTATTAGTTACTGCCCAACTACAGTCTTTAAACACAATATATGTACAGTCATCCCTTGGTATTGTGAGGGAGTGGTTCCAGAACACCCCTTGGATAACAAAACCCTTGGATGCACAAATGCCTTTTCTAAAATAGCATAGCATTTGCATATAGCCCACACATATCTTCTCATATGCTTTTAATTTTGTCTAGATTATTTATAATAATGAATACAATGTAAATGGTATGTAAACGTGTGTTATGCTGTATTGTTTTTATCGTTATTATTCTTATTGTATTGTTATATTATTTTAACAAATATTTTGATTTGTGGTTGGATGAATCCCTGAATATAGTACCCATGTGGATACACAGAGGTGTTTAGGTAAATAAGAGATCATATTTATTACAAATTGGTCAGATCACCTGAAAATTGGTACATGGGGTAATTTAAGAAGAATAAACACTGACATCCCCACAATTTGGGAGGCAGTGAAGTTCAAGATCAAAGCACTGGCATTTTGTCTGGTAAGGGCTCTCTCACTGCATCCCCACATGGTGGAAGGTGGAGGGGCAGAGGTGTAAACTGGCCTGACACTGTGTGAAGCCCAATTTCTATGGACCTTAATCCTCTCCATAAGGGAGACATCCTCATGGTCTGATCACCTGTGAAAGGCCCCACCTTTTAGTATTATCACCTTGGCAGTACCTGAAGTTTGGCAGGAAACAAATTCACACCATAGCCTGAGGCTGGTTAAAAAATTCAGATTTGGTATTGAAAACTTAAAACTCTTACAGAATACACAAAAAATAAATGGAAATAACAAGCCAACATTCTTTGTACTTTAAAGAGCTATGATGGCACAGCACTCTACTCAGGGTGACAGAGTAAGAGTCTGTCTCAAAAAAAAAAAAAAAAAAAAAGACAAAAAGTAAAACTACTATCAGCCACATATAAAAATGGTTAAAATCTTATTGATCCTAAGACTAAAAATGTTAATATCCGGTGAAAGGCAGCACTTATTTTTTTCATTAACACAGAAAATCTCTACTGATTATATTTACTGTCATAAGGTTAACATTACCCAAACGCATCTAAAGAAATAATAGTGATAACTACCATGCATTGATCCATCTTCTACACTCCAGATTTATGAGACTATACAATGCATGTGTGCTTATACAGATACATATTTGCACACATATCAATGGAAATATTATTAATGCTCATTTATACACTCTTAGTCAAGTTTATTTTAAAACTTTGTTATGGGTATAAAAAAGGAATTCAAAAGTTGTATTAATTCTTATTCTCATAACATATATAAGAATGAAATAAATAGAAGCATGTTCTAACATGATGTTTTGCTTTTATCTTTAGTTTTATGTGAAATAATAAACATAGTCATCACCACACTGGGCTTGGAATCTTGTATCTGTTATTGTTAATATTCACAAGCTCCCTTTTCCAACATGTATCCAATAGGGGGCTTACTCTGTGCTGAGATCTTTGTTATCTTGGGGTACTGCAATGAATAGGTCTGATAGAGACATTACTTTCTGGGAGATTGCACTCAAGTGGGAGGAGTACAAGTAAGCAAACATTAAACAAATAGAGACTGACGATGCCTGATCAGGGTCTTTGCAAGGGCCACATAGGGTAATAAATAATGAGGAAACATGACCAGTACAATGGGGCAAAGAGAAAGAGAGTGATGAACAGGGCAGCTATTCCAAATAGAGTGGTCAGGGAAGGCTTCCTGCAGGAGGAGGCATTTGAGCACAGACTCAAAGGAATGGGAGAAACAGGCTGTGAAAATCTGTGCACAGCCTGTGAGATGGTGGAATAGGACAGCAAGCGGGAGAGAAGGAGAGGTCGGGCCACACCCTGCAGGGCCATGGATTTATGCTGAGTGTGATGTGGTCCACCAGAGAGCTTGGTTCAGAAAAAGTGGCGTGATGTGATTGGTATATCTCTCCCTCTCCCCGTTGAACGGAGGCAGAATTCCCACTAGAGGGGGAGATGGTTGGGCTAAGGAGACGGGTCTTGAAGAAGATGGGAATGGCCTAATTCTGGATTTATGTTTGCCGCAGACAGGGTCTTAACAGGAAATGGATATCATTTCCAATCAGGATAATTCACGGAAAGTCTATTTACCAAGGGGCTACTGGCAGAGGGTGGGTAGAGGGGGACTGCATGCCCTTGTATTCAGCCTCAGCTGGCTCATACCATTGTAGCTTAGTATCTTTATCATGTTTTTTCCTGAATTACCCAATTGGAGTTTATCTTCTGTTTCCAGCTGGGCTCTCATGGGTGTTAAGTGAATTACCAGCAAAAACTGGGCACGTTATGGGTTCTCAGTAACCAGTTGGATGGGTGAATGAATGAAACTGTAAAAAAGGCTTGTGATAAGGATAAGACATAGGGTTCACTCCTGGCGTTTTATTTCTTTATTGTCCAAATCACTTCTTCTCCTGGCATGCTCATGTGTCTACTCAGAAAATGTATCCAGCACCAGACATGACACGAGTCACTGGGAAAGATCAGAGAAACACAGGATCCCTGCCCCAAGGAGCTTATACCGCTTGGGTGAGACCAGAGTACTGGGTTCCTTGATGGGATTATGCACAGAAGGGTGTTGAGTGTCGGGGGAGATAATTGCACAGAGGCTTAGGGTGCCTATGAGTCAAGGAGTGATGCAAAGAAGAGATGACATCAGTAGTGGGTCTTGGAAAATGAGGAGACGTTGTCTCAGTCCAAAAAAATCTATGGCTGGGATGAAGCAAAATATATGCAGAGCCAGACAGGGAGTGTTTTGTAAGGAAAATAGCACGCGCCAAAGGGGGTGAGACAACAGGGGCGATTCTTGGGACTCTAACTAGCTGGGTTTTTGCTGGAGCATTTGGCTGCTGTGATAAAGGATGAGTTGAGAAAGGTAGTTAGTGACCTGAGCAGTAGGGGTCTTACAATCTTCATTAAACATCTGCCCTTCATCTGTTTCTGTCTGGCAGTCCTATGGGATTCTAACCAGAGAAGCATATGATTGGATTCATGTTGGAAAAGACCACTGGGACACAGCAGGACTGGGGGGACGTGAGACTTTTGGAAATTGTTGTAGTAATCCAGATGAGAAGTGATTAAGGCCTAAACTACAGACCTTTTATAATAGGATGAAACAAATAAACAAAAAGAAAATTCAACGGACGGGACCAATCGGGCTTTGTCACTGAATCAATGAAGGAGAGGGATATATTTCTGAAACAGACTTAAAATAATTCCTAGCAAGGCCTGGCTGATTCCACAGCCTTTAACAATTGTAGTAAATGCCTCACCGATTAAGAAGGTATCTACTAGTTAATTGACATGATTTTCCAATTGGTGGATTGTAGAAAATCATAGGAGTAGCTTGTTGGGAATTTACCAAGAATAGTTGAAGCTTGTTCATTGCCTGCTCTTATATCACACCAAATACTATCAACTTCTAAGATTAGCCCTCAAGAAGCTTCTGGCTGGGTTGAAATTGGTATACACTTAGCATTTGTTTTATGCCTGAGAAGACCCAGGATTTGTTTTCACTTGGTGGTTTTAGAAAATAATTTGTGTAGGGTTATTGAAATGAATGATTTTTTTTTTTTTTTTTGCCATCAGCATTGAGCGGGCTTCATGTGGAAATGATGGGCTTCATAGCCACACATCAGAGATATGGGTTCTCATAGCAAGAACTCAGTGGTTACTGAGTGTTCATTTGCGGGATTAAGCGTTCCCTCAGGCATTCTGACTAGACAGCTGCGTTTTTCTCATCAATTTACTTCTTTTAGGTTGAAGTATGCAAAATGTCAGTTTTGTATTTTCTGGGGTGCTGGTGGGGAATCTGAGCAGCATTATTATTTCCTCTAAATCCTCCCAAAGTTCCTCGGGGTGTAAAAGACCTTTCTAGTTCACAGAATTGCATTGATCAAATCTAGCATTCTGGGCGTGTTTCTCAGATTATTTTGCTGGGTGTGTTTCCTCGCGAAGCTGGACACGGGCCCTGCCGTCACAGTTGCCTTTCTCAGGCAGAAATAGACAGATAGACGATTTTCACCGAGATCATTGCCCTGTGGTTTAGTTTCTATATGTAAATGAAATAGAGATTAAAATGTTAGATTTAATTCTAGGGATGTTGGTGAACAATAATTACCCACTTCCTTGTGACATTTAAAGAAATTACTGCTTTCTTAAGGTATGGGTTGTTCTCACGGCCACCTTGCTGTGTTCATGACAGTATCTTATAAACATGGATTTATAACGTGGGAATATATCTTTTGTTTTAATGTTTCAGAATTGATTAGATTCAGCAATTAGCTAGAATATTGCAGTCTTTTTTTTTCTGAAGATAATTCATCATAACCACTATCCTGCTCACATTTAGCACTCAGCGTGGACTGATTCTACTTCCCGTTCTGTAGTTCAGGTCCTACTTTTTCAGCGTTCGTGGTTGTACTTTCCACTTTTCACATCGGCTCTTATTGCCTCCTGAAATATGACTCCCACAAATTTTGGCTGAACTTTTGTAATTATCTAAGAAGAAAGACAACATAACTATAGTTGAGGCAGAAAATGCAAGCATCCTTAAAAGTTAATGTCCTGAATAGAATGCACACTAAGTATACAAACCCTATCAGAGGCATGTTTGCAAGAGAGGAGTTCCTGACAATTTTGATTTAAACTGGAAGGTGGATGGAAGGAGAGGGCGTTAGAACGGAATGCACAAGATGGCAGCCTGCTTGACTGCAAACATGAATTTTTTTGTCTCATATTTTATTTTTAAAGTAAAAGTTATTTGTCAAAGTCATGTCCTTCTGTGTTGATATTCGTGGATTCATTTGCATTACTTCCCTGGCCTGCACATTTCTAGTACACTGTCCTTGAATTAATGAGTCCTGAGTGCCTCGGACTTCCACTTAGAGCCATGAGGAGATAACAGAGCCTGGATTGACCCTCATACATTAAACAACCAGGAAACCGGACAGAATATGGGAATCAATGGGTTTCAGGTATCAGAAAGCACAGAGCACAGGTGAGTAAGATGAGTCCTACATTAGCTCATGAAAAAAAAAGATTCTCCAGCACGCAGATCAAGGCAGAGAGACCCACACAGCATTGGGGGGGGAAGGTCTCATTGTGCTGAGAAGATAGAGTTCTGAGCTCTGGGGAAAGTTTGCAGGGCTCAGTACCACACAGAAGTTTGACACACGAGGAAAGAATGGGCCGTAGAAATTTAGATGGCTCCTAGGGACTCTGGCTGTATGCACATATGTAAGGATCCTGAGAGTAGGGAAGGAATTGCCAGAAAGGTAAAGACGAGACAAGACCGTCACTGGAGAAAACATGGGGTGGTCCTATTTTAACTTTCTGGCAGACAGAGAAAGAAGATGGCACAATACATGGGATATTGGGTGGCATCTTCAGATGGGTCTCGATGCAGAGCCAAGCTCACCCCAGTTTATAGGGTGTCTTGGACCTGTCTTGGCAAAATTTAAAATCAATCTTAGCAAAATTTAAAAATAATTGTGGAAAGAATCAAATAAATTCTAAGTCACGCACCTACATCATAGCAAAAAGCTTTAAAATTAAAAAAAAATCCAGTGCCCAATAATGTAAAATTTATAATTTCCAAAATCCACTCAAAAATAATCAGTCCTGCAAAGGAGCAAAAAAATGTAATCCACAACTAAAAGGCACAGAATTACTCACTGAAAGTAGAACCAAAAAAAGAGAGAGATGACGAACAGTAGACAAGGGTGTTAAAATAACAGTTATAAATGTATTTTATATATTCAAGAAGGTAGAAGAAAGAAAAAACGTAAAAGAGGATATATAAAAAAGATGTATATTTAACATGAAAAGATTACAAATAAGGACTACAAATAAAATATATCAACTGAAAATAAAAACAAGATAGAATTAATAGTAGGTTTTTCGAAACTGCATAAGAAATTAGTCAACTTGAAGATGTAGTAATATGTATCGTTCAAAATGAACTGTGGGAAGCAAAAAAAGAAAAAAAATCAGTTGATTTTTTTTGGGGGGGCAGCATCAAGTAGCCCAAACATATGTATTATTATCATGTCAAAAGAGAGAAAAAAAATTGTTAATAGTTTTGAAATGTACCATTGCATCATGCACGTTAGGTGACGTCCCCCCCAAATATTCTCCCTCCTCCCATATCCCTTCCCCTCCCCTCTCTCTCCTCTTCCCTTCTACTTTCTGGACTATAGTTATGTTTTGCTATTCATATGAGTGTGTAAGTGGTTATATATTGATTTCATAGTAGTATTGATTATATTGGATACTCCCCTCCCCCAATTTTTGAGATACTTTACTAAGAAGAATATGTTCCAGCTCCATCCAGGTAAACATAAAAGATGTGAAGTCCCCATCTTTTTTATGGCTAATAAAAAATAATTAAAAAAAAACATTTGAAGAAATGATAGAGAGATCTTCAAATGATAAAATCTATACGTTCCTATGTACAAAAAGATCAAAGAATTCCATAGAGAAGAAAGATGAAGAAAACTGTGCCAAGATATATGATAACTGAATCCACTAGAAAGCAGTGGTAAAGAGAATATTTTAAATTAAAAGGAGAATGGTAAACACAATATACCTTAACTATGCTCACACAGACAAAAATACAACAGCGGTTGATATTGTTATGTGGCCAACAATGTGCAGAATGCTGAAGGGTGGAAGCCGGGGGGCATGGCCAAGTGTTTTACAAGGAGTAGGGCAGACGGGAAGGAAGAGGCCACCAGCTTCAACCAGACACAGTGTGTAAGTTAAAAGAGGAGCTAGGTGGAAGGGGTGGACTGGCAGGGGACAGACAACTCCAGATAGTACCAGAAAATGATAACCAAGGAAATGGCAGCACAAGCGAACAAGGACATGGTCTGTATTGGAGTATGCAGGCAGTGTGAGTGGACATGCGCATGGTCTGTCCTGGAGTTTCCAGGCAGCATGAGTGGACATGGACATGATCTGTCCTGGAGTATCTAGGCAGCATGAGTGGACATGGACATGATTTGTCCTGGAGTATCTAGGTGGCGTGAGTGGACACGGACATGGTCTGTCCTGGAGTATCTAGGCAGCATGAGTGGATGTGGACACGGTCTGTCCTGGAGTATCTAGGCAGCATGAGTGGACGTGGACACAGTCTGTCCTGGAGTATCTAGGCAGCATGAGTGGACATGGACATGATCTGTCCTGGAGTATCTAGGCAGCATGAGTGGACATGGACATGATTTGTCCTGGAGTATCTAGGCAGCGTGAGTGGACACGGACACGGTCTGTCCTGGAGTTTCCAGGCAGCATGAGTGGACATGGACATGGTCTGTCCTGGAGTATCTAGGCAGCATGAGTGGACATGGACATGATCTGTCCTGGAGTATCTAGGCAGCATGAGTGGACACGGACACGGTCTGTCCTGGAGTTTCCAGGCAGCATGAGTGGACATGGACACGGTCTGTCCTGGAGTATCCAGGGCCGCCAGAAGATAAATTCCATGAGCACAATCTATCCCTTTGCCCACTTCAGTTCCCAGTGCATGGAAGGCATGCAATAAATATTTTTTGAATCAAATAATGAATAATGGAGGTGAACTGGTAGTTAAAATGGCAACAGAAGTGGAAAGTCCACGACAGGAGGTAACTGATGCATCCAGGAAGGCAGGCAGTTCAGCCCTATCTGAAAGGCCATCATGGAGGTCAGGACGGGCGTCCCTTGTGGGGTGATCGTAAGATGAGATAAAGCAACCAAGGCAACGTTTGCTGGGCCTCGTGCCAGCTAACTGTTATATTCATTCTTCGGTCAGAGCCTCTCATCACCGGTGTGCTGTAAACATTCTTTTACCACCATTTTATAGTTGAGGACATGAAGTATTTTTGTTTGCTTTTTAAATATATTTCATTTTATTTCTGATTGGCACACTTAGTATATATTTATCATGCACAGTATGATATTTTGAAATATGAAGACATTGATGAATGGTTCAGTTGAACTAATTAACACATTTATTACCTCACTTATCATTTGGGGGGGTAAGAACACAATTTTTCAAAATACAATGTGTTGTAATTCACTATGGTCACCAGATTGTACCATGTATCCCTTGCAATGAAATTTTGTGCCCTTTGACCACCACCTCCTCAATGTCCCGTACCCACCCCCTGGTAACCACCATCTTTCTCTTTGCTTCTGGGAGTTCATCTGTTTTAGAGTCTATATGTAAGTGAGGTCATGTGGTATTTACTCTTTCTGTGACTGGTTAATTCACGTAATACAGTGTCCTCCTACCTATTGGTATATTAGTATCTGTTGTTCACAAATGGCAGGATTTCCTTCATCTGAGGGGATGTAAGTGCCACATTTTCCTTACCCAGTCATCTGTTGAGAGACACTTAAGTCAATTCCATATCTTGCTTACTGTGAATAATATTGCAATGGACATGGGATTGCAAACCCCACATCACCACAGTGATTTCAGTCACACTAGATAGATGCCACATAATGGGATTGCTGGATCATATGGTAATTCCACTTTCAATTTTTGAGAAACTCCATACTTTTTTCCATAGTGGTTGTGCTAATTTATATTTCCCACAAGCAATGAGGAAGCGTTCCTTTTTCTTCACATATGTATTTTTTATGGTAATAGCATTATACTATGTGTGAAGTGATATCTCACAGTGGTTTTGATTTGCGTTTCTTTAATGATTCAATGATGTTGGGTATGTTTTCATACACCTGTTGCCCATTTTTATGGTTTGTCTTAAGACATATCTACTTAGTTTCTTTGTCCATTTTTTAAATCGGGATATTGTTTTCTTGCTACTGAATTATTTGATTTCCTTATGTGTTTTGGATGTTGACCCTTTATTGGAGAGATGGTATGAAAATATTTTTCCCCAATCCATGGGTTGTATCTTCACTTTGACTGAGAGAGAACTAAATTTTGAACAGAGTTAATTAGTAAGTTATCCAAGATATCCCATCTATCAATTGGAAAAGCCTGGATCTATTCTGCCTCTAAATTATATTTATTTACTGGTTGCCCCAAACTGGCTTATGGCAGAGCAGAACTGTGGCACTAATCAGGCAGTGTGTCTGAAGTGCTGACCCCCAAAATATTGAAAAATAAAGACATCCTAAAAGTCTCTCTGGTCAGATTACTCCTGACAGGGTAAAAGAAGGCTCCTGCCCTGTGCCAGCTGAAGCGTGGTCGGCCCTCTATCCATTTCCGTATCAGACTGTTCATTTGGTTGTGAAATATTCCTGCACAAATGTTTCTGGATTCTGACTGATAGAATTTTCCCCATCCAGTGCAAGTCCAATGGTACTAACATAACACTCCTGTTTCCCACTTACGGCATTCAGGATGCATAATGCTTTAGAAAGACTTCTTTTCTCTTTATATCCATTTTAACCTGGCTTCTTTGGGATCATAGGGTGCTGGGAAAACTGGATACTACAGTTTAAAGCCCCTCTTGCCTTTATACCAGGTACAGTAGCCTTTTTGTCATGTGTTTCAGCACACAGAGGCCCTCCTGCTGCCTTCTGAGTTCACTGGGGTCCGGGAGGTACCTTTTCTCCCAGTGGACAGAGAGCCAGTTTTACCACATCAAATCACTTATTTATACTGTGTTCCCATTTGCTGCAACAACTATGATGAGAGGGGGCTGAGAGTGTTGAGGTTGGAATTACAACAGAGGGTGTGTAGGATGCAAGAGAAAGGGAGTAACCATCAGTCTTTAGGATTTTATAAAGATTTATCAATACATTAGCTAGAGGAGTTGAGAGAGTTTTATGAATAATGGCTTATCATGTTGAAGAGATTTGAAATGGAATGGTGGTGTGACGGGAGCTTGGGGGTGTTTGGGCAATGTGGGGAGATTCACACATTGGAAAGAAGAGAGTGGTTCAGCAGTGGTATGAAGGACATTTTTATTTTTTTATTAAGTCTTTTGTACATAGCTCATAAATACATTTATGCCATTTTCAATGTGTTGATTATTTGTACAAATTGGAGTGCTTACATCACACTAATCAACATAGCTTTCACCTCATTTACCCAATTATAACATTAGGACATTTGTGTTCTACACATGATAGATCCAACTTGTACTTGCAATGTGCTCCATAGTTGTGGTCCCCCTACTATCCCCTACCATCCCTCCCACCCCCTCCCTCCCCTTCCCTCCTTCATCGTAGACTATTTCCTTGTGGTTAGAAACACCTTCAAAACTGAGTAGGAATCCAGATAGATATTGCTATACCTTGGATCTCTGTGAATGGCCACCAAGAATATATGTATGTCCCACAAATATTCATACATTTTCATGGAACAACGGGATAAATACAAAACAAATATGAAAGGTTATGAAGAAGGCTGTTCACCTACAAAGTGATTATTGACATTAGACACCAACTTTATCCTTGACTTTCAATCAAGGGAGGCCAAATGTTAGAACCTGACATTTGAGGGCATGTGGGTGCGTTTCTTTTTAAGCTAGACAATCTTTAATATCATACGGTAGCAAAAGAGTGCGGGTACCAGTATCAGCTGATACAAAATAAATATAACAGATGAGAAACCATTATGGACTTACGGTCTATGACATCCCTTGAGCTGTTTTTAATGTTGACTCATACGATGGCTGGTAACACGCTGATGGATTTCTGAACCAGACAAGTAGCTGCCTGTGAACTGGAGCCGGCATCCATCAGGCATGTATTAATTAATTCATTAATATGAGTTAGAGTTTTTTCTTCTACTTGCCCTGTTTAGACTTGTTGTTACTAACAGAAATAAAAACATCTTGTTTTTAAAAGCTGTATAAAAATTACCTTCCATACCAGGAAGTAGTCTATAAATTTTTAAGTAAATATTTTGTGGCCACTTTTTCATTTTTTTAAATAAATAAAATCTATGATTCCTGGCTTCCCTCCATGTGAATATAAATCGTAAGATACAAAATTTGATCTTTTTATATGGTTTTACACAATGCTAAGTGAGACAGGATATTATGCTTGATGCCCTTGAAAATTAAATCATAAACATGGTATTGTTCTTGTGGAGGCTTCCCCTCAGGCAATAAATCTTCTATTTAGTTGGCATATATCATCTGCTTAGTATGTTAGACCACCTCAGTGACACAGAAGGAGGAGAATGGAGGGCCTGTACCCTCATACGTTGGATATAGTTGGACAAGGGAAGAACATGGAACATTACAAAGACAATAAAATAATAGAATAATAAATTACGTAGTGTGTTAAGGGAAGGGTAGGAGTAATTGTAAATTCAACCCTGGCGAATAGGAGGGTGCATCTGTGTTAGAGATTCAACATGAGCAGACACAGAAATGAGAGTAAGCCCATCACATTGTCTGAACCCCTCATCTGAGTCCGATATAAGTGTTCCTTTCTATGGGACTAAGTGTGCTAGGAAACGTTCCATGAAAGCCAGAACCACTTACTGCGATAGTCTGAATCTGGCGTCTCTCTTAAATTCTTATATTAGCATCTCACTCTCACTATGACAGCATTAAGAGGAGGCACCTCTCGGAAAAGTCGTGATGGCTCTGCTTTGTCCACAAGAATGGAATTCCCACCCTTACATAAGTGGTGGAAGAAAGCTGCCTTGCCCTCTGCCTTTGGGGGCCACAATAACAGGAGCCACCTTTGAGGCCGAGCACAGCCCTCGCCAGACACCCCACCTGTCATTGCCTTGGCCTTGGACTCCCAGACTCCAGAACTGTGAGACATTGAGTCTGTTATTTATAAATTACCCAGTCTAAGGTATTTTGTTAGAGCAGCATGAATGAACTAAGATACTGGTGTGTTGGGAAAAACATAGTCATTTAGCCTCTTACGGACAGCGATAGAATAAAAGAGGGGGAAATAGAGCAAATAAACATTCTTTGCAAAAACTAAAATGCCTTCATTCATCAGAAAAGTGCTACTCCAGTATTACTAATTAAACTCTGGATATTTGAAGGACATTTTCAGTTTTACCTAAGTTTTGTGCATTTAAAAAATAGGGTTTAAAGTTCTGTTAAAGAAATATGAAGCTTGGGCAGTGCCTGTGGTTCAAAGGAGTAGGGCACCGGCCCTATATGCCGGAGGTGGTGGGTTCAAGCCTCACTCAGCCAAAAACTGCAAAAAAAAAAAAAAAAATGAAGCTATGGGTGGCACCTGTGGCTCAGTGGGTAGGGCACCGGCCCCATATACTGAGGGTGGTGGGTTTAAACCTGGCCCCAGACAAACTGCAACAACAGCAACAAAAACAGCCAGGTGTGGTGGTGGGCACCCATAGTCCCAGTTACTCAGGAGGCTGAGGCAAGAGAATTGCCTAAGCCCAGGAGTTAGAGGTTGCTATGAGCTGTGATGCCATGGCACTCTACCGAGGGCCATAAAGTGAGACTGTCTCTACAAAAAAAAAAGAGAAAGAAATATGAAGCTATACAATAGCATTAAACTCCAGGCTGTCTTGTATCTCTAAAACTCGTAGACATTTTGTTTTGCTTGTATAAGAGTGCCATTGTTGTTTGAATCTAATTTTAGATCTGTCTTGAATGTTCACAGCCATGGCTATTCCTGAATATGCTAAAGTCTTTAACAACATAAAGTAATAACCACACAACTTGATCTCTTTACCTTGTCAATCCATAATTATTTATTTATCCACCCACTCACCCTTTAACAATTATCTATTCACTTACATTGAGTGTATTAGGCAGTGAGGATACATTCAGATTAACTGAATGCTGACGAATTGGTTACATGCTTCAGTTTAATTTAAGACAGTTAAGCATGGTTGAGGCTGGGTTCCTTTTTTCTATAATTTGAAAAATTCATGGTAAAGTAAAGGGAATGCCAATTTCAGATGTAGCTCCATCAGGCACATAAACTAGTCATTGCACTTGGATGTGAATGGGTATTAGACATTTTCCATTTTATCAGAATTAGAGGGATAAACTAAACATGTTTCCCAACATTCATGTTAACATGGTAACACACGCTCTAATAATCCATGCAAGGAAAACTCATTACAAATGAGCTGGAGGGATTATTATTATTATTTGCAGTTTTTTTGTTTGTTTGTTTTTGGCCTGGGCTGTGTTTGAACCCACCACCTCTAGTATATGGGGCTGGCGCTCTACTCCTTTGAGCCACAGGCGCCACCCAAGGGATTATTATTTTTAAAATGGAAATTTTGTTAGTATATTGGGAAAGTAAAATTTATAGCTAACCAAGAGCAAGGATCTCAATCTGATTTCTATTCTTCATAAAGCTAATATATAGCAAAAAAAATGCTTTCCCTCCTAAATTAAGTTGCATCTGCATATGTATTTTGAACTTGAGTATATTTTGACCTGACAAAGTTCTTTTAAGCTAGAAATTGTTATAGGAGTCTATGAACAAGATATGAATATATTCGTTTTAATTCAATCAGAAAAAAATAAATAAATAAATAAATAAATAAATAATTATTTTGGATACCAAACAACATCTGACTTCTATATGCTCTAGCTTAAGGTTAATTTACTAATGTTATAAAGAGAAGACTAATGAGCTATTCTGGATATTTAAGCAGAACTTGAATTGGGGCAAACACCACACACACACACACACACACACACACACACACACACGCACTAACCTCTTGTTAGGCCCAAGGAAGATCTACTTAGCTTCAATGATGAGGTGGCAAGGGTTAAGACTGACCATGAGAAGACATTCCATAATTATCTATTAAGTTGTCCTTGAATGATTTACATATGTATCAAATGCCTATTAAACTCTTCTAAACATTATTTTTGTAAAATATTTTTTAGAATAAGTCCAGTTATTCCATTAGTAGGGGATCTAAATGCTGATACCATTGCTGTGATCAAATCCGAAATAGTAAAAGAAGTTCAATAAGACATTCAGTCTGAAGATCTTGTGTAGGGTTAATAACTGTCTCTGAGCCCTAAGAATTCAAATCATTCCAAGGACATGATGGTGAAAAGTTCATCAGAACATGTTCGATTTTCTTTTCAGAGGCAATTACTTATCCCGTTTGGTGTGGATTATCATGGAAAGACCCATCAGCCACTGGGTAGGAGGAGTGCCTATTGTTAAGTCAGAATCATTACAATCTATAGTGAAATGATTACAGCTTTTATTTCCTTGGCAATATTGAGTAGATACTTTACTCTGTAGCTATACCTACATCATTGTCATCATTAAAAAAAAGAAAAGAAAGTATCTTAAAATCCAACTTTGTGTTTCTCTTTCCAGTTAGAAAAACTTTGTTTTTCAAAAGGAAAGCATCATGAAAATATTAGGCACCTTCATTTTAAGGATCAGTGTGGTTCTTTGTCCTGGAGAATCTTATTGTACATTTAAGTAAAGAGAATCTCTTTATGCTGTCTGTCTATACATCCATCCATCCATTCATTTAGCTGTCGACTTATCAATTCACCTATCTTTATAATATATGTGACTAAAAAGTCCCAAATAAGCTAGATCAGTAGCACTGTGATAGTTAAGTGAAATGGGGAGTTCCATGGTCCAGGACAGTAACTGTAACGGTTACTCTTAAAGATTTTAAAGCAGAGGTAATATCTGAACCGGGGTCTGAAAGCCAGAATCAGAACTGAAATAATACAAAGGGTGGATCCTTTGTATTATTCTTGGATCCTAAATTCTTGTCGTGATTCGGCTATTTAGTTGAAAGTCGTTTACATTTTCTGAATTAAACCTTTTTCGTCCGTAAAATGTGAACAATTAAAAATTCTATTTCTTGAACGTCAATGATCCCAGAAGCTCACTAGCAACTCTACAAGGTGAATGCCACTTAGTTACAGTTAAAATATTAGGATACTGAAATTTACAAAGATTCACTAATTTCCCCAAATTTACAACTAAAAATGTGGATCCCAAACCAGTCCTTATAGATTTCATCTCGCTGTTGTTTACTTTTCCACTATACCTTGCTTGTTTTTCTTCCAAAGCTATTCTGAGGAATAAATAAAATCAATTATAAAATGCTACAGAAATGCGATATAGGTATGTATTGCTGAGACCATAATGATGAGGATTATTTTACAGCTGGGCAGGGACATTCCAGTCAGTGTAAATCAAACCTTAGAGACCTAATGTAACTCATCATGTGCTCATTACAATCACGGTGTTCTATTAGTGAAGCCGTCTGATGATAAAACTATGTTTACTTTTTTATTTTTCATTATAGATTTTATTATTTAGAAACTTGTGAATAATCAACTTAGTACAAGTGTGTTGTGTCTCAAGGAATATCTAGAAATGTTGCACTAATTTATCAATAATATTAATACCTTGGAAGACCATACGGTGTAAACCCTGGCTCTTGTTACAAAATGCTGTAGTGTTGGTTATTTCTTTAGCTTATGAGATTCCCGGATAACTTTAAAGGATCTACATCCCTTGAGCGTGCAGTGGCTGCTGTGTGTCTGCTAATAGCACAGTGTTTACCTACTGCTGAACCTCTAATCAATCACTACAGAGTCCAGAAAGAAGGCCAGTTATAAACATTTCTAAAAGGCACTAGTTGCTACCATTTGTTTTGGGTAAAGAGATTCAAAAAGCTAATTTAGCTAGAATTCAGGCAAAAAATACTGATTTGGTATTCTGTGATACTGTGTACATTTTTCTTAAACATGAATGTCCTTCCTAAGCTGTAAGATTCTGAAATAGCACAAATGCAATTTTTAGTTTTAATAACCTTTCCAGCATTTGTATGGGTACATTCTAAATGTCTATCAAAAATCAGTCAAATAATGACTAATTATTGCCCTTTGATCAGTGGGGTGAATATATCATACTTTTTTTTTATAGGGAGGTTATATTACTCAGGGAAAAATAATCTTAATTTAGCCATGTCTGCTGAGGGTGGAAAAGCCCTTTTGTCACTTTAAGTGAACTCCATTAATGGGCTAGTCATGGTGAACTGGTTAAAGGCAGGAATGATGTTTACATGCAAACTCAGGTCTACTTGATCAATTGTGGATTGGGAATGATGAGAAAAACCTAGGGAAGATAGCATTCAAGAAGCGAGTGATGGATTCTCTGTCTGTGGATTTCATACCTGGGCCACAATCTGACCTTCACTTGAATCATGACAGATACATACTTTATTCTCAAGAATTAATTTAATTCTTCTTTTGAAAACAGCTAAAGACACTTTTCTATAAATTTCCTTTCAAATTTACTCCTGGCTGAGTTTACATGTTGGGAGAAGCACACAGACCACCTAGGAAGCTCCTTTGCTAGGACTTGACCCATCCTGCAGATGAATGGGGCCCCTGTATATTTTTCAGTAATATAAATACTGTATAGCATTTTTATAGTAAAATTATATTTCTATAATTTTCACCACCTAATTGCAGAAAATTGCTTTCAAATGATGAAATATTGCTATCTTCTTAGAACAATTTGAAAAAATTGCTTTACAGTCTTTTTTTTTTTCTTTTTAACCTATGGGCTTAGGTAGTAGTTGTAGTAGAAAATCGCTATGTGTAACAAATATAGCTCATAAAAATGCCCTAAAGAGGTGCTCAATCTTTTTACTTGTTTCCTCTTATAACAAATTCATCTCTAAGAAGCAATAACATGTGAATATTCATAGTCACATAACTTATGCAAGTCAGGACTCTTAAAGAGGAGCAGGGCCCTGTATCATCTCTTCCCTAAAGGATCTCTTTGTCTGTCTCTATCCGTATGTCTTTCGTTTTAAAGACCATCAATTATAAATAAATTTAAGGCAAAACATAAAATAGATCAAGTTGTTTTGTTCTTTTTTTCAACCCAATGGAAAGCCTATTAGCAATTAGCTATATTCTTTATAAAAGGTGAGAAAAATACTATGAAAGCAAAAATTTCTTCTGTTCTGTCATTTTTTAAGGTCATTTTACTAGTCATAGAATTTGGTGTTGGTTATTAACGTATTCTGACAACATACAGGAAGGCAACCTTAATGATTTTAAAATGTTCACGGGTATTGAGCCCTGCCCCTTAAAAAAGACTCCAGGGGGTCATTTTCCCAAGGTGAGCTACATTTTATCTATCTATCTATCTATCTATCATCTATCTATCTAGCTATCTATACACATAGGTATTACTCTGTGACCTCAGCTACAGTGCAGTGGCATGATCATAGCTCACTGCAGCCTCAAATTCCTGGGCTTGAGAGACCCACCTACCACCACCTGCCAAGGCTTATGACTGCCCACATTCTATCCATAATTTCTGTGTCTCTTCTTGGTCTGCCTACTTTCGTATTTAAGGAATTAAATTTTTTTTGTTATACTATCGAAAATTAGCTCTGATAAGAGGGACGGAGGGGAGGGGGGTGGAGCCTTGGTATGTGTCACACTTTATGGGGGCAAGACATGATTGCAAGAGGGACTTTACCTAACAATTGCCATCAGTGTAACCTGGCTTATTGTACCCTCAATGAATCCCCAACAATAAAAAAAAAAAAAAAAAGAAAATTAGCTCTGAGTAAACATCTGAAGGTTACCTCTTTGCCCTTTGCTACTCAATTATTTTCTTGGTTACACACAGTCATCATTTAGCTCCTCTGACGCAACTCTGTTACAAATGCTTGGCCATAATTTGCATAATCTTCTCTAGCCCTTTAAGTCTGAATCATTGAGTTTGCAGAAGAAAAATATATGCAAGTTACAACTCTGACCTTTGTCTGGATTTCACATAAATTTTCTCTTTTCCAGCTGCTCTTGAAACACAAATATATTTTTGATTAAGTTTCTTAATTTTCAGTCAATAAATTCATCATTGGGCAATTTATAACATTATTACTTCTTCAGGTGACTGAACCTTAGGACACAGCTGCGCCATTGTTCTGGCCAACACGATTGTTTGCAAAGCTGGGGAAAACATTTGCAGATGAGTACATTTTGGGGAACTTTGTGTGACAGGCAGGTATAAATAAGCCTTCTATGCATGACTCACTGCCGTATCTTTGCAGACAGACCGAGGAGAGGAAATAAAACTCTGCACTTTGGTAATTCTTTTCTTGCAGAACAACTTGTTAATACACAGAAAGGCATTTCAAGTTTTGATTTAAATGGGAATGGGTTAAATCAAATGGGTAATTGAAGCACCACGTGCAGATATTAACATGTATAGACTATTTGATACTTTACAAAATAGTTCCTAACATTTACATTGGTAAAGCCACAGCTACTAATCTGTCAGACAGATAAGCGCTAAATGGTTGAATTGACCAGAGCATACACTGAGATTCAGAAGATTTAAGATTTGATTGACAGACGTATTGATCAAGATGCTAGTCAAAGATAATAATGGGTTCACTCCATTTAATGAAGTCACATCAGTATGTTGATTGTTGTGCTTTATTTGTAGTTATCCTTCCATTCCAAGTGTATTTATTCATGTCATTCACGGATGTAGCCTGAAAAACCTTTAAATTTTGTTTTTTTCCCTTCATCTTCACTATCTTTCCAGGGTTTTCAAAATACTGGAGGACTCAATGCGACATGGCCGGTCCTCAATTAATAGTTACTAGATGATTCTGTGGACTACAAACAGCCTATTTAATGGTTTTAACTTTAATTGCATTCTTCATAGGCATATGTAGCTCAGATAAAATTACATGGAAAGAAATGAAAAAAAATCTCAAGACTCGCTTGTTTAAGGCAATATTTAATTCATGCTATTTACCAGATTGCATAATATCAGCTAATTATAGAACAATCTGCATAATTAAATGCAGAGTAATTTAAGAAGAAGAACAAACGTAAGAAAACATAACAATGTCGGCTGGTTTAGTCTCTACAGTGCATTGAAACTTGTACGCTGAAGGAAGCGCTATTTCCGAATTTATTGAACATTGTTGTGGGAAAATGTTCTTTCCTTTCTCTTTAAGCTGGAAGGCACAACTGAAAGAGCTACCAAGTCCAGGTCCCATTCCCTGTTGGAACACAGGTAGATAAGATTTGTGCCCTCTTGCACAGGTCAGGGAACTAACTGAAGGTGGAGGAAGGGCCTGAGAAGGAGGTTTCATGTATACATGGATAGGAGCAGCAAGCGATGGAATATCTCAGAGTTTTAATTTTTTTTTTAATTCACAGAACTAATTCACTCAGTCATTGCAAAGGGTCTTCAAATGCTTTCTATGGGATTCTGTTCCCAGATGGATTTAGCTGAACTTTCAGGTGTATAGCTCTGCAAAGATCATACTCAACCCCCACTCCCCTTTCCCCTCCGTGCTTGTTATTTGAGTCACCAATTTGAAATGCACCATTACCACCAAATAACTATTTAGCAGTACACAATCACACAATTGTGTGAAGAGACAAACATAATGAAGGATGCGGAGGAAATAGGATCCTTTACTCAGGGCACCTATCCAGCACTGAAATGATGGAGGGTTCCATGGCTTTTGTAACAGAGTATCCTCTCAACAATTACCCTCAACTAATGGCATGCTAACCTGAACAGGAAATCAAGTCTGGGAATGAATAGGTCCATTGGTCCAAGTGACAGAGAGTCCAGGACAGTTTTAACATTGTCTCAAAAGAGTCAATGTTCTCATTGTATAATTATACGTGTAGCTTGACTAAATTAAAGAATATTGATATCCTCTTTGATTTTATATTATTGCTTTTTCAAATCAGTGTTAGCTAAAGCCATATCTTATTGCTTGTATATGTAATGTTTAGTATTCCCTCCCCCCCTTTTTTTTTTTTTTCCATTCTAATACCTTCTCCTGGTTTCCTGGCTCATGTAGTGTTTGTGAGCTCATATAAAACTTAACATCACTGTTTATAAAATATTGCCATTGCCATATAATAATTACTTTAATGACTTGAGAACATTCTCCATGCATGTTTCTAGAAACAATCATTTAGGTGAATCATACAAAAGTACTCAAGAAATGGTATTATTAAGTAATAAAGGGGATGAGGTCAAAGAGTTCATATGTAAGACATTACTTTTCAAGTAATCAGAGTTTAATCACATTTTGCTTGCGGAAGGATGTTTTATTTTATTGTACGTTAAAAGGAGATTATTTCTCCTTTCTTCTCTGTCAGTCGTTGGAACCCTATGCTATTCTTGCATCCAGAGCACATATCACTGTGCTTTGGGAGAGGAAATGGGAAAGTTGGACTGCATCTCCCAGAGAATCCTCATGGCATTTTCCTAATAAATTTGGGGTGATCAGATTTGACAGGTCAAGAAAAATATTCATTTCTGGAGAACTACTCTGTCTTGAAACACAGCTGATAATAGAACTGAAAAACAATTCTTTCAGAAAGTAGAATTCCAAAAGCTTCTTCAACTTCAGGTAGAGAGGTTTTGAGGTACACTGTTTTATCATTTCCCCCAGTCACATTTCCCGTCATGTAGGGATGGGATTAACTCGAGGGCAACTGTGTGAGTTAAGTTCTATAATTAGAGTAGAGATATTATGACATCTAAAAAGAGAACAAGTAATGATCATGTTCATATGACATAGGAAATGAATTAGTTACTGAGATTTTAACAGGAAGAGTTTAATCATACAACCCACGGTTTCCTAAAACTACATGAAACCCACACATATCTGTCAATAAGATGGGTAATTCCATTTTAGGTATCTATTTGTGGAATGCGCTTAAGGAGAGGCGAGTTAGATCTATGTACCCAAAAGAATACACACAATATATTAAGAAAAAGAGATTGTGATATACTACATAAATGATGTTTATTTTTAAAAAACCACTAAATAATGCGTATTTGTGTATGTTCACAAGCTGGGGGTGAAGCGTTCAAGGAGAGAGACAGACTTACAATCTTGGCATATACTAGCTGTGCCAAAGCAGAGTTTCAGCATTTTTAAAGGTATTTTCTTTTTAAAGTGTTTTCTTTTGATATTTTCCATAACTAGAATTTTTCTATGTAGAAATACTACATATTTGAAGAATTATTTCTATGTATTCCATATTTTGTGCTGTTGTGTTAACTTCTCTGATTATTAATGGTATACAATGGATATTTGTACATTGAACTGGGGACCACACCTACGGTGCATCTTACACCATATGGGAAATTTACTAAATGTAGAATATAAATGTCTTTCCACAATGACTAAGAAAATACCGTGAAGGCTGTGTTAACCAGTTAGATGAAAATATTTCAAATTGTATATAAAACCAGCACATCGTACCCCACGATTGCATTAATGTACACAGCTATGACTTAATAATAAAAATAATAATAATAGAATAATGGTAAATATAACAACAACAAAAGAAACTAGTCAGCCACAGGGGGAAAAAGGACATATATATTGAAATAACTTACGGTACTCTGTTAATGTATATACTTATGTGGTAAAGATAATAAAAGCAAAAAAGAGAAATAAAGGTAAGAAGTTTTAAAAACTCTCAAAATTTAAAGATTTCTTTCAAATATATACATAAAGATTTTTTTCTCGAGTGACTGTATAATCTCTTTCATGGACAAGTTTCTCCACGTCTCTGGGACTGTTTCTTTCTTCCTCCAGGGAAATAATGATACCTAGGTCTGATGATGACGCAGCAATTAGTAATATTATCTAGGATTTCCAGCCAATATGTGAAAATTCATGATTAGATGTGCCTATTTATAGTCCAAACAACTAGTAATCATAGTTAAAGTATGTTTTAAAAATAAGAAACAATAAATGTCATGGCCAGGTGTCTGGAGACTTACATCTTTCTCTGGATTAGAAGTAGAGCTGAAGTACAAGATGATCAGTGGATAAGGGGGTGCGAGCCAAGGATATACCACATGGGTTTTTTATTTGGATGTATTATGCTACTTGTAAGCACCACTCCCAGGGGATGGTGAGAACTGAAAGTTTCTCAAAGAGGAAAAAGAAGACAGTTGCCGGGCTTGGGTTTAAAGGCAGGTTCTGAGGTTCATCCTCTTGCTTCAAGAAAGTTGAAAAATGCTGCTTCCAAAATATGCACTTGGGGGTTGTCTACGGAGACAGAAGAATGAAAAAAAATTTTTTTTCCAGCAAGAAACTTAGTCTCATCAGCTGATTAGCATAAAGATAAATTTGAAATTACTACTTAAAAGTGAGAAAACCTTCGTTATTTGGGAGCTAAACAATGTGTTACTATATAAGTCATGAGTTAAAAGGAAACATCAATAAAATTTATAAAATATTTTAAACTAAATGACCGATAAAACTTAGAACCAAGTTTATTTGAGGAAGTAAAAACTACTCCTATAAATAACTAAATAGCCTTGAATGGTTAAAAAAAAAATTGAAAGTAAACACATCCAACTGGAAAAAGTCACCAATAAAATATAAAGACAGAAGATTATAGAAAATAAAGAAGATGAGAAATTCATGAAGTATAAAACAAAGAAATATTAAAGAGTCCATCAATGATCTCAAAGCTGTTTTTGAATGAAATATATCATATATTAGAAATAAATAGGCATATTACCGTATTTATTCATGGGAAAATTCAAAATTCTGTACTGGACATTCCAATTGAAATAATCTGAAATTCTAATAAAAATACTAACACAATATTTTGTGAGAATAAATTGAGTAAAACTCACATGGTAAATGGCCAGGACAACCCTCCAGGGAAGAATAATAGCGTTAAGGATCACTTACCCTCCTGAATATCAGACTTGCTATAATACGATAAACAAATGAGGCTGTGTTGGAATAGGGATAGTCAGACACACACAAACAGCTAGAAATAAACCCAAATACATATGGAAAATCCAGCAGAGCTGGATTTACCAAAGGATTACTGACAGCAATTATGCTCTTCTTGGTACAGAGGGCCCTGCAATAAAGTAGGAAAACATAGGCTATCTTCCCATATTTTAAGATCTGATTGATCTGATGTCCTTTGGACAAAGGAGAATTTTCTAAGATATGAATTTGATTTCTTATGTCCACACAGCGTAGTTCTTTCTTATTTGTAAATGGCCCCATGTAAAAAGAGACGGCTGAGCCCAAATAACGTATTTTTCATTTCCCTTTTTCTTGTCATTGAAATCAGTGGCCCTACATCTTTCTCTGGATGAGCTGACTGTCAAGTTAGAAAAGTCAGCTAGAAAGACCCACATCCCTGGGTGAGTAACTTTTTTCACACACATATCCTTTCTCTTCTTAGAGATTAGAAGGGAGGAGGTTGAGAAAAGCCATGGCATGTAATATTTCCAGCTTCGTGTCCCCTTTTCATCGGATGACTCACAAGATTGAGACATTGACTACAAAATTTAGCATGGTTAGAAGTTAGTCTAGAACATCTTCAGACATAACAATGCAAGAAAAATTCCACCTCACCTGAAATCTTGTATAATGATCAGTTAAGACATGGCTCAGCCTGGGAACTAATCTTCAGTCAATTTTATATAGTCCTGTGCTCATGGGTTTCCCTCATGTAAACTAGGGTTTACATTTTCAAGGCTTTTAAAAAATATATTAAATGTGCCTTGGTGACCAAATTGTTTTTTAGTGCTGCTACAGAAAGAGGTGAGATCCTTCAAGTACTGAGTGAGTCTCCAGACTGGTACACCTCGGAACTGATGGATTAGATCATTAGGTAAAATGCCTCTCTAAGTAAGATTTGCCAACTTTCTAATGTTACTAATCTTTCGTGTGCTGTAAAAATTGCTGTGGATTTACACGGAGCAATTATTTTGAGCACAAGGAAGAAAACCTCATTACTCAGAGTTATTACTAATAATCACCATCATTAACGTTACTGGCAAGAGGGCGGTTATATGGCAAGCTATCCTAGGTTAGTACCAGAGACACACACACACATACACACACACAAAAAAAAACAGAAAAACCCTCCCCGAGGGCCCATAGTCAGCGTACAATTTGCATAGACAGTCTGCAGTAATGAGTTGTCTGTTCAGAAGCTCAGTAGCTGTTACCCATCTCTTCAAAGAGGCAGATTTCTTATGGATTTAATAGTTGCTGTCTTTAAGCACCTCTGAAGTTTTCATTAACCATAAATGCAATTGTTGCCTTTATTGCTGTGATTTTTTTTTAAGTGAAGTAAAATTTCATTCTCAAATCAATAAGGGAAAACTTTGCAAGCTACTTCAGGGAAATGCATTGCTAAGAGAGAAAAGGTGAAATACAAGAGTTAGCTTTGCTCTTCAAACACAGGAATCAAACCATTTTCCAGAAAATCGTATTTTAGGTCAATCTTATTGTTTATAGACATGTTCATCCAAAATCCTTTTTGAGAAAGGATGTCTTCACAGGATTTCCAATAACCAAGGAAGTTTGTTCTTGGAATTGGAGTAAAACTTCTTTTTCCCACCTGACTCTCAGTGGATGATATATCCCATTCAAACTACAGTGAAAAAATATATTTTTATGCAGACACAAATATAAGATTCATTCACTTCGATTTGATATGATAGTTTCTCATGGTGATGAGTTTTCTAATTTTTTTTTTCTTAAACAGAATTTTACATCTTGTAGAGTTTTACACACCGTCTTGGAGCCTTTGACCGATACATCAGGAAGATGATGGTTTTGACATCTTACCATGTACATGATCAGATGAAAGAAAAAAGAAATGTACTAAACATAAAGATGTTCAACTGATATTAAAACCACCGAAGGCTAATGTGTACTCTGCTCATGATAACTATCTTTGTAAGAGTCCCACGGAGAGAAATGCCTGTGTCAGAAAGATGAATGTGATAAAATATAAATATAAGTAAAACCAATTTGTGGGTTAATTTCAAAGAATTGTACTGGGAACTGCAAATTATCTATCATCTTTTACTTATTTGGTAACACATTTAGAAATACGGAAGACAGAGTTTCTAATAAAATCATGTCTAAGGAAGGCTTTTTAAAATGTGCATATATATATATATTTTTTTTATTTTGCTAAGGATCTGGGATGCTTATGCTCTTTTCCATTCAGATTGACATATCTAGACAGCTAGTCAGATAACCAGCTTTATCAATAAAAATGTCTGCTATGTAAGTGTCCTTTTTTCTAGAAAGATTTTTAAATAACAATTCCAGCATCAGAAAATTTGAGATGAGAAATATTCATTACATTTTTCTTCATTTATAGATTTTCACTGATTTTTTTTTTTATTCCTATGGATTTTCGTTGGTGTAATATATTTCTCAGGATATAGACTATAGGTTTTACTATCAGTGTGTGTATTGATCTTACACTTATGTATGCTATTTTAAAATACTCATTTAGATTTCTGTTTCAGAAGAGATATGAATACATGTAGTATTTTAGAAGCCGCGTTGTTAGAGACCCAATGGCTGAATTCCAGTTTTATAATTTTACTAGCCAAAAAAAAAAAAAATTCATCATAGATCTAATCTCATAAATTTGGTTAAAGGTTGAGTTAGGATTATGCACTTAAGATAGTTGAGAGATAATACATGCAATTATTTCCCACCATCATTTGTTTCAATATGAAAATGACTTTCTTTTTTAAATTTCAGATTAATAGTTTTTTGTTTGTTTGTTTTGAGACAGAGTCTCTCTATGCCGCCCTGGGTAAAGTGCCATGGCATGACAGCTCACAGCAAGCTCCAACTCTTGGGCTTGAGAGTTTCTCTTGCTTCAACCTCCCAAGTAGCTGGACTATAGACACCGGCCACACACCCGGCTATTAATTTCAGATTAATATGAGGTTATAAAGTATTAGGTTATATTGTTTGGATGCGTTAGGTAAAGTCCCTGTGATAATCATGACCTTCACCCAGGGGATGCGCCACGTGCCCTTAGCTGCTGCCTGTTAGGTGAGCGCCCTCTCGTTCCCTCTCTTCTCTTCCCCTTCTCTCCTCTCTCCTCTCCCCACCTTGAATTTAATCAAGCTTTTCTTTCGTATGGGCATGTATTTTTTTCATCTACTGGTTTCATATTAGTATTGAGTAGATTGGAAAATGACTTTCTGTACTAAGATAAAGGGTAGAGGGCTTCCCTGCGACGTGTTGGGTCTCAGCCTGTCTGCACATAGGCTGGGGCATCTGGAAGCCCTGTATGAATCTTACGGTTTTATAATTTACTTCCAAATACTTTGATTTCTATAATGACTTTGTTGAGACAGTCTCTGTGTTGTCCAGACTGGCCTCTAACTCCTGGCTTCAAATAATCCTCTTGCCTCAGCCTCCTAAACCAGAATTACAGGCATGTACCATTATGCCACAAATTTGTGTCTTCATATGACAGGGATTGGAAATTGTTGGCTGAGAATCAAAATACAATGAACTTCTCACATTGCAAAGAGAAATTTCCACTACTCAGGAATTACAAATCTATAGAGATAAAAGTTGACTATGAATTCTTACGGGTGTGAGTTTCCCTTTCTGTATTAATTACCTAGTAGTTTTCTTTCTTAATACTCACCTCTAAGTGAACTTGAACAGAACAAGGACTTCAACCAACATCCTTACTTGGGTAAATCTCTGCACTCTGCTTTGCTTGTTTCAGACTTTATTTTGTGTGGTAATTTCAACCTCTTTAAAAGGAATACAGCTTGAGAGTTTCTACCTCTTTGGATTATAAAATGAAAGCATTAGTCTAATTTTTGATTAGGTCTAGGTACTTTTTTTCATCAAGAATTTTAGAAATACTGTGAAATAGTTTCCGTTTAGTATTTCAAACATTTCAAGTATTTAGATCTGGAAGGCAAAATTATAGAGGAAAAAACCCCCTGAAAACAGCTGCCTGGGTTTTCTTCCTGTGCTACAGTTCTCATGAAACGCATGAGCTGAACCCAAATGCTTTGGGGGAGAGAAGAATGAAGTATCGATACAATTAATTTAAAACAACTAAGTGTATAATTTGTGTCAATCATTTTTTACTAGAGTCTAGCATATACAGGTTATCAAAGTTTGAAGAAAAATTTATGAGGAAGAAAATCAGAACGTTGTGGACTTTATCTTTTTTTTCCTCACTACTAGCTAATAGCGTTGCCATTTTTCCCCAGATTGTCTCAGCCCAATGGGTAGAACACAGATGTTCCTTTGAAGCAGAGTGAGAACACACCTGAAATAGAAAATTTATCAGATGGGTGCATCACAAAGCCAATTTTCTGCCATTATCATTTTTTTATGAATTTGATATTAAGGAGCCTGAAAATGAATCATTCATATACTTTCTTCAATTAACATTGTTTCAGCTGGTACACGTCTCCTAGTCTCACTAGAATCTCTCTCTTCAACTCTCGTGTACTCTTTGGAGAGGTTTTAAGTGTTTTTAAAGTTATTTTGGTCAAATAAATACAGAAAAATAGATAAACTATTCTATATGAGCAATGTATAGGGCACAGCTGTTAGTACTTGGAAGGTTCTAGATTAATGTGTTTCTGGAGGGCAGATGAGTCTCTGTTTTCTGGAGAATATTTTACGCGTGTTAAGTATCCATCAGGATACATGAAACATATTGTTGCTAATTAAACATATTTAATTTGTCATCATCATAATAGTGCGTAAATTCCAACTAGGCCGTAAGATAATTCTAGAAAACTCAAAACTTCATATATACAAACGACACAGCTGATTCTGCTGCCTGGCCCTCTTCAGTCCTTGCGTTTACATTCTAGCTGAGTATTTAGGAATGGTAAAATCTTCTCCCTTTTCTGTGTCAGTGTTAATACTTAAGCTACTGCCTCCCTCTAATGTTCTCTGAAAATTATTTTATTTTAAGTTTTTCTTCTTCTTTTTTTTTTATTGTTGGGGATTCATTGAGGGTACAATAAGCCAGGTTACAATGATTGCAATTGTTAGGTAAAGTCCTCTTGCAATCATGTCTTGCCCCCAGAAAGTGTGACACACACCAAGGCCCCACCCCCTCCCTCCGTCCCTCTTTCTGCTTCCCCCCCATAACCTTAATTGTCATTAATTGTCCTCATATCAAAATTGAGTACATAGGATTCATGCTTCTCCATTCTTGTGATGCTTTACTAAGAATAATGTCTTCCACTTCCATCCAGATTAATACGAAGGATGTAAAGTCTCCATTTTTTTTAATGGCTGAATAGTATTCCATGGTGTACATATACCACAGCTTGTTAATCCATTCCTGGGTTGGTGGGCATTTAGGCTGTTTCCACATTTTAGCGATTGTAAATTGAACTGCAATAAACAGTCTAGTACAAGTGTCCTTATGATAAAAGGATTTTTTTCCTTCTGGGTAGATGCCCAGTAATGGGATTGCAGGATCAAATGGGAGGTCTAGCTTGAGTGCTTTGAGGTTTCTCCATACTTCCTTCCAGAAAGGTTGTACTAGTTTGCAGTCCCACCAGCAGTGTAAGAGTGTTCCCTTCTCTCCACATCCACGCCAGCATCTGCAGTTTTGAGATTTTGTGATGTGGGCCATTCTCACTGGGGTTAGATGTTATCTCAGGGTTGTTTTGATTTGCATTTCTCTAATATATAGAGATGATGAACATTTTTTCATGTGTTTGTTAGCCATTCGTCTGTCATCTTTAGGGAAAGTTCTATTCATGTCTCTTGCCCATTGATATATGGGATTGTAAGGGTTGGAAGACAATTTTTCAGGCAAATGGAATTCAGAAGAAAAGAGGAGTTGCAATCTTATTTTCAGATACATGTGGATTTAAAGCAACTAAAGTAAAAAAAGACAAAGATGGTCACTTATATTGGTCAAGGGAAAAATACAACAAGAAGACATTTCAATTATAAATATTTATGCACCCAATTTAAATGCTCCCAGATTCTTGTAACAGACCTTACTCAGTCTGAGCAATATGATATCTGATAATACCATAATAACAGGGGACTTTAACATTCCTCTTACAGAGCTGGACAGATCCTCTAAACAGAAATTAAACAAAGATATAAGAGATTTAAATGAGACCTTAGAACAACTGTGCTTGATAGACGCATATAGAACACTCCATCCCAAAGATAAAGAATATACATTCTTCCGGAAATTATTTTAACGTGATTAAAGTGGGAAGGAAGACACGGCAGGCTCTTTGTTAATCACACACGTACTTTGATTTGAACTTGGTCTCAGTCACCATTTGCTTTCTTTTAGTTTGCCCCCAATAGCTCCATTCTCCTTTCCTCGGGGTTCTTGTTTCCTAACCCTTCATTTTTCACTTCAGGGAGTCTTCAGATCTTCTCAAATTTCAAACCTTTCCCCGTAGAAAAAAAATGGCTGAATGCATTATCTCAGTATAATTACTTCCATAATTATTGTTTACTTTTGTATTTTATTATTTGTTAGTTTAAAAAATTATTAGCTCATTTACAGGTTCAGAAAACCAGAGATCCCTGCACTCTTCTCTCAATATTCCTTAATATTTCTGAAAACACCTTATGTCCGTTTCTAGCTCTTAATGTTTTTGCTGCCTATATATATTCAGAGACTGAGTTTTGCTCTGTCACCTGAGCTAAAATGCGGTGTCACAATCAAACCTCTTTGCAGCCTCAGATTCCTAGCCTCAAGGAAGCCCACGTTTGGTTCAGATATTGGCATTTCCAAAAGCTTATAGGAAAAACAAATAGGCAGTGTAGAACTGGGCATTCTTTCCTCCCATCAGTCTCTCTGAATAAGACAGAGTAACGTTCAGCTTATGATGACCACTGCCGTGCTCAGAATAAATGGTGGTTACTTCAAATTCTTGCACTATAGATGAAAAAGACACACGGCTTAGATTCTCATTAGGAGATTATTTAGGATTGTTTATCTTGTACCTAAGGTTGTTAAAATAATGTCACTCGGTGATTAAATTGTGCAATAGTGCAAAGATTAAGGGTCTAATTGCTTTTAAAAGTAATGACGAATGCTTCATTATTTTTTACTTGCTTAATACAGACTAGTTTATAATTTTCTATCTAAACTGCTCATGTTCTTGAACCGTGCATTAGGTAATGCACTTACGAACCATTTCTATTGTCCATTAATATCCTAAGCTAACAGCTTCCATAACATCCTGTGTATTTCATCACAGGAAAGTGATATCACCTTCTGGAAGCTAAGTTTTCACATCTTCAAAAACAAAGGTAAAAATATATTTTTTACAGTTACCAAGAAACAATAATAAGGTAGTTGACTTTATTTATTTATTTTTATATTTATTTATTTATTTTTGGGACAGAGGCTCACTGTCACCCTGGGTAGAGTGCTATGGCACCATAATAGCTCACAGCAACTTCATACTCTTGGGCTTGAGCAATCCTTTTGCCTCAGCTTCCTGAGTAGCTGTGACTACAGACACCTGCCACAACACCCGACTACTATTTTTAGTAGAGGTGGGGTCTCACTGTTGCTCAGGCTGGTCTTAAACTCCTGTGCTCAAGCAATCCACCGGTCTTGGCCTCCCAGAGTGCTACGATTACAGGCTTGAGTCACGGCACCTGGCCAGTAGATGCATTTGTAAATCTGAGGTAGGTGAATGGCAGTCACAGGCAACAGAATAGTTTACAGGTTTGTTCTTACGTTGCTAAAGAAGAAGAAAGAAGAGAAAATGAGGCCCGAAAAGAAAGAAAATTATGTGAATGGTTGACTGTGTTTAGTGCTACTGGTCCGTGACTGGTTTTGGAAGCAAGGAATTCTGGTCTTGGGTTAGTGGAGGATGTATATTAGAGTAAATCAGATTGAACATGGTTTCAAAAGAGACTTGCAGTAAAATAATTTTTTTAATTTTCTATTTTTTTAACTTAGTGCTTCAGGTTCATTGAGGGTACAAAGAATTAGCTTACACTGATTGCATTTGTTAGGTAAAGTCCCTCTTATAATTGTGTCCTTCCCCCAAGAGCTGGTCATGCACCGTGACCCCCCTCCCCTCCCTTCTTCCCCTCTTCCCGCTCCCTCATTCCCCTGCCCCCCACCTTGAATTGATTTGCGTTTTCTCTTTTGCAGGTGTGTATTAGATCATCCATTGGCTTAATATTAGAATGGAGTCCTTTGGATTCTTTCTTCTCCATTCTTGTGATACTTTACTAAGAAGAATGTGTTCCAACTCTATCCAGGTTGATTAACAAGCTGTACATGTATGTACCATGGAATACTATTCAGCAGTGAAATAATTTTGAAAAGATGTGGTGGAGAGACAGAACTGAGCACACATTCAAGGCAAGATGACAAAGATGGCATATAAATGCTCTTATTCCTTTGTCTGCCTTACGATAGGCTCTGCAATCATCTCGTTTAACAGTTAAAAGAAAAAGAAAAGCCAGCTACTGGAATTCAAAATGTCTGTTTTCTTCCTGCTCAAGGCATTGGGTGCCCCATCTTTCACTCACCCGATGTTTAAACCCTTAGAGTCATAACCTTCTGGAAACAAGGTCAGAATAAGCCCCTAACCAGTAGAATTATTTTGAGAGTTGAGGGACGGTAACATACATAAAGAGTAAAGCACAGAGTTCCTGACTACAGGTGAATAAAACACAGGACAAAGAGGTGTATCCAATAAGCTTGGTCATTAACAGCTATCCCTGTTCCCCCCCCACACACACATACACACTGTGAATCAGAACCTATTGGTGAATCATGAAATAAGTTCAGTGGGTTATAACCAGACTCTTTTTTTTCTTTTTTTTTTATTGTTGGGGATTCATTGAGGGTACAATAAGCCAGTTACACTGATTGCAATTGTTAGGTAAAGTCCCTCTTGCAATCATGTCTTGCCCCCATAAAGTGTGACACACACTAAGGCCCCACCCCACTCCCTCCCTCTCTCTTTCTGCTTCCCCCCCCATAACCTTAATTGTCATTAATTGTCCTCATATCAAGATTGAGTACATAGGATTCATGCTTCTCCATTCTTGTGATGCTTTACTAAGAATAATGTCTTCCACTTCCATCCAGGTTAATACGAAGGATGTAAAGTCTCCATTTTTTTTAATGGCTGAATAGTATTCCATGGTATACATATACCACAGCTTGTTAAGCCATTCCTGGGTTGGTGGGCATTTAGGCTGTTTCCACATTTTGGCGATTGTAAATTGAGCTGCAATAAACAGTCTAGTACAAGTGTCCTTATGATAAAAGGATTTTTTTCCTTCTGGGTAGATGCCCAGTAATGGGATTGCAGGATCGAATGGGAGGTCTAGCTTGAGTGCTTTGAGGTTTCTCCATACTTCCTTCCAGAAAGGTTGTACTAGTTTGCAGTCCCACCAGCAGTGTAAAAGTGTTCCCTTCTCTCCACATCCACGCCAGCATCTGCAGTTTTGAGATTTTGTGATGTGGGCCATTCTCTCTGGGGTTAGATGATATCTCAGGGATGTTTTGATTTGCATTTCTCTAATATATAGAGATGATGAACATTTTTTCATGTGTTTGTTAGCCATTCGTCTGTCGTCTTTAGAGAAAGTTCTATTCATGTCTCTTGCCCATTGATATAAGGGATTGTTGGCTTTTTTCATGTGGATTAATTTGAGTTCTCTATAGATCCTGGTTATCAAGCTTTTGTCTGATTGAAAATATGCAAATATCCTTTCCCATTGTGTGGGTTGTCTCTTTGCTTTGGTTATCGTCACCTTAGCTGTACAGAAGCTTTTCAGTTTAATGAAGTCCCATTTGTTTATTTTTGTTGTTGTTGCAATTGCCATGGCAGTCTTCTTCATGAAGTCTTCCCCCAGGCCAATATCTTCCAGTGTTTTTCCTATGCTTTCTTTGAGGATTTTTATTGTTTCGTGCCTTAAATTTAAGTCCTTTATCCATCTTGAATCAATTTTTGTGAGTGGGGAAAGGTGTGGGTCCAGTTTCAGTCTTTTACACGCAGACATCCAATTCTCCCAACACCATTTATTGAATAGGGAGTCTTTCCCCAAAGGTAAGTTCTTGTTTGGTTTATCGAAGATTAGGTGGTTGTAAGATGTTAGTTTCATTTCTTGGTGTTCAATTCCATTCCAAGTGTCTATGTCTCTGTTTTTGTGCCAGTACCATGCTGTCTTGAGCACTATGGCTTTGTAGTACAGACTAAAATCTGGTATGCTGATGCCCCCAGCTTTATTTTTGTTGCTAAGAACTGCCTTAGCTATACGGGTTTTTTTCCGGTTCCATACAAAACGCAGAATCATTTTTTCCAAATCTTGAAAGTACGATGTAGGTACTTTGATAGGAATGGCATTGAATAGGTAGATTGCTTTGGGAAGTATAGACATTTTAACAATGTTGATTCTTCCCATCCATGAGCATGGTATGTTCTTCCATTTGTTAATATCCTCTGCTATTTCCTTTCTGAGGAGTTCATAGTTTTCTTTATAGAGGTCCTTCACCTCCTTCGTTAGGTATATTCCTAGGTATTTCATTTTCTTTGAAACTATGGTGAAGGGAGTTGTGTCCTTAATTAGCTTCTCCTCTTGACTGTTATTGGTGTATACAAAGGCTACTGACTTGTGGACATTGATTTTATATCCTGAAACATTACTGTATTTTTTGATGACTTCTAGTAGTCTTGTGGTTGAGTCTTTGGGGTTCTCTAAGTATAAGATCATGTCGTCAGCAAAGAGGGAGAGTTTGACCTCCTCTGCTCCCATTTGGATTCCCTTTATTTCCTTGTCTTGCCTAATTGTATTGGCTAGAACTTCCAGCACTATGTTGAATAGTAAAGGTGACAGAGGACAACCTTGTCTGGTTCCAGTTCTAAGAGGAAAAGCTTTCAGTTTTACTCCATTCAGTAAAATATTGGCTGTGGGTTTGTCATAGATAGCTTCAATCAGTTTTAGAAATGTGCCACCTATGCCTATACTCTTCAGTGTTCTAATTAGAAAAGGATGCTGGATTTTATCAAATGCTTTTTCTGCATCTATTGAGAGGATCATGTGATCTTTATTTTTGCCTCTGTTAATATGGTGGATAACGTTTATGGACTTGCGTATGTTGAACCAGCCTTGCATCCCTGGGATGAAGCCTGCTTGATCATGATGAATGACTTTTTTGATGATAAGCTGTAATCTATTGGCTAGGATTTTGTTGAGAATTTTTCCATCTATATTCATGAGTGAGATTGGTCTGAAATTCTCCTTTTTGTTTGGGTCTTTTCCTGGTTTTGGTATCAGGGTGATGTTTGCTTCATAGAATGTGTTGGGGAAGATTCCTTCTTCCTCAATTTTTTGGAATAATTTCTGCAGTACAGGAATAAGCTCTTCCTTGAAGGTTTGATAGAATTCTGGAGTGAAGCCATCTGGACCAGGGCATTTTTTAGTTGGAAGCTTTTTTATTGTTTCTTTGATCTCAGTGCTTGAAATTGGTCTGTTCAGGAGGTCTATTTCTTCCTGGCCAAGTCTAGGGAGAGGGTGTGATTCCAAATATTGATCCATTTCCTTCACATTGTCAAATTTCTGGGCATACAGTTTCTGGTAGTATTCAGAGATGATCTCTTGTATCTCTGTGGGATCAGTTGTTATTTCCCCTTTATCATTTCTGATTGAGGTTACTAGAGATTTTACTTTTCTATTTCTAGTTAGTCTGGCCAATGGTTTATCTATTTTATTTATTTTTTCAAAAAACCAACTCCTTGTTTCATTAATTTTCTGAATGATTCTTTTGTTTTCAATTTCATTGATCTCTGATTTGATTTTGGAGATTTCTTTTCTTCTACTGAGTTTAGGCTTAGATTGTTCTTCTTTTTCCAATTCCATAAGGTCTCTTGTGAGATTGTTGATGTGCTCTCTGTCTGTTTTTCGAATGTAGGCATCTAAAGCGATGAATTTTCCTCTCAAAACTACTTTTGCAGTATCCCACAGGTTTTGGTAGCTTGTGTCTTCATTGTTGTTATGCTTAAGGAAGTTAGTGATTTCCTGTTTGATTTCTTCCTGCACCCATCTGTTATTCAACAGAAGATTGTTTAATTTCCATGCCTTTGGATAGGGTCGAGCATTTTTGTTAGAGTTGAGTTCCACCTTTAGTGCCTTATGGTCTGAAAAGATACAAGGTAAAATTTCAATTCTTTTGATTCTGTTGATATTTGTTTTGTGTCCCAGGATATGATCAATTTTGGAGAATGTTCCATGGGGTGATGAGAAGAATGTATATTCTTTATCTTTGGGGTGGAGTGTTCTATATGCGTCTATCAAGCATAATTGTTCTAGGGTCTCATTTAAATCTCTTATATCTTTGTTTAATTTCTGTTTAGAGGATCTGTCCAGCTCTGTAAGAGGTGTGTTAAAGTCCCCTGTTATGATGGTATTATCAGATATCATATTGCTCAGACTGAGTAAGGTCTGTTTCAAGAATCTGGGAGCATTTAAATTTGGTGCATAGATATTTAGAATTGAAATGTCTTCTTGTTGTAGTTTTCCCTTGACCAATATAAAATGACCATCTTTGTCTTTTTTGACTTTAGTTGCTTTAAATCCACATGTATCTGAAAATAAGATTGCAACTCCTCTTTTCTTCTGAATTCCATTTGCCTGAAAAATTGTCTTCCAACCCTTGACTCGGAGCTTTAATTTGTCTTTTGAAGCCAGGTGTGTTTCTTGCAGACAGCAAATGGATGGCTTGTGTTTTTTAATCCAGTCAGCCAATCTATGTCTCTTCAGTGGGGAATTCAAGCCATTAACATTTATGGAGATAATTGATAAGTGTGGTAGTATTCTATTCGTCTTATTTGGTGAGAGTCCATTGCTTAGTTTTATCTTTTGCATCAGTGTGGAGGTTAGGTTCTGTCCTTTGATTTCTGAGTTCTTACTTTGCTGCTGATCCATTGTGGTGGTCAGTGTGCAGAACAGGTTGAAGTATTCCCTGTAGAGCTGGTCTTGTTGTGGTGAATTTCCTCAATGTTTGTATATCCGTAAATGATTTGATTTCTCCATCAATTTTGAAGCTTAGCTTAGCAGGGTACAGAATTCTGGGCTGAAAATTGTTCTGTTTAAGTAGATTAAAGGTAGATGACCATTGTCTTCTTGCTTGGAAAGTTTCATTAGAGAAGTCTGAGGTCACTCTGATGGATTTGCCCCTGTAGGTCAACTGGCGCTTACTGCTGGCAGCTTGCAGAATCTTTTCTTTTGTCTTGACTTTGGACAGGTTCATCACAATGTGTCTTGGAGAAGCTCGGTTAGAGTTGAGGCGACCTGGGGTCCGATAGCCCTCTGAAAGCAGTGTGTCAGAATCTTTGGTGATGTTTGGGAAATTTTCTTTTATAATATTCTCTAGTATGGCTTCCATTCCTCTGGGGCATTCTTCTTCCCCTTCTGGAATTCCTATAACTCGTATGTTGGAACGTTTCATAAAGTCCCATAATTCTGACAGTGAACGTTCTGCTTTCTCTCTCTTCTTTTCTGCCTCTTTTACTATCTGAGTTATCTCAAAAACTTTGTCTTCTACCTCTGAAATTCTTTCTTCTGCATGGTCTAACCTGTTGCTGATACTTTCCATTGCATCTTTAAGTTCCCTGATTGACTGTTTCATTTCCTTCAGCTCTGCTATATCCTTTTTATATTCTTCATATCGTTCATCTCTGATTTGATTCTGTTTTTGGATTTCCTTTTGGTTATTTTCCACTTTATTAGCAGTTTCCTTCATTGTTTCCATCATTTCTTTCATTGTTTTCAACATGTGTATTCTAAATTCCCTTTCTGTCATTCCTAACATTTCTGTATAGGTAGAATCCTCTGCAGTAGCTACCTCATGGTCCCTTGGCAGGGTTGTTCTGGACTGGTTCTTCATGTTGCCTGGAGTTTTCTGCTGATTCTTCCTCATGAGTGATTTCTTTTATCTGTTTCCTTGCCCTAATTTTCCTTTCACTTCCTCTTGCTCTTTAAGTTCTTGTGCCTGTGGAAGTTGTGGGCGGGTTTAGACGGGTTGAACACACGCGACCACTTGCCGGTTTTCCACTGTTTTAGTCCTCCTCTTGGGGTCCAGAAGTCTCTCGCTGACTCCCTGTATCCTCATAGGAGTGATGATAGGCAGTTCCCACCAGCCAGAGATGCCTGGAGTCCTATCTCCCCGACTCTTTTCTTTCTAATGAAGTAAAATAACAAAATATCATGAGGCTGATTATTTTTGTTTTTCTTTGTGTGCATGTGTGTGTTGCTGTTCCATTTCACTTGCTATAGGTTATAATAAAAAAATTGAAATCTTGGGCTTCTTCCATGACTTAGCAATTATGAATTGGGCTTCAATAAACATTCTGGTACAAATATCTTTGTTATGATGTGATTTTTGGTCTTCTGGGTATATGCCCAGTAGAGGGATTACAGGATTGAATGGCAGATCTATTTTTAAATCTCTAAAATCTTTTAAATCTCCCATCGATCCACAAATGGATTAATAAATTGTGGTATATGTACACCATGGAATATTATGCAGCCTTAAAGAAAGATGGAGACTTTACCTCTTTCATGTTTACATGGATGGAGCTGGAACATATTCTTCTTAGTAAAGTAACTCAAGAATGGAAGAAAAAGTACCCAATGTACTCAGCCCTACTATGAAACTAATTTAGGGTTTTCACATGAAAGCTATAACCCAGTTACAACCTAAGAATAGGGGGGAAGGGGGAAAGGGAGGGGAGGGAGGGGGGAGGTGGGTAGAGGGAAGGGGATTGGTGGGATTACACCAGCGGTACATCTTACAAGGGTATATGTGAAACTTGGTAAACGGTCTGTGAAGCTAGTGAATGATGCCCCATGATTATATCAATGTACACAGCTATGATTTAATAAAAAAAAAAGGAAAGAAAAAAAATTGAAAGCCACATGACTCAATACAGCAGAGATTGGGAAAATTGCTGGGTTGGCCGGATGGGCCAAAAGCTATAGTGTGAAGTGAGCACCTTGGATAGTGTCGAAATAAGCTAGTTTGTGAATTTGGCCAACTGAAACTAAGGCTATTTGATCTAAAGTTAGCCTATGTCCACAAGAATGGTATGCTTTCAGAGTGGACCTATGTTGATTTTATGGTGATAGAACTAACTGTATGTCCAAGTTTTGCCTTAATCCTCAAAAATCTCCTTATGTGTATTTTCTGTGGGTAGTCTGTATTTTCTGTGGATAGTAACCCACATACATCCAAGGTGATATTCAGACCCATAGTTGAATAAATAGGTGTGTCAAGGTTAGTCATCCATTGAGTTTCATGAGTTGGCCTTCAAAAGGTGTCCTGTTCTGGAGTACTTTCGGGAAGCACAGTCTGTGCCCAGGTGTGACCCTGCCTTCAAAAAAGTCCATCTCCTTGTATCTGTGCACATTTTAGCAAGTCAATGAGAAGTTACAGAAGAAGTGCTTGACTTAAAGTATGTGGAAAAGGTGGTTGGTTTCCAGCTCTGTCACTTATTAGCTTTCTAACCTTAAAATAATTACTTAAACTGCCTGAAATCTTAGCTTTAAGGTTTATAAGTTGGGCTTATTAGTACATACCTTACTTAATTGACACATTATTGGTGAAAATGAGTGCACCCCAAAAAGGCATTTAGTAAAAGGTAAAGATACTCGGAAATAGTATCATCTCACCAAGATAGATCTTACAATTTTATGTTTTATATATACTTGTAAAATTAAAGTATTTTCCATAAGATAAATTAAATTCAGACCTAATTTATAGGTAAGATAGGAAACTATTTTGAAACTAGACCTTCTCTGGAGAAACAGAACCAGTAAGAGATATATCTGTACCTACATCTAGAATGAGATTTCTTATAAGAAATTGACTTATGCTGTAGTGGAGGCTGAGGAGTCCCCAGGATCTGCTGTCTGTAAAGTAGAGGCCTGGGAAAGATGGTGGTATAAATTCGACTCTGAGTCCACAGGACTGAGAACCAGGAGGGCTGACGGGCTAAGTTCCAGCCAAGCACTAGGGTAGAAGATGGTTGTTTCAGCCCGCAGTTAGGGAGTGTTCATTCCACCATCCTCAACTGTTTGGTTCTCTTCAGGTTCTTACTACCCTTTCACCTCTCTTTTCTCCAATCTGAGATATCTCTGTGCTCCTTCCACAGGCTGAATAATGTGGGAAAAATGCTCTTATTCCCTTGTGCTTTCCCCTCACAGTCTGCCTTATGATAAGCTCTATAATCATCTCATTTAATAGTTAAAAGAAAAGCCAGCTACTGGAATTTTTTCTTCCTGCTTGAGGCATTGGGTGCCCCATCCTTCACTCACCCAGTGTTTAAACTTGGACGAGTTAGAGTCATAACCTTCTGGAAACAGGGACAGAATAAGCACCTAACCAGTAGAATTATTTTGAGAATTGAAGGAAGGTAACGCACATAAAGAGAGACATACAGAGTTCCTGACTACAGTTAACTTTCAAGAAAGATGAGCAGTTGACTTTGATGTGTTTAACATTCCTGAGGGGTATTTAAAAGAAATAGCGCAAGGGAACTAAATTTGAAATAGTTTTAAATCCAAAATTTGCACCAGAGAAAAATGCAATGAATTCTTGGCATTTGAAGTTATAAACTTTCAAGTTTTAAAATTTTTTTTTTTTTTTTTTTTTTGAGACAGAGTCTTAAGCTGTTACCCTCGGTAGCTAACAGCAACCTCAAACTCTTGGGCTTAAGCGATCCTCTTGCCTCAGTCTCCTAAGTAGCTGGGACTATAGGCGCCTGCCGCTACGCCCGGCTATTTGTTGGTTATAGTTGTCATTATTGTTTGGCAGGCCCCATCTGAATTTGAACCCTCCAGCTCTAGTGTATGTGGCTGACACCTTAGCCTCTTGAGCTACAGGCGCCGAGCCATAAACTTTTAATTTTTGAAAAGTGAGTACAGCGTGATGTGATATGTGATTCTGTATTGCCATGAATTATAACGCACCAGCACTGTGAGTACGCAAGGGTGAGTCACTTAGACAATTAATTGAACTTGTCGTAAATGGTGTTCCATAACAGCACCTCAAAACAAACTTTTTTTTAATGCATTATCAGATTTGGTATTTTTGGAATTCGTTGAGGCTGTCAGAGTATATCATTTAGGCCAAAGGTCTAGAGTTGCTATATAGGTTGCCTGTGTTAGTCACCGTTCTATGTTGTGAAATCGGTAGACGATTTTCTCCTCTTTGACTCAGTTCAGCAAGCTCGTAATGGAAAGAAAGAGAAATGCTTGCCTTATTATAGAGTTAATTGGCAACAGAAAATGCATTAAGATCCTTGGATATAATGTTTAAAAATAATTAAAAAGAAATTATCATGATATTAATATATATTTCTATAACAATGTTCCTTGATTATCCTGAAGGTAATTATTGTACTTGATGGTGTTTTAAATATACATTCATGATATAAGACGTGATTACAGTCTCCCAAAGTTTGTTTCCATTATCTTCTTATCCACAGCATTTTTGTTAATTAAACTTTTTATTGCATTTTCATTGCCCAGACATAAAAATAATTTCAGATTATTATACCAAACATTCATTACAATATAAGGATTTTTGAATTATGATATATTTAAAACATCTCCGCAGCTGTCTTTCCAACCTATAATTACTTAATCCCACCTATAACTATGGGACTGATTTTAATACCTAAACCATAAATGAAAATTGCTTTATTCTCTCAAATTTAATTTTCTTCTCTGCTCCACGCAATTAAATCAAAAAGCAGAGGTACTGCTTGTACTTTTGATTTTAGTCACCAAATTGGAACTGCCCATATTGCAAATGAGCTTATCATCAATGCAGGAGGTCACTAAACAAATAGGTTGTTTAGTATTTTAACAGAACTACTATTGCATGACTCGAGAGATAGTTATGAAATTTGAGTGTGTGAAATAACTTGGTTTTGTGGGATCTGCCATTTTTTGGAAACTATGAGGTAAGTAAATGTGGCTTTAAGGCTACGTGTGGCCCCCTGGGTCCTCAGGTGCAGCCCTCAACTGAATCCAGACTTCACAGTACAAACCCCTTTATTAAAAATATTGGTGTAGTAAAATTTGGATTCAGTCAAAAGGCTGTACCCAAGGATCCAGAAGGCCACCTATGTCCCCAAGGACACAAGTTCCCCAGGTAATGTGGCCTGATCATAGCTCCTCAAATCCCTAAGCTGAAGCAATCCTCCTATTTCAGCTTCCTGAGTAACTAGGAATACAGGTGTGTATAAGCATGCCAGGTAGATCTTTAACTTTTTTTTATAGAGACGGGGTCTTGCTATGTTATCTAGTCTGATCTCAAACTTCTGGAATTGAGTGATTCTCCCAATTTGACCTTCCCAAATTCTGAGATTACAGGTCTGAACCACTGCATTTATCCAAGGTCAGGTCTTTTAATCAGCCTACTGGAATCACATTTTTAAAAATATAATTGAGAAATGTATCATCATACGGAAGAGCATACAACATAAATGTAAAATTTGAAGAAGATTGTTAAATAAACCTACATGCACCATCCAGATTAAGAATTAGAATATTACCAGCACTTTAGAAATCTCTCTCCATCTCCATAATTACGTGCTTCTTCCAATCTCAAGAGGACCACTAACTTGCACGTAGGCTATTATCACCCCAGTTTTCTTTAAGGATTCCCCATCTGCATATAGAGGCTTTAATGATCATACGTCTAATTTTTAAAAATTCATAGTAAGCACAAACCTAGGTGCGTAAAGACAATATTGACATTATTAGATAAAGGCTCCCAGAAGAAAATTTTATACAACTTTGAAGATATAAGAGCCCCTCTGTAATAAATAAGGATATATTGTGAGTATTTGGTTGGAGGGTGGGCAGAAGTTACCAGTGGGCTTTTGGTATTGGACCACATACTGGAAGTCCTGTAAACATATGGTGTCTGTTTTCTCCCTCCGAGCTCACTGTGTCTTTTCTACGTCACCTTTCAGAAATAGGTTATTACGTAACACGTGTGGGATGGTGTGAAAATGAATGTGGGTTCTTAGCTTATCTAGATGGGAAGAAGGCAAGGAGATAAGAGCAAGAAATTCATCAGTTCAAGCTGTACGTATTATATACACATAATATGTCTGTAGTATGTATGGAATATTAGTCATAAAAAGGGACAGAGGACTGATATCTGCTACCATACGGAAGAACCTGGGAGACAGTGCACCACGGGAGAGAAGATAGACACAAAGGGTCACATGTGCGGTTGGACTTCTATGACACATCTAGAAAAGATAAATCCGTAGAGTCAGAACACTGATTAGTGGTTCTCAGGGGCTGGAGGGAATAAGGAGAAATTTTGTTTAATAGGTAAGGAATTTTACTCAGGACTGAAGGCAATTTTTGGAACCAGAGGTGGTTCTACAATCCTGTAAACGTACAGAATGACACAAGTCATTGACTTTAAAATGGTTATCTTTTTGTTTTGTGAATTTCACCTCCATGGTTTATTATAAAGAATGAATTCTATTTTTGATGGTCAGAGATGAGCACTACTGCCTGACCCTACTACTGGTCCCATCCCAGTTTACGGACCCCCTGCCCTTTCCTTAGTGTCCTTTTCAATATTCAGTCCACGCAGCTCCTGGGACAATTCTAATTGAAATAGAATCTTTGGACCCCTGCAGGACCTTTGATGAATTTTTACAAACCAGCTGGATGACACAGTTGAGTGTCTCAGATATGTTGGTTGAGTCCTTGGCAGACTCCTGTGTTCATGTGTTTTAGTCTATTAGCTTGTTATACTTTCTGGAATTCTGTCTTGTTTTTTCTGCTTAATATTTGAGTCCTTAAGTACATCAGAGCATGTGTTATATGCAGATCATTTAAGTGGGGACTATACCCTTGATAACTCTAGGTCCATCACTTATGGACAGGGGAGCCGTTGTCTATACGCCCAGTACTGATGACCTGGACAGAGATTGCTGCTTTTAAGTGAAGACAGTGTCTCCGGATGACAGAGTCCTATATTTGCAAGGTGCCAAATGTCTTTAGAACCTATTTTTTTCATAGCCAGAATTTTCTGTAAGATAAGTATCTGCTACCCAAAGGCCACCTTGGCTTGGTGTCCACATTTTCCCCTCCACAGTATTCCGGTAAGATTTCAGTATGCTTCAAAGCTGTGCCTTCTGAATCGTGTACTTGGGTACATGATTTAGACAAAACTAAACAATAATGTAGATGCCGCTAATATTTATTAGTGATGGTTTGAGTAACTACACATTTTTTTCTTATTTTTGATTAGACTGGCTACTCACAAATATTCAACTACTTATTGACATAAAATTATGTTACACAAACGAATGTCCAGGAAATAGTATTGGAATGATGGATTCTTCAAACATCAACATTTAGAGAACTATTTTTTCCTAATTTTATTCCTTAGAACAGTAGTATCTGCTGGAATGTTCTTCCTAGTAATAACCTAGTGCTGGCTATTTTTTTGTTCTAGTATTATTTTCTGAGCTACTCTAATTCCACATAAAGATAAAAATGATTCAAATTTTGGAAACATCTATCACTTATATTCTGAGTTTTCTTTCATTCACATTGGTCTAGGTCTGTCTCAGAGACTGATGGATCAAGAAGGTAAAGAATGTGCATGCACACACAATTACAGAGAAAGGAAAACAAATCATGTTTTATCTGACATATATGTGGCCTGCATTATTCTCAAAAAATTAAGTACCATTTCCAAAAATGAAGCATTTGCCACAATGCAATGAAAGGCATTTTTAAAATTGCCAATATTTTATTATATACCACTCCTTCTACCAGCAGAAGCATACATTTAGAAATCAATACTAAAAATATAGCATCCCCCTCCCCCCCAAACAATAACAAAGGCTTTTGTAAACAAAAGCCAACATGCTTTCAAGTTATTTATAAAGTCAATAAAGAAATTATCATAACATTTACAAAGCACTGGAACAGAATGACAATATAAATGCTCCAAGCTAAAGCTTGTGAGGTGAAGCGTGTGATGTGTGACTTTTATTACATTTAATAGAAAACAATGTAGAAAAAAAGTCAATGAGTTGACTTTAACTTTGAAAAGTTAAGGGAAAAGCTGATGAATTCAAATTGAATAGAAGTATGCATAGAAATAAAGACAGTGAAAAAATCATGAAAGTAAAAATAACACAGTGGAAAATAAGTGGAAAATAAAGCACTTCTCTAAGAACGATGACAAAATGAATAAAAATATCAATATTGAAAAAGAAGGCATAATTAGGGGTACAGTACACATTGAAAGAGAAAATTCCAGAAGGAAATTTATGCTATGTTTAAACTCTAGTGTCTAGAAAACTAAGAATTTACCAGGAAGAAAAATAAAAATCTAAGTAGCTATTAAAGAAATGGAATAACTAGTCAAAAATCTGTCATAAGCTTAAAACCGGTTCCAAGCCAATGTTTAAATATCTTCAATACACATTTTAACAATCTTCTACATTTATATTTAACAGTCATCAACATATTATATATTTAACCCCTATCCTATACAACTTGTTTCAAACTGAAAAGAAGAAATGTTACTCAAAGGGAAATAGTATAGAAAGGAAATGCTGCACATAAAATACAATCTACATTATAAGTAAAAATTAGAAAGTAGAAACTAACAACGTACGAAAGAATACATGCCAACCAAATGGGACTTAACCCAGGAATGGAAGTCAGTTTTTATCCTGGAAAACCAAGAGGAATTTAACATTCATCAATGAACATAGGCAGGCCATGGGATAAACTCTGTATTTTAGGAAAACATTACATTTCAACATGCATTCTTGGTTTAACAAGAAAAACCAAAGCAAGTGACAAATAACTGGTTATATGTTTAACCTAATAAAGAATATATTCTGGAAACCTACCAGTTAGTGAAATGTTTTGAATATTCCCGTTAAATCTGAGAACCATACTAAGATGCTCTTCCTTACCATTTATCCTTTCATTTCTAAGACTTTCCATGATTTTTTTTTTATCAGCTAGAACTTACTCTGACACTCCTACTCTTGCTAGGCAGGTGTTATTCTTTCTTCCATGTCTCCGACAATTTAAAAATACTCATTTTAAAACCCTTTTGAGATGTTGATGTTATCTCTAGTTCCTTACATGTGGTTTCTTGTATTCATTGGGCCCTTCCTCTTATACTCTAGATGCTGGAATTTCTCATATGCTGTTTTATGATTCTTTGTGAGCTCACTTTCCATGGGAATTGTTTACTGTTGGACAAGTTTGTATAGCCTTGCCTTAAGAGTAGTTTCATACTTATCTTTATACAGGACATGGAAAATTTATAGGTCCTAATCTAGGTTTTTATGTCATAGTTTCACAAGGATCATTATACATTGAAAATTAATCTGTTGGTTAAGTCATTGTCTTCACGGTAAAGATTCCTGGCTTTGAGATGGTTATGGGCACTGTTCTGCTCTTGACCAGCTGAAAAACCTTTGATCTGGACTCTGAGGTTGCAGATATTCTGGTGTTCCTGTTTGTAAAAATTAACAAACAAAACCAGTGGCTGCTGGATCCCAGACTTACTGAGTTCAATTCAATCCCTTTCCCTTCTTTCATTTCCAGAAACTTCAGCCCCATGGTCTTAGCCTCACTGTGGGTCATGAAATGTGAGCTTCTATTTACTGATTTGACATTTTCTTTCCAAATTTCTGACTTCTGGAAATTTCCTTTCTTGGTTTCCAACTAAATTGTTTTAAATATGGCTATCGCATATAATTATAATAATATATAAAGTATTTATAATATACTTATTCCTATGAGTATAAATTTGTGTAAGTATATTGTGGGTTTCCATGTGTTTTGAACAAGGGAAGAGTTTACCTAGAAGCCTGATTTTATACTTTGTCTGAGAACTGATGAAATTACTTTTTCAAGTTACACATCTTTTCTTTTTATGATATGATGCTTTTTTGATGATTTTTTAGTATATGATGTTTTATTGGTAATTTTTAAAACTTTTAATTGTTATGGGTACTATGGAAAACTTCAAGGTAGAATACTGTTCACTTTTATTCTATCCAATTGTCTCACGACTTGGAAAGACATGGACTACAATTTTGCTAACACTGAACTTCAAGAAGGCCATGGTTGTCATTTGCAATAACGTTGATGTACCTGGAGGGCATTACACTAAGTATAATAAGCCAGGAACAGAAAGACAAATATGGCATGGTCTCACTTATATGTAGAATCTAAAAATGTTGAACTCATAAAAACAGAAAGTACAATGGTGGTTACCAGGGGAGGGGATGGGGAAATATTGGTCCAAGGGTACAGAGTTTCAGATGGACAGGAGGAGTGAGTTCTGGAGACTTAGCACAGAGCATAGCCACTATAGTTATAAATAATGTACCATAGACTTAAAATTTGCTAAGTGAGTCTTCTTAAATGCTCTCACCACAAAGAAATGATAAGTATGTGAGGTGCGAGGTATGCTAATTAGGGTGACTTGATAATTTCACAGTGTATACAAGATGTCACATTTAAATACTCGATATATACAATTTTCTCAATCACACCCCTAATAAACCTGGGGAAAATGTATACAACATATTTTCAATTTTAAACCATAAAATCATTTTATGATGTTTTTCCTGATAAACCATGCTGGTAATGTCATCTGAGAATAAAGTTTGTGCAATTTGTTGGTGAATTTGTGCAGGTTTCTGATGGTCACTGGTTTGGGATGGGCTGTAGGTTTTTACTTCTCTCTTAGAACTTTTAGATGAACTTGGATCATGTCTACATCAGCAAAGCAGTTATCTAATAAATTTAGACAAAATGTGGTGGTTGAATTGTCTAAATTGACTTTCGAGACTGTCCAGATGATTGCTCAAGCCTCTGAATTATTGACAGTTTAGATGTGAGTTTATGATAATAGCATATTTTATTGCCTATTTCTGAGAGATTAAAGTCCTGGCTTTACTGCACAGATATGCATCAGATATTATCTCACTGAATGACCTTAGAGGCCAGTTCTGACCAACCCAAATTGATCACAAGATTCAAGGAATAAAGGGAAGACGAGGAAAAGGGAATATTTTTTTATTATCTCCTGAAATAGTGCAGAACTATTTATGAACACAGTTTCCTCATGTATGCTTTTCAGAAGATTCATACATTCTGCTATGCTGTGGTCACTTAGAAAACTTCTAATTTTTATACTTCCAATAAAAAAAAAAGCTTTCTCATGTATGTTGTATCATTTGCATTCAACAATCATTATTTCTAGTCAATATCCTTCTTTTTACACCAGATTACAGAAACCTGGTGGAAACAGAATACTCAAAAGAAAGAAATGATGTGTATTTTATGCACATTTCTAATGTTCAGATATACAGAACTGTGCTTAAATGTGTGAACACAGAGTCAGCATAATTTTAACAAGGACAGAAAGGTACAAACCCTTTCCTTTGTCTTCCGCCCTTACTTATATAAACTTTCCCCTGTGCTTTAGGCTTCTGGGTAACCAATGAGCATTAACCATGTCAGTCACTTTCCACCAAAATTCAATATTGCATGCTGCTGCAAAATGACTTCCAGCTCATCCCCCTTTGTGTTTTGCTAAAGGATAAATTTTTAAATGCTCTGAGGTCTTGATTTCTAAAAGGCTTTTGCCAAAACAAAATCTGTTTTGATCTTCAGTTAAGCAATGGAGGAGTCAGCCTCCACCTACGGGTTTGTTCATCACCTCCAGTTGGAAGCCAGCCCTCTCCCCAGAACTCCCGTGGAGGCTCCAGGAGCAAAGCCTGCCAATCCGCATACACGTCAGACACATTACTTTATAAAAGTAATGCTGAATGGCTATTGGAGAGTGCCAGGGGAAGGGAAGGAAATGACCCTCTCAGCTCCCTTCCAAAGTTAGCACTATCCAGAGAGTGGCAACACACCTCTGGCCACAGACTTTATTTCCAATTCTAATGTCCAAAAGGTATTTTGTTGAAAAGATTTCATACTGTGTAGGTTGAATGTAAAAATACTTACGACTGTTTTTTCTTAGATTGATTTCTAATATTCAGCGTTGGTCATACTCAGGCAGAGTGAAGGACAGAATGCAAATTAACATGCATTTCTTTTATTTCCAAACACCGTAAGAAATTGATTCTGCCAATTTCAACTACGTTAATGATTCAACTTGTTTTCTAAGAAGCTAAAATGAGTATCTTTCCCAGAAGATTTTTTTCTCTATGCATTTTATTTTGTGAAACATATTTTTCCATGTTGGCTAACATCTATGGAACATCCAGAAATTGTACTCTAGAATTGATTTGCACAAATGAAAGGATTTCTATCTTTTTATCACTTAGCCCTAGCCTAGGCTCAATTTGTTTCTCTTAAATCTTACAGTTTGGGGTAGAGTTAGGGGACTTGATGTTGTTCCTGTTTTTATGTCTAGCATGTCTGCTACTTTATAAATTTCCTTGCTGTCCCCTCTCTTCTCTGGAAAGACAAGCTCTGAACTGGTTTGGTTTGGGAATATTATCATTTGTTATTAATGTGTTTAAGTTTTCCTCACCTAATTTAAGAAGATAATTATAAAATATCATCTCAGGCTAATAAAAACGTACAATGCACATTAAGTCAAGTTTTATTCAAGCCTTTAGCAGCCTTGAATTTCTTCCAGGTCTTTTTAGGGGAAATTTTCACCCCTAGGGTTGAGGAACTTGGCAGGGAACACCCATTAAGTGTGATGAGGGCGCGATTCCCAGTACACAGCAATGAGATCTTGCTCTTCAAAAATTTTCTTTGATTTTACTTCAATAGGTTGGGAAAAAAAATTGTGCTTGTGTTTTTGTCCCATTTGTGATGGGATAAGACATCAAGTATCCGTGTCCCATAGGTACATGGCATTAATCAGTTATTGTGTCCTTATATGGCAATGCTGAGTCCTCTACAGTTAGTGTTGTGATACAGCAAAACCCACTGGTATATAAAGGTATATCATTCAGCTATCAAAAATGGGGCAGATATTTCCTTTTGACAATATATTATGGACTCCCTGGACCTCCAGGCCTCCTGCTCCTTGAGTAGGTGGTACTGTGGGTAGGTAGAATTCTCAGGGGATAATGGGGATTCAGTAAATGGAAGATCAGGAACAAGTTGACGGAGCTCTGAGCCTTCAATCCTACATGTAGAATTTTATTAAGGGAAGGCCTATTGTTCCGTCAGCTTCAATTTCAGCAGTTTTGTGACAATCCACTCTGCCTGTGTTCTGAAATCATATTTCAAAGATGGATATTTACAATTAATTTTGTAAAAGTAATGTTAAATGGCTATTGGAGATATTAATAATAATAATAGTAATAAAATTGGGAAAGGACTTTATCCAGAAGAGGTCAGGGACCTAGCGGACCTGCCTTGGTGCTCGTATGGTGAACCCAGAAACAACCCGTGATCCCAGGGCTTGTGGATGATGTAACTAAGGTTATGGAACTTTGAATAGGTGGAATATTTTTTTAAAAAATCACAAAGCATAATAATCATGATTTGGGAGTTTGCCAAAATTTCTACATATATTCTGTTCTGGGAATGTATGGACCAGAAGGTAAAAGCCTCAAAAAAAAAAAAAAAAAAAAAAAGAGAGAGAGAGAGAAGGTGAGAATCTTTATTTCATCTTTTCCTATGAAATCATCAAGCTTGAAGGTTTTTTTTTAATTTTTAAAGAGGATCCCTAGATTGCCAGATGAGGGATCAACAAAGTAAATATAAATGTAAATATTTAAAATTTATATCTACATGGGGAAATACAAAGGGTAATGAATGTTTCTGTATTGAAATTATTTCCCCTATATTGTTGATACTTGAAATTATGCCTTCAATATACTTCTTTTGGCTCAAAGGACTTGTTATAACTTTGAATATAGATACACCTGCTATAGGGAAAAATGTCTTATTTGCAAAGGCAATTTTTACCATGAAGGAATTCATTCATCTTCTTCTCTGGCTTGAGGCATTATTTCAGATTCAGATTAAAGACTGTGTTTTGTGTTTGTCACTATGCTACATACTTTACCGTATTTTATCTCTTTTGAGAGAGGAGATATTAATAATATTAATAAAATTTGGAAAGGACTTTATCCAGAAGAGGCCAGGGGAATGGACCTGTCTTAGTGCAGGGACCCTTAGTGCGTACACATAAAACCCCCTGTAACACTGGCATGGTTGTGTTCATGTTAGAGTTTAGAAACCAACTGCTAGACCCCCGAGGTGGCTGACCTTCTGCCTGCTGCTCCACTGGCCGTCCACCTTTTGTCCCTCTCTTGGCCCATTGTCTCTGGGGATACTTAAATGAGTCACTAATTAGTCTGATAATCAAGTTAAGGTTCTAGAAGCTGGATTTTGATAGTTTGATAGCTCTCACGGGTAAAATTTGAGTTTTGAAAATTATTTTCCTTAATACCTCACTGTGAATTAGATGAGAAATTGGAAAGCCAATGGAAATGAATTCGTGTGGAGTTGGGGCCATCTTGATACATAAAAGTCGGCTGGTTCTCTACAGGGGTGTCTATTCTTCCTTGTTAGTGATGAAATCTTGATTTGTGGCTTGGCAAAAGGCTGTGTTCCTCAGCCTCCCTTGCAAGAAGATGGCTGTTCCACATTCACTAAGGTTGTAACTGGGCTATAACTTTCATGTGAAAGCCATAAATTAGTTTCATAGTAGGGCTGAGTACTTTGGATACTTTTTCTTCCATTCTTGAGATACTTTACTAAGAAGAATATGTTCCAGCTCCATCCATGTAAACATGAAAGAGGTAAAGTCTCCATCTTTCTTTAAGGCTGCATAATATTCCATGGTGTACATGTATCACAATTTATTAATCCATTCGTGGATCGATGGGCACTTGGGCTTCTTCCATGACTTAGCAATTATGAATAGGGTTGCAATAAACATTAATGCCAGGAAGGCTATGTTAACCAGTGTGATGAAAATGTGTCAAACGGTCTATGAAACTAGTGTATGGTGCCCCATGATCACATTAATGTACACAGCTATGATTTAATAAAATAAAAAAAATAAAAAACAAAAAGAAGATGGCTGTGTCCTGCTGATGAGACTTAAGCGGAAGTGTGCGGGACATGGAGGGATGTCTCCTTAAAGGATTGGTGGCGGGGGAGGAGGGCATGAATTTGAAGAACAGGCCTTTCTTGTTCCTACTGCTAAGCATCAAAGGAGTCTGAAGAAGGCAACTGAAGACTTCGGGCAACTTCTATTTATTTACTTAGGATGTGTTACCAAAGGTAAAACTGTAACTGGAGAAAAATATTGGACGCTCCTGGCACATGCCATCCACACGGCCCCCAGAAGAACAAAACGCCTAGAGTGATCACATGTGCACAGGGCAGGTGGCCTGGAAGCTCTTACTGGGATGCAAGTTCACTGTGCCTACCCCATGTCTGTAGCCGCTGGACCTCCAAGATGTACTCTGCCCTGGGTTTTACACGCAGGGGGAGACTGGAATCATTGGGATAAAATGTTGCAGGTCATCTTGTCCTAGAGGGAATGAGAACAGCGCCAGGGCTGTTCTCTTTATCTCTAAATATTGCATTCCCAGCATGTTAAGTTATTTTTGAGTACTACAAGGGAGAAATAGGGGAGGGGGAAGGTGGATTTTAACAGCCCAGGTATTGCAGCTTCTGAAGTGACTTGCATGAGATCTCTGGTTGAAGGGCTGTGCTTTCACATATGTCAGAGAGTAACTGTTTCTTTGAAATAAGGAGAGAGAGAGAAAGAGAGAGAAAAGAAAATGAGTGAGAGGACTAGAATTGTAAAATTATTGTTATATTGTTATATCCCGGTCAATGTCCAGATCTTCACAAGCCTGGATGGGCAACAAACTGTGCCAGGTTACTAAATTTTAAACAAGTTCTCCAGGGGAAAACCAATGCTCTGGCAGTCACCTGCAATCCAGTTTTTATTTGTTAATATAATACTTCAGCTGACTCTAGGTACAGAAACTTTTTGACCTGGGTCTGAGAAGAGATTTCTAAGAGTTCTGGACACTGAGAGATCCTTTCCTAACATTCAATGGCCATCTAGACTCAATCCTTTGAGTAGCCATTGCTCTTTGTTTTCCAGCAAACAGTAAGAACTATGTCCGTATTCTAGCTCATTCAAAGCAATAGATTTTTGCTCTTGTCAGCAGAAGATAGCATTTATTATGAGAAACCATGCGTGGTCTTAAAGTGTGGAGTTTCAAGCCATGCCAGCAAAAGAGATAAAGAGACAGGGCACCATAATAGTGTCATAGAGCCAGCATAACTGACTTGTTGGGGGATCTGTCACTTAATCTCTCCGAGCCTTTATTTCCTCATCTGTAGAAGGGGAGAATAGTAATTTCTCTCACTTTTGTTGTGAGGACTAAACAAGATCATATACATATGGTTTCTATCCACTAGAAAGCTTCTAATAATAAGATTAGCTACAGTGAATGCTTGTAGTGAGAAATGAGGTAGGATCAGAGGCTTGTAAACTCCCAGTGAGTCTCCAGAGTGAACCCAAGGCTCTGAAATCTTTTCAGGTCCTCAGCTTCCCAGGGGAGGGTATGATCTGGGCAAAGATGATTACATTGTTTTTCTTTCTTAGACTTCTTTTCCTAGAAGATATTTGTCGAGGATGATGAGAGCCTTTGTAATTTTCAACCTTTAAAAATCAATTATTCCTGAGTTATTTTTGCATTTGTGAAAAGCCCCAAATTAATTTCTACTGAATTTTCTTTTCTATGATCCAGGAGGAGGTCAGCTGGTAAAGAAAACGCTACTCTCACAACACTGGGCATTGCCCCTCAGAGTTCTAATTGCCTTAATTCTCTGTAATTCAATTCTGAGAACTAGCATCTTTTCATATAGTCTTAAAAATCTCAGCTTCTTAATATACGCATGAATTACAATACGCTAATATTCAGTTCACAGTGCAGGGTTTACATGGCATAATGCTGCCGGAAGAAAAGCCAGGATATCCAGAAGCCCTGCTCCAAAATGTTCTTCATTCCCACAACACACAAAGACAAACCCTCGGAGCATACTTAAGATGGTGAAGTCCCTCTCTTGTTGAATGTACACAATCTCTCTGCCCCGGCCTCTAGATTTCCTCGTGCACCTTAGGAAATCACGGACAGATAAATTTGAACCAGAGTCTAGAGGTAAATGAAGCCACATTCTATTACCTGAGTCGCTATCTCCCCAATAGCTTCCACCACCACCCCTTTTCTTTTTTTCCCAAAGAGTACATCTTTGGAAATGGAGAATATTCAGTGAACGGGACTCATAAATCAAATCATTATCATTAATAATCAAAGTGAGACGTCGTAAGAAATAGCAAATTAATCACAGCTGGCAGGTGAAGCTGCTTCCCGCATGTGCTTTCTGCATACTAAAGGCAACAAAAATTTTCCCAGTGGGTTGTATTTTTTAATTTATTTTCTTACTGAACACTGCCCTGCACTGGGAGCTATGTCCAAACCCAAGTTTTCATACTCCTAATATGACTGATTTCATTTAATAAAACTTGACTTTCAGAACCACTTTTGTTCTGGAAATAAGATAGATTATGATTTGATGTATTTCATTAGGATTTAGGTGCATTTCTGGTGAAAATGAAAGAAAGGCCTAAATATATTATCTTCTCTTATTATGATAGTTTTCTTAAGGACAAATAACAATAGTTCATGAATTTTGAGATTCTTATTTCTCTAGGGGAGGGAGGAGAGAAGAATTTTGTCTTTCTTGTAAAGTTAAAAACTACTTTCTTTAACAGAGAGAAAGTGAGATAAGAAGGGTTAAATTTCTGTCATGTCACATAGAAATTCTGGGTTCAAATAATTTTAAGTTCCTGTTGACTTTTGTAATGCCATGCAAATTTTTAAAAATAAATAATATTTTTAATAAATATTAAACAAATAAAAATAAATATCTATACTTAAGACAATATCTATATTGTCTTAAAAGTTACTGAATGGTATAAGTTTATTAGATGTACACAAACTCCGTATTTAGGGGAATACAAATAAAATATGTGAAGATTAGAAGGAAGTTAAAAATACAATGTCAAATGTATTTAAGAAATGAGCAACATAGTATTTTAGCAAGGCCTCTGTCCTTCCCTTAGACATACCCTAAGTGAGACAAAGGGGGAAGGGTGGGCCGAGCCTGTCATTGTCTTTTACTCGGAATCGTTTTCCCTTCTAGGACCACTACCAATTACCTTCAGCTGAATTCAATAATCCTCATCGGTACTCTGGGAGTTTAACTAGAAAGCAAGATTAAGGTCCAAATGTTGGGGTTTTGCAAACGTAGACTTTGCAAAACCTTTCCAGCAGATTTCTGAATTACTCAGGGGAGTCAGGGTCTATTTCTTTCATATTATTTATATAGGAGTCTTTTCTTCTTTTTGAGAGCATCTTTATTCGGTAAAAAAGAAAAAAATTAAGTGATTGTATAATGCATATCAGATTGAAGATGGACAGGAAAGTGGTTTAAAAATAGATAAGTGCATTTTTTTCTTTAACATTACACATATTGGTTACTCTTCCCTGTCTATTTTCTAGACATTTTTTCAGTTTCTATTTCTGGGGTGATTTGTCATTCTCCTTGAATTTCTTTCTCTACTAATCTTCCAGAAGCAGAGTTAGTCATCTGGCATATTAAGATAGTTTCCTGGGCCTAATGAGATCTGGACGAGGGGACCCTGCTTTCGAGCACGTGGGTGCCCTTCAAGCCTTCAAGTCTCAAGGGGCAAAAATCCCCACTCTAAGAGGCAGAGAATAGTTTTCTCAGCAAATGTGATAGTTTTCTATTTAAATGGCTCATTGTGTGGATCAACTGTGAGAGTGTCATTTGCTCCTTTTGGGTGGGACCCAGAACTGTAATCATGCAATACTGATGTTTAAGAAAAAAGAAAGCGAGGTTGAAAGTCACATCTATTTGTGGGGTTTTCTTATTTGTGTGTTGTTTTTTTTTTTTTCTTTGCATTATTTGACACTTGTGAGAAGCCAGGATGTCCTCTATTCTCTTTGGATCTAGAATATTCCCCAGGTGAGAGAGTGGACCATGGTTCATAATGTCACCAGATTCAAATAAGTATCAATGTGACGTAAGGAAATGTAAACAAAGTCACTTCCTGCCTGCTGATGTAGGGGCCAAAAAGTTCTAACTTCCAAGGATCCCGTAGGTAGGTTTCTTGATTGTTAGTATGTTTATTTTTTACCATTCCTGACCTGTGAATAAGGAAATAACGCATCAAGAAATTGCTAAATAAGATTGCAAACCAGAGGCAAGGGAGAAACCGACAGATTCCCTGGCGTGATCCATCAGCGAAGACCAATTTTTCTTCTTTATTTCTTTTCTCTTTTTCTCCTTTTTCCTCCTCTCTCCTTTCAAGAACCTCCTTGAGTTTTGTTTTCTGTGAAATAGAAAAGCAGTGCCACAGACTAACTGTCGTCTTTGGAGGTTTAATGTTTGTGATTTAATTGCATGAATGTAAAAAAAGCTCCTCAGCAATAATGCACATTAGTTCCTTCAATAACACAAGGAATGTAAAGCGATTTCCTATCTCCGAGAATCAGGAACATTAATTAATCATACGATGAGAAAGCAACGTTTTATTTACCAGTACAAGAGGCTGCCAAGATCTTTCTGACTTTAATAATTGCCCATGCTGTTGAGGGAGGAAAAATTAATTTAGTTATTAAATTGAAGGGTGTTTTTTTTTTTTTCTTCTTCTCTCATGGTGAAGCTGGAAAGTGGCCAGGCCATAATGTTAATGTTATGAGAGTTAAAAAGCTTTTCCCACCTTCTTTTAAAGAAAAAAAAAAAAAAAGAAAGAAAGGTGTTGGGAATGGTATACACAGCTTGTTACTCATGAATGAGGACAATCAAACAAAGTTTCTATCCCCCTCAACTCAGGCAGTGGGATAGGTGTTTGCAAGGACGGTGCACTCCCAAGGTACAGAGAGATCTTAGGAAGTGCCCGTTCCATAGTCAACATTAGCAGTTTGATGGGGACAGAGCAGGTGGTCCTCAAAGCGTAGTGTTGCAGGGGAACAAAGGTCTCAGCTTGGAGCCTATGTGGCAAGGGAAACAGCATGATTTGCCTCCCCACCTTCACGTACATTTATTTCCCTGGCAGAAACATTTTTCTTGCTCTTTTCCCTTCGCTTTCAAATTTCCATTTTCAAATATTATCTCTTTATTTATTTTTTAATTAATATTAAATCATAGCTGTGTACATCAATGCGATCATGGGGCACCATGCACTGTTTTTATAAACAGTTTGACTCATTTTCATCACACTGGTTAACATAGCCTTCCTGGCATTTTCTTAGTTATTGTGTTAAGACAATTATATTCTACATTTACTAAATTTCACATGTACCCTTGTAAGATGCACCGCAGGTGTAATCTCAAGAGCCTCTTCACTCAAAAGTCTTTTCCTGGCTGCCTTCACCTAAAGAAATCTTGCTTTTTTTTTTTTTCTTTTTTACTGTTTTACATTATTTTCCTTCTTTCCCTTTTTTATCCTTCTCCCATTGCCAATTTATTGAACTCACTTTGATTTGTAGCACTTTTCTGAACATGATACTGCACCATCTATGTGCTGTGTTTATATAAACATTGTCTTTTATGTCCTGCTGGACGTTTTGAGGGTGGAGATAGGTTCTAACCCATCTCTGCAATCCTAGTTGTGAAATAGTGTCATTTGCCATGTTGATGGTTAACAATTCCTTCTTGCCTTTATTCGGAAGGGAAACAACATTGTTGTGTGTGGAGGTGTGGCTACCAGTCCCAACAATTTATTCATTCTGGTATCCTTTATCAGGTCAATTAATGATCTGTTTTCATCTGCAAAATGTATTGTTCCAAAATATATTTATGTCTCTAACATTGTGACATAGAAATAATAGCTAGAAACAGAAGATGAGAGTTGGGACTCGAGGGGGTGGGAGAGCTGTGTATTATTTGTATGGCATTTGTTATAGAAAATCTTTAATTTATGTGTTGTGCTGGATATATGTTAGATTTTCTTTATATTTAACAATTGCTAAATTAATCAGATTTGAGGGTGACTGTTAAACCTACCTGCTAATGTGTGGTGAATTAAAAGATATACGGTATTAGTAAAGCATCACAAGAATGGAGAAGCATGAATCCTATGTACTCAATTTTGATAAGAGGACAATTAATGACAATTAAGGTTATGGGGGGAGGAAAAGCAGAAAGAGGGATGGAGGGAGGGGGGTGGGGCCTTGGTGTGTGTCACACTTTATGGGGGCAAGACATGGTTGCAAGAGGGACATTGCCTAACAATTGCAATCAATGTAACCTGGCTTATTGTACCCTCAATGAATCCCCAACAATAAAAAAAAAAAAAAGAAAAACTGTTAAAAAAAATAAAAAATAAAAGATATACAGTAAGTTGTTGTGTAGGTGTATGTAGATGTTCATATTCATAAAAACTATGTATGGAACCTGACTGGATTTGCCTTCCAAAAAGATGATGTTCACAGTTATCTTAACAATGATCTTCCAAAGCCAAAACATCTTTAAATTTATTTGCATGTCCTAACATTTGGCCATGGTCTGTTACATGTTTAACAAGGTCATCCCAAATTGATTTCAGCTCCTCAAATCCATTGGAACATCTGTTGTTACCTCTTACTGAACTGGGAAGGATTGGAACAACATAAGCATTCATTTGCAGGTAAAATTCTTCAAACTTCTTTTCTAGACACTAGTTCTTATACTTGTCTAGAGGAGAGATGAAAGGAGACTCATTTACTTTGTAAGGGAAGCCCTGAGTGTCAGCATTATTAAACACTCCATATATTATATAAATAACTTAAAAAAAAATCCAGGCCCTGGGGCAACAATTAAAGACAGTGCTTCAAAACAAGTTTATTGGAATTAACTCTATGTGAAAAGAACTTTGAGCTTTGAGCTTATGGGATACTAAATTATATTCATTAAGAAAACTGGCTGCCTATTTATATAAAGTGCTGGATCACGAAACAGTGTAGATAGTCAGGAAATAGACCCACACGTACAGGGGCAACTGATTTTTGACAACTGTGTGGATTTAAGTCAGTGAAGAAAGAAGAGGCTTTTAATAAATGTACTGAATCAATCAGATATTCATGTGCAAAAAAGTGAACTTTGATCTGTACCTTGCACTGTATGTTATGTATTGATTATGAATTTGTAACTCCTCCAGGCAAAAAACAAAAATCCCGTTTTGCCAGCCCTAGACCAGCCAATTCTGTAATGGCAGCATTGAAAAAAACGTGTAAGGGGAGGTAGCTGTGCTACCAATCTGCAGGAAACAAGGATGTGAGGCTTATCAGATGAAGGAAAGAGGGAAAATTGGGGGGCAGGTGAAGAATAATGTGTTTTTAGAAAGTGGATGGCACTGATGGGCAATTTGGGGAAGGCGGTAACCGCTTTCTGCTGTTGGTGTGCGGTCAACATATTTGCATATTTTCAATCAGACAAAAGCTTGATAACTAGGATCTATAGAGAACTCAAATTAATGCACATGAAAAAAGCCAACAATCCCATATATCGATGGGCAAGAGACATGAATAGAACTTTCTCTAAAGATGACAGACGAATGGCTAACAAACACATGAAAAAATGTTCATCATCTCCATATATTAGAGAAATGCAAATCAAAACAACCCTGAGATATCATCTAACCCCAGTGAGAATGGCCCACATCACAAAATCTCAAAACTGCAGATGCTGGCGTGGATGTGGAGAGAAGGGAACACTTTTACACTGCTGGTGGGACTGCAAACTAGTACAACCTTTCTGGAAGGAAGTATGGAGAAACCTCAAAGCACTCAACCTAGACCTCCCATTTGATCCTGCAATCCCATTACTGGGCATCTACCCAGAAGGAAAAAAATCCTTTTATCATAAGGACACTTGTACTAGACTGTTTATTGGAATTTACAATCGCCAAAATGTGGAAACAGCCTAAATGCCCACCAACCCAGGAATGGATTAACAAGCTGTGGTATATGTATACCATGGAATACTATTCAGCTATTAAAAAAAATGGAGACTTTACATCCTTCGTATTAACCTGGATGGAAGTGGAAGACATTATTCTTAGTAAAGCATCACAAGAATGGAGAAGCATGAATCCTATGTACCCAACTTTGATATGAGGACAATTAATGACAATTAAGGTTATGAGGGGGGGAAAGCAGAAAGAGGGATGGAGGGAGTGGGGTGGAGCCTTGGTGTGTGTCACACTTTATGGGGGCAAGACATGATTGCAAGAGGGACTTTACCTAATAATTGCAATCAGTGTAACCTGGCTTATTGTACCCTCAATGAATCCCCAACAATAAAAAAAAAAAAAGTGTTCCAAACTTCTTTGATTAACTAGTGGATGGAGAAACATTTCCCTATATATTCCACCTCTTGTCTTCTTTCTCACCTTCTATTTTCTTTTTTCCTTGAGAGTTAGTGTCTGGAAGGAACAAAGAAATCTGAATATTGCAGACAGAAAGCTGTGTTCTAATGGTGGTGGTATTTTGTTTTATTGGGTTTTTTTTGGGGGGGGGGTTGTTTGTTTTGCAATAATTTCTAGACATAAAATTTTGTGAGTTCTATGAACCTAGGTCTATGGATCTGCATAATATTTTGACATACATTCCCTAAGTTATAAACTTGGAAATAGTTGACTGGGGTTAGGGGAATTCAGTTCTACCCTCAGATCTGGAGTTAACATTTTGTGAGATCCTAAGCAAGTAACAGTGATTCTGATGCTTGATTCTGGTGTGGTGGTCCATGCCTGTAATCTTAGCACTTTGGGAAGTTGATGTGGTAGAATTGCTTGAAGCCTACAGTTTGTGATGAGCCTGAGCAAGAATGAGACCCATCTCTACAAAAAAATACAAAAATTAACGAGGTATGGTAGTGTGCACCTGTAGTCCCAGCTGCCTGGGAGGCTGAAACAGGAGTTTGAAGTTTGAGTTAGCTGTGATGTTGCCACTGTACTCTAGCCAGGACAACAAGCAAGACTCTGTCTCATGCAAACCAACGAACAAACAAATAAGAACAAAAAACTTATTTGGACCTGAAATTAAATGAACTTTAAAGGAGCTCTAAATTTAAAAATCTAGAAGTATACATGATACATGAGCCAACAGAGGAAAGGACTTATTTAATTAAAACAAATAAATAATCCCAAAAAGTATTTGAAGAGATATGGTTTTTTCGGATTACTTCTACAAATCCTAAACTTCTCTTTTTATGTATAAACATGTGTCTAATAAGCAAAATTATCATCTTCTGGCATTTATGCTGCTTACAGGAACACCATGGATGGTATCTTATTTTGAAATTTCAACACTATTCAGATCTTTTGACATTAATATTATTATTAGTTATTCTACTTCTATAAAATTCATTCTTTAATTAGCACTTTATTAAGACCATGAAAAAGTAGGTCAGCTTAGCAGCTGAGCCAAATTAACTGTTGTTTTCTAATAGGAACTCATCACTGGTATTCATAGTTGTGTTCCCATGTAGACAACTGGAGATAGTTTTTTTTTTTTTTTCAGTTTTTTAGTCTGTCACATGGATTGAAGGTAAGATAATTACATCGACCCTCTTTCAGGGTCAAATGCCCTAAATGATCACCTCTGCACTACATTTAGTTGAGATGGATTTCATGCGTCATATCTTTTCAGTAAGATCGACATTAGACTTGACAAAGAGATAGATGTTTCCATGAGATCAACATCTCTGTGATGTCATACAAATATGCATCTTAACTAGTCTCACCTAAAAGACTTTGTATGCTTTTAATAAGAGGGAGAAAGAGAACAGCCACCCAGCCAGTCAGAGACGCTCAGGATGGACTCGTCCTTCCAGGAAAGCGGTTGGTTTCCATTTTTCTTGCAGCTGCTCTTCCCGAAAGTGACATTGCAAGTGTGGCAGGGAGTTGATGAGGAGACACTCCAGTGATGATGAACTTGGGCAAACGTTCCTATGAAACTCAAATCATGATTCAGACATGGTCTCATTTATGATCATGATTTCATTCTCTTCAGTTGATAGAGAGAGGAGTTAGAATTTCTGATTTCAATTCTTGCCCTTACAAATAGCTCTATGATATTAGAGGGGGATAAAAGTTCATTTCTAATCCCTAGTTACAAAATTTGTAACATGATGATAATGGTTTGGGCATAAGGCGTATTTCAGAGTTAAATGTGACAGGGATGTACAAATACATTGTAAACGCTCTAAGGGCAGGGTAAAAATGAAGGGCATTATTATTAATGTCCAAGGCTGGTTCATTCCCACAGTTAAAGGGAGGCAACGGTATAAATCATTATCTAAGGTTGGCTTGTTTAATACTTTGTGAATATCAGCCAGGTAGGTGAGTGACAACATGCACCTTGCTTTTATAATAATCTGAGAGTTGTGTCGTGGACACTGGCCTGGCTCTGTTAGCACAAAAGAGGGACGTGACCATGTTTGAACCTAAGAAGTTGAGAAGTAGAAAGGTAATGAACCTATAGGGCTTTTCTCTGTCTTACCATCCTTAAACAACGAAAAGAAACCAGAAATCAGCTGACGTGAGTAGACCATCAATTTTATAACCATGAAGCATATTATGAGGCAGGGTATTTGCAAATTCTAGAGAAACTCCACTTGCATCCACATATAGTAAATTTTCACCATGAAACAGGAAATACCAGGATTTTATAAGGCTCACAGAATTCTTGGGTTCGTTGTGCCCAGAAGTCTGGTTTTGGAGCAAGAGAGTCATTGTTTTACTAAGGTTTGGGCTGGCTGGGAACCACCCGGCATACCAGAGAGACTCTCTGGAAAAAAAAATGTTCTTAAAGATGCTTTCCATGTGCACCAGAAGGCTTACTACGCAGCCTGTTACAGAAGGGCATTCACTGATTTGTTTGCTGCGATTAACAGCAACAAATAGATAAAAATGGTCATTGATGTCTGGGAAATGTGGTCTCAGAGGTCTCATTTTAAGTGTGATTTTGAAAGGCACTTTTCATAATCCCAACACCAGGAAAACTTGAGGAAGATAGTTTGGACTTATTCTTTCTTTTTTTTTTTTTTTTTTAGCTTGTTTGTTTTTCACACAGGAAAACACATCGTTCCTTCTGGTTTGTTCTGAGAACAAATTACTCCAAAATGGCTTAGAGAATATGGGAGGTGGCTTATCTTGCTATGTTTAATAGAATAATCCAAACCCGTAAGCTTTGACTACTTAATAAGGAAAAGATCTTCTGCCATCATGTGGAATGTTGGAGAATCTTCCCTTGTTTAATGTTTTGGTGCCTTTGCTTCTGTTATGAAATAAACTGAGTTTCCTGACAGAGGGGTCATTGTTATTGCTGCAAACAAAATGTTAGAAAAATCATGAAGTATACAAAGTGATGGAATTTCAGAAAGTTAAACCTTGATCATTTAGATTCTACCTTTTCTATTAGATAGACTTAAGGAAAAAAAGAAAAGCTTGTAGTTCAGAAAAAAAAATTATCACACAAATTCGAGATGAAAAAACCATCAATCTCTTCTTTTTCTAGGGGGCAAGTTTTCTTGTAATAGGGAAGTACTTACCGGCATGTCTCAAATGGATTGAGTAATGACACTTTATTTTTTTATTGCCATATTCTTTGGATATTATAAGTATTTTTTTGTAGTATCGTTCAGCATTACCAGCACTCTGCTTTTCTGCGAGCATTCCCCATCTCAGCATAGTTATTAAATACATCTTTCCATTTTCCTTGTCTAAATCTCTCCTTTCATCTCATCAATTATTTTCAGGGGTGGCAAAGTGACCCACTCCTCTCTAATAAAGGTTACAGGCATCCGCCAGCCGGGAAACGTCTCCTGCAGATAAAGTGAGAATACTTGATTCTACCTGCCACACAGGGACCCATTTCAAAAGAAATTTTTGACCCAGCTGTCATTCAAGCTTAATTTATATGCTAGAAAGGACTTTAACCAGATGCCATATATTTCTTGTTGAAATGATTCATCATGTTCCACAAGGGATACAACCATCTCTCACGTGGGAAAATAGGTGGAAGAGACTCCATAAGAAATGGACAGAATTAAATGAAAAGGAGAATGGGGTCCAAATTATCCCTTATTATTGGAGTGAAAAAATACAGGGTCAGCAGTAGAAAGGCACTGTCCAGGGTTGCTGCTGACTGAGCGAGTGCCATTTGAAAGTGAAATTTCCAGTTTCTCACGGAGGAACAGATCTATACGTAGTCAGACTTATAAGGTAGATGCAATTTTCCACTCCTTCACCTCATTTTCCACATAGATTCATCTCTCTTTCCTCCTTTAAGTATCTTATGGAAAAGTCACTCTTTCCCTGAATTATAGAATTCTAGGAATGAAGGAGTTAAACCCATTTCTTTCGGTGAGGGGAAAGTTGTTTCCTGCAAATATATCTCAGTAGCCTAGGAGAAATGTTCTGCTAGATTAGGTTGATTGAAAAACTCTGCTGATAAGAAAGGAAATGAAGAGGCAGCACCTGGAACCGCGTCCCTCATCCTCTCTAGAAGTCTGCGGTCACTCCATCATTTTCAACTACTGCTTGCGACTCGCATTTTCAATGGGCCCTTATCCCCTGGATTATATGTGATCCACCTTACAGACATCTGACTCCCTCACTTTCTTCAGATATATGCAATTTATTCTTACATACATCTGTGGACATGGGCTGTGCGTGTGTGTGAGATGTGCGCCCACATTTTCCTGCAGAGGCGAATGTGCCAAATTTAGGAAAGTGAAAAGGCCAGAGCAGCGCGTACTTACTCAGATTTCATTCAGGATAGAAGATCCATTTTACGGACTTTCTGTTATGCATCTTCTATGCGTCCAAAACACCGTTAGTCACTGGCCCATAGGAATACCTGCTGTGTTATCTCATCACCCAGGATTTATCAGGCAGCTGGAAATTTAGGGCTCACAGACGTAAAGCAAGTGGTTGGTGAGCTTGTGAAGGGCTTTTCTTCTCGGCATAGTTTACAGAATCCAGGACTGTGTCTGTTATATACGAGAGAACAATAACAAAGTAGGCCGAGTAGGGGACTCTTCCCACTATAGAGTGCTTAAAATCATTGGTCTGTCATGCTATTTTGACCAACAGGTCACTGCTAGCAGGAAGCTGATCTGATTTCAGAATGTATCCTGTTGCTTCTGTTTTTATTAACGATTTTTATCTGAAATCTTGAGTTATAAGCTAAGTTCCTAGGAATCAGGGGTGAAAGCGTCTCGCTTTTGAGTCACGTTTTTGTGGCCCTCAGCTAAGTGTTACGTCCACTGGTGACACTGAGTATGTGTTGGTCACCTCCATTGTGCAATGAGGAGCTAAGAGAAGTTGTGCACGGGCAGCAGGATCGCTTGGGCAAAGGGGAGAAAGACCAAAGAAGAAAAATATAAACAATAGAAAGAAATGATACAATCCAGGACAGATTGTTGATATTTGTTGTCTTTGCCGGGCCAGTGAGACCTATTTAACTAGCAAGTTATAGATAGGAATTGGCATTAAGTCAATCCCACTATTAACTAGTATTCCTTACTAGGTCCAATAGTAACCAGGACACATGAGGTACTAGACCTTGTTGAGATGAGGGCCACTTGTCCTGGATTCCTGGTAGATTGGCTAGTGTGGTACTTGACCAGTGTTTAGTCTGATCAGTTTAAACACTGACAAGCCCTCAATGTACACCCTGTAAGGTAACCACAAGGATTTCCTATTTCTTTCCATGAATGAGAACACATACATTGGGTGTCCTCAGGTGGACAGTGACCCGACAGTCTCACAGAACTCAGGAAGACAGAGACTTACACATTTATAACATCATCAACTTTAAATTATAGATCTTCATGAGTCATGTCCCGGTGTTAACAAAAATAAATCTCTATGGTTATAGATAAATAAAAAACAACCCAAGTTCTTTGTAGACTTTCGTAGATGAAAAAATAAACAAAGCTGAGAAACCAGGCAGGTCTTCCTGGAACAATTGTCATCCCTAGGGCGGGAATCAGTGAACATGGCAGGAGTTTCTAAGGATACATCAGGCCAAGTTTAAATAAATGAAATTGTACATTATTTCTGAAAGACCAGCAAGCAAACGGCACGGATGGAACGTAACACAATCTGTGCGGATGTCCTTCTGAGATACTCGCTGCTTACTGCTCTTGGGATATTTTTGATGGTAAGAGCTGTTAAAGCAATTACAGTAATGTAGAGATTTTCAGACGTGACACTGATGACAAAGAGAGATTCGACCAACTTTTCTTAGATAAGCTCTGTTAAGAAATACACCGTACTGGATTTTTACTTTTCAATATACGACGGAGAAAATTCCTATTGATTTCCATGTGGCTATCCGCCTACCTCAGAGAATTTGTGAAAGGGTCTCAATCCAGTAAACTCCACAATAATAGCACACCAACACACACACACACACACACACACACACACACACACAAGCATTGGGCCAGAGTGCAAGATAAGGGGAAATAAAGCATCAAAAGGATCAAAGTGTTTTTTTGAATAAATAAATAAAAAGAAAAAGTATCCAAATATTCCTGCTATTTTTTTTTTTAATTCCGTGCAGGTCAACAGTACAGACTTGGATTTTCCTTATTATTAGTTGGTGAGAAGAGACACAGAGAGGCAAGGCCATCATAAATAAATTCCCTCTCAGTGTTTTCTAAATATCAATTGACAAGGAAGATCCTTCTTACGAGAAAGGTAGTTTAGCTTAAATCAATAAAGAAGCAGGAGTATTTCAACTGGTTTTGGACTAAGGAGCCCAAATATTTACTGAGGAATAGTCACAACTCTGGCCATCAAAAGGGGCCGCTTAGCTCATACTTTTTGGATATACTGTGTCTCACTTGCCATCTCAAAAGGTTCAACGCACAAAGTCCAAAAAGAAGCATGTTTATTTGATGCTACAACCCCCTCCAGGCTATTCCCAGTTTTCACAACTGCTGTTCAAATATTTTTGAAAACTTCAAATTGCATTGTTGTGGCAAAGTTCAAAGACAAAGTTTCCCATTTGCAAAGTCAGAATTACATAGTGACCTGGAATCAGTACAGGAATGTTCGAGAATTTATGTTGCAGCAAGCCCTTGGCAACGGGTCACATTGTGTGTGTGTGTTTGGAATGAATGCAAAATAATGCACGCAGGTGTTTGGAGAACGACGTGTGCTTTAACTCAGAACTGTTCAGTAACCGCAGCCTGGTAGCATGGATAATTTATGTTCCATGCTTATGTGATCGTTTAAGATTTAGATTATGGTGATCCCAAATGGGAAAGAATAAGAATGTTGGAGCCTATATAAATCCTAAATGGAAAAAACCCAAATCCCCCGGGGGAAGATGACATTGGACGAACGTGTTGAGTCATTGACTTAATACGTAAATTTGCTTAATTTGTTAATTTATCAATATATTTTCAGCAAGCCTTTGTTAGGTCCTGGCAGAGTAAGGATGGATAACATCAAAAATAGGAAATAGGAGAGCCCACAACTGCTGCGCCAGGGTGTGTGTAGACGCATACAGAAGTGCAAGAGGGGGTCACAGCTTCTGCCCAGAGAGAGTGGCAGGAGACAGGTGGGTCAGGAAAAGCTGGGCCTTGAATAAATGTATTTATTTATGGACCTTGCATAAGTATCCATTGGGGTTCAACCAGAGACACATGATCAATAGGTGATATATTTATTGCAAAGGTTGGCTTGTCCAACTGTGGGATTTGGCTAGGTAAGTTCCAGATCCAGCCGTAACTCCTGGGCTGAAACTCCCAGGCAAGAGAGGAAGCTGTGTCCACAAGCGGGGTCTGTGTGTCAGGGTATACTCTGCATACTCCGATGGCTTCCAGCTAAATCAGCCTGATCCGGATTATCGAGGCTGGTGTCGCTCACGTAAAGGGAACTGGTCATAGATTTCAAGTGCGTTCACTAACTATTTTTACAGCAACACAAGATCAGTGTTTAATTTAATAATTAAGGACCGAGCAAGCAAAAGATCATGCCTTCTACCTAACATTGCCTGGAAGTCACCTAAGGAAAGGAAAATATGAGAGAAAAAAGCTGGTGAATTGTCTCTTTTTGCATCTCTTTGTTCGCTTGTTAGAGCAGCCTAATAGCACTAAACACATTATTCCGACAGTTTATCAGCGTCAGTTTTCTTACGGCAGACTGACTAGTTCACGGTGTCTTTCTCTTAAGCTGCGTTTGTTTATGTGTGAGGCTTTGTATTGACCTCCCTGTGTACCTTTCTTTAAATTTTGACACACTCAGCCCTAGTGATTGCTGTTGTGCTCTCCAAGGGGCATTAAAAGTTCTCTTTTTCCTTACAGGATTAAGTTCAGGAAATCATTTTTCCTGACCAAACCCTTAAAAAATCTAAACAATTCCCAATGCATAATCAAACTTACACATTTGCTTTTAAAAGGCTTATAATTTGCTAGTCCTTAATACATAAAAAAATTAAGAGCTTTAATTATATACGATGAACTGCCCACATTTAAAATGTACAATGAAGTCTTGACCTGTGTATGTATTCGGAGCTGATGGAGTAAATGTATTTATTACCTCAAAGAGTAATGCTTAGCAATTGTAATTCCTTCTTACCACTTTCTCCCTGTCCTCTAACTCTGATCTAATCTCTGTGGCTGTAGTTTAGCTTGGATTTTCAAAATTTTATGTAAATGGAGTAATTAAGTTTGCATCAACTTTGCCTGGCTTCTTTCAATAAGTATAAATATTCTGAAATTCATCCACAGTACTGGCAGTTATGTGGACCAGGATAGGTCCACCCTTTTCATTGCTTCGTAATGTTCCAATATATGGAAGTCCCACATTTTATTTGTCCATTTACCAGTTGATGAACATTAGAGTTGTTTCCAGTTTTTTATTGCTTCATTTTTAATTTCAGATTAATATGAGCATACATTATCCCACACTTTTTTTCCTTTTTTCTTTTTTTTATTATTAAATCATAGCTGTGTACATTAATCCAATCGTGGGGTATAATGTGCTGGTTTTATATACAATTTGAAATCTTTTTATCCAACTGGTTAACATAGCCTTCATGGCATTTTCTTAGTTATTGTGTTCAGACATTTATATTCTACATTTAGCTCACATTCTTTGTATTGGCAAGGTAAAGTCCAAGTTGCAGTTGTGACCTTTGCCCAGAAAGTATGCCATTTTTTGGTATTCTTTCCAGTATTACCAGAAAAATACTTTCATGAACATTTGTGTACAAGTATTTTTGTAAGAACATATTTTGATTTCTCTTAGGTATATACCTAGAATGGAATTGTGTGAATCATACCACAGGTACCTGTTTACCTTTGAAAGAAACTGACAAACTGTTTCACATAGTGGTTGAACCATTTTATTTCCTTACTTAAATTCATGAGAGTCCCAACCCTCTAACAGATTGCTAAACATTGCAGTGGTCAGCAGACTTTTTAATTTTATCCATTCTAGCAGTATGTAGAAGACATCACTGCATTTTAAATTTTTATTTTTTAATGGCTATGGACATTTACATGCTTCTTTGTCATTCATATATTTTCTCAGGAGGCTGAGGCAAGAGAATCACTTGAGCCCAAGAGTTTGAGGTTGCTGTGAGCTGTGTGCTGTGACGTCATAGCCACAGCACTGGACTGTGATGTCACAGCTCACAGCAACCTCAAACTCTTGGGCTCAAGTGATTCTCTTGCCTCAGCCTCCTGAGTAGCTGGGACTAAAGGCATCCGCCACAACGCCTAACTATTTTTAGAGATGAGGTCTCACTCTTTCTCAGGCTGGTGTTGAACTTGTGAGCTCAAGGAATACATCCTCCTGGGCCTTCCAGAGTGCTAGGATTGTAGGTGTGAGCCACCGCACCCAGCCTCCTATCTAAGACAGCTTAAGCTGATCTCACAAAAAATTTTCTCCTAAAGGTTTTAGATTTTGCTTTTACATTTAGGTCTGTCATCCATAGTAAGTAAATTTTTATATATGGTGCAAATTCATTTTTTTTCTTTTGCATGTGGATATTCAGTTGCTCCAACCATTTATTGAAAGACTGACTATTGATCCTTCATTTGACATAAATGGTTATATTAATAAATAAAAAATCAGTTGTCTCTATAGGAGTGAGCCAATTTCTGGATCCTGTTCAGTAACTCATTCTCTGTTCTATGATCTAGTTAACTCCTTAACACCAATACCATAATATCTTCTTTATTGTACCTTAAATAAGTCTTGAAATTAAGTACTTTCTCTCTATCGTGATTAATTTTCAAAGTTGTTTTAACTATTCTATGTCTTTTGCATTTACATTTTAATGTTAATTTTAGAATTAGCTTGTCAATTTTTACCCAAACTCCCGCCTTTTGTGATTTGTATTATGATTGATTTGAAGTTATAGATCAATTTTTTGAGAGGTAAAATCTGATTGATAGAGTCTTCTGACATAAATGTAAATATGGTATATTCTCTTCTAAATGTTGGCATTTTTTCTCATAGCAATGGTTTTGAATTTCTAATTACACAAGTATTGCATATCCTTTTCCAGATTTATCCCCAAGTATTTCATATTCTTGGTTAATTTTTAAAATTATGGTCTTTAAATGTCTATTTCTGACTTTTGGCTTCAGTTCTTACAATCAAAGAGCTGCACTCCCATCTTTACACCAACAAAAAGCTAAACAAACTGAGAAGCAAGGACATTTCCTGGAAGCATTAGAGAATTGAGAGCTTAAGGTAAACTTCCACCCAGAAACCTGGGGTGACAAAGGAATTCAGAAAATCACAGCTGAGCTCTGCTGACCTGGAGCAGAAGCTGCTGCAGCTGTATTCTGTAGAAATAATTACTTGCTAGCTTGAGAAATTTCTAGAGATTGAGTGTCAGTTTGCTCGAGAGGCAGAGACTCTTTGGGGCTGCAGTGCTGGAGTGGGAGGGCCACACTTTCCTGACTTTTATGCCTTAGAGTCTCAGGAGACTCAGCAGAGTTTTGTGGAGATAATCTACAATCCACAGGAAAGGTACAGTCATAGGGAATATGCCTGAAGTGTCCTCTGTAACTCAGGGATCCTGCTTCATTCTGTCCAGATGGTCAGGGGAGCAGCCCCAGTGCTCAGCCTGTGTGCCTCCTGTCTCTCACGGGTTACTGTCCATCCTTACTGATGTCCAGTGCCTTGGAAACTATTTCATAGATTCATTCCATTTTAAGGTTGCTTTAGATTGAGAGCAAATCTGGTCCTAGTTGCCCATGTTGGTCACATGGAGAAGTGCCAAACTTAACATTTGAAGAAAGGAGTTCAGAAATGTCCCTTAATTGTGATTTCCTATTGATACATGCCTAAAGATTTATAATGGACTGTGTACTAAGAAACACAAGAGAAAACAACTTGGAAATTTTTTCTATATTCCTAGCTACACTTGTTTGTTTTTAGTTATTCTCAACAAATATTTGTTCCATAAAGCCTGGCATCATGAGTACCTTGGAAAATGTAAAGGGGGTATATTTAATACATGTAGGTCAATCTACCATTTATAGCCACTGTGGCCCCATCTTTTGAACCTCCTCTGAACTCTGATGTCACATAGCATATATAATATACTTAATATTTACAGTGATATAATGTGATGATCAGTTTCTCTTAATAACTATAAATAAGAATGGTGACCATACTTTATTCAATTTTAAACCCTGTCATCTAGCCCAAGGTCTCCCATAGGACAAACCATTTATACATATTTATTAATTAAGCTGAATTATTCTGAATATATCAGGTTAGCATACTCCCCATTTCAACACTGAATGTTTCACTTTTTATATAAAGAATAAAAACCTGCTTCAAAAATTGTCTCTTTATTATTCAAAAATAGGGAAATTTGTCCCAAATATAAATCTTTAGTTATATGCTTTGACATTAAAACTCTACTTGTCCGTGGTTCTTATCTTCTATTTTGGCTTCTAATTGGTATTCACTTGATTTATAAATCCCGTTGGCATTATTCTTCTTATAAAGGCACTTTGTCTATCTAAATTAAATCTTATTCACTTGATTTTCTTTTATATCTTAAACTCTCAAGATCCATCTGCAATTTCTCTGTTTTTAACTCTCCAGTCCTGAGTATGTAATCTCCTCATTTGCAATCATCCCTAGGGTTTACACAAGTTATTCTTTTTCCATTCTTTTCAGGATATTGACCATAGGATTAGTTACCTTTTGAAATCTTCCCTTAATTTTTCAGTTATTCTTGACTATTATCATAATTATTCACTATTTTCAACCCCATAGCATCATTGATATGCGTCATGGTTATAGAGAGTGAAAAGCCCCTTTCTTGCTTGTTTTTCAAAAAGAAGGTGATTAATTCAGCTTTGTTGGATATAAGATACCAAGAGATGACCCTGACACCCAGAGAAGAGCAATCTTTAACCTTCTAAAAACTTAGGACCAGCAGTGACTATTGAGTTTACTCAATTTAAAAACAAAATTCACAGTGTTCTTTAGAGCCAATTTTTCATTTTAAGGAGGTTAGAACTTCCTTGAGCAACTCAAAGCATGGCTGTTATTACTAGATCATTGGTAACAATTTGCTAATAAATATAATTTAAGCTTTGTAGGTATGCATTTATCATGGTTACTACATTTCGTTTTGTTTTGTTTTGCTTCGAGATAAAGTCTTATTCTGTTGCCAAGGCTAGAGTGCCCATGGCATCATCATAGCTCACAGCAACCTTAAACTCTTTGGGCTCTTGCCTCAGCTTTCCAACTAGCTGGGATTACCTGCACCTACCACAATAGCTGTCTAATTTTTCTATTTTTGGTGGAAACAGAGTCTCACTCTTGCTGAGGCTGGTCTCGAACTCCTGAGCTCAAGGGATCCTCTTGCCTTGGCCTCCCAGAGTGCTAGGATTATAGGAATGGGCTACCACCACATCAGGCCATGGATTATTAAATTTGATCATGTATGATGTACTTTAGTACTAGAGAACCAGAAGGCATATATTCCTTATAGGAAACCTCAAATCCCATGAAAGATTCTTACAAAGGACCATAACTTTTCATCAAAATTCTGTAATTTATTTTTCATGTCAAACTTAAATACATTGAATTATGTAATAGTTATACATATCATTTCTAATGGTTGTAAATGTAGCTTACATAGGGGTCATAATGCTAACCTGGTATAACAAGAATTCCCCTGTTGCTTTAAAATCTTGAGACTATTATGGTGGCTCAATTTATTTTATCCCTTTTTTTTTTTCATGTGGCAATAGAGGCTAAAACATATAGAGGAAAAGAATCTATGAGCAAATGAAGTACGTATGTGAGAGAGATAAAGCAAATGGCTTTCTAGGGCCTTCATGGGATAATATGTGTGAAACTGTTCATAAAATTACAAATAACAGACAAATGTAAATTTTATTATGAGTCGTGCCTGTTCTCAGTCCCCAGACCAAGCTTCTAACTGCAGGCAAGTACCTCAGGCTCTTCTTTTCCGTTAGGACAACTCAGCCAATTAACATAACATTAATTATTTATTAATGTAGTAATAGGACACCAAGTAATAATGAAAAGGATATATGCTCGTAAGAAACTTGTTGGCATATATATATTTGTTAATATTTCTGTTTAAGTATCAATTCATTTCAACAGATATTTATTGAGTTGTGTCAGATACTGTGCTTGACATGGCAATTTAGCTATAAAAAATATTGTTCCTGTATTTATGAGATTACAGTCTATTGGGGGTAGACAGATCATGATAGTTGTGAACAGATAACAACATAATATGTTAACATGGTTTTCTCATGTAACAGATTCACCCATGAATCACAAAATAATTATTGAGCACTAATGTAATGCCAGTTTTTTGACAGGCACTATAGAGATACAACATTAAACACAAAAGTCAGGGTCTCTGATCTCAGAGGACTTAATATGGAAAGAGTGTAACAGGTGTCACAGTTTCAAGAAGACATTTATGGATATTAGGTAGGTAAATTTTGTGGTCTAATTTTTGTTGTATATGCTTCCCTCTGTAGAAGGAGATATGAAGGACACAGTGTGAGTTTGAGACCAGCCTCAGCAAGAGTGAAACCCCATTTCTACTTAAAAAAAAAAATAGCAAAACTAGCCAAGCATAGTGGCAAGTGTCTGTAGTCCCAGCTACTCGAGAGGCTGAAGCAAGAATTGTTTGAGCCACAGAGTTGAGGTTGCTGTGAGCTATGATGCCACGGCACTCTTCCCAGGGTGACAAAGTGAGAATCTGTCTCAAAAAAAAAAAGGTAAAAGAAGTGGTGTAGAAATAGATATAGCTATTATGGAGGACAAAAGTCCATGACCTGCCATCTGTAAGCGGTAGAACCAAGAAACCCAGTAGTTTAATTCATTATGAGTACAAAGACCTGAGAACCAGAAGCACCAAGGTCCAAGGGCAGGAGAAGGAAGACAGAAAACAGAGGGTGAGGGAAAAAATTACATGCAATGTATAGAAAACAGGTTCCTTATGTGATATTAATCCAACTGTATTACTTTAAATGTGAGTGGTCTTAATATACCAATTATAAGAAAGAGATGGATTATCCAAGCAGATTCATTAAAAAAGCAAGACCCAAATGACTTTAAATAAAAAGCCTCAAGTAAAACACAAAGGGAAGGAGAAAAGTATATCATGCCACATTAATAAAAAGAAAGTTGGAGTAGCCATATTAATTGCAGAAAATGAACACCTCAGAACAAAAAAGATGATCAATGATAATGAGGGAGATTACATAGCAATAAAGGTGTACAATGTTCAAGAAGAGGGAAGTCTTAAGCCTATATGCATTTAATAAGAACTGCAGAGAAATAAACAAATTAATTATGATAGTTGGAAATTCAACTCCCCTCTATTCTGTAATTAATAGCTGAAGCAGGCAGAAAAACAGGAAGCTCATAGATCCCCTGAACAGCCTTATCAATTACGCAATCTAATTGACATTTATATAAGACCTCATCCAGAAAACAGCAGAATCCACATCCCCCGTAAGCCCACATAGAACATTCACCAAGATAGCTCACATTTTGGGCCTTAACACCCCTTAACAAAGTTAATAGTATAGGAAGATTATATAAAGTATATTCTCAGACTACAATGGAACTATAAATTAAAAACAGAAAGATAGCAGAACAACCCTGAATATCTAGAAATTTTGAAATCATATTTCTAAACAGCTCTTGGTTCTAAGAAGTAATATCAAGAGAAATTTATAAATAGTTTAAATTAAAGAAAAATGAAAAATAAACCTATCAAAACTTGTGGGATACAGCAACAGGAGTGCTTAGAGGGAGATTTATGGCTCTGAATATTTGTAGAAGAAAAATATATGAAAAGATCAATAACCTTAGTGTCCACTTCAGAAAACTAAAGAAAGAAGAACAATTTAAGCTTCAAGCAAGCAAAAGAAAAGATATAATAAAATTAAGGCTGAGGCCAATTAAATTAAAAACAGAAAAGTAATAGAGAAAATCAATGAAACCAGGATGTGTTTCCTAGAAAAGATGTTTTTTTTGAAACCTTGATAAATCTCTAGCTGGCCTCTTCAAGAAAATAGATCAGAAGGAGGAAGGAAGATGGCCAACTAGAGGCAGCTTTCACTAGAGGCTTCTGTCCACAGGAAGAGATACTGGACAGAAGTGGATGCAGTGAAGCCGAAGGTGGGGAGCTGAGCTAAGAAAGAAGGTAGACAAGTGCACATCATCTCTGCTGAGGCAAGCTGCAACTCCAAGAACAAGGATCCAAGAAAACAAATTCCAGGTACAAACACTTTTGCCAAGAGGATGAGAGATTCCCTTCCCCAAGCAGGAGGCTCACTGTGGGCACTCAGCAAGTGGGCAAGGAATAAAAGACCTCTCTTATTTCCTGACAGGGGAGAACCACTAAACACTGGGTGTCCTTCTCCAGCGAGGTCCCACTTGTGACCCTAGGCATCATCCTGCCTGGCATAAAATTGAACAAATATTTTCCTCGCAATTTTGAACTCCCAGTCCACCCTCCCCCCTTTGCCTGGTGGTCTGAAGTTCTTCCCCCTGAAGAGCCCAGTGTTTGGCATTTCCCTGAAAGGCCTGGACACTCTGTGGACCACTGGGCAGCAGTGTGGAAACAGTGACTTGAGGGAAGCAGGGGTGTGTGGAAGAGAGAGAGATGCCACAACAGTGCATGGTGGGTGGAGGTGTGGAAGCCCCTGTTCTGACTTTAGTGGACTATCTTTTCTGACTTGGTGGCTCACCGGAGGGGACCAGGCTCCATCCCCTTGGATTTGCAGGACAGAACTGCCTGTGGATTTCTACTATTGGGCCACTGGAGACCCTTTGGACTCTCCCTGTTGAGCAGTGACTGTACTGCCTGGAACAATCTAATTAGAATTCATGACCTGGGCTATCCACTCAGGAACCCTCTGAGCAGTTGTTTTTGTAGTGGGAAAGGACTGGTTCTCTTCCTCCAACTGTGGCTCATAGTGGGTGGGATGCTGCAGTTGCTTTTATTTCTCCCCAGCTGAGTTTTTTGCCTAATACCACAACTCATTAGGATTGGACAGAGGCTGGCTGACTTCAAGGCAGAGCCAGCTTGTGCTACCTCACCAAGTATGTCCTAAGAGTCTCTGCTGCAGCTCTGAAAGGGACCTTTGTAAGGCTTAGGGGAAAAGCCACAATCACAAGTCCCAGCTCAATGGTAAAAGGGTGGTTAACTCCACATCCTGGGGCCTCCAATCCAATCTCACCCTACCACTTTTGATTGCCAAATTGCAGATAATAAACATGGGGAAGTGCCAGCAGAAGAACTCTGACAACATGAATAATCAGAGTAGATAAATTCCCCCAGGAAATGACAAAGGAGATACAACAGAAGATGGTATTCATAGGTGAATGACTAAATTGTCAGAAATAGAATTCAGAATATGGATGGCAAATAAGATGAATACAATGGAGGAAAAGATGGAAATAGAAATCCAAAGAGTAATTCATAAGTTGTCTCAAGAAATTAATGAATTCAAAGACAAAGTCACCAAGGATATGGACATAATGAGAAAAGACATAGAAGAGCTCAAAAAAGTGAAAAAAGTTATTTAAGGAGCTTCGAATTACAGTAGAATCCCTCAGTAATAGAGTTAAGGAGGCAGAAGAAAGGATCTCAGAAAATGAGGACAAGGATTTTGAATTATACCAAGCATTCAAAGAGGCAGACGAATGGAAAACAAGAACAGAACATTCCCTGAGAAAGTTTGGGATCATTCCAAAAGATCAAACATCTGGCTTATAAGAATTCCTGAAGGAGAAGAGGATGGTCCTAAAGGCATAGATGCTCTACTCCAAGATATTATGGGGGAGACTTTCCCAAGCATTGGGAGATACAGAAATTTAGATAGTTTTAGAACCCAAGCAAGGCTCAGTCCAAATAAAGCATCTCCTAGATGCATGGTAATTAACTTTGCCAAAGTTAATATGAAGGAGAAAATTCTGCAAACAGCCAGATGTAAGAAAAGCATCACCTACAAAGGGAGAAATATTAGAATGACTGCAGATCTTTCAGCCAAATTTTTTCAAACCAGCAGAGGATGTTCATCAACCTTCAATTTTCTAAAACAAAATAACTTTCAGCCCAGGATCCTGTATCCAGCAACACTGAGTTTCATGTGTGATGGAGAAATCAAATACTTTACTGACATACACATGTTGAGGAAATTTGCCATAACTAGACCAGCTCTCCAAGAAATATTCAGACCCATTTTCCATAATGACCAGCACAATGGTCTACCACCAAAGTAAACTCACCCAGAATTTATCAAACAAAACCTAACTTCCACAATGGTGAAAGGATTAAAAATATGCACTGGACCTTTGAAAAACACAATGGCCAAAACACTACCATACATATCATTTCTCTCAATTAATGTGAAAGGCTTAAATTGTCCTTTAAAGAGGCACAGGTTGGCTGACTGGATACAAAACCTCAGGCCAGGTATCTATTTCCTACAAGAGACTCATCTTACCTCAAAGGATAACAAAAGACTCAGGGTGAAGGGACATCTATAATATAGGCAAATGGAAATCAGTAAAAAGTAGATGTTGCAACTTTATTTGCAGATACAATAGGATTTAAACCAAAAAAGATAAGGAAAGACAAGGATGAGCACTACATATTTGTCAAGGGAAACACTCACTATGAAGAGATCTCGATAATTAACATTTATGCTCCCTATCTGAATGCTCCTAAATTTATAAAGGAAGCCTTAATGGATATGAACAATTTGATATCTTTCTGCACTATAATATTGGGGATTTTAACACCCCTTTGTCAGTTCTGGATATATTCTCCAAGAAGAAACTAAAAAAAGAAATAATGTACTTAAACTTAACCTCAGAACAAATGGACTTAACAGACATCTATGGAACATTTCATCCTAATAAAACTGAGTACAGATTTTCGTCAGCCCATGGATCATTCTCCAAAATTGATCATATCTTAGGACACAAGTCTAACTGCAACAAATTTAAAAGAATAGATATTATTCCTTGTGTCTTCTTGAACCATCACAGAACAAAAGTTGAACTCAACAGCAGCAGAAATCTTCACACTCAAACAAAGTCATGGAAACTAAATAACGTTAAGCTGAATGATAGCTGGGTCAAAGACAAGATTAAGAAGGAAATAATCAAATTTTTGGAAAAAAATTACAATGAAGACACAAATTATCAAAACCTGGGAGATACTGCAAGTGCAGTCCTACGAGGGAAATTTACAGCATTACAAGCCTTCATTCAAGAAAACAGAAAATGTCAACAAACAAATGGGTCTTCTCAAGCAACTGAAGAAAGAAGAATAATCCAACTCCAAACCCAGCAGAAGAAAAGAAATAACCAAATTATAGAAAAATTAAATGAAATTGAAAACAAAAGAATCATTCAGAAGATCAAACAAAAAGTTGGTTCTTTGAAATTATTAATAAAATTGATAAATCTTTGGCTAGCCTAAGCCAGAAACAGAAAGGTAAAATCACTAATAACATCAATCAGAAATGATAAAGGAGAAATAATAAGAGATACCACAGAAATTCAAAAAATCCTCAATGATTACTATAAAAAACTCTATTCTCAGAAATATGAAAATCTAGAGGACATAGACCAATACCTGGAAGCACACCACCTTCCTAGACTCAACCAGAAAGAATTAGAAATTTTGAATAGATCTATATCATGCACTGAAATAGCATAAACTATAAAAAAAAACTCCCTCCAAAGTCCCAAATCAGCAATAAATAAGCGTAATTTACAAATTAAAAATATACCACTTACAATGGCATCAAAAAGTGAAATATTTTGACCATTAATCTTGCAAAATAGGTACATGATCTCTATATAGGAAACTACGAAACACAGCAACAGGAAAAAAGAAATTTTAAATAAATGTAAAGATATTCCATATTCATGACTCAGAACACTGAATACTGTTAAGATGTCAAGTTTTCTCAGTTTGATCTACACATTCAATGCAATTCCAGTAAAAATCCTACCATGCTATTTTTATAAATCAACAAGCTGACTCTAATTTTATACTGAAAAGCGGAAGACTAATAACCAATGCAATCTGAAAAAAAAATAAAAGGCTTATACCATCCCAATTAAAGACAGAAAGGTACATTAATCAAGACTGTGCAGTATTAGTGGAAGAGTAGATACATAGATTAAAGGAAAAAAACAAAGAATCCATAAATAGATCTTTGCAAACATAGTCAACTGATCTTTACAAAGGAGTAAAGGCAATCTTTCACCAGAGAAGGGTACATGTGAAACTTACTACATGTAGAATATAAATGTTTTAATGAAATAACTAAAAAGCCAGAAAGGCTATGTTAACCAGTGTGATGAAAATATTTCAAATTGTATATAAAACCAGCGCATGGTACCCCATGATTGCATTAATGTACACAGCTATGATGTAATTTAAAAAATTGTGCCGGAATAATTATGTTCTGATACATAAATAAGAGAACTAGACATAGACCTAATACTTTTCAAAACTGTAAATTGAAACAAATCATATACTTAATGGTAAAAATGCAACAGTATAACACTTCAGAAGAAAACATAGTAGAAATCCATGTGATTTTGGGTATGCCAGTATGTTCTTACACACAACACAAAAAGCATAATCCATGAAAGAAAAAATTGATAAGGTGGACTGCATTAAATTGTAAACCTTCTGCATCGCCAAAAACAAACAAAAAAACCCTAGGAGAATGAAAAGCCAAGTCATAGACTGATAGAAAACGTTTATAAAACCCATATCTGATGACTGACTCATATTCAAAATATACAAAGAACTCCTAAAATCCAACTATTAGAAAACAAACAACCCAATTTAAAAAAAATAAGCAAGATATGTGAATAGATATCTCACCTAACAAGATATGCAGATGGCAAGTAAACATTTGAAATGATGGTCAACATCGTTGGCCATTAGAGAAATGCATATTATCTCACACTGAGGCATCATTACACCCCTGCTAGAGTGGCTTTTCCCACCATCCTTCTCTCACTGACAATTCCAATTGCTGGCAAGGGCGCATAGCAACAAGAAACTTCATTTATTACTGGTGGGAATGCAAAATTGGGGAACTATGTAGGAAGAAAACTTGTTTTTTTTTTGTTTTTTTTTTTACAAAATTGAACATTGTTATAATATACAATTCAGTAATCTTGCTCCCAGGTATTTACCTAACTGATTAAAAATTTGTATTCATACAAAAACATTCATGTGGATGTTTATAGCAGTCAGTTTCATTCATATTTCCAAAAACTTGAATCAGTTAAGATGAGCTTTAATATGCTAATAGATAAAAACACTGAAGTACGTCTACACTTCAGAATACTCTTTAGCAATACAAAGAAATGAGCTATGAAGCCATGCAAGAAAGGGGTGAACAGTAAATACGTATTGCTAAGTGAAATGAAGCCAGCCTTTCAGCTGTTTTCCAGGCTACATGATTCAATTTTTATAATATTCTAGAAAAGGCAAATCTATACCAATGGTAAGCATGTCAATGGCTGCATGATTCAATTGCTGCATAATTCTTTATGATTATGTGACCATAATCAGTTCTACTGCATATTGGTAAGAGTCCACGCTAATGTAATTGCTGAAATGAATTTGTGGCACCTCAATCTACCTAACTAGATAGACATTCTTGCATTTGCTCATTCTGAAAGTGACATTGCAAAGTGACATTTCCTCCTCCTCCTCTCCTCCTAAGGACCCTAACTGTCATTTGTCCAGCCCCTTTGGCCCCATATGAAAGGGGTCTTTAATTGCCCCAGGGTGCAGACACCACCTTTGCACCAGGAGCACATCACCCTCACTGTTTTCTTTTCTTTTCTTTCTTTTTTCTTTTTTTTTCTTTCTTTTTTTTTTTTTTTTTTTGAGACATAGTCTCGCTCTATGAGACAGTCTGGGTAGATTTCCCTGGGGTCATAACTCACAGCAACCCTAAACTCCTGGGTTCCATCGATCCTTCTTGCCTCAGTCTTCTGAGTAACTGGGACTACAGGCACCCACCACAACACCCTATTTTTAGTAGAGGCAAGGTCTAGCTCTTGCTCAGGGTAGTCTTGAACTCCTGAGCTCAAGCAATCCACTGTCTCAGCCTTCCAAAGTGCTAGGATTATAGGAGTGAGCCACTGCGCCTCATCCTCCTCTTTCAATAAACCTGAACATCTCTTCTCTGGTTTCTCTGGGTACAGATGCTAACGCCTTTCAATCATAAATTCTGAATGTGCTCACTTAGAAATGTAGTACATTCTCCAAGTAAATTACTAGCTTTTCAAGATGTTTAAAAGAAATACTGTACATCGACAAAGTGAGGGTGGTTTAGGGTAATTTCCACACACCACACCCAAACGGGGGAAGATAGATCACAACGAATCACCTGCCGAGGACGGCAAAGTGCCTCCCTCCACACGGTTCCGTGTGAGTGGGGATATCCCCACACTGGGTTCTACAACATCTTGACCAGAGGATATAAACTGGTAAAGAGAAGTACATTCCCAGCTAATGATATCAACTCTCCAAACCAGAAAAGAGAGAAAGGTCTCCTCACATGCTCCTTGCTGCGCTTTGCATTCTTCTCATCATTTTTGTTTCCTGTCTTATCCCTCTCCAGGGAGAGTACAACATTCAGGTCATACCACCAGTTTCATACCTCTCCATCAATGTCCAGTGACCTCACACGCTCTTTGTCAAAATCTGCTTTCAAGACAGTATTTGAAAGTCCTTTTCTTCTTTTCTGAGATATAGCAACAACTTGGAGTACCATCATGCCCACGAGATTTACATTTTTAACAGGAATAAAATGCTTTGAGCTAAGAAATCAAACTCTTTCCTATGTTATTTCAGGCCTCAGTAAGCAGATGGGACATTTATTTGGGTGGTCTGGTTGGAGGGGGGGTTTCCTGAGCCTCTGGAGCTATGTGGAACTCCTCTAAGCCAAGCTAGGTGGGAAGTTATTCCAGGGTTTGTTAATATCACCACGATCTCATCATGTTTCTGACTAAAATATGACACTAAGTTCAATAAACTCACTCTCCAGTATCTCTATAGAGAGATGAATTGTCCTTGACAATATAAATCAAGTTACCACATGAACTTTCTACATCTCCCATCACCAGAGTTGTTTAGACATTTCAGTGCTAGTTTTTATCAATCTCTTAAATGGAAGAATCAATGTTAGGTGCAGAGAAACACAAACTTGGGAGGGAGAGGAAAAACAACTAGAATAATCTATAAAGACTACAATGTACTGTATGGAGAATATTTTCTTGATGTTTCAAGCTGATTTACAGGTACTGCTCAGTTCATTTAGGCTGTCATCTACGGTAGTGGATTCTTTGATTCAGATAATAGTCTCAATCTGTCATATCCCTGTTCCTTGTTAGATAATAACTCTGAGTCATACTCCCTGTAGCAATGTTAACTGATAGCACTGAAGGTTCTTTTAGGACACATTGAAGTAAGTAAGGGGGAGAGAGAGGGAAAGGAAGGAAGGAAGGAAGGAAGGAAAAAAGGAAGGAAGGAATCCAGAAGTGAGGGAGGGAGGGAGGGAGGGAGGGAGGAAGGAAGGAAGGAAGGAAGGAAGGAAGGAAAAAAGGAAGGAAGGAATCCAGAAGTGAGGGAGGGAGGGAGGGAGGGAGGGAGGAAGGAAGGAAGGAAGGAAGGAAAAAAGGAAGGAAGGAATCCAGAAGTGAGGGAGGGAGGGAGGGAGGGAGGGAGGGAGGAAGGAAGGAAGGAAGGAAGGAAGGAAAAAAGGAAGGAAGGAATCCGGAAGTGAGGGAGGGAGGGAGGGAGGAAGGAAGGAAGGAAGGAAGGAAAAAAGGAAGGAAGGAATCCGGAAGTGAGGGAGGGAGGGAGGGAGGGAGGAAGGAAGGAAGGAAGGAAGGAATCTGGAAGTGAGGGAGGGAGGGAGGGAGGGAGGAAGGAAGGAAGGAAGGAAGGAAGGAAAAAAGGAAGGAAGGAATCCGGAAGTGAGGGAGGGAGGGAGGGAGGGAGGAAGGAAGGAAGGAAGGAAGGAAGGAAGGAAGGAAGGAAGGAAAAAAGGAAGGAAGGAATCCGGAAGTGAGGGAGGGAGGGAGGGAGGGAGGGAGGGAGGAAGGAAGGAAGGAAGGAAAAAAGGAAGGAAGGAATCCGGAAGTGAGGGAGGGAGGGAGGGAGAGAGGGAGGGAGGGAGGAAGGAAGGAAGGAAGGAAGGAAGGAAGGAAGGAAGGAAGGAAGGAAGGAAGGAAGGAAGGAAGGAAGGAAGGAAGGAAATAAGGAAAAGAAAGCCACACCAGCTAACTAAAAAGGAGACACTTAACTGGCTGCATGCTTCAATTGCTAATCCCATCACTGGGACCAACTTCATGATCATGTGACCATAATCAGTCCCAGTGCATATTGATAAGAGTCCACATGAGTACAGTTACTGAAATGAGTTTGTGGCACATCAATCTACCTAATTAAATAGAGGTTCTTTGACTGACCATAGTTTATTTGCTATGACTGTTACTGCCCTAAGTGAAACTTTTAAATTCTAGACTACATCCTACCTGCCCTTTATATTTTCCAAGTCTCTCCTCTGTAATAGGGTCTACACTTCAGTTGCCAGTTTAATCCCCTGAGAAGGTATGTCCATTGGATCAAATTGTTCTCCAAAAAATCTTTTATAGAAATCTAATTCCTGAAAGATAAAGACAAAAGTATCTTATTTATTGCTCAGAACATTCAATCTAAATCTACCCACTTTTTAAAATTTTCTCATGAATTTCATGCATTGATCCTTCAATTTTTGCTTGTTCATCTTCAAATTCCCCTAGAATTTTCTCACTTCACCTCCCTTTGTTCCCTCAATCATAAGATTTCTTCTTATCTGTGTCTTTTATTATTCAATAAGTAAGTCAAATCACACCTCCTCTAAGAAGCCTTCCCAGATGTCACACTCTCAAACATTTCCCCCTCTGTGGAGTGCACAATTATTGTTTTCTTTAATTCATGGTATTTAATCAAGTGCTGCCCTGTGATAGGAATATATTTTGTCTAAATTATTTGCCTTTTCTTTGAAGTCAGTACTGTAATTTATGCATGTCTTTCCCATATGTCATAAAGCAGGGATTCACTTATAAGAAATAGTCAATACAATTTTTTTTTTTGATGAACAGATGATTCGTCAAATATAGCCAAATCGAACCCATTTGATTTCAGCAGGTAGAGAATATTATTTATCAAATGTACTACATTTTATGCTACTATTATTTTTTCTTTTAATTTTACCTACAGTCTACTGTTTAAGTTTCTGCTGGGTGCCTGCAGATTCTGCTCTGTAACAGAGTGACTAAAAATGGTCTCTGAAATAATTTTTGAGAAACAGAAAGTTCTTTTGGGAGGTCATAAAGTATCTCCACTGAACTGTTTCCATTCCCAAGCATACATGCTCTCATTTCTCTAATTTTAAAAGTATCCTTTCCTGAACTCCTTTGCCTTCCCAGTTACCACTCCATTTCTTTGCCGTCTTCCGCAGCACAGAAATGCTATCACTGTTCCCAGTCTCCAACCCCCTCCTAATCTGTCTTAAATACACTCCAGACCAGCTTTTTCCCACACCATTCTGATGGAACTGCCTCAGTCAAGGTCACCAGTGATGTCCACGTTTCCAAAGCCAGTGGTCATCTCTCAGCTTCAACTTCCCTGTCCTTCCAACGGCATTTTATCTAGCCATCCTTTCAAGGTCCTTTCAATGTCTATGAGACCTCCGTTTTCTGCCTTGCACTGGATGGTGTCCTTAAGTTCATCTTCTACTTTAAAAACAATTTCTCTTTATCCTGCTCCAGCCATAGAGGCACCCTTGCAGTTCCGTAAGTGGGCCAGGCGTACACTGACCTTAGTACCATCACACTAATTCTTCCCTTTGCTCAGACCACTCTGGCCCCCGATATCCCCTGACTAACACCTTCGCCCCCACCTCCGAGTCTCAGTGAGACTCACCCTGGCCATTACATTTAGGAACTGTATCCTTAATTCCTATTCTTGTGCTCCCAGTCACTCTCATTTCCTATAGTCTCTTCCGTGAAAATTTCCTTTTTCTAACATACAACATCATTTCGTTGTTAATTTCATCAACTGACTCTTTACCTTCTCTCGCCAAGATTCGAGAGGTCAGGGGTTGAGTAAGTGGTTTATATTTGTGAATTAAGTCAAATTGTGGCCGTATATTCTTTTTTAATTTTGACTTCATTCAGACCAGGTATCTTTTAAGAGTTAAAATGTCCTATTATCCATTTTACAGTAACCCTCCTGGTCTACTTCTCTGGGTATGGAAAGAAACAGATTATTAATGGGGACAGATTGGATGGATCTGACTTTATAAAGTCTTCTCTTTTTTGTATATCATAAGTGAGATTTATTATACAACCATAAACCTAAAATATGTAAGTCATATACTATTACTATGGTAGACATTTCAATCAATGTAGACTCCAATAATCAGTACGTATTTCTGAGACGTTTTTCTGAAGTTGGTCAGTCTTGATTGTTGTGAGATAGCCAGTTGCAAAAGCTGACATGATTGAAAGTTGTCACATTCTAATCAGAAGCAACGAATTGTCAATAAGTATTTACTCAACTAACATTACCAGTGGTATTTAACAAATACTAATCAAAACTAAGCATTCAACACATATTATCTTATACCTGCAATACAAAGCAGATTGAATTTTCAATTAATTTGTTTAGCACCCAGAAGCCACCCTCCATCTTCCTGCCCTGTTCTTCTGCTGAATTCCTACCAACATTTCAAGTCTTTGCACAGGAATTACAGCTCTATAAAGTTTCCTCTAAGATCCCTCTGCCATTCTTGGCCCTGGGCCTATTTAACAGCTTCCTCTTCTAATCCCATAATACCCTGGAATTTCTCTCTTATCACCCTTAATTTAATGTCATTGTTAACTATTTACTTTCCTATGTCCTTCCCCCAAACTAATTCCTTCCCCCTCTCAACAAGACCAGGAAACTCTCTGGAAGGTCCTTAGACTTGTTCGTAATTGTCACTTTAGATTCTTGCCAACAGTAGGTGTAGTGCCTCTTGTAGGACTGAATAAACACATGCCATAGACTGTATTCTTATTTCTAGGAAATAACACTGATTCCCCAATAGATAAGCTTCTGGCAATGTGCCAAGAGATAGATGTATTCTTCAAGAACTCGGTGAGGTTTGGTATCTGGATATTATTCAAGTTTCTTATACATGCAGGCCTTTGGAATTTTACCTCTAAAATAAAACCTGCCAAAGGCCCTGATCTCTCTCTCTCTTTTTTTTTTTTGGCCAGGGCTGGGTTTGAAACTGCCACCTCCAGCATATGGGGCTGGCACCCTACTTCTTTGAGCCACAGGTGCCACCCAGGCGCTGATCTCGTCAAGAAAACATTCCTGGTTGCTTTCATCACTGCCAGTTCTGAGTCGCCCTTGATGGCAGGACAGTCTGGAAGGCCTCAGTGATTCCCACATGCCAAATTATACAAAGGCAGCTGGAGAGAAAAGGAGAGGTCTGGCTTAAGTGAATCTCTGGTATCTTCTTCTTTTCATTTAAAGTAAAGGAAACCAGGCTGGTTAGAATCTAACTTAGAATCACCAAAAACTGGTAGAAGTGGTGGCCAAGATCCCAGTCCCTATTCTACTCTCTAGGCAAGTCATGTTACCTCCGTGTTCCTGAGCTTTCTCATCTGTGAAATAAGAGTGACACAGTACTCACCTTGTATTATTATTGTGACAATTAAATCATGCAGTAGTTATAAAATGCTATTTAGCTATTATTATAATTACTAAATTAAGTCAAATGTTTCTTTTATTATGATTTAAAAACACCAGCAGCTTTGCAGAATGAAACAATTTGATTTCTGAATACTGATGCATATTTTATGTCCGATCTTAACTAAGTGGATAATAGTTTCCCACTTTTTCCAAATAATATTGACATGTTGAGAAAATTTAATTCTCTCAACGTCTTACTTCTCTTACCTGTGGAATTGGAGAACTTGACAGTCTGATTACCAGAAATGTTGCCCCCATCTTCTATTTAACACCCTACAGCCTCTCACGCACTCTTTAAAATGTATGATGCCTGTGAAATTATTTCAAAATAGAAAAGACAAATAACAGTTCTCCTGGATTAGGTGAGAGCCTAAGAGATGGGGATAAGACAAGAAAGAGAGGTATACTTTCTCTCACTACACGGTTTACCTCCTTGATAAATATGGTGCCCTCACAGAAGATTTTTCTCTCTCTCTTCTGTTGTTCTACCATTTGGTGAACATAACTTTGAATTGTCACAAAGTTGTTACATTTGTCTCTTACTCCATTTTTTTTTTTTTGTTTGTTTGTTTTAATTCTGTTCCCAGGAGCACTACTTTCCTTCTCTGGAATAGATAGCTGGAAAAGTTTTTCTTTCCTGAAATTTAGGACTAAGGGCAGTTGCCTCTAAACCACCTGCCTGTTATTAGGCTCCTTGGAGGTTTATTTCAGTCCATTTAAAAAATAGAAAGAAAAGTAAAATTTTAAAGAAGGGAAGTAGGAAAAGAGAGAGAGAGGAGAGAGAAAAAGCTATCTGTGATGAGAATCTGAAACAGGTATCAAGCAAGATTGATTATCCAGCTCAGTGATCAGACAAGATGAGTGAAATTCTCCCGGTCGCTCATGATTTCTTCCCAGAGGGCAGTTAACTCTTCAGGTTAGCAGAATAATGACTCTCCTCACACTTTCTAGGAAGGATTTAAGAATTCAAAAATGAAGAACTATTGTGATGTAGAATCAAGAGTTCCATCAGTTCACAGGATCTAATGTTTAATGTAGACTCAATTCTGCATTCATTCTGGTGACATATTAAGCGTTTGACGGATAAAAATATGTGTAAGGCAAGCACTATTCTCAAGTAACTTGAAAGCAGAGGGGTCAAGTAATAATTAGGGAATGAGAATCTATGATAAAGGATGCTGTGTTATACAGTACGTATAGTGAATGCCCGAGACGTTCAGTAAAAGACAAAGGAGGTGGATGTGGGAGTAAACGTCATCCAAGAATCCAAGACAAGACATTGGAGTTTTGAGAAACTGTTTTCATCCATTCATTGAACTACTGTTTACCCCGTGTCTACTGCAGGCAAAGCTGCAGGGTTTCACAGGCTTCATCCATATTATAGTTGTTTTTCTTTCACCATTGTCTATGGTGTTTTGTTTACAACCATGTATAAAACCAACCAAGATTTCAGTCCCAGTCTGATCATTACCAATTGCGCGTTCCCAGATCCATTACTTACGCTTTCTGTGATGTCGTTTCCACATTTGTGAACTTGCCTCATACCTCTATTATGATGATTAATGAGATTAGATACATGACGTGCTGAGTAATGTTTGGAACTGGACTTTGAATAGTTGCTAGTGATGGTGGTAATGAAAAAAAAAAACCAACAATGGTCACATTTATCTTAAGAGCCAGCACCGTGTAGTGATTACAGCATGAAATTTGGACCTGAGCTGCTTGGTTCAAACTCTGATTCTGCTACTTTCTAGCTGTGTGACCTTGAGAAAATTAATTAATATCTTTGTACCTCAATTTCTACATTTGCAAAATGAGAATAGTTATACCTCATGCCTTCTAGAATTTTGATGAAGATGAAAACTTTAAGCCTGATAAAGACGTAGAAAGGTACTCTGCTCATATTAACCACTTTAAAATATTTGTTGAATCATAAAATAAAATAGCTATTATTTCACAGAATTCTAAGTCCAATGAGAGAGATACACCATGTATGTTTGGTTCTATCCCCTGCCTTCAGGAAAGTTTGTAGTACTTACAAGATATGCAATGAATATTTGTTGAATGATAATAATTATTATGCATCTTATTTTTGATGCTAATTATTGTAGATCTTTTGAAAGAGGCATGAATGAATGTTTCAAACGTGTCTAGAATGATACTCTATGTAAGCGGTCTACATTTACAAGCATTGTTTTTTAGTGTTTTCTATGATAAAGTAAAACAAAATCATATGCTTCCTATTAACTAAATGCACTTTGCTACCTCCTTGACCCTGGGTAAACTCTGACACATACATACTTACACTTGGACATGTCCAGAGATTATTTTAAATGATTATCCAACAACAAATAAATGATTTTAAAATAATGATAATATTAAGTTTATGATTGGCTTGTTATGGATTAACATTTTATATTTTGTCATCTCACACACACACACACACAAAATCAGTGATCCCATGAAGCAAGTTCAAAATTGGAGCTTTGAATAAAGGTGACCAGTCTAGCGTGTGAACTTTTGAGAGAATTACATCTATGTCTCCTTTTATTTGTGATAAGAAATGTCTTTTTTTAATTTTTTGAATTGTCTGTGAATCACCACTGCTTTAAGTTATTTCTTGTTATATACAGAGAGTTGAGCTGTTGGAGGAGGAGGCATAAACATTTATATGGTTCTTCCCTCCATTTGAGCACAGCATATCTTCAAGATCGAGGACATGATAGGAGCCATGGCCAAACAGCACTTACCAACGTTAACAATCAAACTAATCCTTCTTAGTGAGGGGAAAAATATACAACATGAACTGCTACTTGACAGAGAAAGCTTGGACCTGGAGAAGCTTGGACCTTGGATCTGTGTGTTCTATTGATCCTGTTAACATGGCTCTAGTCCTGGGATTTAAGAAATAAGGGTATTAGCCTCAAAAAAAGAAAAAAAAGGCTCTGGTCTCTGTCTCACATTATATTTTAGCTTTAAATGGATAATTTCGTATCAAGGAAATGGCTGGAAAACAGGCCAACATGTTCCACCCCTCCAAGAGTAGTTCTGTGTGTTTTTCTTGCTATTAAATTTCAGTTCTGTAACAGTTTCTGATACCTAACAGGGACTTGGTAGTAATTTCCTGAACATCTCAGGTCTTTCTAATAAAGATGCCTAGACTTGAGATTTTTAACACACAAATAAATAGATTAACCAATTATTTCTACTTTGCCCCATTTGCCTAGTATCCCCTCGTATTTATCTTTTTTATTTATAGGAACCTTGTAAGAGTGGAGAAGAAGATCCTCTCATGACCTTCACCTCTAAATACTTCAATATATATTATTAAAAATAAAAATAAAAACATTCTCTAATATAACCACTAAAAAATTAACATTAACATATTATCTATTCCCAGTCTACATACAAATTCTTAAGTGTCCTAATAATAGTCTTTCTAGGATTTAGTGCAGAATCATACACTGCTTTTGATTTCATGAGACATTGGCCTCATTTAACTTCAGGACAGTTTCTCCATCTTCGTCTTCCTTCACCTTGATATTTTTAAGGTCAGTTATTTTTTAGATAATGCTCCTTTATTCCAATTTATCTGATGTTTCCTCATGCTAAGATTCAAGTGACAAGATTGAATATGATACTATTGTCACTTGAGTCATGTGGTATCCATCAGGTTTCTTGATTGTAAAGTCACTTTTTTTTTTCTCAGCACTTACTATGTAATTTGTGAGGAGGTAGTCGGAGACTACATAAACATCCTCTTTCTCACTGAGCTTTGAGTTGCTAGCTTTAGTGTCCACCGATGATTTTCTAACTCCATCACCAGTCCCCAAATTATTGGTTGACTATAAGTAGAATTTTAAGGAGATATTTTCCAGTGGGAGGTAGGACTATGTATAATGACAAAAAAAAGCAGCCATATTAAAGATAAAAAGGATGCACAGATTATAGCCACAAAGATTAGGGAAAGGAATGGTCATTTTATCTCCGGGGGCACTTTCTCTTCTTCAGAATTGAGAACTTGGAACCAGCTGATTATTCCTTAATTCATTGTGTAGGTATGCATGCATTCCTAATTGACTCTGGGCTTGATTTCTCTTTCTTTAAAAGCAGTCCGATACTATGGGACCTTCTCTTACTTCAAAGGAACATTGTGATTATATACAAAGAGATCATTAATAAGATATTTGAGCTCTCTGATGAAAGGATATTTATCAAGCCCAGATCAAACTATTAGTCCTTATTATGTCTACACTGTTCTTCCTGTTTGTGAGGGCACTGTATCTCTCAAGCTTCATTCTACGTTAGACACCACTGCCAACTCCCATGACCTGATTTTTGGAACATGTGACAGCTTCTGCCAAGGGAGTCTGACACAGAGGAAGCATCCCTCAGCCTCAAGTCTTTCTTATTCACACTTTCTCTTTAAAAACATTTCTGATTGATGCTCAAGGCATCTATTTCACAATCTTAATTTCAATTTGCCTCACCCTTTAGGTGGGACTGTCTCCTGCTGATTTTGCAAAAGTTCAACTTTTCCTATTTGCAAACTAACTAGATTGGAAAGTGTGCTGAGACCAAGACAGTGTAACTGGCAAAGTGACTCCCCACTGAGACTAACGCAGCTTAGCCTCTGACTACTGTCTAAGGCAGGCTCCCCACAAACCCAGGCGGCAGAAACATGTCATCACGTGAGGATTTTCTTGGCTGATTTTTCTCTTCCAGAGAAGATACGGAGAGCATAGGAACAGCATACAGTGGGGCTGTTCAGGAATAACTCTTTGAATTTAATGGGAGACATAGCCACCTGCAAAGTGCCTGGAAAACAGTTCTTTAGCCCCACAGATTTAACTTCAAAGATCAAGCTGTTTCTGAGGATCTTTTGTAAAGCACAGAAGGTGAGTGACACATTTTCATTCCCCCACCTACATATAAACCCACATGACTTACACAAGCTTAATTAATACTCTTAACACCTCTGCAACAAGGGTTGCCTGCACCCAATTGCAGGAAAATTCTTGCAACTGGTTCTTGACTCAGCAGGAAGCATGTAGCCAGGAACCGTCTATGTGCTTTGGCAGCTCATTTGTATGACAAAACTGAATGGCCTCCCTGTATTGCTGTTTGCTTTTATTTACCTGGGTTCCCTGACTCTCTCCCAAGTCTAGGCCTTGTTGGTTCTGCCATAACTATAGACATCTTTGATCTTAATGAGTTTTATCTGTTTCAACTTTCTCTTGACAATCTGAGCTCTGGCTCCTCTCATTTATTTCTGGTGGCCAGTAGTTCCAGTGCAGCAGAAGTAGTGAAACTCTGTGTGCTGAAAGCAACTTAGAAAACATTCTAATTCCTACTTGGGCACCAGACATCAGCCCTTTCTACCGAAGAGTTCTGAGGGCCTCTCTAGGATATTTGACCACTCCTGTGCCAGTGGGCATGTTGTGAACTCGTGACTTTTGTACTGGGCATTTTATCAGTACTATAGACAAAATAAACCAATTCTACATGTTTTGACATTGCCAGTACTAATGATCTACAGATAGACCTGATGACCTAAATAAGTACCCACAGTTTCTAATTAAATTCTGTGAAAGACCCAAGACAGTGATACCATGCCTTACTTAGCCTAGGAAGAGATTTTTCATGTTAAAAAAATCATGCATAAGAATTGGATAATTTGATCAAAAATGAAAAAAAAAATCCAGAATTAAAGTTTGGGCTTTTTCTTCTTGTTTTAGGTCTTGACGGTTTTAAGAACTAAAGAATATAAGGGAGGGAAAGCCCATGGAAATGTAATTTGTTTTAATAATGTCACTACCAGTACTGTTACTATAATTAACTTCTGATGTTGTGCTGAGGGATATGGGTGAGTGTATAACTTACCTTTGTTTTTCTTTAACTCAGAAGTGTTGGAAGATGCGACAAAATGCCTTTATTGTTTTTCTAAAGCTGAAATTCACATTAATTTTATTTAGAAATACTTAGATTTCTTAGTAGTATATTGAATTTGACCCCCAGCATAGAGATGGTGTGTGTTGAGTGCATGTAAGCTACACATGTACACTAAGCTATGTACAGGTATTTATGATAAAATCAAAAGTGGAAAAACAGGATAGGTAGAGGGCAGGCATAAGGGAGAGAATGTCACCAAGCCTCTTTTTAGGACATTTCATTATGTATATTTAGTATGTTTTCTTGAATTTTAATCACTGTTGAAATTCTCTGACATTCTCAATTAGTTGTCTTTAATTATAAGAAGACCCATTTGATCTTTTTAGTTTGCTAGATGGAAAGTTTCAAAGCATTCCTCAGAACCAATGTAGTTTTTAAAAAGCTTTCTGCAAGGTTAATAGCATTTTTCATGATAATAAATACATTTTAGCTGCCAAAGCTGAAGCTCAAGAGTTGAGCTCAATTGTGTATAATTTTAGGAAGATTCAGGCATTTTTATGAATTGAGGGTAAATTACCCAATTTGAACAGCATTTTATTTTAAATGGTCATGCAACATTGGCCATTCTTCAGGAAGAATTGGATTTTGGACTTTTACTGAGATCGTTTCTTGCTTCTCCAATCATCAGACAACATACACACACAAAAATAAGAAATAAAGGAGATATTGTCTTTCCAAAACATGACTATTTTTAACATTTAAAAAAATGTCTAAACCAAACTGAATGCAGCTGATGTTTGAAGAGTTCAGAAAGAGATAAAGAAGTGTAACCTGTTATTTCAACACAGTTTAATGGGAGAGGTGAAAGATCACCAAAGATTATTTCTAAGCCAAGGACTCATATCTTTGGCAACAACACAGATGGAACTGGAAGCCATTATCTTAAGAAACAACCAGACACAGAAAGTCAAATATTGCATGTTTTTATTTATAAATAATGTTTATAAATGAGTGTGGACTGATAGAAAAAGGGGAGTCGATGGTGGGGAAGGAGGAAGTAGATGATGAGAAGTTATTTGGGTGATGGATACTTTAACTCCTGTGACTTCACCACTGTGCAATCTATCCATGCATCAAAATTACACTATACTCCATAAATTTATACAAATAAAAGGAAAGATGATAGATCTTGAGGCAAATTAACCAGAAGTAAAAGAGAAAGGACTCAGATAAGCTCAATCAGATACGGAAAAGGAGACATGACAACTGATACTGCCAAAATACGAAATATCATCTGTGTATACTACAAAAACCTCCCCCCACACAAACTAGAACTCCTGGAGGAAGAAGCTAAATTCCTGGAATGCACACAGCACCCTCAGCCTGAATCATGAAGTACAATCCTGAACACACCAATAATGGGTAGCAAGATTGAAGCAGTAATAAGAAAACTCCCAATTAAAAAAAGCCCTGGACCAGACATAGTCACAGCTAAATTCTACCAGACCTACCAAGAAGAATAGAAGAATTTCCTACAGAAATTATTCCGCAACATGGAGAAGGAGGGAATTCGCCCCCAACTAAATCTACAAAGCCAGTATCACCTTGATACCAAAAACCAAGAAAGAACACAACAATAAAAGAAAAACAAAGACCAATATTGCTTATACATATAGATGAAAATTCCTTTAAGAAAATACTAGCAAACCAAATTCAAACACTCATTAAAAAATATTTCATCACAATCAAGTTGGCTTCATCCCAGGGATGCAGAAATGCTTCTCATACTCAAATTAAGAAATGTGATTCACCACATAAACAGAAGCAAAAACAAAGACCATATGATCATCTCTACCGATGTAAAAAGCATCCCACAAAATCCAGCACCCTTTTGTGATAAGAACCCTCAACCAACTAGGCACAAAAAGAACATACTCAAATTTTAAAAGCTATATATGACAACATCATACTGAATGGGGGAAAAGTTGACAGCATTCTCCCTAAGAACTGGAAATTTTTATGAGTGTGCCCACTGTCACCATTTCTATTCAAAATAATATTGCAAGTCCTAGCCAGGGCAATCAGGCAAGAGAAATAAAGGGCATCCAAACTGGGAAAGAGGAGGTCAAACTATCCCTATTTGCTAATGATATAATCTAGTATTCAGAAAACCCTAAAGACATCACCAAAAGACTCCTGGAATTGATAAATAAATTCAACAAAGCCTCAGGTTACAAAATCAATGTACACAAATCAGTAGCCTTACTGTATACTAGTAACAGTCAGGCTGAATGTCAAATCACAAATTCAATAACTTTTACAATAGTTACAAGGAAAATAAAATACCTAGAAATGTACTTAACCAAGAAGGTACAAGATCTTTATAAGGAAAACTATAAAATACTAATGAAAGCAATTGTGACACAAACAAATAGAAAAACATTTCACACTCATGGATTAGTAGAGCAACATCATTGAAATGTCCATACTGCCCAAAGTGTTATACAGAATAATGCAATCCTTGTCAAAACACCAATGTTTTATTTCACAGATCTAAACAACAACAACAACAACCACAACCAAAGTTTCATTTGGAACCAAAAAGGAGCTCAAATAGCCAAAACACCTTAAACAAAAAGAACAAATTTGGAGGCATCACATTATCCGACTTCAAATTATAATGCTACAAAAGATACAAAGTCTCTATATTTTTATTGGTTGAATAGTATTCCATGCCACAATTCATTATTCCATTTATGCGTTTAATGGCATTTGGGTTGTGCCAGATTTAGAGAGCATTCTCCGAAGGTATCACAAGATGGAAAAACAAGCATCACATGTACTCCATACTCTGTTGAAAGTGATAAATCAACAACTACATTTTCACATGAGAGAAAAATTCAAACAAATTCAAGTGGAGGTGGGTCAGGGGAAAGAAGTTGTGCAAGTTTCCACCCAACTAGCATATCACACAAAGTACATGGCACACTTCCTGGTTAAAAGATGCAGCTATAATTCTAACTTCAACCTTGCAAAAGAAAACTATGTAACCCAATTTTATGTACCCTCATATTCATCTGAAATAAAAAAGAATTAGAACACTATAAGGCTATCATAACCAAAACGGCCTTAGTAACTGTAAAAGTAGAGACATGGACCAATGGAACCCGGAGATAAAGAACCCAGAAATAAAACCATACCACTATGACCAACGATCTTTGACAAAACACACAGTAACAGACACTGGAAAAAATGCCCTATTTAATAAACAGTGCTGGAAAATTGGATAGCCACATGAAGACAAATGGGATAGGACCCCTATGTCTAGTGACATGTAAAAATTTATTCAAGATGAACAAAAGAATTAAATGAAAGGCATGAAACCATAAAAGTTCTAGGAGAAAACATAGGAAAAACCCTTCTAAACCTCGATCTAAGCAAAGAAATTATGACTAAGACCCCAAAGGCAAATACAGCAACAACAAAAATAAATACATGGGATGGTTAAATTTAACAAGCTTCTGCACAGCAGAAGAAACAATCAACAGAGTGAATTGACAACCTACAGAATGGAAAAAATCATTTGCAAACTATACATTTGACAAAGGACTAATATCCAAAAATCTACAAAGAACTCAAACGCATCAACAAGAAAAAAACAAACAATCCCATCAAAAATAGACAAAAGACATTAACAAAAATTTTTCTTTTTTTTTAACAAAAATTTTTCAAAAGAAGATAGACAAATGGTCAAAAACATGAAAAAATGTTCAACATCAGTAATTATCAAGGAAATGAAAATTAAAACTACAATGATATATCACCTTCCCCCTACCAGAATGGCCATTATTATAAAGTCAAAAAGTAACGGATGCTGGTGTGGATGCACAGAGGAAAAAAAAATGCTTATACATTGTTGGTAGGGCTTCAAATGAGTACAACCTCTGTGGAAAACAATTTGAATATTGCCCAAAGAGATAAATGTTGACTTACCATTCAATTCTGCAATCTCACTGCTGGATATCTACCCAAAGGAAAAGAAGTCATTTTATAATATAAAATAGAAACCCGCACTCAAATTTTGATTGCAACACAATTTACAATTGCAAAGATTAGGAATCAAACTACGTGCCCATCAATGGATGAGTAGACAAGAAAATGTGGTATATACATATCATGGAATACTACTCAGACATGAAAAGGAATGAAATAATGTCATTTGAAGCAACTTGGAGGGAACTAGAGACCATTATCTGAAGTGAAGGATCTCGGGAATGGAAAAACAAATACTGAGGGCGGTGCCTGTGGCTCAAAGGAGAAGGGCGCTGGCCCCTATATGCCGGAGGTGGCAGGTTCAAACCCAGCCCCGGCCAAAACTGCTAAAACAAAAAAAAAACAACAAATACCGTATGTTCTCACTAATAAGAAGTAGGAGCTAAATGATGGCACACCTGGGCACAAAGAGATATAAAAGACTTTGGAAAGAAAGAAAAGAGGATGGGCAGGATGTGAGGAATTAAAACTTACCTTTTGGGTGCAGTGAACACAATTCTGGTGACAGGCACACCAAAAGCCTTGATTTCAACATTATACAGAGTATCCATGTAACAAAAACACCCACAGCACTTAGTAATTTGAAATTTTTAGTAAAGGCAAAATAAAATGAAAAGAAAAAAATCAAACAAAATGTTATGCTTTTTATATGCTAAATCTTATGCACATTAGTGATTTTGCATGGCATATAGCTACTTAAAAAAGAGGAAGTGTAGGATATTTACCTATCTCTGTCTATGTGTCCTTGTACACATGTGTACGTTGAAAGATGATTTGCCCTTTTTTGCTGAATACGCAATCATTTTATTCTAATTTGAGATCTAGTTACACAATCTCTTCACATTTAATTGGTTTGAAAAATATCTACTATGTGCATTCTCCAGAAGGCAATTGCTTTTCCCCAAAACACGTTCTACTTCTTTTAAAGCCTCTGGTAAAATTTTTATCTAAGCCATCAGATTTAGCAATTTGTAACTGATCTAATCTCTCCACAAAATCCTTGCTTACTGAAATTGCATCCAACAGTTTCTCACTATAAACCTTTCAGTTCACATAAAACTGAATGACAGCCTATGTCTCTCTTCTTTTTTATTTCACCATCTTGTGCTGTTTTTCTTTCACCTCCCCCAAATAATAAATGTAATCAGAAATCAGTAATCATTTCAGCAATTGCCAGTTGTCACATTATGAAATAGATAATCATTTAGAGTTAACTTCACACAAAACATTTAAGGAACCACAGTATCAGTCATTATCAGATGGAGTTCAAATAATTATGGTGTTCTTTTTTCATAAGTTCTCCAACAGAATATTAGAGTTTCTAAAGATTTCTAGGTGGGTGTCATCGTCTGAAGGCTTTCCTTTTATTCAGTCTTTCTTTAATCCATCTACTCATTCACCAAATACTGATTATCTTCTGCACACCAAATAGTATTGTAGGTATAGATGATACACTGTTGAACCATAATAGGCACATAATGAATAATCATATGATTTAAACATAAAATGGTCTCAGTAGTTAACAATAAGGCAGAGTGACGCAAACATCTATTACATAAATTAATTTTTAATAGGCAATTATATTTGGGAAAAATACTTTTCTTTGTCTTCTGTGATAATTACTGGTGTGTCTACCATTGTATCTGACACAGATTAATTAGATGCTCAACAAATACATGTTCAATGATGAAATCTCTGTTAATATTCAGATAAAGTATTTGACCTTTTAGATTTCTAAATTTCACTGATTAAAATTTCTCGAATCCTAAATCAAGCTTACTATAAAGATTTTCATTTAATTATAAGCCCAAATTCTGCCCATACCCAAACTACTTCTTGGAAATAAATGTGTTTGGGATGTTCACCATTTGGGGAAGGGGTCACTTGAATTTTATGGATTTTACTATTGTGTGTATATCCAATACCCTACCAATCCCTATAAATTCCCCACATAATGAGCAAAAACTGTGCCAGTTGTGCAATTAGGACCCAAGAAACCATGTGATTCTTTCTTTTTTTTTTTTAAATAATTTTATTTATTTATTTATTGCAGTTTTTGGCTGGGGCTGGGTTTGAACCTACAACCTCCAGTATATGGGGCTGGCACCTTACTCCTTTGAGCCACAGGCACTGGCCAAAACCACATGATTCTTAACATTAAATAAGATTGATCCCATTAAACTAGGAAAACTTCACAATTTATAAATTATTTGAAGTCTTGACGTGTCCTGCTACAATTGGGTTTACATGCTAAAAAAAATGAGAGCCCACCTTGAGAAACCAAGTAGGTGCTCCCCACTTTTCTTTTCTTTCATAGCACTTTGCATAGAGGAGACATTTTATGGCTGTCAATTTAGGAAGTGGTAGATTGACTGATTGAATTGATTATTTTTCCTAGGGAGTACATAGAGATATTGATAAGTGTGAAATCAGTCACTACCTTGAGATTTCCAGACATGATTTTCAATACCACAACTTTTGGCCTGTGTGATATCAAAACAGAGTCCATTTTATTTAGAACCTGTTTACCATGATTCCTCCCTTTACTCCTGTTCTATTGAGTTGCAAAAGAACCTGTAGTTTTCTTGGCATGAGTGGTTGGATTACTTCTGCTGTACCTTTGGTTTTTCCCCTGGAGATATAGGTCTTTCAGAGCTCACCGAAGGCAGGATAGATGAGGCTCCTATTGGACTGTAAGTAGTGATGGGGACAGAGATGTGATTGCTGTCTCTTTTGCCCTGAAGTTCAAGTTTTCTTGAGTTAACACAGGCCCTCTGAGGGCCATAATCCTCTGGGTTATAGTTGTAAGATTCAGGCCCAGTTACATTTGTAAATAATGTGATGGCTTTCTGATACTTCTAAAAAGAATTTTGAATAAGTTTATCTAGCATCAGTTTCATTTTCAATCGAAGGATTGTTGTCAGTAATCTAACCTGACCTAATATAGCAACAGAAGATAGAACTATCAAGGGTTGTTTCTTTTCCTTTTTTTCCTTCAAAGTATTATGGGGGTACAAATGTTTTTATTTACATGGTTCACTTTTGTAACCCTTGAATCAGGGTTATAAGTGTACCTGTTAGAGAGGTTTCATCCACCCCTCTACTTGGTTTCCATTAAGCTTTACCTCCCTCTGTGCATGTGTGTGCTCATCAGTGAGTTCCAAATTTTCCAGGAGGTAAGAATACTTTTTCTGAATCTTCAGCATTGCACCTTCCTTTCACAACCACCATGATAATTACCACAGGATACTCTAAGTAGAGAAATTCAACCTTAGGACTGGTTCATGTCCTGAAATGTCTATATCTTCACCTCTTGCAAGATGTATATTTTGCTCTATAAATTTGCTAATTTTCCTTACAGATATTTATAGATATTTCATATATAGAATATGTTAAAGCATTCTGCTGTAATTTTGACAAAGTTGGATGATTTTGTTATCAGTAATCTACCTTTTTGTGGCATGCTAAAGACTTTTTAGCAAATTAGTCCCCATGACATCATCTAGATGTTGAGTGTTTAAAGCAAAATCTTCCTGATCCGTAGTACTTTATGGTACCATTTTCCATTTGAATTAGCAACATCTTTGAATTATTTGCGTTTCCCCAAAGTTATCCTGTTGTAATGATACTATTACAAGATAAAGTATGATGTTATTTAATTCACCTCTCTCCTTCAGGATAAATTTCATTCTATCACTCCCAATAAGTGTTAGGCATAATGCTAGACATTGAGAAGTAGACTAGATACAGAACAATTGTTGCACAGCTATGCTATTTCTACTGTCTCCATGAAAGAGTATCTCTTTCATTATTTTAAAGAGGACTCTGTAGTGAAATAGCTGATGTGTTATCTTCAACATGACTTCTTTTTTATATGACACTCCCTAATAATTTCCCAATATTGGTAAGATGAGGACAGGTGAGTCAATTGTCTTTTAATTTATTTAAGTTATTCATGAAGATAATGATCTAAACAGGAAAATAGAAATAGCTTATATTTTATTTCTTCATGTTAAAGGCCTCTTATGAATACTTCCATTTAAATAAAAGACAACAGTGTCAATTTTTTTTTGCAAACACATTTAATCCAGCAATGGTTTACTTGGCTTGTTGCTCACCCCCCTAAAGTGTTTTCCTTGGTTCTTTAGGTTGAAAATATTTATTTGAATGTAATGTGTCGGGTGTATGAGCTGAGATACAAATAGACATTTCTATGTATAATATGTGTAGTGTCAAAGCAAAATCTACTTTTTCTGCATATTTTAAAAGACTGAGTTGAAAACCAATTCAAACTGGGACTTAAATATAGTTGCAGTCTTCAATCTCATTATTTTATAGTTCAGAAGTTACACATCTTTCTAAAAATGGAAGAACAATGTGCTATGTACTGAGTGTTTATCTGAGAGCACACAAATCTAGTTCTTTCTTTCAAATCCTCTCTTGGTATTTCTTTCTGCAGTGAAATTTCCGGTTTGATTAGTGCATAAACAGCATATATCTAGGAACACTACACTTATTTCTACCAAATAGAAATTTTCCTCATTTTTTTGAAATAATGAATATGTCATTTTAAACCTTTAAAGAGATGAAATGAGAAAAATTTTACATGTCATTATTATTCTCACAACTTCCTATGTTAAGCCAAATTTAGAACTAAGAAATATAGACTTTCACAAATTATTCCTATAGGAAATACCTCTGCAAATTATAGCTTGGATCTCATTTGATTGTAACATTAAGTTTGAAACTTAACAATTGTACATCATTTCTCATACTTCAACCACCTTGGAAAAGCATTAACTAATTAATCAAATTAGATAACAATTCTGTTACGAACTGAGCATTGTATTTAATCATTTGCTGCAGAATATCAAGATGGTATATGTATATATGTGTGTCACTTCTGAAGTAACGATTATAGCTAGGTGCAGTAAAGTATTTATTACCTTATCTAATTAATACACATTTTGGCATGTCAGGGTTTGTGGGTAATTACAGTTTTCTATTGCCATCATAATTTGTATGATTTATGAAGCCTATGAAACAACACTCTGAGCCAAAAAGCTGTCGAGAATAATTATAGTTAAGCAGCGTGATCAACAGGTATGCCTGGCCAAAAGAACACAGCCCTGGGGATAAGAGCCTCAAACAAACAGAAGCGATCTGAGCTGTTCACTTCTCAGCCTGTTTTTTCTCACCTGGAAAAAAAAAATGGCCCACCCACTATACTCACTTGTATTAGCAAAGACTTGATTGCTTAAGTATATAGGGTTATTTTCCAAAGGTTCAAGCGCTGATGGGGAGAATTTTATAAAAATCCAAATCCAAATATCATGAGTCATATAAATTTGCAATTATTTCAAGGAACACAGAATGTAGACACATTTACTGTGTTTTAAGAATGCCAATGTCTTCCGTGGCTGTTGAAAACTCCTAACTTGATTCTGAACTTATTCTACTCCAGTTGGTAATAAGACAAATCTTTACCGTCCACCCTTGTCATTCCTGTAGGTCTGACTCTGGTTTCCTTCTGGAATTAAGATCCCTGGAGTCCCTACTGGGACAGTGAATATTGCATGCTTCCCAAGAAACTTAGCTCATATCTGGGATTTAACTATGTAGAGAATCAAAAGAATTGGAAAAGGGCCCAGCTATCATTATCCATATTTCTATAATAATTTGAAGAAGTTTGTTGTAGAAGCTCGTGCAGGCTATTTTTTATCAGACACAACTTTTCTTCTGCTGAGTCTTTTTGACCTTCCCATCAGTCATTTCCTTTTCCTTCATATTAATGTCCCCCAGGTACGTAATGTTTTAATTGACATTCAGCACACACACTGAAGCAGGAGATCCTATCTCACACGAGAAAAGCAGCTGTAAATTTCTGTGAATTGTTCTCAATATGTGGGAAGTTCTTAAATTAGTTTGATCTTTCTCAAGGAGACAAATACATTTATATCTTGTAGGAGTATATTAAAATTTTAGTTATTAACTCCAGCTAGAGCCAAGTTCTTACTGCCTTTTTTTTTAAACTAAAAGATAACATCAAATTATACTGAATGTTGAAGACAGTGTCATAGAATATTCCACTCTAAAATTAATGTTCAATTGTAGAGTCAGTAGTCCATAGCATAATAGACACTTCTGAGTAAGTTGGAAAGTTACACTGCAAGAGGAGGGCAGGAACTCCACGAATGGTCTGGGATGATGGTTTCCCACGGTGTAGTCAACAAAGCAGCCCCACTTACTGACCCACCTGTGTCAAGGGTTTGTTTTTTGGACAGTCAAGGTGAAGAAAGTAAAGAGATGGCAGACCAAGGATGAAAATTGAGGCCTGAGAGAATATGAAACTCCTGCCACGTAAAACCCTGGTACCACACTGACTTTGAACTCTCTCACAGTGGGTTAAAAGTCATCCCAAATGAAAAATCTCTCCCTTTGACTATCAACATATTTGTTGGGGGCGGGGGAAGTGGAATAAATAAAAGAAAAATCATAGCAGAGAAAATTTTTTTATTCCAAACAGTAGGCTACTTTCAATAGAAAATGGGTGATTTTTAGAAGCAGTAATATAATCAAGAAGAATGTTCTTGCTATTTGAGTTCTAAAGCTGCATGTAGGATCACTCCATTTTATCCGGCACGAAGGTGCAAAGCTCAGGTCAAATGGTAACTCGAGAAAGAGAAAACGTCTGTGCTTTAAAGCGTGTTAAGTAGAAATTTATAGGCAGATATTTAAGTAATTGTGCCCAGTCTATCACAGCGCTTGGAACGTAGGCAGCGCGCAAAATTGTTAGTTTGCCTTTGCCTTCTTTCTGCTCTTCTGATACAATGCCTGTCCCCTTCTCCCACCCACAAAGGGACACACACACACGCACGCACACACTCTCATACACTCTTCCTATAAAAGAAAATGGCTCCTAGTAGGTTGAAACTTCTCCAGGAAAACAAATAAACAAACAAACAAAAGGTAAAATGAAGTTCAGAAGACCAGTAGTGAAAGAGCAGAGTGAACCCCAAAGCTGTCAGGATTGGTAGAGGTAAGTCCAAGGTAAACATTCTGTTAATCCCAATGACCAGAACTTTACTTCACAGTTCGCTGTTGGTCATGGAGGAGAGCAAACTGTGTGATGAAACTGCAGTGGGAAAAGTATCTGAGCAGGGTGTATGGACACCTCCATGTGTATCACCCGTGAGCAAGCACACGCTTACATATGTCCAATCTTGTGTGAGCCTCCAGGTAGAGAGTTCTTAACCAAGAGTAAGTGTTAAAATGGTTTTACATCTTCAAAGGCTTTTGCTGTCATTTCCAGATGTTTCTCATCTCTTTTCATGTTTCGGTAACTCTCAGCTTATTGCTTAGTTTCAATTTACTTAATATTTGCCATTTACCAACTATGGATGTTGTTATCCAAAGATTTATGTTATGCACATGTCAATTAAACCTATGTATAGTAATTTTTTTTATTTATGGGTATGCTTACAAAACTGATTTATCAACTTTGTCACACTTTGAAAATATTAAAATGATGACTGTTAAAATACAAAGGCTACTGGTTTTATCTTCCAGAGTCATTTACACATGAATTTCATTCACCTTTGTCCAGTTGTTGGTTTTCTCCCACTATTGGGTTTCTTGTTTAATTGCATTAACCAGTAATGTCATTATATGCATTTATTTGCTCTTGCCAAAGGGAATGAGAAAGCTGGAAGTGAGCATAGTTAATATCTCATGTCCACAGTCACCAGGATTCTGGGGCCTTCTTCACACAGTCGCCAGCACAGAAGTGTTCCTGGGAATTACACCGAACAATCTTTCCAGGAACTGTATCCTTTCACCTCAAGACTCAAAGGCTCCATTTCAGTTTGCTTTGTTCTGGGTAGTTTCTTTCACAATGAATAAAAATGCATACAAAAATATTGTATCTGTTGGATACACTTTGCGAGGAAAATGATCTCTGAAGCATGGCTTCCTTGCTTTGAAGATGCAATATGTTTGGACATCAATTGTTATCATTACTCACATTCTCAAAGTGACCCCTTCAACAAGAGAAAGAAGAAAATGAACAACTCAAACTTGACTCCTGCCAAAGCAACCCCCTGATTGGGAGACAACTCATCCCCATTGGTATCATACGCTAACTGACCTTAGAGTTTCTTAATTTTATGTTATTTTATCAGGTAACTAAAGTTGAGGCCCATAATGGACTCTGATTTGATTCCTATTGAATTTCAGTGGGCAAATCTTTTATCATTACTGTGTTTTACGAGTTTGCTTTAAAATTCTTCCTAAAATTTGTTCTCTTCCTCCTTACCACTGAGGAGAAACATTTAGATTATTAAACATTCAACTGTATCCAATAACTTTGTCTCTTCAAAACTCATACTCAATTTACCTCTATGTACTGTAATTAAATTCATCTGATAATCCTCATACATTGTTAGTTTACCAAATAAAGTAATTCAACTATGATGCATTATGTTTGTTTGACTGCTGCCAAAATTCATGCACAGAATGCTCCCGTGTTATTTAATATTGGAGGGTGCCTAAACATGCATAATGAGTTGAATTATTATGATGATTGGACAGTTCAAAGTTATTAAAATACCTATTCCCCAATAATTTGAATGCATTCCATTCAGAAAAGACTTAATTATATGGTTAAATGGAATGCATTTTTATTTTCTTTGGTATGTGACAGACTACGTAACATTAGACATTGGGCACGGTAAACTTTTTAAAAAATTTTTCAAAGTAAAATAATAATGAGATTTTAAAATGTTAAGTTTTTTTAAATGGTACGACTACCTTGGTAAACAGTTTAGCAATTTCTTAAATAGACTTACAATATAGCCCAACCCTTTCAATCCAAGCTATTTACCTAAAAGAAATGAAAGTATATATGCAAACAAAAACTCTGCATAAATATTCATGGAAGCTTTGTTTGTAATAACTCAAACTGAACACAACCTAAATGTCCATCATCAGACGCATGTATAAACGCATTGTGGTTTAGCCAAGTGTTTGAATACTACTTAGTGATAAAAAAGAATGAAGTACTATTATATACAACATTGAAGAATCTCAAAATAATTATAGTGAGTAAAAGAAAGTGCTAAGTAATTTGTAAAGACATTAAGTAGATCAGTACTTACCTGGATATGGGGGTAGGGAGCAGTAGGAGGAGAGGTTACAAAGAGGGAGAGACTTTTCTGGTGATGGCTACAATCAATAAATGATTTTGATGATGGTTGATGAGTGTGTGTATATGTCAAAACATCACATTGCACGTTTTAAGCATGGAAACTCATTGCATGTCAATGAGGCTTTCATAAAGCTTTCCAAAACGTATACAGAAAGAATAATATATAACACGGACATTATTTTAGCAATAAGTTTTTGGAAAATTGAAATTAAAAGGCCCATCATTACTGTGTTCTGGGACAGCTGATACCTTTCTTAATGACAGAATTCTCTGGAGATTTTCCATTCCAACTCCATCAGGGAAAATGCACTCAAATTCTGATAAATACTCTTATGAAGGAAGATGGGGATAAGAACCAAGGTTTTACTTCTTTTTCCTCTCTTGTAGGTTCAACCATTTATTTATTTACTCATTCACTTAAAGTCATTTACTGGGTGCCAACTGTGGGCTAAATATTGTGTTCTCAGTAATGGTAGAAATGTGATGAAAACAGGTGCTATCCTCACAGAACTTACATTGTGGATAAGGGAGAAAGATATTTTCAATACCCAAGTAAATGTACATTTATACTTGTAACAAAGTCACTCAGGAGAGCTTCAGAATGATATAAAATCTTATAATTTAGTGATTTTACCTAGTTCTAAAGGACTCAGAACCAGACAGGATGGGGACCTCAGGAAGTATCAGTTATATTTTTATATGTGATATAAAATATATATGGGGCATATTAAACACGGTATGTAGCATATCATTACATATTATTATTATATAGCATAATTATTGACTTAAAAGCTTCAAACTGAATGCCAGAGGTAGAGAAAGCTAACATTTGTGTCTGACAGTGTAATCCAGTGGTTATGAGTGGACATTGAAGCCAATCACTTGTATTTAATTTCCAACTCTGTAATTTGTTAGCTATGGTATCTTGGGAGAATCACATTACTCCATTAGGCTTTTCTTACTTCATCTGTAAAAGAATAAAGTGAATAGGGTTTTAGGGATTAAATGAGGGAATGCATAATTACACTGAATAAACACAAGCTATTATTATTACTAGTACGATAAAGATCAACACCATATTTACAGAGGATACATGTACCTATTCTCTACAAGGATGGAGTTTTAATTCTATATTTTTATGCCATATTAATGAGTGCAGTGAGTTTTATGTTTGACCTTGGGAAAGGTATTGTCAATCAGGATAAATAGACAGCAATGGTAATGATAAAATGATTCAGCTGAAGTCACAAAGGGTAAACCTAAAATAATCAAATTTGGTGCAAAAAACTTCATTCCCATGACATTTCATGCTCGCTATAGTCCCCAACTTGGGCATAGAAATAATAAAAAGAAAAGAACACAAAATATAAAAGCTATGACTGAAATAGTCAGCAGTCATTTCTAAAGCAATGTATACATTTAGAAAATAAATAAATGAATAATGCAAGGGAGAGGTCCAAATTTGGTTGGGATGGTGGAAGACAAAATTTGTAGAACAAGTCAATGATGTAACTGCTTGACCCTATCGTTATTTTGTGTGTGGAGATAGTCATAAGAGCAATATGGATCCCAAGTTACTGTGAATACCCCAGAATATGTTCTTAACCCACATATTTATAAAAAAAAAGAAAAAAAGTGCAATATAGATAAGATGGAGAAAAATAAGTAACTTGCTTTTTCTCTAAGCTCCAATGCATTCTTTCTTACTTCATAGCTCAGGATTAAGTTTTCTTTTCTTTTTTTTAATTGTTAAATCATAGCTGTGTACATTAATGCAATCAAGGGGTACAACGTGCTGGTTTCATATACAATCTGAAATATTCTCATCAAACTGTTCAACATAGCCTTCATGGCATTTTTGTAGTTATTGTATGTAGACATTTGTATTCTGCCTTTGGTAAGTTTCACCTGTACCCACTCTAAGATGCACAGTAGGTGTGGCCCCACCCATCACCCTCCCTCCACCTTAACCTCCCCCCTCCCTTCCCCTTCCTTGGCCCTTCCCTCATAGTCTTGTGCTGTAGTTGGGTTATAGCCTTCATATGAAAACTATAATTTAGCTTCATAGTAGAGCTGAGTACATTGGATACTTTTTCTTCCATTCCTGAGATACTTTGCTAAGAAGAATATGTTCCACCTCTATCCATGTAAACACGAAAGAGGTAAAGTCTCCATCTTTCTTTAAGGCTGCATAATATTCCACGGTATACATGTATCACAATTTGCTAGTCTATTCGTGGGTCAATGGGCACTTGGGCTTCTTCCATGACTTAGCAATTATGAATTGGGCTGCAATAAACATTCTGGTAAAGATGTCTTTGTTATATTGTGGTTTTTGGTCTTCTGGGTATAAATCTAGTAAAGGAATTATAGGATCAAATGGCAGGTCTATTTTTAGGTCTCTAAGTAGTCTCCAAACATCCTTCCAGAAGGAACGTATTATTGTGCATTCCCACCAGCAGTGTAGAGTGTGCCCTTTTCTCCACATCCACGCCAACATCTCTGGTTTTGGGATTTTGTTATGTGGGCTACTCTTACTGAGGTTAGGTGATATCTCAAAGTAGTTTTGATTTGCATTTCTCCGATAATTAAGGATGATAAGCTTTTTTTCATGTGTTGGTAGATCGTGCGTCTGTCTTCTTTAGAGAAGTTTCTTTTCAAATCCCTTGCCCACCCTGAGATGGGATCATGTGTTCTTTTCTTGCAAATACGTTTGAGTTCTCTGTGGATTCTGGTTATTAGACCTTTATCGGAGGTGTAACCTGCAAATATTTTCTTCCATTCTGAGGGCGGTCTGCTTGCTTTACTTACTATGTTCTTGGCTGTGCAGAAGCTTTTTAGTTTGATCAGGTCCCAGTAGTGTATTTTTGATACTGCTTGAATTGCCTGGGGAGTCCTTCTCATAAAATATTCACCCAGGCTGATTCCTTCAAGAGTTTTCCCTGCACTTTCTTGAAGTGTTTTTATAGTTTCATGTCTTAAGTTTAAATATTTTATGCAGTGAGAGTCTATCTTAGTTAATGGTGAAAGGTGTGGGTCCAGTTTCAATCTTCTACAGGTTGCCAGCCAGTTCACCCAGAACCATTTGTTAAATAGGGAATCTTTTCCCCACTGAATGTTTTTAATGGGCTTGTCAAAGATCAAATAACGGTAAGTAGCTGGATCCATCTCTTGGTTCTCTATTCTGTTCCAGACATCTACTTCTCTGTTTTTGTGCCAATACCATGCTGTTTTGATCACTATTGATTTATAGTACAGTCTCAGGTCTGGTAGTGTGATTCCTCCTGCTGTGTTTTTATTGCTGAGTAATGTTTTGGCTATTTGAGGTTTTTTCTGATTCCATATAAAACTAAGTACTATTTTTTCAAGATCTTTAAAATATGACAATGGAGCTTTAAAAGCAATTGCATTAAAATTGTATATTGCTTTGGGTAGTATAGACATTTTAACAATGTTGATTCTTCCCAGCCATGAGCATGTATGTTTTTCCATTTGTTAAAGTTTCATAGTTCTCTTTGTAGAGATCTTTCACGTCCTTTGTTAGGTATACTCCCAAATATTTCATCTTCTTTGGCACTACTGTGAAAGGAATAGAGGCCTTGACTGTTTTTTCACCTTGGTTATCATTGGTAAATATAAAGGCTACAGATTTATGGGTGTTGATTTTGTAGCCTGAGACATTGCTGTATTCCTTGATCACTTCTAAAAGTTTTGTAGTGGAATCCCTAGGGTTTTCCAGATATACGATCATATCATCTGCGAAAAGTGAAAGTTTGATCTCTTCGGATCCTATGTGGATACCCTTGGTTGCCTTTTTCTTCCCTAATTGCAATGGCTAAAACTTTCATTACAATGTTAAAGAGCAATGGAGACAATGGGCAACCTTGCCTGGTTCCTGATCTATGTAGAAATGATTTCAATTTAACTCCATTCAATATGATATTGGCTGTGGGTTTGCTGTAGATGGCCTCTATTAGTTTAAGAAATGTCCTTTCTATACCAATTTTCTTAAGTGTTCTGATCATGAAGGGATGCTGGATATTATCAAAAGCTTTTTCTGCATCAATTGAAAAAATCATATGGTCCTTATTTTTTAGTTTGTTTATGTGCTGAATTGCGTATATAGATTTATGTATATTGAACCAGCCTTTAGACCCTGGGATAAATCCCACTTGGTCGTGGTGTATAATTTTTTTGATGTGTTGTTGGATTCTGTTTGTTAGGATCTTATTGAGTATTTTAGCATCAATATTCATCAGTGATATTGGTGTATAATTTTCTTTTCTTGTTGGGTCTTTCCCTGGTTTGGGGATCAAGGTGATGGTTGCTTCGTAGAATGTGTTGGGTAATATTCTTTCTTTTTCTATATTTTGGAAGAGGTTTAGTAATATAGGTACTAGTTCTTCTTTAAAGGTTTCGTAGAATTCTGACATAAAGCTATCTGGTCCTGAGCTTTTCTTTTTAGAGAGATTTTGTATAGTTGATGCTATTTCAGAACTTGATATATGCCTGTTCAACATTTCCACTTCATTCTGGCTAAGTCTTGGTAGGTGGCATACTTCCAGGTATTGGTCAATTTCTTTTAGATTTTCATATTTCTGAGAGTAGAGTTTCTTGTAGTATTCATTACGGATTTTTTGAATTTCTGAGGGGTCTGTTGTTATTTCATTGTTACCATTTCTGATTGATGAAATTAGAGATTTTACTCTTTTTTTCCTGGTTAGGTTGGCCAAAGGTTTATCTATTTTATTGATCTTTACAAAAACCAACTTTTGGATTTATTGATCTGTTATTCTTTGTTTTCAATTTCATTTAATTCTGCTCTGATTTTGGTTATTTCTTTTCTTCTTCTGGGTTTGGGGTTGGAGTGTTCTTCCTTCTCCAGTTGCTTGAGATGTCCAATTAAGTTATTAACTTCCTCTCTTTCCGTTTTCTTGAGGAAGGCTTGCAGTACTATAAATTTCCCTCTTAGGGCTGCCTTTGCAGTATTCCAGAGGTTCTGGTAGTTCGTGTCTTGATTGTTGTTTTGTTCCAAAAATTTGGTGATTTCCTTTTTAATCTTGTCTACAACACATCTATCCTTCAGCATAAGGTTGTTTAGCTTCCATGTTTTTGTATGGGTATGTAGGTTCCCATTGTTATTGAGTTCAACTTTTATTCCATGATGGTCTGAGAAGATGCAAGGAATAATTTCTATATTTTTTAAATTTGCTGTGGTTAGATTTGTGACCTAGGATGTGGTTGATTTTGGAGCATGTTCCATAGGCTGATGAGAAGAATGTGTATTCAGTTTTGTTGGGATGAAATGTTCTGTAGATGTCTGTTAAGTCCAGATGTTGAATGGTTAAGTTTAAATCTAAAATTTCTTTGCTTAGCATCTTTTTGGAAGATCTATCCAGCACTGCTAAAGGGATGTTAAAATCTCCAACTACTATGGAACTGGAGGAAATCAAGTTGTTCATGTATGTTAGAGTTTCTCTTATAAATTAAGGTGCGTTCTGGTTGGGTACATAAATATTAATAATTGAAATCTCATATTGAATATTACTTTTAACAGATATGAAGTGTCCATCCTTATCCTTCCTTATTTTGGTTGGTTTAAAGCCTATTGCGTCTGCGAATAGGATTGCAATGCCTGCTTTTTTCTGCTTTCCATGTGCCTGGAGTATAGATGACCATCCCTTCACCTTGAGTCTAAATTTGTCTTTTAATGTAAGATGTGATCCTTGTATGCAGCAGATATCTGGCTTGAGTTTTTTTATCCAGACAGCCAACCGGTGCCTCATTAGAGGACAATTTAAACCATTCACATTAATTGAGAATATTGATAAGCCTTTTGAGAGTCTGGTGGACATTTTTAATCCTTTTGCGACTGTGGAAGTTGAAATTTGATCAAAATTTTCTGGGTGGGTTTACTTTTGTGGTGGAGGATTACTCTGGTCTTTATGGAGGATAGGTCTGAGAATATCCTGTAGAGCTGGTTTAGTTATGGTAAATTTCTTCAACATGTGAATGTCATTGAAGTATTTAATTTCTCCATCATAAATGAAATTCAGTTTAGCTGGGTACAGGATCCTGGGTTGAAAGTTATTTTGTTTTAGGAGATTAAAAGTCGATGACCATCCTCTTCTAGCTTGAAAGGTTTCAGCAGAGAGATCTACAGTTATTTTAACATTTTTGCCCTTGTAGGTGATGGTTTTCTTTCATCTGGCTGCTTTCAGAATTTTCTGCTTATATTAACTTCAGTAAAGTTGATTATGATGTGTCTGGGGGATGTCTTATTCGGGTTGAGTCATGCTGGAGTTCTGAAACTGTCTGCTATCTGAATTTCAGAATCTCTTGGCATGTCTGGAAAGTTCTCCTTCGTAATCTCATGGAGAAAAGAAACTGTGCCTTGTGAAGCCACTTTGTGGCTTTCAGGGATCCCTATAAGATGAATATTTGTTTTCTTTGAATTATGCAAGAGCTCTCTGAGAGAGTGATCTGTTTTTGCCCTCCATTTCTCTTCCTCTTTGAGAGTTCCGGAGCATTCGAAAGCTTTGTCTTCAATGTCAGAAATCCTTTCTTCTGCTTGGTCCATTCTGTTACTGAGGGATTCTACTGTGTTTCTCAGATCTTTGAGGGCTGCAACTTCTTGTCTCAATGTGTCAAAATCTTTGGTCATTTGGTCTTTGAATTTGTTGAATACTTGAGATATCTTTTGAGATACTGCTTGGAATTCTAATTCAATCTTATTTGCTATCCAGATTCTGAATTCGATTTCTGACATCTCAGCTATTTCTTTGTGCATGGAATCTTGTGCTGTGTCTGCCCCATTGATTCTTGGGGGAGTTAATCTACTCTGATTATTCATATTGCCAGAGTTTTTCTGTCGATTTCACCTCATGATTGTTTTTCACTGTTGCCTCTGGCCATCCTCAGAGTTGGGGAGGTGTTTCTCCAAGATTAGACCACAGCGGGATCAGGATTAAGTTTTCTAATATTGATGGTATTTGTGTACATCCCATCTTCATTCATTTATTCATTTATTCAGCAAGTATTACAAGTTCCTATTCTCTATTAGGCCCTGTTCTGGAAGCTGGTCTGCATGCAGCTTATCTTCTGGTAAGACCTTACATGGTTGGTAGTCATGACTGGGTTATAATATAGACTGAAGAGATGGGTTAATCATTCAATTTCAATTTTATGTCAACTTTGCTCAACCCTTACTCTTTTCCAAACCCCACATTCAGGTTGAAGAAATAAACTGGACAGTGTTGTCTCTAGCTTCATGAAGATAATTGAGTAAGGAAGAGCTGGACATACTGGACAAGCAATTCCAAGTATGTTAAATGTCCCACAGCTGCAAGTGCAGGATGCTATGGAACATTCAAGCAGGGGTCACTGGAGTCAGGGTACTGCTCACTGATGAGGGGAACCCACTCTGAGAGATGTGTTAAGGCCAAAGCCTATCGTGTAATCCTCGCCAATCTTGTTGCCCTTGACTCAAGTGCTTGTGATATTTGTGAACATTTCTCCTACTGTCAAGGGATCCCAGGTTCCTTTTCATGGTGAATCCAACATAATTTTCACTTCTTGTTTTGCCTTTGTAACACCTTGATCCATACAAGTTTGTTCATCTTATCGTTTAGTAATTATGATGATTATAGTAAAGAGGGAATAACTGATACTCAAAAGTCTGGGTCAAGGTTCACAGTTGGTAAGTGCAGGAGGCTGGATCCAATTAGAATTGTTTTTCTAAGTAATTTTGAACACACTAAGTTATCTTTGGTATAAAACTAGTTGTATAGATGTCTAAAAACATGTTAATGTATGTATGAGCTATGGAAATTCTGTATGGACAAGAACATCTGATGAGATTATTCTATCGAGTAAGGGCAATAAATAATATTTAATTACTTTTATTGCCTTCTTCATGCTTATGAAAATTTATTGCTTATGTCATGAAAACACATAAGTCAAGCCAGGGTCATTATTCCAGACACACCTTGGAATAACCTACTCCTCTTCTTCATACTGCAGAAAATTTTACTTTCAATCAACATTTTAATAATTATTTATTTGTGGGTGGCACCTGTGGCTCAGTCGGTAAGGCGCCGGCCCCATATACTGAGGGTGGTGGGTTCAAACCTGGCCCCAGCTGAACTGCAACCAAAAAATAGCTGGGCATTTGTGGCTGGCGCCTGTAGTCTCAGCTACTTGGGAGGCTGAGGCAAGAGAATCGCTTAGGCCCGGGAGTTGGAGGTTGCTGTGAGCTGTGTGAGGCCACGGCACTCTACCAAGGGCCATAAAGTGAGACTCTGTCTCTACAAAAAAAAAAAAAAATTATTTATTTGCTCCTAGATGTCATTGTTTTATGTGCCGTATGGCAATAATTAGTGTTTCTCTCAAGAAAAAACAGATCATACTTTGTTATGAAAAGAAATTTTTAAGCAAATTATAGTTTATAATTTTATAAACTATAGTTTATATAAACTATAGTTTTAAAAGGAGACACTTAAAACCAAATATTATAAGAACTCTAAAATAGAGTTTGCATGTAGTTAGATTAAAATATATAAAAACTACTACTAATATTTATTAAATCTATTCCTATATCTCTGTGTATTGTCAGATTTTCCATTTATTAGCAGATATAATCCTTGCAGCAACCTTATAAATGATTCTCCATCTTACATATGCGGAACTTGAACTCTGATTCATTATGAAACTTACTTCAGGTGATACAGTTAGTAAATCCAGGCATTGAGACTTGACTCTATTGAGTCTGGCTCCAAAGTCCCAACTCTTAGTCTTTGTGTAAAAAAATAATCTTAAAGCTTTTTTTTTCTGCAAAAAGTAGGAGCTGCCACTATGGTGAGGCTCAAGAAATTCATCCCTAGGCAGCCAACAAGAACAGGCACCGTCCTTTACAAATAAGAGATGACAGCTCCTTTAAACATGATCTATTAATATCTCAAGAGTATTTTTAGATGGGACCCAGTGGGTTCACACCGATGGGTTAGATTTTTTTTTAATTACAATGCATTTTGTTTAGAAGAAAGATTAAAGTATTTGGCAAAATGATTTGTGTTGACAAAATGGCTTAGTACCTTTGGCAGATTTATTTTGGAAAATGGAATAAATTAAGGTGTCTAGCAAAAGATGTGCTACAGCCACTGAAACAATTTCAAGTATTTCAGAAACTCTATTTTTATTCACTTTGCAAAATGTGCTTAGTTGAACTGCCAGTCCCTGCTACATTTCCATTTCTAAGCAATTAATTAAAATCCCAAATCAGTTTTTTCTTGATCATGCCAGCAGGAATCGGTTACCATGGAAATAGGAAGATCAGTAGTATTTGGAAGAGAGAGAAAAAAATGGCTTGCGTTGGTCTTTTATTGCAGAAACATAAGTGATGGTCTAGAGTAGCTTGTTGGCTCAGCAATGGGAAGCTCTGCCCCCCACAGTCAGTGTGGCAGTGACAATTGGAAATTACTGACAGCCCTGAGGATTACATTTTGCCCTGCAGGGATATCATTTGGCCAGTTGAAAAAGTCATTAATTCAGCTTTTTCATGTCTTCTATCTATAGGTTAAACCTCCAAACGTAATTGATTACAGAGTATTCTGTTGTGGCTAAGCAGGATTTCAAATCAATAATTGGTTATGTTTTGCAAAGACCCATTTGTGATTTTTTTTTGTTAATGTCAAGCCAGTAGGCTCTAGCTAGAAGCTCATTTCCAGACAATACTGCAAACTATTATAAGAATGACTATGATTGAAACCATACTTCTTTATAGTTTCAAAATGAGAGCTTATAGGATATTATCATCTTAGTAATTCAATCATGCTACCCAAGACAGGACTTTAAAGAGGAAAGTGTAATAAATACTAATATGCCTACATTAAAACAAATGGGAGTTGTATTGAAAAAAATCAAAGCCTTGTTAAAGACATGATTATAATGACATAGGTGAGAATAATCACTATAATAATGTCTACTATTTATTAAAAGGTTGGATGTGCAGTTCCTAATGTTCTAGCACTGTGAAGTCTGTGTTTCTCAATACCATCAGGAAGACCCCAATTTCATAAATTCATTGACTGTGCTAAACTGCTGGAACTTTTCTCTGTGAAAGATTCTGTACTTTCATGTGGCGCTCGTTAAACTCTCTGTGAAAGGAGAAGATGAGTAACCGCACTGCTCCACAGTGAGGGGTATTCAGGTCCCGCACAAAAATTAATCTTTGTGGCTTTGCTAATACATTTCTCAAAATCAATGTGAAAAAATTAAGATATCAATAAGAAAGGGGGAGAAAATCAGGATTTCATGTATTGCTCTAGCATGAAAGTCCAGTGTGGAAATTAATCTGAAAACATCCAACAGAAGTTCCAGTCTGGACATAATGATAATAATTAGAAACATGGGAATTTTTTCAGTAAAGTTTTTCCTTATTGCTATAGGCAGTTTCTATAATGTTACCACTTGTGTCTATTAACCACTATTAGGCTTTCCTCATAATAAAGTCCATAAGGCATAGTCACATGTCTTACGCCTATAAATATTTTATGGTCGTAATTATTTAAGATAGGTGGCAGTGTTTTATTTTTTAAAGCAATCTTTGGAAAACAATAACAAAGCCATAATTCCCTGTAGTTTACTGTAAGATAAATAGAATAGTTCCCAGCCAGCTGAGTCACTTTTAGCAACACAAATCCTATGGGTGTTTAGAATCCAGGTTCATATCACACACCATACACTGTTATACAAAGTATATTAGCTTCATGTATCATAGCATCTCTCCTTCCAGTACTAGTTAGGTAGCTAGAATGTATTTAAAAACATATATACACAGTAGAAAAGGGGAAGATGATATATTAATGTCTAATGCTACTTAACATTATTCCCACTAGTGTAAAGTCTGCCTATATAATTATCCGGAAGCTTGAGTCAATATTTCCAAGATTTTCTTGACTATAGGATTCTGATTTAGATTTCCTTTTGCACTCTTTTAAATCCAATATCTTTATCAAGTGCACTTCTAAATAATACTCCTTTACTCAATATGGGGAAATCCAAATAGAATAAGACCCAGCTATCAGTTTCAAGGAGACACAAAACTTTGTAATATGTGCTATAGCACATAATATAATGGTTTGAAAGCCTCAAAACCTAGAAAAAACATTTTTTTGAGACAGAATCTGAGTATGTTGCCTTCAGTAGAGTGCTATGGCATCACAGCTCATGGCAACCTCAAACTCTTGGCCTTAAGTGATTCTCTTGCCTCACCCTCCCAAGTAGCTGGGACTACAGGTGCCTGCCACAACACCTGGCTATTTGCATGTGTGTGTGTGTGTGTGTGTGTGTGTGGTTGTCATTGTTGTTTAGCAGCCCTGGGCCAGGTTTGAACCAACCAACCTCAGTGTGAGCTACAGGCACCAAGCAAAACCTTAACCACTGAGCTACAGGCACCAAGCAAAACTTAAAAATTCTTGTTGTGACATTGATCTCACAAAGAAGGTACCATAAGCTTTAGACAAAGATATATAGACTATATGATTCATTTGGCATTCGCAGAGTCCATGTCATGTTCCTCACACAATACTAGGCTTTGGGAAATGAAAAGATATATAGGATTTATAATGAGAGGCCATATACCATAGATATTAAGCCTATGATTTCTGATGGCTGTCTAACTAGCTTAAATTCTTACTCCCCTCCTTAATCTCCAAAGACATTGTCCCAAAGAACCATGTTTCCCAATATGCATGCTCTCATTAGTCCTCTCCCCTTAAAGGTAGGCTGTGCCTGATGGATGTTTTAAGTGATAAAATGTGATGGAAGTGACTTCGTGGGCTAGATCATAAGAAGTCTTGTAGCTTCCACCTGATATTATTGGGACGTTTTGTTTGGAGAAACCATGAGTGTTCCAACATATACAATAATACTGAGACTACCTTGCTGAGTGGAAGTCTGAACTAGCCAAATGGAAAGCTAAGTAGAGGGAGAGAGAGATGTGTCAGCCAAGGCACATGCTCTGCAAACCATCCCAGCAGAGGTGCCCCATGTGAGAGGAGAGAACATTTTTTATCCATTCCAGTTGAGCCATCAGATGACTGCAGCCCTAGGTGCACTATGACAACAAACAAAATAAAGAATCTTTCAAATGAGCCAGATCAGTGCACAGAACAGCAAGAAAAAATAATAAATTTTATAGTCTTGAGCAACCAAGTTTTGAGGGTGATTTGTTGAATTGGGATAGATAATTGGAATACTTAGTGGCTGAGTTACCTTAGATAAGTTAATTTGTCTTTGCCCAAGTTAGTTTCTTGATAAAATGGGGACAGTCATAGCACTATATCTTTAAGGTTGTTGTGTCTGGTGCTCATTTAGGCCCTGGCTTTTATTATCCTGTAGAACTGCATTGTTGAAACAGGAGCCAACTGCCAGCATGGACAGTAGGTATTTGAAATGTGGTTAGTCCATGTTGTGGGCATTGAAACTATAAAATGCCCAATGAATTTTTAAATACTTAGTATGAAAGAAGAGAATGTGAAATTTCTCATGAGCATTTAAAAATTTTTTTTACATGTCGAAATCACAGTGTTAAACTACCAAGTTAAATATAACATTTTATTAATTTTTCTGCTCTTATACATGTTCTCACTTGGAAAATTTAAAATTACAAATGGGCCTTACATCGTGGCTCTCATTGCATTTGTATTGGACAGTTCTGGTTTGGAATCAATAGTGTCAGGGCAGGACTTTGCTTACCGCTGTGGGGACTCAGCATCTGTAACAGCGTCTGCCATGGAGAAGGTGTGGAATAAATGTTTGTGGAATAAGGAAATGATGCTTGCCAACAAACAAATTAAATTTTTCTCATATTAATGTCCTGAACTGTCTTTAAAATAATTTTATGTTGTAAACTCATGTATATCGAGTCTATTCACAGATAATCCATGAGTATTTGAGAAGTCTCAGGTTATAAATCTATTTGCAAAAACTAGGTTTTAAAAAAAAGATTTTAAAGTCATCCAATAATCCTTTCACTGGAGTATGTTATGATGTTTCACCTCTACACAGTATGTAGCATGTAAAACTTGTGAGAATTGTTCACAAGTCTTGTTCTGATGTGTTTAAATTTAGGAAAACGGCTGAAAAAAAAAAAACCATGATATCTGCATTCTTCTGCAAGGCCTTTGATGTAATTCAAATGGGAGAGGGGAGCAAAAACTTTGGTGAAATAAAATCAAGTGGTTATTTGTGTGTACTTCATGTTTTCCCCATGAAATCCTGTACCACGTCAATTGCATAGCCTCTATCCCATTTAAGTTGTGTGCCATTTAGGTTGAAAAATAACAATGAACTTATTATTACCTATTTATACACAGCTTCTGTGTCTCTTGTGGGTGATGCAGAATTTTTAATTGCAATCGACATCATCAAACTAGTTTAAATAGAAGGTAGTTTATTTTGCAGGGGAGGGGGGATGTCGGGGGAATTACTGGAATAGCAGAATTATGGGAATAGACTACACGCCCAGGATTTGGAAAGGAGGAAATAAAGGCATCTCTAGCCACTTTAAGACCTGAACTCACACCTTTAACACCCACCTTGACCCCGTCTCTCCAGCCTTGTCCCAACTGCTCCTCTTGTGTCAGCATCATCCTTTCAACCTTTCAACTTCCTCCTGAGGTTGAAACGGGCACCTGCAGTTCTATGAGATCCACATCTTCCCCTATGCTCTGTCAGAGAGAGAAACAAATGTCCCTCTGTGTACTTACGTACTTATTATGTACAGTTTGAAATATACCGGGAAACACGCAGCTTGAATGCTTTGCCTCTTCTTGAGTATCTCTGTAGACAGCAATGCCATTCCTATTATAAGCACATTATTCCAAGGACCAGGGGAGAAGCCCTTCCTGAGAAAACCGGGTGCAATTTGGAGTAAAAGAGAAAGGACAGGAGCCAGACAGGCAAAACATGGCAACGATAAAATGCTCAATTTTATATTTTGAAGTATAGTGGCTGATCTGACTGCTGATATATAAACTCTCCCCACTGGTAACAGTGTGCAGTGGGAAAGTGCCTCTACTTCTTTGACAGAGAAAACATAATTTTTAAATGTGAAATGCTTGCATTTTAATATCCTCTTTAATTTTGGATATTTACCAATGAGGAAGGGAAGCAAGGATGTTTTCTGTTCCTGACATTGGGTTTAGCAGGGCAGGAATAATGTTATCTATGAATGAGCAGAGATGTTAGCTGAAGAGGTCTGGCTATGTTCCAGTTTGGTTAATTAAATCCTACCTGCTTAAATTCTGTCTTTATTTTTCCAATGAATATTCACTGTTATTTCTCATTTGAAGAATTGTTTGATGTTAGGAGTTTTGATGTGAGGAGTTTACTTATGTATGAGGCAAACAATTTCAGTTTACTTTGAGTTCACAATGGCCTAGATTCTGTCCACCATTATATCCTTTTCGTGTTGACTTTCAGGTGCTTTTCTTTTCTTTTCTTTTCTTTTCTTTTTGTTTTGTTTGTTTTTAGAGAGAGTCTCACTTTATCACCCTTAGTAGAGTGCTGTGGCATCACAGCTCACAGCAACCTCCAACTCCTGGGCATAGGTGATTCTCTTGCCTCAGCCTCCCGCGTGGTTGGGACTATAGGCGCCGCCACAACATCCGGCTTTTTTGTTGTGTTGTTGCAGTTTGACAGGGGCTGGGTTCGAACTTGCCACCCTCGGTATATAGGGCTGGCGCCCTACCTACTGAGCCACAGGTACCACCCCTAATGTGCTTTTCTTACGGCTATCGTCATGGAACCATACATTTCCCCAATGCCAATACATCCTTTTAAGATCATTTCTCTATAGTGATGGCAAGTTATGCACATGGACCAATGCAAACCAAACTCATCCTGACCCATTATATCTCGTGCTTCTTTATATAACAGTTTTTTGATTATCTAAAATATTTTTTGTGTGTGTGAAATACAAGAGTCAAACTTCATTGTCTCTATCCTTAACAAATGTACAATCTACTTCAATAAAAGGGGTACACTGATTGAACAGAAGCACAAGTGTACAAGTCTGCCTAGAGCAGTGCAGGAAGATTTCACAGAAAAAGAATTGAAGCTGAATCTTCTAGAATGAGTAAAAAAAAAATGTTTTTTAATGATGCTCAAGAAAGTTTATTTCTCCCATAAATGCAAAGTACTTTTATTCATTCACAGCATGTTTAAGAAACTGACTACATATTGTTTTGGAAAAGAAAATACAAAATAAATTGCAGACACGAATTACGCATCAAACTTCTTATGCACCAAAAATAAGTATATATGATTTAATACGACCTGACATTTGTAAGGACGCCTATGCTCCTGATGGAGGCCAATACAACACACAGAGATCCACTCAGAAGCAGAGGCCTGTTTGGTAAGAAAGAAAGCTTTGCAAATATGGTTTTGTGCGTGTATGCCAAAATTTGAGTTACCAAAGACAAAGCAGTTTGCTAAACTAAAAGAAATTCCACTAGCTGCTGACTTTCTAAAGATGAAAGCAAACACAGGTCAGATGCCCTGGTAAATAACAGCTTTAACCAGGTTGGCAGTTTACATCTAGGTTTTTCCCCAATTGGAGCATTTGGTGTTATTTCATTAAATTATATGCATATTGGGTATATGTATCAAGTATATAAAGTATATGTATATCACCACATCGGTGACAGGTCTTTGCCAAGTAACTCAGTGTCTGGGAGTACACTTCTCACCAATACTTATTTTTCTTTTGAGGCAGAGTCTCAAGCTGTCGCCATGGGTAGAGTGCCCTGGTGTCATAGCTCACAGCAGCCTCCAACTTGGGCTTAAGCGATCCTCTTGCCTCAGTTTAGTAGAGATGGGGATTCACTTTTTGCTCAGCCTGGTCTAGAACCTATGAACTCAAGCTATCCACCTGCTTTGGCCTCCCAGAGTGTTAGGATTAAATGAACATGTTGCAAGTTGAGAAAATATCAAAGAATTAAGTTATCTCTAACCAGTCAATATTTTGTGAATGACTATTGTATGGAATTAATTGTACAATATGTTAGATCAATACCTTATTGTTTAAATTTTTTTTTAAAAAAACCCTCTCATGTACTTCTAACTTTGCTTACTTTCAGAAATATCCGTCAGATGATTAATCCTAGAATTAGCGTAATTCATAGCATATTCCTACTTTAAAGACTGTATTGACCAAGTTACCTACAAAAATGTTTGATAAAACTCACATACTTTATCACTGGGTATTATCAGATTTTAAACATATATCATGTTTCATAAATTCCACTTCCAATTTTTCAAGTACTATTTGTTAAAAAATCTATTCTTCCCTCATTTCAAAAATGGGAAATCAATGGCCTCTAAGTGTGAAGGGCCATTTTTGTTCTTTTTTAACATACCTATTCGTAAAACAATATCACACTATCCTGATTATTGTAGTTTTCATATTAGCATTTTAAAACCATAAATATTAGTAATATTACTCTATATCAGACAGTGGTTTAGTACGTTACATGTGTTATTTCATTTAGTATCTTCAACGAAACCAGGAGATTGGTATTATAAATTTTCAGATGTAACTAAGATTTAGAGAAATCAGAACTTCAAATTTGCCTGGTGGTAATGAGTTGTCAACCAAGGCTTGAGAGCACCTTTCCTTATGTCCACAACTGGTAGTAACGAGGTAGTGCCAGCCTTTACTATGATGCAGCATTACCCAAGGGAGTCACCAAAGACAAAGGGTTTACACAAGATCCACAGTCTCACACTATGCAAAATCCCCCAGCCTTAATTTTTTTTAAATCACTCATCAGACCACAAAGAAAGGAGATTTCAAATGGAGCCAGAATACGATCATTAGATGCCATTATTACAATGACAGAGGCATTAGAATTATCTGATGCAGCAATTCTTAGTGAGCAATTACTAATCTGTAACATGCTTAAATTTAAAAAAAGAGATAGTCTCAGCGGGAAAAAAAAAAGAGAAAAGAAAAATAAAGTCTTAAGAATGAATTTGAAGATATATAGAACCAAAGAAAACTTCTGAAAAATACAGTAACAAAACAAACAAAAAGACCTGTTCAGTAAACCTGAATTCTAAGCATTACATAAAATCAATAAACTAAGGGGTGAGTATTTGAGGGGTCCTTAAGACAATAATTTTTCATAAAGGATTGAAAAATGTTCTTCTAAAAATCCAATTTACATATAATGTTTCATGAGTACACTTAGATTAACGAGCAGTTCGATTTTGTTTAGGGCTTAATGTGGCATAATAAAAATAATTCAGAATTCTCTCATTTAGTATTTTTTTAAATTCAGAACTATCATTTTTCACTTCCCCTTTCTCATTCATACACGAATATTACACCCAGGATTTCAAATCGGAAGGAAATTGACAAGTTCCTATGTGTTTGATTTCAGGCACTAAGTAAATAAAACAAATTATATAAAAAGAGTAAGAATTTTAAGACATTTTATATTTTGCTTCAAAAAATAGTAACAGAAAGAAAAAATATTTTTCATTAAAGGATTTATCTTAGACATGAGAAAATATTAATGTCTTTAGAAATATTCCAAAGTTCATATAGGCCGAAAATAAATTAGAGAAATAATTTAACCCATTTTAAAGATAGATGTGAAATTTGGTGCCCTAAAATGTGTTCTACTGATCCTCAAACGGAAATTGACTTTGGTCAAATAGTGCCAACTGTTTCAATTAAACATCAGGATGGAAAAATCCTCTATAAGGTTATTGTAATGGAAGTGCTATTTTTTATTTTTAAAATACATTTTATTTGTATTTATTTATTTATTTTATTTCAGACTAAAGTGAAGGCCCAGAGGATTAGGTTACATTGTTTGCCTTTGTTAGGTAAAGTCCACGTTGTAGCTGAGCCCTTCACCCGTGGGGTGTGCTGTGTAGCCTTACTTTGTGCCTATTTGTTGAGAACTTAACGCTATCCCTCCCGCCCTCCCCCTGCCCACTCCTGCCTTCTGCCTCCCCACTGCGTTTGAATTTGTGTTTTTCTCTGGTGTGGGTGTGTAAGCGCTGTTTTTGTAGTCTAACAGTTAACCTCAACCTAAAAATTGAATTTAGAATAATAAAGGAGTAACTTCACTCTCACCTCCAACTCATGAAAGTAAAATCAAAGCAAAACAAAAAACAAACAAAAATAGTAGTAATGAACAGATGTCATACTTGATCAGAACCAAACAAATATTCCAGTCACTCTATCATGCTGAATTCAACTTTTTTAAGTCCAAGTGCATACATTGGGCTTGATTTATACTTGGTACAACCACATGATCACTCACACACACTACCACTGTCCAGCTCATGTACACAGGCATATAACTTCATGGTTTTTATAACCACCAAAGATTCATCTGATCTGGTATATCAAGGTTCATAATTCACAATGGTAGCAGGAAAAAAAAAAACCTTCCATGTAGATACCAAAAATTTGAAACAAAGATTTTTGTTATGAGAAAGATGTCTATGAAAGCACAAAAGCTTTTCCTTTTAGATTCAATCTTGATGTGATATGTATTACGTAGCCTCTGGAACAGCACTTTTAAAATAAAATAACTGCTGATATAGTGATGAGCAGTGATATACGGTGGGCTGTTTGGAAAACAAATGGAAGACATTACGTTTACTAGGAAAACACAGCATCCAGAAGTCAATCTCTTTATTTCTGTTATATGGGTAGTAAGAGTGAAAATAAAAAATTAGGTAATGCTTTTAGATTATAATAAACTTAGCTTTTATGCAACTGTTCCGTAGTATAAGAGACAATCTACGACTGCTAATTCATAGAAGGCTAATTTTAGGCAGCTGTAAAAGACATGAGTAAACAAACAACTAAGACTTTAATGTCCCTCCCCAGAGTTCACCGTTAGACCTACTCCTGGACAATGTTTGGAATTTTGAAAAACATGCCTGCATTCTCTCCTATGACACATGTTCTAAGATGAGGGCCTGGGCATATTTTTAAACATCTAGGGGGGCATGAGAAGGGGAAGGCATGAACAGGGAGTTTCATCAGACAGCCAAGTGAGGGAGGAAAGGGCTCAGAAGGCAAACACAGTCTGTTCTTATCTGACTTTCTCCTGCACGCGCCATGCTTCCTTCCTGGAAACCTGAACATATACTGAATGTTCAGGGCCCTTCCTTCATGACGAGGCCAGATTTTAAACTCTTTATGGCTTTATTGTCAGCACACCTATACGTAAAGTAGAATGATGGGATGTCTCAGTTTGCCTGGGATCACCCTGCTTTGTGGTAATGGCTCAGGACTGGTTATCAATAGCACCTCTTTCGTTCTCAAAAGACCTCCCTTCTTCAGACAATAAATTTTATGGTCACCTATTTATGGAGAAGACAGCAGTAGAGGTATTCTACAGAGTAACCAAGTATCAAGGCCCCTACTGAGACCAGTTTCTATTATTCTTAGTATAAGTGACGAAGACATTGAACGTTACTGAAGAGTAGAATTAGTCTTCATTTCCCCCACCCCCCACAAATCAATACACAATGGCAAATGAAATCAGTTAGGAAGACATTAACAAAAAATAAAAATAAAATTCAGCCATCTGGAGGCCTGGTTCTAAAAAGTACAGTTGGGATGTTAGGGGCAACAGCAAACTCAGGGTGGAACATTCTGCAACCAAGGGGCCAAAGGTATTTTAAGGGACCAATAATAACCTGGTTGCTTCTGACTTTTGGGAACATTGTTCAGTGGGGCTTAAAGTGGTCTCAAGTATTGCACAATAGAAACCAGGAATAACCTCAGGTTAGAGCAAAAAAATATACAACGTAAGCTGAAAGGTCGTTGGAAATAAGTTCTGGGAAACACTCAGGATCTCATTAGAATGCCCTACTTACCCCGCATCATTATCTAAGAATGTTTAGCCTAGAAATTTAATATCTGTGGCCCCTGCCAGTCAGAACTGAGGCTTTAAAACAGCAGGTGTGGCAGCAGACAGCACTCCATTAAGTGTGTACTTCCCGGGCCAACACAGGCCATTCTCAGCCTAAGATATAGCGTTGACTTTTTAAATACACTTGATTCTATAATTTTGTAATACATATTTTTCCTAGTAATAATTGCTTTAGAAAAAACTTATTTATTTATTTATTTATTTTTGAGACACAGTTTCATTCTTATCACCCTGGATAGAGTGCTGTGGCGTCATACCTGACAGCAACCCCAAACTCTTGGGTTCAAGTGATCCTCTTGCTTCAGCCTTCCAAGTAGCTGGAACTATAGGCACCCACAATAATTCCTGGCTAGTTTTTCTATTTTTAGTAGAGACAGTGGTTTCACTCATGCTCAGGCTGGTCTGAATGCTTGAACTCAAGCAATTCACCTACTTCAGCCTCCCAGAATACTAGGATTACAGGCATGAATCACCACACCAGACCTTCTTTTATTTTTTTTAAGCATCGTTAAGGCAGAAAAGATGGACCACATCTCCAAAAGTGGGAGTTTGTACCCATAATAACTCTGGGCTTATGATAGTGAACCAAGGAAAGCTGGGCAGCACGTGACTCTAACCCAAGGAAATAAACCCAATATCCTGGTCAGGTGAGCAGTGAGAATCAGAGGAGGCCGGGCAAGATTCAGCGACATTTATACTCTTTTGCACAAAAAATTCGACTCCCCTAAAACAAGCAAGCAAACACATAAACTGTCCTTTTCTCTTTATAAGAAAGTATAAATTTCATCATCAAAACAGGTCAAGGTGAATTGAGCTGAGCCAATATGAGAAATGAGAAGGTGGCCATTGGGCAGATGGAAACAGACGAAGAGAGCCATGTCTGGGTCTGTTCTAACGTGACCTGCAATCATAAACCATTGTGCTTATCCGGACCCTAAGTGAAAAATTATACATAAATTAGAAATTAATTTTGTGATAGTTTTATTTTATTTCTTATGCCTTTTGGTCGCTCTACCAATTCATGTGGCTGAAGTATAAGAAAGTGACAGGGTTGAGGAGGACTGACAGTTCATCTTAGCCTACCAAAGTCTACAAGAGGTCCTGAAATTTAAAAAAAAATTCTAATTGTAATGAAACTTTTTTTTTTTTAACTTTGAGACAGGGTCTCACTCTATCACCAGGAGAGAGTGCAGCAGGATCATCTCAGCTCACAGCAACCTCAGCCCCTGGGCTTAACTGATTCTCCTGCCTCAGCCTCCCAAGTAGCTGGGACTTTGGCTAATTTGCTAGTTTTTGTAGAGTCTTAATCTTGTTTTTGCTCAGACTGATCTCAAACTACTAGGCTCAAGTGACCCTCCCTTCTTGGCCTCCCAGAATCCCAGGATTACAAGCATGACCCCCTGTGCCTCTCCAAAACTGTTAATTATTAAAGGTATTTGACTGTGTTAACTATTTTCCAATAAAACCTTTATTAATGGAAACCTAGTCCTGTCTAGAAAGAAAAATTATCTCATAGAAAATGTTTCCAGAAATATTGACTGAAGGTGTGGTCATCTATAGAATAAAATGAACTAACTAGAAAAGAAAACAATAAACAATATTTGAGTCATTCCGAAAAGCATGACTTTTTTTGTTTAAGTTTAGAAATCAAGGGTGAGCCCAATTACATAACCAGGACATTATTATTTTATATTGATGATCCCTAAAATCAACTTAAAAATCATAAATGTAAGCATTAACTATTCCTTATGCAATCTGTATTTTCTCTAATTTATAATATAAAATGTCTTTTTTACAACTGATTCAAATAAGAAATTATTTTATAGGGTGACTTTGATAAATCTTACCAAAATTCTAAAAGTAGTCTCTTTAAATTTTGAGCTAGCCCGTACTACACTTGTGCTCTAAAGCCCTGTATTTTAAATACACATATTGTCCTATTATTTGCTGTTTTTTTTTTTTCCAAAGAACATCGCTTCTGTACTTTATGAATTCAAAAGACTCAACACTGAACTTGGTATTTGTACAGCACTTGGTGACATTTGGATTTTTATAATATTTAATCTTCAAGGAAAACACGAGGAGTAAAATGTCAATCAACAAATGATTCAAAAGAGTTGTTCATTTTTTTTAAAGCTTCATCATGGTACCAAAGGCAATAATCCTTTGAAAACCTATTTTTCTTCCACAATAAAAGAAACAACAATGATGATAATCTCATTTCTCTAGCCCAAGTCAAAACTGTCTACGAGAATTGTAATGTGAAGAAGATAAATATTCACGACTTGGTCTAGACAAAACCAGCCATAAATTCACTGGCATCAAGGTTGATGGTTATTATTTTGCAGACCTGATTTGTCAAGGTTATTACTCTGCAGACCTGATGGGTTTTAGTACTGATGATCATTTTCAACTTTACCATCTGCACTTTCTTTCCCATTCTACATTGGTCCGTGTCACACTTTTTGCAGCCCAAATTCCCACATCAATATCTTCATCTGGAATTTTTACATTGTCATTCACATCACCACACAAACTCAACCAATGCCTTCCATAGTTTATGGCAGTTTCTGGCTTTCCATTCAGTTTTTTATTCAAGTTATGTCCTCTGTAGGGTACTACATTATTCTGCCTTCCCTAGAGCAGAATGCTTCATAATTTCCATCTGGCTTGATAAGCCTTCTGTGTCATGGAAGAGTTAGGGTTACACAGACCTGGAAATTATTTTTTTGCTCTTTCTCCCAACAAAAGTGTTTTGTCTTTTACTAAATGCAATAATAATATTTGACTAATTTATTCACAATTTATTTTGATCCCTTAATAACTCAGTCTGCATCAATATTTGGCTGGAGTTTAAGTTGCCAGAAGGTAAAGACTATTTTGGTTTAATTGCTTTTATAAAAAGATTGATGTAATGCCATATCCTGTTAGATGTTTCACGATGACATGCACCTAACATCAGATATTGGTTGGGTGCTTTAACATAGTAGCTAAACACTATTATGTATGCAAATATCGAGAAGTTGGAAAACCACCGTCTCCAATCTAAGTCTGCCAATTAAGATTTTTCGATTGTATGGTATTTATACATGGTCAGGTCAAGATGTTATCTTGACACTCATAAAGTCTGGGTAGTGACATGGAAAATGATGATATAATAAAAGTAGTCACTTTTTCCTGAGTACCTACTATGCACCTACTATGATCAACTTGGTATTGATCATTGCAAGTAGGGCCACTTGACTTTGAAGTCCAAGAGCTTTGGTTTCATTATCCAATACTAACACTACCGAAAAAATTAGAGTACAGAATTGGCAATAACACATGGTTTAGAAAACAAGGTACAACTTGGAGAGTAAGACTCTATGTAGCAGTGAGTTAAATTATCAAGAATTTTATTTTTCAAAATTTTCTTGGTTTTGTAAGAGGCAACCATGGAGAAAAGAAATAAAAAGTAAAAAAGAGCTAACTTTTGAGGTAGCTTTTGAGGTACTCATTTTTTTTTACATGAAATGACTTGGATTAATTAGATGAACTTGCTGTAATTTAATTTTTCTTAGGGGAAGCTTATAAAGACCTGCTCTGGACTAAGCAGGCATGGTTGTTAAAGGAAGCAAACTTCTCGATGACAACCTGAAAAGGGAACTGATAGGAAATGAGATGAGCTTCAAAAGACTGGTATTATTATGTTTTTAATAATGAAGGCATTAGCACTGCAATTGTTAGAATTTTATCTGTCCTATCATGAAATAAGGATCTAGATAATGTGCAGTAATTAAAGATTGACTTTGATTTAGATAATCCATTTTAATTGCATTTTTAATTGTAGTGAAAATTTTATGAAGTGCCATCTAAAAAATGCTGATGTGGAAAGATTAACTAATCAAGATTGGGCAGTTATATTTGAATTACTAAAAAGGGACCATGAGTGGTAAGTGTAAAATACGTCTCCCAACTAACACACAAGTCACTGTAATCTCATCTCACCTTCTGGGAACAATGTATAACAAATTAAAGCTGGTTCATGAAATGTCATACAATCTGGCAGCAAGATTCTAATTGATGAAGAAATAGCTATTTTAATGGTTCCTTAACAACCCTAGGAAATTTCAATTACTAAGAACCATGACAAAATCTACCTGAAGGGGGCAAAATAATTTCTAACAATTTGCTTTAACACCCTCAGAGGTCCCAGTGGGCATTTGTGGACCTATTCACACTCTCCATTTAGTTTAGTTCAAAAACTGAGTAGTTGACATGTGAATGTAAAAAAATAAAAAATAAAAAATTATGTTCGAAGTTTAAGTAACAACTTGTACTTGCCAGATTTGCTTAACCTGGACCACCGCTTACCCACTGTTACCCACGATTGCTTCTCTCCTGAAATCAGGGACTGATGACAGTCTTGAAATGAATTTAGACATATGGATTTTGGTTATATTGGTGCCCCTGCCACCCTGCCATCCTTTTGTCATCCTCTGCTTACTGATCTCCGTGAGCAATGATCACATCATATTTTTAAAATATAAATTTATTTTAAGTCTCCACCCCTAGGAAATGGTAAACCACTACGTAGTTTGATGTTGAATAGACTACTATGACCTTCTTCCATTTTGATTAATATTATGGATGTTATAATGAGCTTAACATTATATCCTCCCCCATGAACGTGTGTATATGCATAGGTGGGTACGTGCGTGCACACACACACACACACACACACACCCAATTTGATTAGAGTCCATACATTGAATGTGTTCATGCTGAGTATTCTAGACACTTCAGGGTATATCTGGTATGCCTACAAGGCTGGCTTTATGTCTAATCTACATAAGAGAAATGGATTAATCATATTTTAGGTTTTATCTTGACATTTTAATTGTTCCAGAATTATGATAGCATTAAAATCAAAGTTTTAGCAAAATATGAATTGTCAGGTAAGTTTTGAAGATTGCTAGAAAAAAAGAATAAAGAAATTAAAAGATATAATTCATAAAAGATTGAAAAGAATTATAATTTAGACAAAGTTTGATAAATGTCTTTGGATTGTCCTATGTTCAATATTTTACATGATTCTGGTGATGGTAAAATCCTATTCTGAATCTGTTTTTATATCATGTTTTACTTTCAATGCGTTATTAAAATTAGGAGAAGCCTTGACTTCATCTGGAAACTTTGGGTCATAGGAAAAGAAACTCATAATAATTGATAAATATTTTAGAATTCGTGTTCTCAGGCTCTTGATTTGTTTCTAATCGTATATCCAGTATCAGAAATGATGATTAAGAAGTAAGTTTCTCCAGGGTTGTTTTTACTCAAATATTTATTTCAGAGTTGGACAATGGTCCTCGACTTTAGTTTGCATAAAAAGGCCAAAAGAAACATGGTTAAAAGTTCATAGCCCTTTGACCTATCCCTAGAAACATCTTTGTTGAGGCTCAGCAATCTGTAAAACTATGATATAACATTTTATAATGATTATATGTATTATCATGTATAAGTAATAACCGCCATTTGGAGCCACAGAAAAACTCCAATTTCACTGATTTTACCTATCACCAAATTGAATATAATTAACTTGTCCTCAAAATATATGTGCTAAGATCATTTTCTAGGTAAAATGGTCGGAGGAGCTGCGTTAGATGGAACACTGAGTGAACGTGGAGGACATCTCTTTTGGAGCGTGGTGTGGGTCATGCGGACTGTGTGATCCTAGACTAGCCCCATAAGAAGCTGTGTGCTGGAGCCCATTAGAAATCATCTGTGCTGCTCCCATGAATCTTAAACCATTCACAAACACTCTATAACATCAGGGTGCAGTTTGGGGGTTGAGAAATGGTGCTTATGATAATGCAAGAAAACACATGGACGCTTATTAAAAAAAAAAAAACGAGTAAGACTTTTCTCACGGTTCACGATAAATATGTTAAGGAGCTCAATATATTGATAATAAGATGGGAGATTTTCATGTGTGACTGGGGTTCACTTGCTCACTCACAAAAGAGGGAAGAAGTGAAAAAGAAAAAAGAAAAAGGGAAATTGATAAAAGCTCCATTAACTTTGTAACAATAAGAGGCATCCACTGGCCAGGTCTGGTGGCTCACACCTATAATCCGAGGACTTGTGGAGGCTCATTCAGAAGGAGTGCTTGAGCTCAGGAGTTCGAGACCAGCCTGAGCAAGAAGAGACGTCGTCTCTATTAAAAATAGAAAATCTATCCAGGTATAGTGGTGAGTGACTGTAGTTCCAGCTATTCAGGAGGCCGAGGCAGTGGAGTTGCTTGAACCTAGGAGTTTGAAGCTGCTGTGAGCTAGGCTGGCACTCTGGCAGTCTAACTCCGGGCAACAGAGTGTGACTCTGTCTCAAAAAAAAAAAAGAAAAAAGAAGCATCCACTTGCCACATATGTTTAAGCAATTTCTGCTATCATTTCCATAAAGTCAGATTAATTTCTTCTTTACTTATTTCAATGCATATTTATTATTTGTTGCATGCAGAATAAGTTCATTCACATAGACTTTCAGAGAAGTCTTCTGCACTCTGTACAGATTAAGTCATATCACTCACTTCTATACATATTTATCAAGTACTTATTATGTGCAAGCACAAATTCAGCACCCTCAGAAAATAGCTATTGTTAGAGGAAATAAATGGAGATACCTTTGTAAAACCCCATTAATATCCTCTGTCATGGAAGAATGAAGGCTATTGGTGGGCCAGGGGCCCAGAAAGAGAGGCTTCTTTCCATTGGGGGCTTGTTTTCCTGCCACAGATGACATCTTTGGCGATTGCTTTGTCTGGCTAGAAGTTTAAGAAATGTCAGACCAAAACAAAATCTTGCCCCAACAGGACACCACACACACACACACACACACACACATACACCCCTCCCTCTTTATTTTCCCCAGAGTCAGAGTATGCATAATTTTTTGCCTCTTGGATTCTCTCACTAAAATACATGGTGCAAATCCTTCTAACTCAAGTGATACAGTTTATTTAACTTCAAAGATGATAAGACATTCAGGATTGATAGTCGTCCTAATGTATTCCTCTTAATGGAGTATTGCACTTCTTTTGGTTTATTTGCTCATTTCACCATTCCAGTGAAGATTCCAAGGAACATCCTGTTCACGCATAATTAAATGCTTGCAATATTTATTTGAATGGGAGAGGTTCCCTAGGCATGATTTCTAGGTTGAATATTGCATAGGGTTCCTGTTGCTGCTAGAGCAAACTTCCACTAATAACAGACATTTCAGGAGCCTAGCAGCCTGCAGTCAGGATGTCAGCAGTGCCACACTCCCTCTGAGACATTGGGTGGGGTCCCCTTCTGCCTCCTTCTGTCTTCTGGTGGTGGTCATCAAACACTGGATTTCCTTGGATTGCAGGTGCAACACTTCAGTCACCACCTGTCACCATGTGGCAGTCACCCCCCTCTGTCTGCCTCAGCGTTCTCCTCTCTTATTGGGAAACCAGCCACGTGGTGTTGAAGGCCCACCTTCCTGCAGAATGTCTGCGTGTTACTTTACATCTTAATTACATCATAAAGTCCAATTGACAGGTATCAGGAATTAGGGTTTCAACATACCTTTGTGGGGGATATAATTCAACCTACAGCAAATATACCTGTTAATTTTTTATAAAAATTAATATATATTGCCAAATTTTTCTAAATGACTACAGTCACTGACATTTATACTAGTGTGAGTGTATATTTCATATCCATAGGCTGTCCAGATGTGTTATCTATATATATTTTCTAAAAAAATTGATATGAAATATTAGTTACATTAATTTGTTCATTTATGAGCCTATTTTTTCATATTTTTTGCACATGTAGATTTGCTCTTTTATGAACTTATTTTCATATCCGCATTGGATTCTTTTAGGTCACCAATTTTAGGTCAGCTTGTGTTGTTTATAATTTAGGGCATAACTCCTTTCAGAAACTTTACTTTGTAAATCGTTTTCCTAAAACTATTTATCTAGTGGCTTCATGCACAGTACCTTTTTCAAAACAAATATTCTTAATTTGCACATCAGGTAAGTGAGCATATGCTTAAAATATAAAGTGGTATTGATGAAGTTCTATTTCTTAATGGGGTCATTATTTTTGGCCATCATAATCTATGGATTATTATTTATTTATTTATTTATTTATTTTTTATAGAGACAGAGTCTCACTTTATCGCCCTGGGTAGAGAGCTGTGGTGTCAGGCAGCTCACAGCAACCTCCAACTTCAGGGCTTAGGCGATTCTCCTGCTTAGCCTTCCAAGTAGCTGGGACTACAGGCGCCCACCACAACGCCTGGCTATTTTTTGGTTGCAGTTTGGCTGGGGCCGGGTTTGAACCCGCCACCCTCCGTATATGGGGCTGGCGCCTTACCGACTGAGCCACAGGCACCGCCCTGGATTATTATTTATTAACAAAAGTGGGGAAAGTTCTTACAGACTATCCCCATTTGGGTAAGTAAACTGTGTTTTTGTAAAATGCATTTGTACTTCTGTGCCTAGAAAGATTTTATTATGATATGTACCAAATTGATAAACTTAAGTTTTCATCTGATGGTGGGATTACACATGATTTTTTTTCTCTCTAGTTACCCACTTTTTCCTAAAATGTTTTTCTGTGTTAAACCAATGTTTAAACAAAATAAAGGTAAAATCAATTTACATCTAAAGACCAAGCCTCAAGCCGGGTGAGGGTGAGTTGCCTTAGCACACAGCTTCGCGTTATTGGGGACCATGGTTTTCTTTGCCAAGGCTCTTCCCCAACAATTAAATTAAAAATAAATGTATTTCTAAAGAGCTCAGTTACTAAATGGGAAAGTAAGGAGTTCTGGCTACAGACATTTCTTCATTTTGAGGTGTGACTACTTCTAAAGTACCTGTCAGATGAAAAGAACTAGCTTCCTAGGTTGGGTTTTATTTACTGTCATCATTAATGATCCAAAGGCTGGAGTAAACACAGAGCCAGTTAAGCCGGGAGGGCTTGTTAACACCTGGGAAAACAAAGGAATAAAAAAATTCAACGCTGTTGGTCTACGTCTAAGTAACACCTCAGTTTGTAATTGGTCATTAACATTCTGCTACTCTCAACGCCATGTCTCTTTTTTAAGGGAATAGAACACTTTTAATCCATGTTGTTTTACTTTGAAATGATTACAGAAACAAAAATCTCTTTATTTACAAATTTCCACCATGGAATGGGTTTCAAACTATCTTGTAACTCCATATTAAGAGCGATGGTGCATTGCCTAGGAGGGGATACTCGTCGGCCTCTGTGAAATGGCTTCAGCATGGTGCCGTTGACTGAGGCTTCTTCTAACTCTGAAGTTCCAGCCCCTTGTGAGGAAACCTCAGGAACCCAGACACAAGCCTATATAGAAAAGGACTTATAGGTTTATAGGTGACCTGGTTTCATCCCCATGAAGAATGAAGAAGGCCTTCTGCAGAACTTCCCCGTAGGAAGCAGTCATCCATGGCCACACTGGCCTGCATGGGAATCAGGAATTCAGGATGTGCAATATGGGGAGGAAAAACTGGAGTGTGTAGCTAGTGTGACACATGTGCATACACGTACATGCTTACAGCTAACGGCCATGTGATTCATAGCCAAGGGATAGATTCATAGTCAGCACCGAGAGGAACGCTTGGCAGGAGGTAGAGAAAACCAACTGAGGCGTTAACTACTGCAGACTGGATTCTAAGCACGGGAAAACAGTAGTTTGAAATGTGAAAGTGACCATGATCTTGAGAACATGTCTTTGGCAGCAGAGAGTAAAGAACAGAGACAAAAATAAATGTGCAGGAGTCCATGTGGCTATACAGAGAACTGTTTTCAAGAGTGCATATACAGAAGACAGAATAAGGGTGTATAACCTAGGCTGGGTTCAGTGGCTCATGTCTCTACTCCTAGCATTTTGGGAGGCCAAGGCAGGAGGATTGCTAGAGGCCAAAAGTTCAAGACCAGCCTGAGCAATGAATTAAGACCCCGTCAAAAAATTACACTAGCCAAGCATGGTGGCAGGCATCTGTAGTCCCAAGTACTTAGGAGGCTGACGCAGGAGGATCGCTTGAGCCCAGGAGTTTGAGGTTGCCACTACACTCCAACCTGGGTGACAGAGTGAGACCCTGCCCCCCCCAAAAGAAGATGTACACCCTATGATGGCTACAAAAGTAGGAAATCCCTATAAGAAATGAATCGGGGAGGATAATACCAATAATAAACTGAAACTCAAGAATATAAAACTGGAAGGGGCTGGATCCTCAAGTTATCCATTGAGGGAACAACTTCTACAGAGTCACCCAAATGTAAATCTTCACGTTGCAATTTGCAATTTGTTTGTAATAGCTGTTAGCCTAAGTTAGCCTGCCCTTCATTAATAATACTAGATTAAAAATTTAAATTACAAAATGACTTCCTCTTAAACATTATTAACGTATTTTAAATCTCGCAAGGATATATATTTCAGGGTAACCTTTAATATTCTTTAAGAGATAATAATGGGCAATGTAAAAAGTACCAGAAAGACAGAAATTGACTAAAGCAAAGTTTTACCAAAAAAAAAAAAAATGGCTTTTTGTTAATTTTAGGTATGCCACTGAGGAATTATTGAATAGGCAATTCGTGAGTACATTAAAAGAAGATACTCTTAACAGGAGTCAGCTTTGATTCACTAAGAACAAGACATATTATAGTCACCTTTTTTTTTTGGCAGTTTTATGTTCAATTTGATATGTAACTCAGCTTCTTAAAATTATCTACCTTTTATTTAAAGAAAACATGTAATAAAAATGACTCCTGGCATTTGCACAATGATTTATAGTTCACAAACATCCTCTGCATAGTTTCCCTTTGGAATTTTATAATGAAGGATTGATGTTCCTAGAGAAAAGAAACTAATTGAGATCACCTAGTAAGTTGCAGCTGAGATACAACTAATGTTGTGACTCTAAGCTCAGTTTTCTGTGGCCACTGCATCCTTGTGCACCTGTCTGGGTGAAGCGACTACGACAGATATGCCACCCATTATCTCATGGTCACTGCTTTTAATCCATGTTGTTTTACTTTGAAAAGATTACAGAAATAAAAGTCTCTTTAATTACAACTTTCCTCTATGGAAAGTGTTTCAAAATATCTTGCAACCCCATAGTAAGAGCAATGGTGCCAAGCTTAGTAGGGGATACATGTCTGCCTCAGTGAAATGGCTTCAGCATGGTGCCATTGACTGGCGCTTCTTCTAACTCTGAAGTTCCAGCCACTTGTGAGGAAACCTCAGGGACCCAGACACATGATGGCAAAATTAATATGATAGACAAGATTACTATTGCATGGTGTCAGAAGATGCTCTCCAATGTGATGTTCTGCAGAACATCTGTGAGTGGAACCCACATGACATGGGAGTGAGGAGGGCTTGTTTTATTACATCAGTAACTGTGGACTCCATCTGTGGAATGGTGCAAGGGTATCCCTGATGGGTGTGGTTGGGTTATTCCCAAGAACCAAATGCCAACAGCGGCCTGCATAGCCAGAACGAACCATGGCCAGGGGTTTTTCCATCAGAAAAACCCTGGAGGCACTTGCCAGTTCTCATCTGCCTCTGTGAGTGGCCACTTTGGAGGAGGACATGTGTCCTACGGATGGACGTGTCTGTGAGGGCGTGAAGGAATGGTTTTGGAACACGGGGGAGTATCTTTTGTCATCAAACCTTTACAATAGATACCAGCATATCGATTTTATTTTAAAACAGCATATTTCAAGAACCTGAAAGCAGTTTGCCCAGTTTTATCTTTAAAAACGTTTCTGAGGGGCGGCGCCTGTGGCTCAGTCGGTAAGGCACCGGCCCCATATACCGAGGGTGGTGGGTTCAAACCCCGCCCCGGCTGAACTGCAACCAAAAAATAGCTGGACGTTGTGGCGGGCGCCTGTAGTCCCAGCTACTCGGGAGGCTGAGGCAGGAGAATTGCTTAAGCCCAGGAGTTGGAGGTTGCTGTGAGCTGTGTGAGGCCACGGCACTCTACCGAGGGCCATAAAGTGAGACTCTGTCTCTACAAAAAAAAAAAAAAACATTTCTGAGATTGTGGAAGTGAGAGAGGTGGGAGGTGAGGGCAGAGGAGTCAGGAGACATCCTTATGGGTCCTGCAGATGAATTTGGAGTTAGAAGAAGCCTTTCAGGGGCTTTAAACAAAGGAATGTGGTGAAGCGACTTTTAATAAGATTCCCTGTCTGCTATGCTGAAAATAATCTGGAGAGAACAGGCTGGGAACAGAGACTGGTTAGGAGAGCGGCAGTGGTCTAGGTAAGAGATGTGGTGGTTTGAACCAGGCTACCGGGGGTGGAGGTGGTGAGCAGGGATCTGATTGGGGATGTGTTTTGAAAGTGGAGCTACTGTAATTGGCTGATAGGTTGGATCTGGGAGTGAGAGAAAGAGAGTCAATGACTCCAATGTGTTTGGCCAGAGCAAGTAGAATAATTCGGTTATCATATCTTGAGAGTTTGAGATGCTTACCAGACATCTAAGAAATGATATCCATTGTCAATGGGATTTTAATTCTGAAGCATAGGCTGAAAGTTTAATTTTAAGGGTCAGTATCACTAGAAGATACTTAAAATCATGCGTCTAGAGCAAAATATTAGATACAAACAACAGATGGAAAGAAAACAGGTCCAAAGAATGGATCCCTGGGTCACTTCCAAGTTTAAAGGTAGAGTAATGGGGGGGGAAATCATCCCAAGAGCCAGACAAGGCGTGATTAGAGAACTGGAATGATAACCAGGTAACAGATGTGACTGTTTCCTACCGGGAATTTCAATACAAACTAAGCTTGAAGAATTGTTAAAGGAATATAGCTGGTAAGAATTGGATAGGGAGTGTTTTCAAAATGCTTTATTGCACATCTTTAAGGGAAAAACAAATCCACGTGGTCCAACTGTTCTCCATACAGTGGAATATTTCAGAAATACAATGGGAGAGAAGATCCCCAAATGAGAAGAAGACAAGTGCTGACTTGGAGTTGAGTGAGCAGTTGGTGATTTTCACTTACTACCTAGGTGACAAGAAGCCACAAGAGGAGAAATCATTCAATCAAAATAAGGATGAATTTATACAATACAAGTGGTTCTTGTGTAACTAACTTTGGGTCAAAAGTCTCTGTGGATCTCATTAAAGTTATGAACACTTCACTCTAAAACAGCCAAGGCAGAAACACCATCATAAACAATTTCAATTACAACTTATGGAGTTTTCCCAGAACTTTTAAACCAAGGACCCAGTTGATAACAACTGGATAGTGAGTGCCTTATCAACTCTTTCCTCTCTTCAAGGAAGAGAGTTAGGGGAGCTCCTTGTATTGGGTTATCTTGGATGCAGCTTTCTGGTTGTACATGGGATTCTTGTACAGAATTCTTGTAGAGCTCAGGATCCATCTGCTAATAAAGAGACAGACAGCGATCGCCCTGGGCGCCTATGCCAAGTGAACATTTCACTAAAAACAATTAAATCAAATTTTTGTCGCAAGTTGTTAAAGCACCTTGAGGCGGTGTCACTTACATGGCCTCAAATAATGTGTCCAGTGTTGCAGAAACAACTATTTTCTCTCCGCACTAGATGAAGGAGGGTTCGGTTTATTTTTTTCCCCTTCTCTTCCCTGAGCAAATCCCCATAACAAATAAAGTTACACTTCAAGACCGGATTACTCAGACCATTGGCTCTGCAAGCCAATGTTTAAGTAAAAATGATACTTGTGAGAATTCAAATAACGTTTAAGTATTTCCAGGCTATCATTTTGTTTTCATTTCTCTTGGCACCGGCTCCCCATGAATGTGTTAGGTTTATAATAAGAGGACTCTTCAGTCGCAGTCGGAGTCTTCATCCCACGCCACGCACGTGCTCAACATGCATCCACAGGCCCCTCGACTAAAGTCATTTAATGGCAAGTTTGCTACCCCAATGGCTATGCCGTCTTCTGCCAGGAAATCGCAATCTCTTCTAGAAATGGTATTATCTTCTTCAAGAAAGAAAAATGTAAAAAGAGAACAAATAGAGAGAGAGAGGGGATAAAGGGAGAGGGAGAGAAGAGAAAATGTAAAAATCTCATAAAATAAATAAGCTGATACAAATGCATGATAAAAATAATCAAGTCTTAATCAGCTAGGTCTCTCAAAAGACTTTATCCCTGAACTTGTCATTTTAAGTAAGTTCATTTTACAAGTGAAGGAAAATGACATTTTGTGAATGACATAGTAAATAACAGTATCCTAAGGATTACGCTAAGTTTACATTTAAAATTTCTGCACATTTCCTTTTCTCTCTCTCTCTCTGATTCTGTGTCCTCTAGAACCTATCATCAGATGACAAGACCGGTTCAACTTCCTTGTGGATTTGTACTTTGTAAGGCTCATCCGCCTGCAGGATTATATTATAGTCCGTACATCTACAAGTATAACTTTTAAGAGGAGGCCCTAGTAACAGATAATGTATGTTTATGTTCCCTGGAACTCAACAATCTCTTTATTATAAAAGAAACAATTTCAGTCATGGTGGTCAAAAGATTGTGGGGGATATTTTAGAGTAATGACACGTGTGTTTAATTCCTTTCATTCATTTCATGATTTGGGGACTAATAATGTTCTGTGTGCCAGCAGGATGGCTTCAGTGATGCCTGGTTGCTGTTCTCCTACCTGGCCAAATTTCCAGCTAGAAAACGCGTGTGTGTGTAAATGACCTCGGATATTATAAAACGGATGAAAAACCATGAAGAGAACTCGGATTTCATGTGTGGTTATTTTTCAGCCTTTCTTGAAATAGGACGAATTATTTTCCAGGAAAGTTTTATAATTATCTTATATAACACTGTGAAATATTGCTCCAGGAGTTATGAAGTTTTTTTAACATCTAATAAAATCCGCTAGGATAAATCTATTTTTTTCTTATTTAGTCCTCAATTGACAATGAGGATGACTGTTTACTGCTGTTTTGAAATATATGTTTATCAATTCTAGGGCTATGTTCTTTTATTTTTATATGCACAGGAGATGCCTAAATATTTAAAATTCCTGGGGAAAAAAGCAATATTATAGATAGAGAAAGTAGTGACTCCAGGGCAAGGAGGAGCAGCAGAAAATTGCTGCTGACGTACTTCTCAAAACTCATGAGGTTACAGCAGTGTTCTAAAAGTGGATTGTGTGGACAGTTAAACTAGTGTTTACATTTACTAAAAATAATTACACTATATACTTACAACGGGTGAATCTTATGGCATGTATTCCTGAAGCCATGTCCGTATATGTTTCTCTCTATACAACCTAGACGTGTGTGTATGTGTTATGTTCACATACAAGCTGTGTGTGTAGATGTATGTGTACACCTATGTGTGAACTCCGAATGATTGAAGTGTCATATCACTCCCACATAATTGCAAAATCTTAGATTAACTTTGTAAATTTCAAAAATGAAAATGATATGGTTTCCAGGACAATTTGGCTGCATTAACATAGTTCTGTGCATTTAAAAATACATGGTTTTATGATTGTTTTAGAAGAGCATTTCTTGAGACAAGAAATTGAACTGTTCATGACGGTATTGAAAGTTACTTATTTGAAGGTTACTTGTTGATGGCCAAGGAAAATTTCACTTTTCTTTTTTTAAATTTAAAATGAGAGCTTTTTCATTAAAAATTTAGGGTTCTTACCTTCTGAGCTCATGCGAGGATGGCTCAGCTTGGTTTCTATGTGGTTGGGTAGGATTTGTGACTAGCTGTAGCTGGTAATTTGAGAACAGCGGTAGCAGGTAATTTGACCTTTTTCTGCTAGAAGATTTCATGAGTGTTGGGAGATTTGCTAAAATTCTCTTTCTTTTTTCCATAGATAGAATTTTTCCTAAATTCCTAATAATTTAGGAGATTGTGGCTACTCCAGCAGTCTATGTCTCAGAGCAAGGAGGCACATGAGAGAATGCCCCGCTGACTGGTGATGGGCTTTTAGAATAGGACCTATATGTGGGTCACTACAAAAGTTCTGAGAGAGACTATGTTATGGTGCATTATTTCACTTCCAAGAAATACAGTCCATGGTATCCTTTTTGATTCACCCGTGCAAGGTTCAACCTGCTTGGCTTATTGGTGTTGCTGAGAGAGCTTCATTCCCTTCTGTCGGTACGATTTTAAGTTTCTTGATATTTGTGTACCTCAAAACTTTCATAATGATCCATGTATCCCTATGGTCACCTTTGAAGTCCTGCCCTTGGGAAGTTATGCACTCATGCCAGTGCCTAGTTCGCCGTTCAAAACAATTTCGGAACTCTTTTCTGGAATGACCTTCAGAGCTGCTGTTGTATGAGGTCTGACAATTAAGCTGGTGACTTTGCCTCCATGTCCTCATGTTGGCAGCCCTGTACTAACAACTGAGTCTGATTTCATAACCTTAGGCAGCAGTGTCTCACAGCTGTGTTACGTGGATACATGGGGTGTCTTGTTGCATAGGATTCATTGTCATTGCATGTTTTGGGTGCCATTTGTCAACAGCTCTGATGGTCATTCTAGAAAAAGAGTTCCAAAATTGCTTTAAAGGGTGGATCAGGTGCTGGCATTGATGAATAGCTTACTAAAGGAGTATTTCAAAGGTGACTGTAGTGATTTTCAGCAAAGAAACATGTAGTACTTTTCCTAGGATGAGTTCATGAACTTAATTGTCAGCCTTCTCTGTGTGTGTGTGTGTGTGTCTTATTAGATGTCTGTTCAGAAGTTAGTTGAAATCACTCATCGAAATGTGCTGTCTTGGAGCAGGTTGGTAAGAGGGGGTGGTGGTGAGATCTGGTTAGATATGGACGTAATTTGAAGATAAAGTTGACAAGATTTACTAGTAAATTGGGTGCATTATATGACGGAAGACAGAAATCAGGGTGAAGACAACTTTTGTTGTAGGAAATGGAAGAATAGGGTTGCCACTATATCAAAATAGAAAAGATTGGTAAAGGAACAAGGTTAGAGTGACCTATGAGGAGTCAGGTTTTTGGACTTGTTCACTTTGAGATGCCAATTAGACATCCAAGTAGGAATGTCACTGGGAAGCCATAGACCTAAGTTCAGAGTTAAAGGGTGAAGCTGGAGTTGGAGGTACAAATTTACAATCTAAACTTTCTATGTCTGTGGAATTCACTTTTAAAAATGGTTTTTTTTTGTAAATAGGATTGTTTCCCACTTAAAAAGATTCTGAATATATTATAGTAAATAATGTTATGGAATAGAAAACTATCATATACATGTAAATGAGCTATCTAATAAAAGATATGGATTAAATTGTTCATATCAGTCTTATTCTCTCTTAAATAATATATGAAAGGAAAATTTGGTCAATTTAATTAACACTTAGTTAAAGAACAAAAAAGACCCAACACCAGTTTTCGGAAACACGTGAGAATGAGGTAAAGCAGTGAGTTATCCTGTGGAGACTCTGGGGAGAGTCATCACAAGGTTACTGTGACTTTGCCAATAACCACAGCTGTTCTCCACTCAGGAACTCTAAGGAAGGAAAAAACATATAAAAGAAGACGGAGATAAGAAAATTGCATAGGTAATTATGCAAAGGTCTTAAGTGAGGGTCAGGTGGTTTCCAGAAGGTCAAAAGGCAAAGTGTGTGATCCAAATGGCTAAAATAACCATTAGCCCCAAATGTATGGTCACTTTCCAAACTGACATTGAAGAAAATTTAGAAGGCTGATAGTGGTTGTAGAAGATAATTAGGAGGATAGCCACAGACCACACTAAAGGTAGCTAGATAGCAACGCTAATTAAAAAATACACAATCTAGGAATACAAATGCCACAATGAAGGAACTATGCCATAAGAAATGCAAAAAGAATGAAGAAAATCTAAAATAGCATAATGAAAATACTTTGAGATTTTTTGTACTACCAAGTCACTATGAATATTACAAATTTAAAATCTGTGAGAGTATATTTCTTCTTTTTAATTTTTTTTAAATTCTAGGATATTAGGGGAAACGTGTGTGGCTGGCATGCTTTATTTTTTGCACAAGTTGAGTCAAGGTACTTTTTAAATTTTATTTCAGAATATTACAGGAGTACGCATGTTTTGGTTATATAAATTGCTTTGTACCACTTGAGTCAAGGTTACAACTATACCCATCACCCACACAGTGTATTGTACGTGTTAGGTAAATATTTCTTAAATGGTCATCTTTCATTTTCTCAAGCAAAATTTCTTAACTTTCTAACCATTCTTTTAGTATCGATTGACTTTTACGACTGTTTAGTATTTTCTAGGCTCTCTGCTGTTGCTACACAGAACTTTGGGTAACAGTTTTGATTTATGAAATACTAGTCTAAACTTGGACCTGAAAACTACATTTTACTGTCTGAAGTTCTAAAATATGAACTGAAAGAGCTATCATCATGTTTATTAAACCATGGTATGACTTATTTGCCAAACGAATAATGTAAAAGCAAATATGCTTAGGGCACTTTAGTAATTAAATCCTTTGGGGAAAAGTCCAAACAGAAATGCGTAACTTCCAAACTGCTTCATGGTGAAACCAGTTAGCCTCCTGAGCACTTTTTTAATCTGCCAGAAGTGAAAGTTTGGGGAAATATGTACAACTCTCTGATAGTTTAGGTATGGGCTTCCCTATAAGTAGAATAACTGACCAGTCCTTTCCCATATTTAGAAAATGTATCACAGAAAACAGACTTGAACGTTTTTATATACTAGGGATAATTATTATTATTTTTTAATTTCAGATTAATATGAGGGTACAGATGATTAGGTTACATTGTTTGGGTTTGTTAGGTAAAGTCCAAGTTGTAGTTGACCCCCTCCTCCAGGAGGTGTGTCATATACCCTTACATTGTGCTTGTTAGGTGAGAGAACACCCCTACCCTCCTCCCTCCCCCCTCCTCATCCCCCTGGAGTGGGTGTTTTTCTCTTGTGTGGGCTGTATTAGAGTTGGAGAACATTCTTTCTTGTAAAGTTTCACGAGAATGGAAAAGCCTATCCAATCTGCTCAATACTAATATGAAACCAGTAAAGGAACAAATATGTGCCCACACGAGGGACAATTATTAATTTTTCAAGGTTATTGGAAATCTTAAAATATATTCTGTGCACTGAAGGTAATAAACACGTTTGGGGATTTTTTTCACAACTTTCTTTCATTTATGTTGTTCTTTACACTGAAATTTTCACATCCAACTATGTTTATGAATCAGCTGATAAATTCCTTTTTTTCTATTAGTCTCTTTCTACAAACTAGGAGTTATTTTATCCCAAACTAGAATAAATTGTACATTGATGTCATGCCATGATGAAATAATTTATACATCTATTCTCTAAATATTATTATACTAAATTAAAATTTAGAGAAAGGATAGTTGGAAAAGAGTCTTCCTTGAAAAACATTACTTTCAAACTTTGGGGGGTGTTTTTGATTCCCAGAATAAACTTTCAGAAAACATTTGCATGCACTCATAAATCCCCTTAATTTTCAAAATTGACTAGGTCATGATAAATCCAGTGATTTTTTTTCCGTTGTTAGAGCAGACACACAAGAAACTGTTTTTTTAAAAACAAATATTTTTGTAATTGGGAAGTATTTTTGGGTAATACTAAAATGTTTCTATGGGATACTCTGTCACTTATCATACCAATTTTTAAAGATACCAATCAGAGTCAGGTTGAAAAAAATACAGGTTATAAAGAAAATACTAGTCTTACCATTGTTTTAAAGGCTCAATGGTAAATAAGAATGTATCAAGTCAGGGTTAAAATGTGGATTTTGTTCATAATTCTTGAATTACAGATAGAATCAGGGGATTGAGGAAGCATAAACATGAAGAAATAAAGGCAGGCGGAATATAATATTGGCTTTCCTAATTGCTTATTCTTCCCCAAAGATTCAGGGTCCTTCTTTTTAAATTAACATATCTGCATATTTTAGCACCGTCATTCCTACGTCAGGGGGCGGATCAGCATCTGAAAGGAGGGAGTTCCTTGGTCTGAGATTCTGTGAAGATGGATCAGAACAGAGTTAATCAGGTCCGGTAAAGATGCTATGATTCCTTCAGCTACAGAGAATTAAAAGGAGACATTTCTGAAGGTGACAAAGCAAGCGGAAGAAGGTGAAACGCGCGCGGGACACTTTTTCTTCACTTTGTAACATTCGCTGAGTGCTCAGCTGGTTCCCATAGCAACGGGCGGGCTGGGATTTCACGGTCCCGCGAGCGCAAATAACGCGGCTGGGGAGGCCAGAGGGGGCGCTGCTGAGAGTCAAGGGCAAGGACCAGGGTGCCGCGCGCGCCTGGGCCCGGAAAAACCACTGACCTCCAACACAGAATAAGTGTGCTTGGAAGGACTGTCTCTGAATCAGGAAAATAACGGTGCACCTGTCAGCCTACTGTACACAGCCAATTGAGTTATCATGGGCAAGGATGAAAAATGCAATTCCTGGAACTTTTGTGGGGCTGCATTCCCGGTCAACACGTGCACCGTCTTCCTGATGGAGGCAGGACCACCCTTCTGGGGGTTTGGAGCCCTGGAGCTGGGGGCTGCCACTGGGCGACTGTCATTTTGCCCAAGTCGCTGACCCTTTCCAGGCTTTCCTTTTATCATTTCTATCAATGTAATGAGGAAAATATACTCTTTATAAATTTGTTCAGAGGGTTGGATGAGTTAGTTCAGTTCAGATCATTTAGAAAACTGCCTGCCACACACTAATTATTAAGAATGGGTCCCAAACCTGTTTAAATCATAAAATAGAACATGCAACTAGGCTCCATGTAGAGTGCAGAAGAAAAAAAATTTCCAGTAGATAAAAAGACTAAGGCTCTTTCTTTGCAATACTCTCTCCCCATGTTTCATATGCATATTTGTTTTATAGGTACATAGTTACACATTTATGATGCAATTTGGTATCCTACATTTTCTCATTGTAAAAAGTACTTCCCTATGTTATAAATATTTAAAATTCTATCACGTTTAATTCCACTGATTCAGTGAAACATCCCCTCTTCAGTAATGTCATCCTATCTGGTTCCATTAATCTATCTCTGTCGTCTTGCAAGAAAATCTTACTCTTTTAAGGGCGGCGCCTGTGGCTCAGTGAGTAAGGCGCCGGCCCCATATGCGGAGGGTGGCGGTTTCAAACCCAGCCCCGGCCAAATTGCAACAAAAAAATAGCCAGGTGTTGTGGCGGGCGCCTGTAGTCCCAGCTGCTCGGGAGGCTGAGGCAGGAGAATCGCGTAAGCCCAAGAGTTAGAGGTTGCTGTGAGCCGTGTGACGCCACGGCACTCTACCCGAGGGCAGTACAGTGAGACTCTGTCTCTACAAACAAAAAAAAAAGAAAATCTTACTCTTTTAGTAAGTATAGCTTTGGGGAACATATTAACATTTTATATTGTTATACTGTTTCACTTTGATAGTTATAAACATGAGTTAGCTATTCTTTTTTGTTTTTTCCTCCAGATGATTTATATAAGGTCTACAAACAAAAGTTCAAACAAAGAAGATAATTATCACTATTGGAATTTTAGTCCAGGTTGGTATTAGTATGCATTCATGTGTGAAGAAAAAAATATATATTATATTAGTGTTGCCATCTAGAAACAACATATGTATCTTCATTTATTAAAACCTGTTGTCACACCTCGCCATGAATATTCTGGTAGCCTTTTTACTTTATTTACATGACCCCTTTTTTATAAATACAAAAATTAATAAAGGTGATATGGGGAGGGTTTTGCTTTTGTTCATCATCTAACTGGTTATTTTTGGCGTACAGAACTTCTGATGTTTTTGCACGTTCATCTCAGCAATTTATTCTCTGATCATGACAATTAATTTTAAAATAATATTTTCATAGACTTTATTTTTTCAAGCACTTTTAGGATCACAGCAAAATTGAGTGGAAGGCACCAGATTCCCTATATACTCTCTTCTCTTCCCACGCATAGACTCCCCTGATATATTTTTAAAGGCTACTTCGTTAACCTTTTCCAGCTCTGTTCTGCGGTGAGGAGTCTTTTTTCCTTGGCTCTTTCTGTGGCAGGACTGGGCTTGTTCACCCTCAAATCCATGACTCACCTTTCCTGTGCTCTTCTGTGTATCACAGGTGGGCTGATGCCCCTCAGGCCAGATTCTCATCTGTCATCTGGCTTCCAACTGGGAACATCTAGTGGGGAATTGAGGGCGGAGCTCAGAGGGCTGGAGTGGAGGCAAAAGGGACATATATACCCGGGGTTCCTGTGCTGGTGCTGACCCTGTTTGTGCCTCGCCTGTGACTCTAGCTCTATCCGTGCGGCCCCATTGTCACTCCAGCTTCCCCAGGAGACCCTGGCACTCCCTGACAACATCACAAACACCACCTTCTTCTCTGTCCTTCCTTCTCTGGCTGGGTCCTGCCCTCTTTGCCAAGAACTGGGTCGCCTCCACTGTTCCTGTTTGCCTTTGGTGTTTGGGGAGACTGGGAGATGGAAGACATTATTCACTGAGGTATTTCTCAAACATTGCTCAGACTGGAGACCTCCACTCCCCTCATTATAAAGGCCAATTATTAAAATCAGGTGTATAATTGATTTTCCATCTCAGATATTCACAATGAGAGTTGTTAAGTTACTGGGCATACTAATCACACAAATACCACGTCACACACCAGGGAGTCAACTCCATAAAGCAAAGCCCGTTTCTGTGCTACGGCCCTCTGTGCACCAGCCCTTAGAGGGCTGCCTCATGGAGGGGAGACACTCAGTCAATACTAGCTGAATAAAGACATAAGAATGAATGAGTAACATTGCCTATTGATTTGTACAGCAACATAATCACAAACTGTACATTTTCAACAGGAGTTTCAGGAAGAATCCCCTTTTCCAAGGGAAGAAGGACCAAAAAAAAAAAACAAAAAAACCCTAAACAACAACAAAAACACAAGTTGCACCCTCCCCACCCAAAACAGAGGCTGCTTACTTAAAGGCTGACACACGGTAGAGCATTTACCTAATAGACAAAGGGTATAAATACCATCAGAGTGAGAAAAACAAGGCAATTGGGAGGGCCGTCCCTCTTTTTTTCCTTCTGAATACATCTCATTGTCATCTCCCTTTTTCTTAAAGAACTTCAGAGCCAGCTGAAGAATGAACAAAAGGAATGATTAGTTTCCAAGGTATGTGTACCACTATCCAGACGGTCAAAATTAAAATTTGAGTTTTATAACAATAGAACTATTCCTTATTGATTTCTGCATCTTAAGCTTGGGGCCCATCTAAAACAGTCCAGCTAATAACATCCTGGCTTTCTGAGTTTTTTTTGTTTTGTTTTTGTTGTTGTTGTTTGCAAAAACAAAGACTTTGGGTTTTCCTATGCACAAGTTCTGATCTTGGCATTGAAAAATTGCCCTGGAAAATTGCCCTGGTAGCAGCAGGCATGCTGGTACCAGAGAGTGTCATTTCTGTGATGACTCCTTTTGTCCTCTTCTTGTCCCCTCCTTAGTCATCTCTCTGGTGACCTGTTGAGACCTACTATTACCTTTCCTAGGCCCGATGAAGTGCAGAAAAGCATATTGAATCCAGCACATTGCAAAACTTACCTGTCATCAGAGGATATTGTGAGTTTCCTCATCCATAAAACAGAGTTAATTAAACCTGTGCCAATCTTAATCACAGGGATGCATTCTGAATAACAGAATCAGACCTTAAAAATACATCGGACTTCATAAAGAAAGGACCTTCACAAACATGAGCTGTTATTGGTATTAGTGGGTTGATTTATTACCGAAATCACACCTGGGTCACTCCAAACAACTCACCCGCTTATTTTGTATTTTATTTTTTATTTTTACACAATCCCAACTTTTACCCTGTGCCTTGCACTACTTAGCTTGGGTGCTGCTGGGTTGTGTAACACATTCTCAGAGAAGCTGCACAACGCTGCAGGCAACTTCACCGAAAAACACGAATCAGTTATTTTATCCTGGATGCATTTCAACTGTCCGATACAAAATAAATCACGCCCTGCTGCATCCTTTCTTAACTTGTGACCCAAACTGCTTTCACTTACTACTTTAATGAATTACTTTTGTAAAAGAAATTAGCTTCGTGGTTAATATACTTCTGTCCATGTCTTTATGGTGTATTTTTCTCCTTCAAAAAGCAGATGTTACCAATTTGTGGGTTTTCTTTGTTTTTTTTTTTTAGATGTTAAGTTTCATAGCACATATTTAAATGGAGCTGAAAAGGAATTAACCTTTGTGAATCACTAAAATGAGAGTAATTCCTAACAATAATGCTGCCACGAAAATATATGTCAGGCGTCTGGAGGCATTTTGGGCATCACCAAATTTGCTAAGAAATTCCTTCTAGAAGTCAAATTCATTATCAGAAATACTCAGTGAACCAGCCTTTAAAATTCCCATTAAATTTTTTTGAACAACTTTAATTAAAATCTTCTGAATTCCTAGTGTGTTTCTCTTTCAATTTATGAAGAAAATACTTCAGACTAAACCCACAGGATTACAAGCCTGTAACACCATTTATAATCACAAGGCTTGAGATATCTGTCACACTTTTTAAGTCATCTCATCTTTAACACAATGTTTTAAGCTGACAAAAAATGGAAATGGTTCCAATCGGGAAAATAATATTTCATAGAAACGATGACTTATTCTTCCCTCCAATAGTGCTAATCAGATTTCATTTATTTTTATAGCTTGCCAGGCATTAGCATTACCCTCTAGACACAAGCCCCTTTCTACTCGTCCTTGGATAAGTTATCTGCTGTAGTGGGATAACTTTCTTCCTCAAGATAAATGTTTCCTGATAAAAGAATATTATTAACCTATAGCAATTGCAATGTGAAATAAATGCAGTTGTCAAGTCCACTTTGAAGTGGGGGAAGAACAGTGACAGATTAAAAAACTGCAGTATTGTTCTCTGCTTTTCCGGAGTCCGTTTATCTTCCTATCGTGGATGATTGAATGGGAGAGAAGGCACCTGCAAGTTGGAGCGCGTGACAAAAGATGGATAAGCCTCCTTCTGGACTCTGGGGCTTCAGGGGTACCCAGGACACCGCACTGCAAGTCATCCCATCACTTAACTTCATCAACGAAGAGAGGCTTTAAGTTAGGAGGCTCACGATTGCTTTCTCAATAAAACAAGGTAAGACTTTTCACAGTTCTAACTATTTTTCACAGATTAAATAGCAATATATCTTTAGACCTTCCTGGAGCACCCTGCCTTTAGAGGTGATCTCTAAATGTCTTTAAGGATGGAACACCCCCTCTTTTTCCCTTTTATCCATGCGAGGTAGGGTGTATGTCGCCCATTCCATTGTAGCATCTTAGGGTTGTCAAAAGCTAATCATGTGAAAATTGTGTAAACTCTTCAGGTTCTCACAACAAACGCATGAGGTATATCCTGATAGCACCTCCATTTTTTCACATGTTGGCACTTAGTAGAGAGACAAAGTCCCTTGCCCACAGCCACGCAGCTGGTAGGCCGGGCTCGAGTACTTATTTATTACACATGGTTCTACTAGTTTGTGGGTCTGCTTTTACCAGTTTGTGAGTTCCTGCAAGAGAGGGATTTTGCCTTATTGGTTTTGACTTCAGTTTTCTGCATCCCCAGCTCTCTGCACACAGTTGACGGTAAGAGTTAGCTGAATAAATGGAAAGATGGGCTGTCAGCACGGCACCCCAGTTTCAGTTTTGCTAAAGCTGGCCAGCCACCAGGCAGCTTAGAGAGCAGCTCTTCCAGAAGACAAGCACTCTGCCTGCCTGGGTGGGGGTGGGGACGGGAGCAGGATCTGGAGCACAGTGGGCAATGCGCGCTCTGTGTTAGGAAGCTCCTCTGTCCTTCAGAGCATGCTAAAACCATGGCAGCTCACTAGCACGTCGGCAGTGCCCTACTTATGTAAGTAGTCTAACTTTCCTTGATTGAGAAGGCGATGACTTCAAAAGAAGCAAAAAGGTGGGGCTGAAAAAGACAAAAGCCAAGTGAAAAAGCCAAGTTTGTGCATGCATAAGCAAACCAGCATAGTGATCTGTTCACACATTACACAACCTGGAAATGTGCCAGTAAATTAAAATCCTTTATTATGAATTGGATGCAACACAGGTTCTGCAAAGGTAGAGCAAGGGGCAGTGTCACTGGGGCTATTATGTTTAATAGCACTGTACCTTCAGGCTATTTTAATATGGACAAATGGAATATCCATCACTCCAAAGTAATCATAAATGGCTCCATGTACTAAAGAAATACATTTGTTAAGTAAAATCTATCCCATAAAATAGAGCGATCATGCTAAGACTGAAACATATAACCAACTACACAGGAAAAATATTTATGTAAACGAGGATAGAGATTGCCAGATAGATGCAAAAGGTTTTTAAAAAACAATTCTGGGGCAGCACCTGTGGCTCAAAGGAGTAGAGCACCAGCCCTAGATGCTGGAGGTGGCGGGTTCAAACCCAGCCCTGGCCAAAAACTGCAACCCCCCCCCCACCAAAACCAAAAAGCAATTCTGACCTTTCCTACCAGTGCTCAGAAACTAGACCCTTCACTGTTCCGACTCATCAAAATTCTACGCTATGTGACAGTCCCAAATTAGTTTCATAGTAGGGCTGTGTACATTGGGTACTTTTTCTTCCATTCTTGGGATACTTTACTAAGAAGAATATGTTCCAGCTCCATCCATATAAGCATGAAAGAGGTAAAGTCTCCATCTTTCTTTAAGGCTGCAATAGGGGGAAGTGGGAAGGGGGGGTGGGTAGAGGGAGGGGGATCGGTGGGATCACACCTGTGGTGCATCTTACAGGGGTATTTGCGAAACTTGGTAAATGTAGAATGTAAATGTTTTGGCACAGTAACTGAGATAACGCCGGAAAGGCTATGTTAACCACTGTGATAAAAATGTGTCAAATGGTTTATGAAGCGAGTGTATGATACCCCATGATCATATCAATGTATACAGTTATGATTTAATAATAAAAAAAAAAAATTCTACGCTATGACCTTCCTAAGAAAATGGTCCCAGTTAGATTGACTGACATAAGCCCCACTTTCCAGAACTTTATTGTCACCTTTCTCTCTCTTCTTCATGAGCATATGTGCTCTTTGGAGGTTAAAATGTCTGGTTTAGTTAGATCATCTTAACATGGACAATAATTTCAATTAAAAGTGGGGGACTGGCTCAGTCCCAGAATGTTACATATATTTCACCCACTGCGTTGTGTCTTACTGTGTTCACACCCAACATGACCAGAGATATAAATGTCTAAGGAAGGGAACCAAAGTCTTCAGCAGGTATTTCTCACTCTCACAGTACAGTTATTTGTACACTTTTCTCTCCTTTTTCCAGGGAATTTCTAGTATAAATACTTTCACATGACAGATTGGTAATTCAACATACAATTAATGGAATGCTTACACTCTGCTCATCTATCCATCTTGACACCCATGACCTGGAATTGCATATCCCAATTCTGCCGTATTTAATGCAACGCTTTTCTTGTCTCCTGCCTTTTATTTAACCCATTTGCTAAACTCCATTCATGTACCTATTCCCAGGACCAAGAGAGAAATTTACTTGTCAAACAAGAAAAATCCCCCCTATATCTGCTCTTAAAAAACGCACTTCCATAGCCGGGTGTTGTGGCGGGCGCCTGTAGTCCCAGCTACTCGGGAGGCTGAGGCAAGAGAATCGTTTAAGCCCAGGAGTTGGAGGTTGCTGTGAGCTGTGTGAGGCCACGGCACTCTACTGAGAGCCATAAAGTGAGACTCTGTCTCTACAATAAATAAATAAATAAATAAATAAATAAACGCACTTCCATATTTTCTTATAGCTTTGAACAAGGCCATAATAGGCTAGTTGAGGCGCCTTTGCAATTATATGAATGTTTCTTAGGGCTTTGGAAAATAAATATTTTATCTGTCTCAGGGACTTCAGGAACACCTCTATAGGCAACTTATTCTCATACAGCACAGAAGGACATTAACTCTGAACATCAACCTATGGGTAGAACCACTTAAAGAATAGAATAGAATCTTCCATCTATGGGTGGAACCACTTAAAGAAAAGACTAGGATAGAATTAGAATCTCATGTATCCACAGAATGGGAACACAGGTGTCCCAACCCTTTTCTCAAGTCATAATGACCTGGGAAGCTGTATCTGTGAACCTGGACTGTCACTTTCTAATTCAGATGAGAGAACAGTGATGGCTGATTAGACAGATGAGGTAGAAGGAAACGTCACCATTTCCCTTGCAACAGAAATCACACAGTTAAAGATAACTGCAGCTGCTGATGTTGGAGTTTAGACATAAGAAATTAGCAACACCAGAAAGATGAAGACTCTCTCAGCTGCTGATGGGTGAAGGAGACCTCATAATTTCTCTCTGCTTCTTTCCTTCTTCTAAACATCTCCTTGCCCCCTGTCCCCTTTTCTGTTATTAACAGGTGCACTCTGCCCTGCCTGTCAATTCTGTACACCCTTCCCCTGATCATCTGGGCCTCTTAGGACTGCCACAGGTATAAATTACTCAGTTTATACCTCCCAGTTTTAAAATATTACGAATATTGATCGGCTGTTTCCCATACTGATTTGTTGCTCCAAGGGCTGTTTTCCACGCTAAGAAGTGGATGGGGCCTGATATTAACCAAGGCACCTATCCTAAAACATGTTAAACTTTTCAAGCGCTTCTGCAGGTACAAGTTTTTCCTCCCCAAAGTGTTTTAACCTGGTGTACAAGACATCTGTGTGTGTTTGTTTTTATGTTGATTCCTACTTGTGAGCTTTTTGTGCACAACGTTTTACAGTGAGCAAAAGACAGCGGGAAGAGGTTCTGATACTTTTTACACTTTATACCTACTGTTAAGCAGTTTTCATAACATAGTGTTCAAACTTTCTATGATTTTATACATTCTCTCAAGTAGTAGGATTTCAACCCAGTACTTCATACTCTAATCCACAGTGCCCAGTAATCATTTAATGATTCTCCTTAGGAGTTTCCTTCACAAATATTTGTGAAATACCAGATTTTTAAATCATCTGATTAGCAAATTCCACAAAATGTTAGAGAATATATTTCTAACACATTTTCAAGTGAACTTTTCTGTGTTTGGTCTAAATCCATTTGAGACGAGGAAAGAACATGGTATCTGACGTCTTCCAGGGAGAATTTTTACTTCCTTTCCTCTCCCTTCCTGTTTTATACGTGTGTGGTGAAATTTGTTCCCATCCGTTCATTTGTTGCGGTTTTCATTGTGTGCGGGTTTAAATCAGCTCTCATCTTTTAAATGTGTTTGGAATTGAATCGAAAAGTATTGGTTTGTTTTCCACATCTAATTTTCAGAACCTAAGAAGTACATTAAGATATTAAATTGGATGAAACGTTGTGACTTCATTACTCCCAAATGATGTGATTTTATGATATGTTGAATTATTAAAGATGCGGGAGCGTGGTCAGAACCTTATCCAGCGTTTTTAGTATAATAACGGTTTGTGCGACACCCGTGTCACGCAGCAGCAGCCAGGGCGAGCAGATTGAAATGCCGCCGGAGGTCAAGGGAGGCGTCGCGGTCTTGGTCAGTGGGGCGCTCCGGGTCACTGAGCTAGCAGATGCACCGTGCAGCTCACGTGTTCAGGGACAGAGTGAGTCGGATAATGCGCGTGTGCACCAGATTATGTGTGTTAAACTCGAACATTCTTCCGCCGAAGCCATCCAGAGGATTCCGAGTTCAGGGACCAGGCAGTGAGTGCGGTGCAAATAAAAGTGTGGCGCGATGCTTCAAAGATGGCCCAGGGTCTGTCAAAAGAGACTCAGGTCCGGGAAGGCCTCCACCAAGCAGAACCCTCCAGAATGTCCAACGCGCACCGCTGCAGTTAGCAAAGATCAGGGACCGACCCGAGTGAGAATGAGAAGCTCATCTGGAGATTCCAAAAACCGAGTCTCAGATTTTGATGCAGGATGTTGATCCGAAACATACCGCGCAAAAATGCGTTCAGTGCGTTCTGCTCCAGCGCAGGAGGGCATCGCGCTGCAACGGACCAGATCACCTCTAGGGCTCACACGAGACGCGAGGCGTGGGTCTGAGGCTGTGATCTGCAAACCAAGGCCCCTTAGTTGTCCCCTGGAAGTCGCCTGGTTCTCCACGCCCGGAGAAGCTGTGGCAAAGTCGCAGCAGGCTCAAGCCACGCTAATTTGTACCTTTGGTTGGGAAGGTGTGGTCCGTGAGGAGCACGCTCCCCCAGGCCAAACGCTCAGGGATCTGGGTGCGCTTTCTTGCTGCTGGACAGACACCGGCGGTGCGGACAGCTGCAGCCGTGGATAGCCGGGGTCAGCGGCCCCATCACCGGGCGCCCGCCGTGAGTCGAGTCTCATGCAGAGCTTTCTGGAGACTGAAACATCCTGTCCTTTGTACAATAGTTCTTGAATCTTGTATCTTCTTCAATAAAAATCTCCATCTTTCATATTACGTGGCAGGATCCTTCTGGGCAGACCCATCATATAACATCTCTTGAGATACAGAGGGATAAATATCTAAATGTGAACTCCAACTGAAGGAGATATATTTTAGGAATGATAGCAATAATAGTAATGAAAGACATACCAAAAGATAAAACTAAATTGGTTGAAAATGATAGCTTTTAGTTCAGAGCAATATCTGTCATGGAAACAAAGAGCTTGTAAGAAATTGCAAATCAACAGGGAGAAACACCTACTAAAGTTTTTCTTTTGATCAGGTTTGCTTTCATTAAGCACTACTTGGTACAAAATCTCCTTCAGCTGAATTTGCTTTGATTTGCCCCCTCTACCACTTGGAATACTAGTGTGACTTCCCTAAATTAACCAAAGTAAGAGTGAACAAGACGTCCATGTACTTACAATACATTGGATTTCCCGAGGAATGTGTTAATTTTAAGTTAATCTTCAGATTGAATGGTCCAGCTAAAATTAGATTTTTTGTTTCCAAATTAAGAGGAGCCTGACTGGGTCCTCTCTTTTGTTAAGCTTTCCATTCCAATATTAGCATTTTGCTCATCAATTTAGAGTATGCCACGGATCCATGTCCATCTTTGTTCATTGTTGTTCATATGGATTCCACTCTACCATCCTCCCTCAATACCCCCTCACTCTGTAGTAGGTGAAAAGTGGACTATTCCCATCGCAAAGAAACAGACTCTGAACAATTCTCTTTCACACATTGGAGTGTAGGACCCTGAGGCTGCCTTTCACCCACATACAGAGCATCTTTCCAGGGGTGCTCACCAAGTCTCCCCCTTCCCTTCCCTCCTCACAGTGTCACTGTCCTGGGACAGCTGATGCTGATGCAGGAAGCTGTCCTCCAGGAGCTGCTTGACAGCTTGTGCCTTCTGGTCAAACAGTGGAAGATGACAGCCGGGAATAAAGAAGCTGATGTGTCTCTATGAGTGTTGGGGCAATTTAAATACTGTTTTGTTTTGTTTTTTCTTTTTCTTTTCAAACACTTTTATTATACACTTTTTGAAACTATTGAGAAGCCTTTCCAACCACAGGTTCTCAGTAGAAGCTAGAGGCCCTAGAATTTCAGCAAATATTCCTCAGGACTTCTAATGTGTTCTGTTTGGTAAGTTGTGTCTTTCCCACTCTTGCCCTGGGCCAGGGGAAAAGTCGTCTACTGATAGCTTTTAGATATCACTTCTTTCCCTGTCAGCTGCTTGTAAATTGGGCTCTTAGGTTCAATTGGGAAAATATCCCTAACTAATATATTGGGTTTCAAATTAGTGAAATCCAGGACTCATAAGCATTTTGATCACTTAACTAAAATAAGTAGCTTCTAAAGACAGAGGACCTCACAGCCTGTCTCTTCTCTCTCCCTCCCTCATGCTATTTTCTATTTGAATAATGGAATATGGATAGAATGTCATTACCCTGGGACATTTTTCATATAATTTGGGTAAGACATTTAAATGTATACTTGCAGGATAGCTTATCCAAATCATCCAATTTCCCTGTTTTAAAAAAAAAATAATGCAGGAAGTCCCCAGAGATTAGTTTTTCACACAGCTGAGCTCCATGAGTCTTGAAGCATTATGAGGATTTCAAAATCAAAGTGCTTTTCCTATAGATCAAATCACCGCCAAAACAAAAACAATAACAAAAAAGACTCCACCGTGGTATCTGTCTTTTGCAGTTCCCATTATAGCCTTGACGTCTTCATTAACTTCATAGGATAACAAAACGTGCAATTGTTAGAAACAGGTGAAATGAGCTGTTTCGGACCTCAGATAACATTGAGTTGTGTCACTAGCTCGGAATCAAATGAGATTTAGCTTTGCTGCATGTAAAAAAAAAAAAAAAAAAAAAAAAGAGCTCATTTAAGTTGCTCTCTTCCAAATTCCCAATCTGGCACCCATCACTTCTCACCTCTGTCTACTGAACATGAGGATATGAACTCACCACGGACAGGATTAGCTGTATTGCAAAGATGTATTGTGCCATCATGACTTTTAAATTTATGTCTTTTGCAAGCAATAAAGTGGCAACAGAAGAAATCTGGCTATAATTAAGGTAAAATACGTGAATGGGCTATTCCTGGGGGGTTTGGGGCGGAGAAGGCAAATATCTATTTTAAATGATTAAAGGTTCCTCCCAAGATTAAAAACAAAGTCCTGATACAGTGAAACTCCCAGGTACCATTTTCCAAGATACCTTTGTCTGCAGTGAAACGTGAAGGGACTCAGTTTAACAAGGTATATGCCTTGGCATATCGTATGAAAGCAAGGCCAGTACAACAATTTACCCCACAAAAAGTGTCCTTTATTAATGCCACCAGGCACTAGACAAGCTGTCACCAAGAGTCATTATAATGCCCCAGACAGAGTATCCTGATAACTCTGTTTTATTCTGTTGGAGTCACTGAGCCACTTCATGATTGAGTGTCTCCCTCGAGTTTAGAAAAGAACTAAGTTCATATTACCACGGTAAACTCAATCCCTGCAGGTATCACCTCACACCAACAGTAGAAAATGCAAATGAGAACACTGCACCTTATAAAGAAAGCTCCGGGAAGGACTGTCAAAGTGGTTTACAAACTGGGACTATCTTTTCAGAGGGTAAACAAAGGCCCAGAGTGATCAGTGAATGGTGTCAACGGGCCAATTTATTGGAAGAAGTGGGCAAAATAAAAGCTCTAAAGTGCAAAATTGGTGTTATCTTTACACAAATATCCTGAGGAAAATCCTAAAAACATGTGAAAACCTGACTTCTAATTCAGTGGAGAAAGTATCATTTTCTCCAAAATGACAGTCATTGACTTAGGAAAAGTGTTCAAACCCTAAACTTCAAAGTCTTTGAGTGGGGCATGAGCCCAATATTTAATCTCTACTGATTTATAGTCATGTTAGGAATCTGGTTTAATATTATCCTGATATTGAGGGATTGTTCTCTCAACCCATGTGTGCAGCTGTCAGATCAGAGTCCTTTGCTCAGAATTTACCCCTGTCAATAGATGGTGGTCACATGGACTGCCACATCCTCCAAGCAGCTGTATAGAAATATTCTCTAGGAAATTATTACTCATTCAGTAAGCCTAGCACTGATGCAACATAAAGCAAAATAGACTCGTGGAAGTATCTGAAGGTGAGCACCATTGATAAGAAAGTTGTGTAGGAATGCGTTCTCATGGTTCTGTTTTCTGAGGGCTTAGAGATTAGCTTATTTAAATGAGTGTAGTAAAAGGTTAAAAAAAATACACTCAGCTTGGTAGACACTTTAGGTGAGGAAGCCTCTTCTGACTTTTAAGAGGCTGAGAAAGATAGTTAAGAAACTACAATGGAATCCTTAAGAATTCTACTCTTGAAGGGCAGCAATCTGTTTTTTGTATTTTATCATTTGCTACCTTTGGTGGGTGACAGACACTTTTGCTCTCATCTTTCCCTGGTAAATGGTCATTCACATAATTTCTTACCACCAGGAATTCTTTTACCCAAGGGTTAATTCTGGGAATCTTTTTCTCACTTTTTTTTTTGTAGCTCTTATACTTTTCAAGTTACATGGGTTTAATCAAAAATATCTCCCTTTCTGTCCAATGGAAAGTGAAACACCCCATATATCTGACCCACAGTCTTCACACTTTTCGTGACCATGGTAGGACAGGGCAGGTGATTCTGTGCATATGAAAAGAAAGAAATAAGCCAATGTTCTCAGTGAGCGATAGTCTTAGGTTTTCAAAGTGCAAATGTCAGGTTTGTGCAGTTGTGGCGGGGAGTGTTCCCTAGGATTTGCTGGAGTTACGTGGCTCCCTACTGTGAAGAGAAAAAAGAGAAATGAGGGAAAGAAAGAGAGAAGGAGAGAACTACGGCGTTGAACAATTTGAACTAAAGTGCATACCTACCTTACAGTCGCTAGGAAAGACGTATCTGACAATCGTCAGTCTTAACAAAATCATTAGGAAGAAAGGATCTTTTATAAATAATGATGAATTATGATTATTTATACTATAGATCGAATGAAGAACAACTCAGGTTAGATACTTTTGACTAAAAGGATTTTAATGTCATCAGGGTAGAAACTATGAGGGTGAGCCCAGCATCTATATAATAAATATGGTATTTTTGCATTTTCTTATTAGTTTTTCCAAAGACTTAAGAGAAAAAAATTATTGGAAGGTTGTATTTTCTTGTCAGATATTTCTAAAAAGGAATAGGGTTCTCACCTTCAACTCCTAGTTAATTAATTAGACAGTATCATGAAAAGGACGATCATTGCATTCACATTTTGTGAAATCCGTTGGCTATCTAGGACTATGAGCGAAATGACTATAAAGAAAAAGATCACTTTCATGAAAGCTATGGTCTAATCAGATTTGATTTACCATTTTCCTCCAAAACCAATCTTTTCTAAGTTGAAGACATAGACAACATTATTTCGGCAAACTCTTATTGTTGCTTTCTTTTCTGTAACTTTTAACCTGTAATTTGTAGAGACCTAATGTGTTATTTGAATCCAAACCAGAGTTGTCTTTAATTAATAGCGACAATGACATACTTGCAGAATCATAATAACACTGCTATTTGTAGCATTCACCAAACTCTTTACATCTAATACTGTCTAATTCCCGTAACAATGTGACAGGTAAGAATAATTTTCCAAATTTTATAGATGAGCAGGAAACAAAGGCTTAGAGAGTTTAAGTCACACTTGCGATGTAAAATCTTCTCATTAGGATGAATTATCATCTTATCTCTTTTCATTTCTTTTTAGGGGTCCTTTTATCTAAAAGTATTTATGAATATCTCTTAATGTGTAATTATTCAACTGAAATGTGCTTAACATGAACTTGGACTATAGAAGAATAAGGCTGTGACCTAAAGTGCATAGGAGGATGAGCCAGGTTAGGGTATGAGAACAAAGTCAGGATCACACCAACGCCAAGCTATGGCCATAGCCCTGGTAGAGGATTTCTTGAGTCACACTGAGATACTTTCAGGGAAATAACTTACTTGAGTCAACTCCAGAATCTCATCTGTGAAGAATGAAGAGCCGACAGTTGTTGTAATATTAGAAAACTATTAAGACTCAAAACAAATTATAGTAGAATCTCCACAGCTGACCACCTCCCTACACTGACCACCTACTTAAGTTGACCTACTTCTCCATAGCCTGGCCATGCATCACATGTACATATCAGTACGTAGGCCTCTTTCCTTATGTTGACCACCTTTGTACACTGACTAGCTTCTTACAGTCCCTTGGATGGTCAACTTACAGAGGTGCTACTATAATTCTACCTACATTGTACCTGCTTGGAGCTCAACCCTTCTCAACATTTAAAACACATAATTTTCTTGGTGATTTCTATTATTTTTATATTTAACACATTTTAATAATATAATTGTGAAATGAAATTTTTGTCTAACTAATACTGTACTATATCTTCCATATACACTTGAAAATAATTTTTGGATTGAAATGGAAAACTATTTCTTTTATTTACTCATATTTTGGTAGCATGCTAACATGTAACAGTGCACTTTTGTGTCGAAAAGTGCTGTGTTTGGATTTACATGGCTTCGGGCTTCATGTTCACCACCACATCCTCTTTACATCTAAAAATAGCTCATGTCTTTCCAAATGGGTACCTAGTACTGAATTCTTAGAATTTGTTTTTCCCCCTACTTACATTTGAAGCCACCCACCCCTGTTTTTTGTCTTTTCATTGCTAAAAATGTAGTATTCTGCAGAAATGTTCATTCATCCCCACTAGGTACCAAAGTTCCATTACTCCCAGTACAGAATGGCTTTGAAGTGCACACGGGTGAGAGAGAGCAAAAGAACCCCAGTCAGAGGAGGTTTGCATGTGTGGGGTATGACATTAATTTGCACTTTGAATAATCATCTCAAGATATGTATACAGGATGTCAGCATATCTGCTTCAAAAGTGGGGAAAAAACCCTGCAGTCAATCAACTCATTGGTCTACCCAGTATCAAACAACTGATTCATATTTCTAAAAAATAACTTTATTATTGCTCTGTTTAATACGGAGAAAACGCTCCTTGAGAATAGGAATATAACTTTCCCATACATCTTAATATGTACACATTGTAATAATATAATAATGTTCTAATAATGAAAAGCAGTGACCTTCAAAAACATTTTGATATTCATTTCTATTTCTTAATATATATTTGGCTTTCCTAAAATAAACAATTTGGGGGCTACTATAACGATACTTCTATTTCAATAACATTTAGAATGAAAAGAAATGTTTAAAACTTATAACAAAACTAATAATTTTGGTCATAAATTTGTTATAACAAAACTTATAACAAATCTAATAATTTTGGTCACTCAACTCTACCTACAAGTAGAGCTGAAAAAATTTACAAGGTCACTTTTTTTTTTTTTTTGCAGTTTTGGCCAGGGCTGGGTTTGAACCCACCACCTCTGGTATATGGGGCTGGCACCCTACTCCTTGAGCCACAGGCACCACCCTCACTTTTTTTTTTTTTCTTTGACCACGGCTGGGTTTGAACCTGCCACCTCCGGCATATGGGCCAGTGCCCTACTCCTTTGAGCCACAGGCACCACCCCTACAAGGTCACTTTTAAAACATTTAGAAAGGAAATGACACACTTCAAAGAAAATGTTTTTTTCTATTATTAATGCAAAATAACATTATGAGGTTAACTGTAAGCATTTTACAAATATAGCTTATTCAGAGTTTTACTATATTTTTATTTCAATAAAACAAGGCCAAAATATATATCTTAAAAATTGTCTTACCTTTTTAATGTTCAGGATAATTTTCTAAAATTATCATGGACTCAGCTCATTTGATAACCCTATTGAGAGATTTTTCTATTGTATTTACCAAATAAGAAAATCTGTAATGAGTTGGATTGTGCTCACTCAAAATTCACCTGTTGAAGTCAGTATCTTAGTATGTGGAAACAGTGTCATTGAAGATGTAATCAGTTAAGATGAGCTCACACTTCATGTGCAAGATTGGTTCCATCCATTCCAATATGGCCAGGTCCTTATAAAAGGGGACATTTGGAAACAGCCATACACATAGGGAGCATGCCTGTGAGGCAGAGACCAGAGCACTGCTTCTACGAGCCATGGGACAACAAAGATTGCCAGAAAATGTCCAAAAGCTAGTAGAGCAGCATGGAGCAGATGCTCCCTAATAATCTCAGAAAAGACCAACCCTGCTGACTCCTTGGTCTTCAATTTCCATCCCCCATAACTATGAGACAATAAATTTCTCTTCTTTAAGTCACCTAATCTGTGATACTTTGCTACGGCAGCTGTAGAAAACTAGCACAAAATCTAATTCGGGAAGGCTCATTACCCTCCCTTTTGGAAAGAAAATCATATTTTGTGTCTCCTCTGTGATTATTGTCAGTCTCTTCCTTATATATCTTCATGCACAGAAGAAGCATGTATAGATAGTGAGCCTTTAGGACAGACTAACATACCCCGTTAAGACTCCATCCATGCCCTAGAGATTCTGATCCACACAGAACCGTCATCTGCTCTTGGCTTTGTTATGGTGAAGGGTGCAATTAATTCCATCCAAACCAATCCTGTAGTATTGGCAGCACCACCCATTCCTTATGTAAGAATGGAGCTTCAGTTTCCTCATCCCCTAAAAAACCAAATTGCATGAAAATTACCCACTTAATTATATACATTTTTACTTGGTGTTGAAACTTCTTTGAAATGAAAACTATATCACTAAGTACTTGATTTAGTGCCATAACTAAACACATGATAGGTCTTCTATATTATTACTATCAAAGTTTTATTGTATCCAGTTGCCTGTGCTATGTGTGTTTTTAATACATAATTTTTTAACGTGGTAGCATATGAAATCAAGTCCTCTCTTTACCTCTTTAAAGGATAAGAGCTTGTTAAATGACTGAGGGAATAAGAATCAATTCAGAGAAACTTAGAAAAAGTAAAGCCATGTATGAACACGTGTGTGCACGTGTACTAATACATGTGTATAATATGATACAGTATACTTGGTTGGTTGGCTCATGAAAGTCTTTGTTTCTCCTTCATTTACTTTTAATTAAGGTTTTTATTTTGAGGTCATCATGAATTCACATGTAGTTGGCGTCTTATGTACCATATAGCTATTATAGTTTCCTTTGATGGCAATATCTTGCAAAACTATAATACAAAACATCTAACCAGCATATTGACATTGATACAGTCAAGATATATTCACGTCCTTCCTGCCCTATTCCCACCTTAAACACCTGCCAACTACTCATCTAGTCTCCATTTCTATAATGTTATCATTTCAAGGATGGCAAACAAAGGGAATCATACTGTACACAATCTTTTGAAATTGGCTTTTTCTACTCAGCATAATTCTTCAGAGATTCATGCAGGGTTTTAAAAAAAGTGGCAGGTGGTATTACATTTTGTTTAACCACTGAGGGATCTGGACATCTGAGCTATTTTTAGTTTTTGACTATTACAAATGGAATTGCCATGAACACTTATGTACAAGATTTTTGTAAACCAGAATTTTCCCTTCCCTGGAATAAATATTCAAGGGGACAATTGCACTGTCCTATGGGAGATGTACATTTAACTGTTTAAGAAATTGCCAAACTGCTAGCTATCAGTTAAATGCAAATTAAAACCATGGAGAAATATCACTACACACCTATCACAATGATTAAAATGGTGACAATCCCAAATAGGGTGATGATATGGAGGATTTGCATCATTCCTATATTTGAAAAGTCATCTTTTATCTGTATTTCCTAAGATCATTTGTTCTCCACTTGATCTCTGCTTCTTGGTGACCACTCAGTATCTTCTTAGTGAACATAACTTTAAATGTATATATCGGAGTTGAGAACAACCACCTGCTCTCACTCTTCATTATGCATGGATTCCATATTCACAAATTTGACTACACACTAAAATATACTTTCAACTCCAAAATTAATAGTCCAGTGATTTCATGTCCATTTGTAGACAAGTGAAGAGCAGCCAAATCTTTGCCAATGTTTCCAAATGATATTAAACAAAGCAACATAACATTCCACCTTGTCCCTGCTTTTTAGCACATATCTCATACTGCAAACAAGTGTCCTTGTAGTGTGTGGTCTATATAGTGCCACATTTTATCATTTTGTGCCTTGAGTTGGTCATTTTCACTTCTTAAAATGCTGCCCAACTATAGTAATAGAATGCCGTCTATTCCTAAGCGCAAGAAGGCTGTGTTGTACCTTGTGAAAAAAAAAGTGTGTTTAATGAGCTGTGTGCAAGGATTAGTTACAATGCTGTCACCCATAGATTCCATGTTAACAAATCAATGCATATATTAGATATATATTAAATAAGGTGTCCTTTAACAGAAATACATTAAAACAAAGTCATGTGTTGAGTGGTTGATGAAAATCTTCTGACCAGAGACACACAGGAGCCTACTCTATATTTCCCCCGGGACTAGTGGTTCAATATTTGCTAATTCAGTGTTCATGACAACTTTATAGAACATACCTACCCCAAGTAATGAGAATTAACTGCTTTTTGTTGTATGAAAGAACCACAGTTAAATAGTAAAAGAAAGAAAAGCTTTCGACCCAAACAAAATCATGCCCTCCTTCCTCAAAATACCCTTTTTACTCCCAATCACTTCTCTGTTTTCCCATCAGGTTTTACAGTTAGGGTGACCATGTATTCCCGTGTTGGGGAGAAAGCCCTGACTTCTGATTGCTTTCTCAGGTAAGTATTATTAGTGCCTCCTTTTATTCTCAAAATACCATTATTTGAATAATAAATTATTTTGTCACTTTTGTTAAAGTTGAGATGAGTCGCATCTGAAATATATATATTTGTAAGGTCTATAATGACACTTGCATTTGGGGGAATTACAATGTACTTTATATATTTTCATGCATACTTAAATCAATTAATTCTTGCAGACTCATTTTTTTTTTATGTGTAATTCACAGACTAATTTCCTTCCTTCACAAGTCAATAAGGCGCATAAAACTGGAGACAAAGGTCCCTTAGTCACTGGCCAACCTCCTTGTTTCCCTCTTTTCTCCCAGGGGGAACACAGTTATGGGTGTCTCTCCACCATGTTTTGTTCTCCAGAACTTGGGTGAACCCGGGTGTGTTAGAGAAGGTGCATCAACCGTACACAGGATTTCAAACAGCAAACTTCAAAATGTTTCTGAAACTCCTTGGCTCCCGGAGGGCAGGACTTCTGATATGGTCAAGACTCAAGGATCCAACACTAGAGTAATGAGCCGTCCTTTCTACCCCTCTTGTGGGGAATCCCTGGGGATAGTCCCATGTGAGTCAAGGGGCTACTGGTGAAGATGCCATCAGGGGCTCCCCCGGCGGGACTGGTCCCGGGGATCTCCAGGGCAGCAGATGTAAATTGGGGACAGCAATTCTCATGACCAGTGTCAGCTTTTGAACCTGTGTCCCTGAAGAACAGGGCTGTGATTCCCAACTCCCAGTCTTGAGACAGTCACAGTTTTGCTGTGACTCCTGGAGCCTCAATTTTCAGCGTCAAGTCAGTTGCTCCAAATAGCAATATGTAATTAAAGCCTTTTATGTAACTGAAAAAAAATAAAATAAAATTGTTTTCTTGCCACATAATCCCAGTACTAGACTATCACATTGAGAGAGTACTTTTCTTTCCACTGATCTTGTGGAGGTAAGAGATGATATTTTCCTAGATGTTATTGGAAAGTCTATTCTATTTAGAAAAAAAAAAAAAAAAGACTCCGTGATGGGGATAAGAAAGAAGTATCTCTATAAGGGCAATAACAATAATGCAGGAAGCACTTCAAACTGTTGTTACTTTTCAAATATAAGCACAAATGTTCATTGTTTTTGCTGTGAAAGGGAATTCTTTCCAAGTACATACAGTAACATTTGGATTTGTTTTTTGCTTCACTGCAACCTTCAAACTAAAACTTTTGTGATACTTAAAGACAGTTTCCTTTAAGTATTGATGCATTAATTAGCTCCAAAAACACAGGAGCTAATTAATGCATCACTTTTAGAATCATTCTGTTTTTGTTTTTTTTCTTTTTTTTTGGCTTTCCATTGGTACCGAGGACAGAAGTTAGTAAGAAATAATTTCCTGTTTCCTGGGACATTTCATTGATCTATCTACACACCAGAAAGGACTACGTGTTCATCAATTCTTCAAATGCACATTTTCCAAAATGCCAGTAAAATCTTCATCAGTGTTTAGGGAAAATTGATTCTGTATAGAGAAAGTTTCTATAATAGACAAGTTAGACATTGCTCCCATCTTTCTCATTGTGAAATTTAGAGTTTGGCATTGAAGTAACTATGTCTCCACATTTTCTGCTGAGGTATAATTACCCATCTTCAGAAATGAACCCACTCAGGTAGAGTTGTGAATTTTTATTTACTCACATTAATTTTTTTTTAATTATGTGCATTATCACTTTTGAGTTTGAGGTAGTTTGGTGAGAGCAAACTTCTACATTCTTATTTTGTAGATGAGGCAACTGAACGTTAAAGACTTTAGATCACTTGACTAGTCATGCTATTGCAAAGTATTGAGGGGAGTCAAGACTTTTTTTTAAGAAAATGTCATTTTTCCATCTCTATAACTCAGGTTCCTTCCTCCAAATGGGTGGTCTTTGTTCTTTAACCAAACCTCTTCCCTTCCTCCTCTGTAGTATCTTCTTTTCTTGGTGTCTCAGTTGTTAGGATGTCCTACCTGTGTCCTTAGGGGTGGGAAAACAATGTAACTGATTCCTAAAGTTCTGGGGTCTTCAATGTCCTCTTTGTGATATCCTCCACATGTTTAAACAGATTGGTACAAAAGCAGCACCTGCCACAGAAGCCAGGTGCTCCCAAATGGCCACCACCACCGTGCCTTAGGGCTGTTCAGCTGACTATTACAAATTGATATGTTGGAAATTCTTCAGATTTTGAATGTCTAGGTCATATTGAAACAAGATCCTAAAGCACAACGTGGTCAGAATTCCTATAACCTTCAACGGTCTGACAGAGTTGATGAAGTAACATGACCTTGTGTATAGACGGAGGAGAAAGGGAGGGGAGGAAGTGCATGGCAGCTTCATTTGTCATTATTTCTGCTTCTAGAAAACAAGAGTGTTCATCTAGAAGCTACTTAAGGGAATTCTAGCTTTATGGTTATACATTTGATGATACGCTGAGGGCTAGGAGGATGCTTACTTATTGATGGCCTTCAAACCATATTTAGCGTGTTGACTTTTATTTTGGATCTATTTCTACATTCACCATTCATTGAATATTATAAAAAATTGATAGATGACAGTCTCGTTATTGAAAGGTCAGTGGTTTTATAGATTGTCTCAGAGAAAAACTATTGTGCCAACTCACAGACTCCCTCTCTCTACCCCTCCCTCCCATTCTCTCTCTTCCTTTCTCTTCTCTTCCTTCCTTTCCTCTCTCCTCATCCCATATTCTCTGAACACTGATTATATGCCTGGGGGCTGGAATAAAGTTGTGACCGAGATGTAAGCTATCCTGAAATTTTTGCTCTTGGTGAAATAAGAAAAGCAAAGGAAGTCTTGTTCCCATGAACTATAAAGAAAAGAGATCTGAGAAATGGTGGTCCCTTAGGTGGGACAGATGGCCGGGGGGAATTCCATCAGCCATATTAAAGATTTTGATTTACTTTAAAAGCATCAAAGTTACTAACTACCTGGCAGCCATTAGAATGTTTTGAACTAAAGAGCGGCAAAATGAAACTTGTAGTTTTGGAAAAATTATTTGGACAGCTGTGGTGAAATGAGCTATATGATGTTAAGACCAGAAAAAAATGGAGAGAGAATGTAGGCAACTATAAAGGTAATTCAGACAAAATTAGTGGAAGTTTAGATAGATTTTAGAAGTATTTAGGAGACAGAAATCCTAAGATTTAATAATATAGGTGATATTCAAAGTGAGAAGTAGGAATTCTTCTCCCCTAGCCTGTAACAACTCTGCAAGCTCTCCAGTGGGCAGCTGGGTAGATATTCAATAGCATTTACAGGGTTTGAAACCTGGAAAGGAGGAAGGGGAGCTGTGTGTGTGTGTGTGTGTGTGTGTGTGTGTGTGTGTGTGTAGGAATGTAGTATTTGGAAGGAAGGAAAGGAGAAGATGGGAGTAAATGAGTTCTCTCTCTGGTATTTGAGCTCCCAAATTGAGAAGTGCAGAAGGCCATTGGGTTTTTTGATAAATATCAGGAAATGAAGGAGGATTGGAAATGTACTTTTGTAATGTTTCTGTGTGGAAGTTGGTATATAAAAAGAGATGCAGGGCTAATGAAAATCTCTCTAGACCTTTAGGTAGTCAGCTATTTTATCTGCTGGATTAGCCATATCAGTCTCTGAAATAGTTAATAAAGCATTCAAACTTTAAATCATTTATTAAACAAATGATTCAAATATGAATGATTTTTAGCCGAGTAAAATATGTAGCCAAGTGTAATGTAAAAGTTAAAACCACACCCTAAGTATAGGCATTTTTTTTTTTTTTTTTTTGCCATGGGCAAAATATAATGACCTGTTTTCAAATTTGTGTGTGTGTGTGTGAATTGTGTGAGTGTGGAGAAGGATTGGGTTTTATAAGCATATTTTAAAGGCTCAAAGGGCTTATAGACATCAAATGGTTCTTCAAAAACAACAACATAGTGATTGAAGTGTAAATGAATCATGAAATATATGGATTAAATATGCCTGGATTTATTACACATAATTAAAAATTTAAGACTTGCTTTGGGCAAAATATGACTGAGGTTTTCTACTGAGCTGCAAACACCCAGAAACATTGGGACATTGTAATAATACCATGTTTGTAAGGCCTAAGATGTCTATAGACCACATAATTTATTCTCCTTTAGATAGAGTTTAACCCTTCCTATAAAAGTTCTAAAATGAAATCTCTAGGAAGAACTCACTTTTTCCTTAAACATTTAAATAAAAATGTTTTTGTTTAGAGATGAAATATTAAAACAAAGAATTGTTTGAAAAGAATTGGGTGTTTTTGACAGAACTTCGGTATGAACTGAACCAAATGTGCTCTAGCCATGGACTACATTTAATCCCCTGAAGAACCGCTAAGCTCAGGATAGAAGAGGTGTAACTTACCAGCAGTACATGTGACCAGTGAGACAAAATGGAGAGATTTTAGTTGACGATGAACTGAGCATAATGTGATAGGGCTGCCATTTCAAAGCAATTTTCTCTTGGACTGAACACTGCCCCATGTTGGCCAAAGCATGTTTTAACACTGTTCATCCAACAGTTCCTGGCTCTGTTCAGGGACAACTGCCCTCAATCATAAGTGGGCTCCACAAAGCTCCTTCTATAAGAAAATCAGAGCAAACTCAAGAAAATAGCAGGTCCTAGACTATCTAGCTAAAACTATCTCAAATTAACTGAAAGGGAACAAACCATCTAAAAGGGCCACATTTTGATTCACAACACTGGGATGACACTACGGCCTGCTATTCCAGCAGAGAAATAACCCCTACCCCATCAGAGGTCTTTAGGGAAATAGTTTGGGCTGTTATAAATACAATTCATTTTCTCCTAGAAATAAAACCATTCTATATATTAGCGCAGATGACTCTTTCACCTTGCAAGGTTTCTAAGGCAAATCTGGCATCCTCACACGAACTTGCTCTGGCCTTACCATCCCAACTTTATTCACACATTATAATAAATGGGGGCCCTTGTCTGAGAAACCAGAAAAAAACATTTCAAAATGAATTTCAGGATATTTGCAAAGTTATATCATACTTGTCTCAAGAATCGACTTTCATCTTTTTTGATTAAAAAAACCTCTACTTTTGCAATTCCACGGGTTAAGCCACGAAGCCTGTATTTCTTGAATTTTGAGGTATACTTTGAATAACCAATGGATTCGCACTCCGCTCCTAGAGGTCAGAACTCCTGAGATCCCTTTTGAGATGTTTTTTGCCGCTCACTATTCTTGACTGCCGTAGCACTACGAGTTTTCAACATTTGTGAGAGAGAAGGGGATGTATGACTCTTAAATTATTTATTTTATTTATTTTATTTTTACTTTTTGGCCAGGGCTGGGTTTGAACCCACCACCTCCAGTATATGGGGCCAGCGCCCTACTCCTTGAGCCACAGGTGCCGCTCCTCTTAAATTATTTAGTATAGAACTTAATCACATTTTCTGCCATTCTATATTCACATCAGTTGTCATTTTGTGAAAATATCCTTTGCTGAGATTTTGTTAAAACGAGTTGCTTTGCCCATAGCCAGTCACATATTTTTGAACATAATTCCATTTGTGGTCAACGGCTTGAAACAAACCAGTCACGTTCAAGGCTGGAAGGTGATGAAAGATAATGAACACTTATTGATGGCTTGCTCCCATGTTAGACACTTTCTGTCATTTGGTCCAGATCATAATAAGGAAAGGGAGGGATTATTATCTCCACTTTACAGGTAAAGAAACTGATTTTGAGAGAAGGGAAGTAGATTGTATAGGGAAATTCAGTGGCAAATTTCAGATGTTCCACCTGCTACATTATAGCATGAAAACAGCAAGCTCTCTGTCCCATATATCTTAGTAGATATTTCCTGTATCACTTCCTTTATTTATAATAATCTTCTTCAAAATCTGTTAAAGAGAAAGGGAATAAGAACACACCTAGTTCAATTTGTACCAATAGGACTTTGTACAATTCTTAGCCTAGACGACTTGTCTTCAACTATTTTAAGGATGAATGAAGTAAACACATGAATGATAAAACTTCTCAAACTTATATTTAAATGCCCTCGCAAGAATATAGTTGAATTTTACAGTTGCATGAAAAAAATGGAGACGGTATTTCCTACTGCAAGACCCCTGATAGCTAATGGAATACCTCTAATGACAATTATTCTATTACTGTGGAAATGCAAAAATTGTGTGTGTGTGTGTGTGTGAGAGAGAGAGACAGAGAGTTAGGAGAGGTTGGAGTTTCCTTTGCTATGTTTTCCTTCCTAGCTAATTACCAGTATATGGTCCCAATCACAAAGCTGATTTAAATTCCAATTATTGATTTTTTAAATATAAAACTGACTCTCATAAAATGACCATTCATTTTCAAGTGGTACTTAGGGAGAGACTGAGGAGCAAAAATCAGTTAATAAGACATCCTAGAAATATTTTTCTTAATGGAACAACTACCTACAGGGCAGAGGGTCGGCAGAGGCCAGGCCAGCAGGCACTGTGCCTGCGGTGAGCGCTCCCCTGCTCCTCCTCCTTTCCTCTCTCCCTTCCTCTTTCCTTCTTCCTGAGAGATGCCAACATAAAAGAGGTCATTTTAATTGTTTTTATTTCAAATATGCTGCAAAGCATGTCATTTTTAACCACCTAAGCATTTCAAAAGAACTCACAGAAAGGATAACTACAACTCAAAGAGAAACCCCGGGCCATGGAAAGTGGAGAGAGAAAGGCCGCCTAGAGCAAATCAGAAAGTGAAAAACTGTTCTCAAATCAACTGCTACACAAATTACAGGGCATTCGGCTTTGTTCCCACAAACATGTTTTCCTTCACAAAATATTTATCATTCGAAGTCAGTTCTAGCTAAGCCACATTTGTCTTGCTTTCTGACAAATATCTGTCTATACAGGGCGTCCATAAACTTCGTGTGAAATTTAACATTTTAAGCAACTATTTAAAATCGCACGTGGACTTTCTGGGCACCCTGTATTTTATTTCATCTTGTATCTCATGTGTGAGAGGGAACCTCAGGGTCTCTGAGGTTTTATAGGATGGAGACAAGCATTATAGAGTTGGGTCCCCACACACTTGGGCACAAATGAAATCTGTAATTTTGTTGCCAAATCATTTGTAAAAGTGTGTATAAAGACTGGGAACCATCAGAGGCTATTTATTCTACAATATCATGAAAAATTTCGAAGACAAAGTGTTTATCTACTTTCATTTTGCTTAAAAGTAAATGTGTGCAAAATTTAATGACGATGCTATAAACTTACTTTAAGCAGCAGCTAAACTGTGGCTACCTTATGCAACAATTGGGACAGTTGCAACGGAATGTTCCAGGCCCATGCTGACTCATTTATTCCCATTGAACAAGCTACCAAACTAATAAAGCCATTACAAGTATTGCCTACAGATTTCGTTTGCTAATTCACGCGTATGAAAACATAAATTTATATTCCATAGGACTATTATTGCATGCAGATTGCTTAACAAATTTGATTCGATCTGATCCAGGTTTCCATATATGAATGATTTGTGCTTTGCTCTTTATTTTTCTATTTATCTGGATAGCCTCTTTCTACCTACCTGTTTATTTACCTATTTGTTTTACTCTTTACTCCTAAGCCCATTCAATTTTGAGAAAATAAAATTAAACTTTATAGCAATTAAATTATTGGAAAATAGTGACAGAATAGTAAAAACACATTTTCCCAGAAAGGTAGCTCTTACAAGTTAATAGGGTCATGAAGTCAGTACTATAGTTCAAGGTCATGGTTATTTACTACACTTGTCTGTTTGGCAGGATAATATTATATACATTGTTAACAGGACTGCCACCTCGACAGAGCTCTAATAAAACTTTCCATCCCTAGCTCCTATAATTTTATCACTTGGTGTAATGATAGGTGAGCACTTTCCATAAGATCCTTGTAAGTGCTGAAGATGTTTACACAGCTGTTGAAAACGCATGGAGAATATAATACCCATAAGCACATGATTGCTATGCTCTGGGTGCTGCTCAATTTCTTTTATATTGGAGTGCCCTATTTAGTAGAGTATTCAGACGTTATACAGAACAGAGAACACAGTATTCAGAAGTTATACAGAACATTTTGCATTTTAGCCTTTTTCTTTTGGCCGGGGCCAGGTTTGAACCCACTACCTCCAGCTTATGGGGCCGGTGCCCTACTCCATTGAGCCACAGGCGCTGCCCTGGATTTTAGCTTTTTAAGAGAAAACAGGTTTTATTACATGATGAGTATGCTGGTCCTTGCCATTTCTTGAATATAAAAAGCTAAGTGATCGGGGAAGTCAGGTTCACCTGGAGAAATTGGGACTATCTCACCTGACAGGGGTACACAGCCCTGGAGACTACAGCCTTATCTCCCCAGCACCGTCAAGTGCCTTCTCTCAGCACGGGATGACGGAGGTTGGACCTCATCACCCCTGTGCTCTCACCCCTGCCTGGGAGGAGGCCCCTGAGCTGAACTCTCGGCTTACTTGGTCTCTAATGCATGAAATTCTTCCCCAAACTATTAAATCTACAATTAAAAGAAAAAAGATGAAAAACCAAGCTGGCTTAGAGAAGGCAGCTGCCCTTTACAGGAGGTAGCTTTTCTTGAGAGGCAGCAAATTAAACAGGAAAGAATAAAGCCCTTGGAGCAAACACCATGAGGCCAAGTCTCCTTTTCCATCCAGTCCTTTCTCCTGTCCAAACTTGGGCTTCCTCCTCTGGAAAACAGAGGTAGCAGTAGCAGAGATTTTTAGAAGCTCAAGGAGAGAAAAGCACTTATAACTTTTAAAAGCCTCACTGACAGGAGTGTAATTCCTCATCTTCCTCATCTCCTAACAGCCAATTTGAAAGCATTCTTCTACTCAGCTTCTGCAAAAGCAGGCGGAGTAGACACAGAGATAGAAACGAACAGGGAAGCTTCGATGTCTTTCTTAGATAGTTTCACTTTCTTCCTGATTTTCCTGGACTGTTTTGACCTATTATAAGAAATTCCAAGTAACTATTAGCAAATGGAAACTTCTCTCAAATACTTCCAGCAGAATGCAAAGTGATTCAACTACCGCTTTACAGGCAAATCAGCTGAAAAAGCTCACTGGCAAAAGGACACCAGCTTCTACCACGTAACTCAGAAGTAATGAGCTCTACACAAAGATCCATTTCCTTAGTTTATAATCATATCTCTGTCATGGGCAGCACAGAACACGCAGTGTGCTGTGTGTCTGAAGCTTGACAGAGCCCTGCAGTATCTAAATTTCCTGAGTTGTGATACTCAGTTTGGTCTGTGATGGATTTCGTGAGTTTCACTTACGATTTGCTCTTAACACTAAAGGCAGCGGAACTGAGGCACCTGCTTGTTTATAGCTGCGCAGGGCGGGTTCTAACACAGCTCCACTGGACAAGGGAGTGGCCACAAGGCAGACTGTGCTGCTCAACCTTTTAGGGACAGAGCTAGCAGCCAGGACCCTGTTCCAATGCAGATGTGAGCCCAAATGGTCTGCGGGGGAAGGGGAGAGCAGTGATTCTGGTTCTAACAATCTTTCAGGGGATGCCAATGTTGCTGATCTAGGAACTTGCAGACAACTTGCTCCCACAAGGGTAGACAAAAATAGGAAAGCCAGAAGGAAAATAAATAAGGTCAACAAGTAACTGTGAACTGATGGAAAACAGTGACACGTTGGCAAGGAATGTAGATGACAGACCAACTACTCAGAGCAAGTGAATCAAAGCCAGAAGTCAGAAGGCATGTAGGAGTTGATTATAACCCCTCATTCCTTCCTCTGTGTGACATGTATCCATAATTATGTGTATACATATATATACATCAGTAATATATTAAAATGTTAGTGCAAGTTGTGAATGCATATACTTGTAGTAATACGCTTATGGGGGTGTGTGTGTGTGTGTGTGTGTGTGTAACAAACAGTGAACTCCTCAGTAGGAACTAGAACACACAAAAGCTAGAAAATACAAAAATTGAGAAAGGATGTGATGGGCCGCATACTTTCACCACGTGATACGATATGTACAGACACTGGGGATTTTATTCAATCTGTACAAATGCACGGAAGAATAAACACAAACTTAACCGGTTAAGATGAAAATTAATTGAAATCAGCATTACATTAAACAGATTTGCTCTATAAATTCCTGTTCCTTCCATGTAACAAATAGAGACTCCTCAACCAAAGAGAGATCAATGTAATTCAGTGACTCACCTTTTTTATATAAAGAGTGTAATGAAGCAATTTTCACTGTTGGTATAAAATGTCTTATGTACTATTTCTTATTTCAATAATTTTAATCAAATATTTCTGAAAAAATAAACCATGTGAGCCTTTTTTCCTCCTGGATACAATTAAATTATTGTAGATATCTAAAGCAATAATACCTCTCTTTGTTGCCTCAATGTAGGCCAAATGGAATAATTTAATAAATTATTTACATTCATTGAATTTCTGAAAGAATCAGAAACAAAATGTGGCTGTTCATTAAATAGCAGCTAAAATCGGAGGTCCTTTTTGCTATCTTGGTCTTTTTTAAAAACGCATTCTTAGAACTTCATTTTAATTATATTCAATTAAATTGAACCCAAGTCTTTCTAATAAAAACTACAGTTTGGGCACAATACTTAGAGTTTAGGCAGAGCCTAAATGATGTATCATAAAAGAACATATTCCAGGAACAAAACATGTTAGTAACACAGACTATTAAAAGTGAAAACTGTGAAACCTTATATGATACATAATTGTGGTTTAAAATGAGTTTTCTTTTAATCTTGACTAGTTTTGAACATTAATACTTATTCTCTAAAAGCCATCAGCAGTCAGTAGAAACTTTGGGCTATTTCTCAGTTTTATAGCCAATGCTACAATTTAAAGTTGGAAAACATTCCCGACTCAAGAAAAAGGAACAACAACAAAAAAAACTCAGTATTATTCCTCAGCACTAAAATAGTACACTGAATAATTTTATCTTACTCCCTTTATTCAGAGAAGATAAAGTGTTTCAGAGTTAAACATTGCTAATATTGAGCAGAACTTGGGGAACTGCTATTAAATTAGTAGGTTAGACTTAGTGAATACTTGTTGAGCTCACTGAAGTTCACCTCCACCAGCACAGAAATTGTGTCTTGTTCTCCTCTGTTCATTTATAAAGCAATCCCCATCTCTCCTTGTTGGCTAGATGTAGGCCAATCTTTCAGTAAAGAACAAATAGTACATACTAAATGGTTGCTAAATTAATACATAAATGAATCAGTGTGGCAGACTCCATACGCTGCCAAACATTGAAGGAGGTTTTGCAGTTCTAGAAAATTTTTTTATGATTGAACTCTAAGTAGCAACCACTGCATACATGTTATGATCATAAATGAGTGGTAAAAGGAAGGGAAATATCCCCAAAATATTAATAGTTACTGAAGAGGAAAAAATACAATATTATTTTCCCCTCCCACTCGATTATGACTTTTTCTAGTTTCCACATTTTCCTCAGTGGTCACAGATTATTCTCACAACTAAACGATTTTTAACAACCTCCTTTCACTTTTGGAAACAGCGAGCAATGTGAACGATGCTGGTTACTGACTGGCAAACAGAGGGCTGTTCCGAGATGTGGGAATTTGGGAAGGGAAATGGGCCGTTCCTGAGTTTCGGTGGAAAAGAATGATTTAAAAATGGTTAATGGAAAATAAAAATGTTGATGGGCTCACAGGCAGCTGTCAGCGGTGCCCAGTTGAGAGGAAGTAGATTGCAGTGTCTCAGAGCTACCTTGGGAGTGTGCCTCTGCGGGGCCCAGAAATCGGCAGGGCTCACTCTGTATTGCAATTATTTAAACTCCCTTTATTTTAGTTTCTTTATTTGTGAGATAGAGGTAATATTAGTACTCACTGTCTACTGTCAGATTTAGTAAAGTCAGTAACTGTAAAGCATGTAGCTCTTGGCACGTGTTCAACGCTATGTAAGCATAGGCTCTTATTAATCATTACTCACCGCACACAGGGGACCACAGCGGAGCACCCAGACCCAGACACTCACCTCCACCCGGGCTGTCACTGTGCCTCCTTTCCTTCCTGTTTATAGCAACTCTTACCCCTGTCATTCTCTTGTTTTCTCCAGTTCGCGCCAAGTCTGCAACCTTGCCTACATGGCCACCAGGCCTGTGAAATCAGCTATATATAATTATAGATCATCAAAGCCCAGACAGTGTGAGGCAACTTGCAAGTTTCACGTGCAATTAGCCACGAATTGCTGTATGCAGATTTTGCTGCAGGTGGGATTACTTTACACACCTACTCAGAGAAGCTTCTCAGGTGTTCCCCATACCCTGTTGTAAATATACAGAAAGAATGGGCTATTCCCTGAACACATCTCCCTTCAATCAGTTGTTTTTTTGAAAGGTGCATATCTTGTCTAACCGGTAATAATCCTGTTAGGGAGTGGAAGTGATCCTAGAATTGATGAGGCTCTGCCAACCAGCTCCAATATGTAGACCAACATCAAGTCCATTAAAATCTTGGATCCCATAAGGTTTCCCATGTTCAGACCAGGAACTGCCATATGTTTACAACCCCCAGAAAAGAGGGACTGACTATTAGTTCCCAAGTCTTCATTGAGTCTTTTATAAGATTTCTATATCACAAAAATCTCTTTAAGGTAAAACCCTAAGATTCTCACCAAGATGTTAGATATTCCTGATCAGCGCAGAGCCAGGGCAGAGGAGGACACTGGATTCCATGTATATCTGAGCTCATGTGAGTTCTTCTCTGATGAAATTTATTTTTCTTTTAGCATTAGAAGAATCTAAAGATTCTTTAATGCAGAGAAGTACTGAAGGAGAGAGAGAGACCTGCCCATTTCAACCAAATGCCTTGATATCACTCATTAATGAAAAGGGAGGATGCGCTCACCATTTTTTCTCTAACACCCGGAGCAAAGAATGAATCTCTGATTAGCTGCCGTGAATCTAGATTGAACTGTAATGCTGCCATTGGGATAAAGACAACAAGAGTCAGGTGCCTGAGTATGTGGTTCTGTAAAGCAGATTGATGACCAACCCCAGGCACTTTCTTCTCTCTAATCCCCAGGACTGAGAAACAGACTGAAATACATAAGATAGTAGGCTTAGTCATCACACTTCAAGAATTGAAAATAATCTACCTGAGCAACAATAATCTCGGCTCTCAGAAAGACATGTGATATTGTAAAACCAAAGCTCACCTGAGGTTAGAGAAAGGGATAAGAAAAACAAAGTGATAGGGAAATCTTAATGGAACTTAGCAACGCTGATGGTGGACTGGTAAAACAACCAATTTTGTGAGACCATCACTGACTTTTTTATCCTGAAAGTATTTCATCCTCTAAATTTTCTTAAAGCTTAAAAAAATGGCCTATGTTCTTTCATGTAGGTAACCAGGTGTTCGATGTAACCACGGACGGAACAGCTGAGAAAAAAAAATCAAGTGAGTCAATAAGAAAAATGAAAAAGAAAATCAAGTCAGCAATAAAAACGTTGAATTCCAAGACTACTCTCTTTTTGGTGAATCCTTCGAGATCATTTACTCTCCTCCCACAAATAGTATCAGAATTTGTTTTTCATTCAAGAGACCCCAGCAACAAAACCCATTTCTTCAAGTTTTCTGTCGTGTCATTGATTGTGAAGAGTGCTACTCTTGCATGTTAGATCTGAATTTTGGAAAGGAATGTTAAGAACGTAGATCCTTAATAATCAGAATTTGAAGAAGAAACAACTTGTTTTAAATAATCACTTTTAGAAATTTGTCGCGTGTAACAGCATTGCTTGGGGAAATACCATTCTTTTCACTTTAAGCCTTAAAAAGTACCACTTTGGCCAAAATAAAAATATTTATTCATTTTATTCTTTGTATGTTGATGTACACATGGAAAGCTACCAAGCTATCAGTTTTGTTGTTTTTTTTTTCTGCCCTGGAAGGGAAGTTTACAAGAAGTTGTGGCATTTCACCACGCAGCCCTCAAAGGTGGGGGGAAAGACGGCATTGCTATAGAACAATCTCGACCATGTCTCCACTTCCTGCTCTGCGGCGACGTGCCCAAGTACATCTGTCTAAGCTCTCAGGTCTCTTTATTTTGCTTTAAGTGACACACAAAGGTTGGCTGTTTGATCACATTTTTTTTTTCCTTTTTGAAATCAGTGCTTTATTAATATGGAGAGCATCCGGTCTTTGTACAACTCTGGATATCTTTACCCCTTAGCATCAATTACTCTTGTCTGTATTTTTGTCCAGGCTACCATCAGGCAATCAATAGGCACAACATTAATACATGTCTATTGATAAGTATAATCATCAAAGTCCCTGTAGTGACTATACCAATATTTGGAAAGACTAATAGGCCTAAATACCAGAGCTAAAAGGAGAACCTTATTTACCGTAGAGGCATAATTAGTTACAGTCCTCATAATTAGTCTGACATTTTTTAGCCTAAAAAACAACCCCAACATTTTATGACTATATTTTCTTAAAAACAAAATCTTCAAGAAGTTTTAAGATTATATTTGAATTATTGTTGTCAAGTATCAAGAATAGGGGCTTTCCTATAAGCTCTGATAGTCTATGAATGTAAGAAATTGCCATTTTGCTAAGCCTAGTATTGTTCTGAAAGATCTGCAAGTATTTTTATTTGTTTTAACACAAATTACTTCTGAAGAACATATTCAATGCCAGTTGCTTGAGAGTTTACAAGATGAGGGCATTTTATTCACAAGTAGTATGATACATAGTAGACAGAGAGTACTTTAAGTTCACAAAGAGCTCCGATTTCAAGGATGCTGTTAAATAGCCACAGGAGAGGCAGGGCAGATGCTCTGAACTGCCAGAAGAGTGAGGGGCAAGTGAAGGTTCCTCCCTAGTTCATTGTATGTTTATGAATTTCAAGATGGTGATGTCATAATAGCCATGAAAATATCTTCAGATAAACTGAACACATTAAAATAACCTCAGATTACACATTTCCCTGGATATATTTTAGGAGGAAAAAAGAGAAAGAATAAGCGAAGAATCTGTTACTGAAGATGGATTTTTCCAAGACCTATTTCAGTATTTGACAGATGAGGAGTTTTAGCCCAAATCCTGCTTTTTAAATTCCTGGTCTTTTCCATTCTGTCCTTCACTGTTTTTGTAAGTTATTCAGTCAAATGATATTTTTGACCACATTTCTTGAAATGCCATTGATTTTGATGTACTTGAAAAGTTTTCTTAGCTATATCTGCAGTCAGGAAGAACTTTGCCTTCAGGGATTAATAATGGCCTTTATTATTTAATCCACTTTTAACTACTTTCATTTTGCTGCCCTTTATAGCATATTATTTTTATGAGAGAGGTAGATTCTGGCAAGTGATTTCTATTTGTAACCTGCTTTCCTGATTAAAAGGAAGTCAGTCTTTGCAAGAGAACTTACTTGGCTTGGGTTCAAACAATGGGGATAGGAAGGTTCTATTTAAAAGTTATCAGTGAGTCTACATGACCATTCACCATTTGACTTTTAAAACTCCTGCAAAGCAACATAAATCTCTTTTACTCTTTGATGATTTAAAAGAAATACAAAAAATATTCTAGTGCTCTTCAGGAAAAAAAAAGAAAAAGGAAAGGAGAAAGTCAAGCATAAGAAAATACTAATAAAAGAAATGGTATGTTATTTTTCTTTCAAACTGTTGCCATACATTTTTATATTTTAGCTTTCATCAGAGATGTGACCTTAAAATGTCATAGTTGTTTTAGGGAGTTCGTTTGTTCCACTCTAAATACACATACAGGAATTTCAGGAGGTCTCTCTAATCTCTGCAAAGCATAGACGTTCAATGCTGCCTGAATTTTACTGCAGGAGGGCGGCGCCTGTGGCTCAGTGAGCAGGGCACTGGCCCCATGTACCGATGGTGGTGGGTTCAAACCCAGCCCCAGCCAAACTGCAACAACAACAAAAAATAGCCAGGCGTTGTGGCAGGCGCCTGTAGTCCCAGTTACTGGGGAGGCTGAGGCAAGAGAATCGCCTAAACCCAGGAGTTGGAGGTTGCTGTGAGCTGTGATGTCATGGCAGTCTACCAAGAGTGATAAAGTGAGACTCTGTCACAAAAAAAAAAAAAAAAGAATGCAACTTCGTAAGTGCAGGAATTCATGAGAGAGTCTGGGGAGCTTCTTGTTCTGAGCTACATAATTATTAATCATCAGTAGAGTTTGGGTAATAAATGTTTTATGTAGATATTTGGGGAATTAGTGATGCATGTTCATATAGAATATGTCAAAATATTTAATGAGGAAATGCCTCCTATGTGTTGAGGATATCAATGTCTTTGCAATAGAATATTTTACAAAATTCTACATAATGCAGATGCTGCAAATGAAAGAAAATTAACAAAACAGTCCTATTGTGAGTCTTGGTTTTAAGTTACATTGACAGTCACATGCAGATAATAATCTAAAAATTTAATAACATGCCTACGTATTTCCAAATGTGTGGGAATTAGGCCTTACATTGAGATCGTCCACAAGGTTCACTAAATTTAAGATGTTCATGGTCCACACTCTAAATACATTAGCAGTCACCTGTATAGAGTCTGCCAATAAGCTGCCAACAATAATTGGATTTAGTGTCTTTATACTTCCCAGTTTCCCTTTCTTGGGGTTAATAATCATCTCAGTCAGAATTTCAGTATTATCAAATAAACTAATTGTCACACAGGAATAATTCCAACCTCTGTAGCAAGAGCTGCCGTTAAGAGTAGGTATAAATGTCTTAACACAACAGATAAGTAAGTGAGGTGAAGGCTGTGTTAACCAGTTTGATGTAAGCATTTCAAATTGTATATAAAATCAGCACATTGTACCCCATACAGGCATTAATGTACACAGTTATGATTTAATAATAAAAAAGAACTTTAGCTTAAATATCTGATGTATTTTTTAGCATATTATCTTTCTGGAATTTTGACAGTGGTGCCTGCCTAGGGAAACACACTAGTTCCCTACAATGTGAAGACTTTTAAAAATGTATATAGATTCACACCATTCAATTACATCATCGGAGTCAGAAAGGCAGGCTTGGGAGAAGGGGATTACTAGAACCTTTCGCAATGCTGTATCTTTTAAATGTTTACTTCGCTCAGACTTCTGCTGCCAACATTCTATACATGTTTTGGTTGAACTTTTCAGTTACATCTTCCTCTGTTCATCTTTTAGCATTAAAGTGGGACTTCCGGAGGCTTTGCCCCAAAATGGCGATTTTTCCCCAGAGGGACCCATGGCTAGCCGACGTATTCAGGGTCAAGCACACAGAAAAATCTCATTTCATTCTACATAATATACCCAGGAAGCACCAAGAGGGGATGTCACGGACTTCACAAACTTGACACATTCTTTCAAAAAAGTCACTGTAATACACATTCAAAATGAACTAATCTGCCCTATCTCACCCTTTCTGTGTTCAACTCTTAAAAGGACACAAATATGATTTTTCCAAATATAAACTATTTTATACTACATAAATATCATTACATATAATTCTATATACACAGTCATGTAGTTACACCTGCCATATGAATAACACTGACATAACGTTTCTAGTTACATTATGGGGATTTCTCTTTCAGTTGACAACTGTTGTTTTCGTATTGTACGTGGGCTACAGATCTGGGATATAATGTTTTTAAATATTTGCACTCATATTCTTGGGTTTTTCTAACATTTTGCTTTAAGCTTCTTTTTTCTCAGAATTAAATTTTGGATTCCTTCCTTTAGGGAAGAATGTATTATTTTAAAACTTCAGTTGTTTTTATTTTTCTATCAGTATAAAATCAATGTGGACATAAGCACAAAGTGCTGTTTTTCTCCTCCGTTTAACTCAAAAAGGCTGAATTTCTTTACCTCCAAATGTCTTACCTTTGAACAAACCTGAAACATACACCAAGTTTTCAGAAATTGTAGGGGACCGAGAACATGGGTGAATAACGAAAGTTGCCTTTAAACCTTAACCACACACGTTTTAATTTACTAGCTGGTGATGCAAACAGCTGAGACAGATGTTTGTCTTTTAGCTGAAATGTAGCCTTGTCTCTACAAGCATTCGTTCTGTGTATCTGCTTTTCTCTTTAATCACAAGAAATTTAGCAATCATTTGTAAAATAGATCTCTTACACGATAGGCTTGACTATTCACCGAAGTGTTCAAATGATCTTTTGTAGGAAGTAGAATACTGGAGTTTTAAATAATTGTGTTGGAAGGATAAACGGGTTGAGAGGATAATTGAGTTGAAAGAAATTGTGTTTTAAAGGATCATCCTCTTTAATATTGAGGTGCTGTCCTGTGCTGTCCTGTGTATTATCATTGAATAGATGTCATAATGTCTTGCAGAAACTATAGTGATGTGACTACCCTCCTTTCAGAACCTGGGGGTCCTTCTGTGATCATTCTGAGGGCAAATCATCCCACACCCAGATAGGTCATATGTACTTTAAATACAGGATTCTTTTAGCAAAATATTGAAGGTTTTTGTTTATAGTGAGAGACAATTTCATTTAAACTTAGGCAGTGCTTTGAAGAGTTTAATTTTCTTTCTCACCTTTAGTTGGGAATTAATCTCTAACCCTTGAATTTCTGGAAGAATGTTCTATGACTTATAGTTGTAAGCGCCACACTTTCACACAAGTGAAACTATTTCTACTCCTCAGGCCTAAAGACTTGTCTTAACATGTTTTTGTTTAAACAGTTTCCTCTCCACCATAGCTGTTTTTCCATCCTTTCCTGTTATCAGCTGAAGAAAAATCTATTTTTTGAGGTTTGTTCCCATAACAAAAATGAGGTGAATTAACTTTGGCCAAGAAGTTATGCATTTGGAAGAGGAAGATTTACAAGTCAACACTATTAAACTTAAAGCCCTCTCTGGGGACATATTCTTCTTCTGATAGATTCACAGGGTTCATTAGTTCTTATGAATTTCTATGGGAGATCTGTGGGCAGAACCAAACCAGGAAATGGTTGCTTCCTAAGTTTGAAAATACCAGGGGACCACATTTGACACTTTCCACCATGTCATTCTGCTGACCCTCGGGCTCAACTTTTATCTTCCCTAAATGAGTCACTCCACTGTGGTTTTAATTTGAAAAAATCATGTTGTGGGGAGTCTAATAATCTGGGAAGGATAAAACCAAAATTCATATACAACGGGCTGTGTCACAAACATGATGGATTTTTTTCTGCATTATTCATTCACTAAAGTTTTTTTAACTATTCTTAACGAGAGAGGAGAAATACAATATAAAAATGCTTCTCTTGAAAATCCTAGAAATGTTCATTTATTAATTTTATTAGAAGTATTAATCAATTCACTGTAGGTACAGTCACCTTGGATTATCTAATACTGTCTGGAGTCTCCTAATCATTAAAAATATATAGTTTCATTTCTTTTTATAGCTCCTGTTTTTGTTTCCTGGATACTATGATGGAAGTTAAGCAGAGTTAGTATTTTCTTAGCTTTTAAACCTTTAAGTTGTTTTGTAATTACGACGTCTTAGCGAATCTGGTTGAAATGCATCAATCTAGAAACTGAATTTGTTACTCTAAGAATTGTGCAGATGATCAAAAAAGGCTTGACAATACGTTGGTCAAAATGGTTATTTCTAAGGAGTTTCCTTCAGATAAAAATGGGTTAAATACAGCAATAAATATTCACAGAAAAATTTAGTAAAATTTGATACCCTTTAACAGATAGTAAGAACTGAGTGAACTTAGGAAATTGGACCAGAATTAGAATGAACTCATCTGTACTAGACAAGAGAGGAACGTGGAAGCTGGGGGTATGGCTGAGAGCAGAGCTATCTTACAGGATGACTAGAGTTGAATGCAAATGCGTGATGTTTGATTAAATGGATTTAATTGATTCTGGGAAATAGCCTCTGAGACATCTTCTACTATTTCTGTGATAAGTAAAATATTGTTAAATGATCTTAAGTCAATGTCATTCACCTACAGAAACTAAACAAAGGCAGTTATTTTGTGTGTGTGGGGGGGTCTATGTACTTCAGGAAATGTTTCGTCACTTAAGCAAGTGATTTTAAAAGACTTAAAATGACTTTTATGTTTTTTTATACATTTTATAAGCTAAAAATATTAACTACAGTATATTAACCACAATCACATTTTAAAACTGTTGTCTATAAGCCTACTTTTCCCCTTTTCGCTTGACCTTTTTTAAAAATCATCTCTTCTTTAAATTTCTACTTGTGGTCAGTGGAAATTTCCTTCTGGTACACAAATTCAGATTGTGAGTAAGTAAAGATATTATAATAATGGGGTTATTTGTTTAAACCTGACCAAGAAGGAAAATCTCTCCTTTTAGGAAGATGAAGATCAAATCAACTTGAGGTGTTTCTTATTGGGTCATTACTTATTTATTTAATTCATCTTTTATCAAATACATTCTATGCAATACAATATAAGGTAGAAAATAAAGAAAAAATTAAAATTGTGAGTGGGTAGATACATGGCCTGGTATAACTGAGTGACGTTTACAATCCTAAGTCCAGGAGGCACAGGCCATACTATTTTGGGTTAAGAGTACCAAGAGCTATGGAGGTGGACACACTTAGAGATCTCCAGCTCCAGACTCCAATCTTATAGTCAAGGGAATAGAGTTGTATAGTGACATGTCACATTTCCAGGGTTATACTGGTCACTGATAATATGCTGATATGCAAAGCTCAATTGTTAAGTATAAATTCTTTCAGGCATGTTAAAATGAAAGAATATATGGAAATCTGATTGTAACCCAGAGAATAGAAATACTTCCTTTTTTTTTTTAAATAATTGCATTTCCCTCATTGAAATTTTCCACTTCAGAAAGATTTGTTTTTAAGTGAAAATAACGAGGCATTATTTCATGGCATTTATTCCCTGATTTAGGAAATTGAATGCTTAGCGTCATTCTTGGATCATTTTTTTTTTTTTTTTTTACATATGTCTATGAGGTGGGCACCATTATTGTCCCCATTTAAAAAAAAATTCAGAACTTATGGGGTACGTGTAATTTGGTTACATAGTTGGCTTTTGTAAGGCTAAAGTCCCGGGTGTGGCTGTTGTGTCTTTTAACCCAGGAACTGTGATATATACGCATGTTATGTACCTTTTAATGCCAGAGCTCCAGAGAAACAGCCTCAGTGGTCTCGAAGTGAACAGGAGAATGCCACCTGGAAGGGGGCAGAGCTGGCTCCAAAAAGAGTTCCTGGCCACGGGAAACCCAACCTAGGTCTCTGTGCAGAACGGAGGGGAGAGCTGTGTCCTGCAGATGAGGGCAGAGGAGTCATCACTCCATCTGAAGCAAGTGTTAAAGGAAAAGGGGAGAGTGTGGAAGTCGCTAAAGGAAGAGTGAGGGCTGATCTCAGACACTCACAAATTCTGTGTCACCTGGCAAATGACCATTGGAGACTCTGTTTTCTCATTTATTCTATGGGGTTTATAGTCTCATGGCTGTTAAGAGAATCAGAGATGAAAAAGCTCAGTGATGGCCCCAGCGCTGTCTTATGGTTATCCCGCCTTCAGTGGGGTTTTAGATTTAATGGATAGAATTCTCCACCAACTGAAATACTGCAAAGCATCTTATATTGATAGAATCTCTATGGATAACTCATCTCTGGGCACCTCGTTGGGGCCCAGGAACTTTTAAGGGAACATTTAATTTTACAAGTAAGCCATGAGGATGGTACAAGAGAAGTCGGCTTCCTTTAGAGCATTGATGAGCCATAGAGATTATTGAAGTGTGATGAACAATCAAGAACTATTTCCTTCTGTCCACATGGGTTTCTCCCCATTGCTGCAACATCTAAAACCATGTATTTAATGGTAATCAAAATCTAATATATCCGCAAAGAAAAAGTATATTGTATATCCCAAGTATCAGTTGAATAATTTTCAGTATAAATTAAAATGTTACCCAGGGCTAAACTATTCACTATTCACTTTCTAAGGTTCTCCATAGTTGAAAAATAAAGCTTCAGTCATGTTACGGTCAAGGAGCTCCTGCGTGATCAGAATGATGTCTCCATGACAGTTAGTAGAGAGGGTGCCAAAATAATGTATGCATATTTTAAGACAGGAAAAAAACTGTATGAAAATTGTTATACCAAGTATATAACAATAACATTTGTTATCTTTTTTAATTGTAGAAGTCAAATGTGGCTTGAGTATTACAATTTTAATACAGTTTTTTTTCCCTTCTTAACATACATATTTTTTGTCACCCTTTGCATAAAAAATATATATATATTATATATGTAATAGCATCTTTTTCCCTTTTACTTCAATGAAATTGGTTTCCAATTTCTAATGAATAGCTCCACAAAAAATTATTTGCTCCAGTACAAAAATTAATTATTGGGTAGCATTTGGAATTATAGCAACTAAATATAAGTATACTCCATCCATAAGGTCCAAATCTATGTTAGGTTATGACAAAAGTGAAATATTCTCATATTGGTTTCCTTGCTGTGATTTGGTTTTTTGAAAACGCTGAATTATACAAACTGATCTCTTTCATTTTTGGAAATAAAAGTACTCTCGGTATAATTTCTTCTTACTCTTTTTCTATTTTTTTTTTTTTTCTGTTTCTGGGAATCTAAACAAAACCAAACAAGATAATTTCAGAAGAAATCAATTTGTCTTTTTCCTTTATCAGTAACCCATTCTAACTTACCCACCATTTCCACTATTTGTAAAAATTGAACAATTGAAGCCTCCGCATCTGGAATTATATCTCTTCTAATCTTGGTGAGCATTATTTGTAAAAATCAGGAAATGCCTCACTGGTACCCCTTGCTCCTCAGACAACCCATGATTTATGGTCTTGAGACCATAACTCATTTTTCTCAGAAGAATAATATTTCCTCAACCACAAGAGAACCACTAAATACGTGTCTCAGGCCCGTGGTAACCGTGTGCCTTTAAACAGAACGGCATGCATTTTAACATCACGTGGCTTGTTGATTTATAATTTCCATTAAGGTACACATTTCTATATCTGTATTGGAAGAATTCCACAAAAGAAGGGGAAAAAGAAATTTAAAGACCATTTCAGTTTTTCAGAACACTATTTTGAAGTGGATTGCAGATTGAAAACAAGAATTTCCAAAGTATTAGTCTCAGAGGGGGAGCATTTGCTATTTTAGAAGGAGTGCCTATGGTACTTACACTGTGCTTCCAGGAACCTGCAGAGCTGACATCTCAAGTCCTCTTGAAGAGCCACGGAAGGTGTTTCGTTAAGTACATGGCCATCATTCTTAATTCAAAAACCATGGGCAGAAACAGAAGCCCAGGGTGAATTTTTCCAGTGCTAACTCTAGAGTCTCAGCCACTGAGTCTGAAGACACTTTCTTTGAGAAAGCGTATGATTTTTACCCACACTGAAAACATAAAAATACCTTCGCTGATCAGTGGGGTGAGATTACAGGTTTCTTTTTTGAATCATCAGGATGACTCTGTTGTTGTATAAGGAGAGAGCTCACAGGGTCTGTTCAGAATAGCTTGCTAAGGTGCTTAGCTCCCAGCACTAAAGAAAAAAAAAAAAGATGTTTTATGTATGTATTGATAAAAAACACTGCCTTAAAACTCCCAGCTATTTGACTGTAGGAAAGTACTGACAGATAGAACCACCACAGCTGTTTTTTAATGATTCTTTTCATTGCCATTGAGATGAAATTTACAACATGCCACTCTAGAACTGATTACTTTCTCAATTCTGTCAAAAGCAGAAAATTGAGCCCCAGCAATGCATAGTTTACAGGGGTCCTCAAAGTGCGGCCCACAGGCCACATGAGGCCGTGTGATTGTATTTGTTTCCGTTTTGTTTTTTACTTCAAAATAAGATATGTGCAGTGTGCATAGGAATTTGTTCATAGTTTTTTCTTTTGAACTATACTCCGGCCCTCCAACGGTCTGAGGGACAGTGAATTGGCCCCCTGTTTAAAAAGTTTGAGGACACCTGGTTTAGACTGTGCTGTTCTCCCCTGCCTAACTAATGTGATGAAAAAATATAAAGTCTTTTTTGGGGGGTGGGGGGAGGGTCCAGGAAATCTCCTTCTCTTAATGTGTGAATAAGTGAGGACAATAAATCTCTGTTTTCTTATAAAATTATTGTGTTAGAAGTTGGTAGAAGGCCTACTTTGGGTCTCTGTAGTTCAGAGTCATTCACCAAGGGTGAGGGAAATCTGGCTGTCAACAATAATGTAGAAATTGTGTATCTTTGGAGAGTCAAAAGATGTCTAAGATAAGATTTGCTCCAAGCAAAAAGAGCAGAAAATAATTTCTGACCTACCCAAATACTGCTCTTCTAGATTAGGAATCATAGACGTCTTCAGCATTTTTTCCATTTATAGAATTACTTTCTTTCCTCTCTCCCTTTTTTTATCACCCTATTTCTTGATTAGCTCATTGGAAATGGAACAATTTTTTTTCTTTTACTGTGTTTAAACAAGCACATATATATGAGATTTGTGCAACCATTTCCCAGGGTAAAATGTGTTTGAAAAGTAGAGGATGGTGCCTTCCAACAACACAGTCATTCTTCTTACCGTAACAACATGAGATAAGCAGGGTGGATCTGTTATTTTCAATTTAAAGGCAATTAAATGAAGATATATGGAGAGATGACATGGCATGTTAAGTTTCTAGAGCTAGAAACTGCAGAACTACGTAGGACCTGTATTCAACGTCTGTGTGGCATTGGCCCACTCTGTGCTACCAGTGACATCCTGAGTGAGTTAGTGCCTCTAACATCTCGCTTTAGATGCACAATGAGCCTGCAGAAACAGAAAGAGAATGTCAGGTCTCTTAGTAACGAGGATTTTTATATAGTGGCTTAGGTTTGCTACCATGATTCCAAGGAATTAGGAATTGGAGAGAGGCAAAGGAGTCTATTTAATTTTAAAAAGTTCTCTCCATGCCTGATATAGATGCAAATTGCTTGCTCATTACACTCAACCAGGCCTCTGAAACAAGTTTGCTAAAGCAAAAGCATTTTCTGGCTGTAAGACAGCTTACCTGCCAAGCTTGACATTTCTATAACCAAATCAATATTTCAATAGCCTTTGCTATAAATCTGATGTTGATTTGAATTCCAGGGAGTAATGAATGATCCAATTAGGAAACAAACAAAAAAGTAAAAAAAAAAAAAGAAATTAATTAGAGTATTTATTCTTCCTTGATGATAAGGAGTTCCTGACAAGACAGAATGCTGTTTTCAGCTAGCCTCCTTCTATAGGTATAATCGATCTTGGAAGTTAAAGGTTTGTTTGCATTTTTAACATCGGGAGTTAAAGATATCCCTGGATTTGAGCTGTTCAGTGGCAGCTTACCCATCTCAGAGTTTATTATTTCTTTTTGTCTGAAATGTGCAGACATTTTCTGCTCAGTAAGATATATTTACAAGTGAACAGAGAGGTGGTAACAAAGTGCTCAGCTCTGTCCCTGTCAGGTAGTGGGACCATGAAATGTCTGTTGAGTGAATAATAAATGTTATTGCATTTTCTTTCTTGTTGAGTTTCTTCTTTTGGGAGTCTAGAATTTGATAAACTGTTCGACCGATCCAAATGTTCTATATTATTGAAAATCTATTCCTCCATCTCCGTCCATCCATCGACACACTCATTAATTATTCACCCATCATTGTTTATTGTGAAATGTTATACGATCAAAAGTTTGTATGAGGCAGAAACAGACCATGACTCCAATAGGCTTATTCTATTAAAAAGAGTAATTAAAGATAAAGGCAAACAGATCTCTCTCTACATACACACATATATAACATATATATTTATAAATGGTTATAGATGTAGACAGATGTATGTGTATACATACATATGTATGTATAGTTAGATAGCAATAGATGGATATAAACAGATAAGCATACACAAATATGTACGTAAATACATAAGGGTATTCATGTGCAATTTAAAACAGTTGACTAATTTAAATCACACATGAACTTTATGATACCCTTATGTTTAAACACACACATAACACTCACATGTATGTTTAAAATGCTAAGAATAAGGTAATGAATGCTGCTCAGGAGAGGTATACAATTCAGCGTGCACAGCAATTCCTTCCTTGCTGGATAAAATAAACCAGCAATTCCTATAAAAGAGCTGGCCCTAGGAGCTTCAGAAAGTTCTGAGCCTGTGAAAAAATAATGCTTTGACCCACAAGCATTGTGTGGAAACCACACAATGTGCCCCGCTGGCCTGGGATCCTAGCAGAATGAAGTGATGTTATTTAAAGAGGCCACAGACGCTAAGGTGAAGATTTTTATTCCACAGGCAGCGGGGTATCACTGAGCAAGGTCCAGAATTTAAATTTTGAAAATTCGCTCAAGGAGGAACATGCCATGACCGACTGAAATGAAGGTGCAGTGGAAACAAGACAGACGCTTGAGACTGTGGGAGGAAATCCGTGTCGAAGGGCGTGGATGGTGGAAACTGCAGTGAATGTACCACAGGGGGAGATGTAGGAAACTAATCTGGAGATAGAATTAAAATGGCTCCCATTTACTCAACACCACGATTGATTTTCAAGCTAATTCTCAGGACTCCTCAAGATGCTGTGTCTCTTCGTATGAATAAAAGACATGTGTACACCTAAGTAGGCCTTACCAGTGTTCTCACGGTGCTAAAACGTTGCATCTTTTGTTTATCTTTAGAATACCAAGGGTGATAGTTTCATGGGGTGAAAGAGGTGATAACATCAAAGATACGTCTGATGTTTCAATTCTGAGTGGCGAAAGTGATTCAGAACATCCCAGAGATGGAGAACGACGTGGATGGAGTCAGAACCACCGCAGGCTGAATTTCCAGCTCTATCTCTCCTTTCCTTGTCATGCTCCAGCAGCTTCTTCATCTTCCTAAAGCCTTTTTCCATGTCTGTGCAGCAAGTCCCACACTGCATTTTTCTAAGAATTCAATGTGCCGATGTACATAAAGCACTTATAACAAATAGTAGCTGTTTAATGAGAAATGGCGTCTATGATTTGGTTTTCAAAACTAAAATTGGTGGCAGAGTCTGGAGAGCAGACCCTGAATTCATACCGACACACATGCAGTGATATGGAACCAATTAACAGTGATGAAGGTTCTAAAGCAGAACTGCTGTGTCCAGAGATGCTCCTTGAACCCGGGAACGCAGATGATAAAATCTTCCAAGTGGGCAGATGCTGGGATGGATGGTGCCAAGTACAGACCCCTGGGGAAATACCTGGATATAAGCAGAGGGAAGAAGAGCCAAGAAAAGAAGGAAGGAACTGTTAATTATAAGGAACGTATCTTTTGGAATTTTTTCTTCTAAATTAGAATCATTTTGTTTGTTTAAGAAAAAAATACAAATTTGAATTTCAGGAACTTTCGTATTTAACTTCATAATGTGAACTGGCTTCCATAAGAAAGTTACTGGAGAGAAACATACAGTTTATTTTCCTATGCTCAAGAATTTCTCCCTGTTAATGGCTGGTTCCTGGCACCCTTGACCAGCTGCTTGCTTATTTGAAACTCTGTTAGCAGATTTAATCGTTAACTTCACAAATGTAGTAATTCAACAAAATGCCTGGCAGGAAGAATTGATGACTACGGGGTATGACATGTGCCTCTGTCACATGGGATTTTTATATGTTAAAAATCATACCTAGGAAGAATTACTGGTAAAGAGAAGTAACTTGACGATCTAATAATTCATCCATTTCCCCATAATGATAGGTGAATCAGGTGATATGAGAAATCTCAGTGTGATAGGTTTGGAACCTAGATGTCATTTTAAAGGATGCCACTTTTGTATAATACATTTGGCTCCTAAGTGCAAAGAATGCGTGATAAATTTGGGCCCTGGGTGGCAGCAACATTTTCAAAGCCTTCAAATAAAATTTGCAGTATGCAAGTCCCAGGAAGCAGGCTGAGTTTAAATAAATTTCTCTCATTCTATATCCAAAGCACGCATTTTAAGAACTCAATCTGCTTAAATAATATAGTTGCAACTAATTTCAAAAAAATTAATGCTAAAATTGTTTTTTTTTTTTCTTTCCAAACAAGAACACCAGAATCAATAGTGTTTGGGGAAATAATGTTAATGGGTGGCCACTTTGGGGTTTTATTAAAGATAGGAGCTACATAAATAACCACACCCAATTTCCTCTTTCTTGAAAACAGTCATTTGTGAAAGATAGCAAAACAGAAGGTGTAAAGAAAATTGGTAAACTAAAATCACAGAACAATGACTCTGGCACACACTAAACAGATTAAATATTTTCCCTGTGGGGTTGTATTATAGTATTATTTGTGTTAGAACAGGTTTTTATTTTGTTTGTTTGTTTTTTGTTCTTGTTGTTTCTAGAACTTCTAGGTGAAATCATTTCAAGAAAAAAATATCAGATAAATTTTGGCTATGCTAGGAGATGGGATTTCATCCTGTTACTTTCAACATTTCAATCCTCTTTTAAATAGATTTAAAGACATAGGGTAATAGAAACAGCTGATTATTACCCAGTTTCTGCAGCATCCTTTTATTTTAAATATTATTTATTCTTATATAACATGAGGTGAAATGGAAACTAAAGTAACTTGCCCAAAGGAATTCTCAAAGGAAAGATGAAGCAAGTCAAAAATATTCTTTCCTTCCTTCCTTCCTTCCTTCCTTCCTTCCTTCCTTCCTTCCTTCCTTCCTTCCTTCCTTCCTTCCTTCCTTCCTTCCTTCTTTCTTTGTTTTTTTTGTAGAGACAGAGTCTCACTTTATCGCCCTTGGCATCACAGCTCACAGCAACCTCCAACTCCTGGGTTTAGGCCATTCTCTTGCCTCAGCCTCCCGAGTAGCTGGGATTACAGGTGCCTGCCACAACACTGGGCTATTTTTTTTGTTGCAGTTTTGCTGGGGCCAGGTTTGAACCCCCCACCCTCGGTCTATGGGGCCGGTGCCCTACTCAAGGAGCCACCGGCGCCGACCTCAAAAATATTTCTTAAGGAGCCAAGCTCCTGACTTATTTTGAACTGTTGAAGTAATTTGACCTCTCTTCATAGTTACGTAGAGGGTAATCAATTTAAAGAGATCCTTCTAGAAAAGAAGGATTTTCACAGACTACCACTGAACAGGTAACACTAACTCAAGTGTTGATAATGTTTACAGATATTAAAAGGAACTCACTTTATTTCTTTTTCCATCAAACTTATATCAACAAAGGATAAAATTGTTGGTTAAAATGATACTTCAGAATTACCCATGGTATCATTGCTTAATGCCCACACATTTCTGCTTCATAAATGAGTAACAAAAGTATTTGCTTTACATAATACTGTCCCAAAGACTTGGTCCTAGAATCTGTGGAACTGACTAAAAAATGAACTGATATTGAAGTGAATGAAGTAAGGATCACAAGGTAATTTGGTCATTTTAGTGATATTTGAAATCACATGGATTTGGGTTCAAATTCCAATCCTGTCCCTTCATCATAGCTACATAGCCCTTGGGTTTTGGATTGACACATAAGGAGTAAATGATGTCTCTGGCACCCAATACAGATGTTTACATTTTATCTTTTTCTCCCTTTGTTCAGGATTTTTCTTTGGGGGGTTATGGCAAAGAAGCACCATATCTGGTTCTTTTTCTACAAAGCAGTCACATGTAAGCTGAAGAGTATGTTATTGACTCAGAGTCATCATAACAGGACCATAAAATAGACATTCTATGGTTAAAAAACACTGGTTTTAAAACTGTGGAAAGTCATAAATGAGTCATGGCAACCTTTTAGCAAGAGCACAGATTATACAGAACTGTATGATTCATCTGTGTTTCCCTTAAACTTTTACCTCGGTGGGGGAGAACGCATATCCCTCTGCTCACCTCCTTCCAGGATTCTTAGAGTGTATGCTCTCAATGTGAAGTTCATATTCAAAACAGAGCACAAAAACTGACCCCAAATCCGCCACTTTCAGTTGAGGTGGGGATCTATTACAGACCTGTTGTTTTACACAATTTCTATAAGAAGAATGGATTTTATGATCTGTAAAGAAATCCAATAAAGAATAATGAAAGTTTAAATCTTTAAGACATGAAACTATAAAAATACTAGAAGAGAGTGCAGGGAAAACACTTGAAGAAATCGGTCTGGGTGAGTATTTTTAACGTTTTTTTTTTTTGTAGAGACAGTGTCTCACTTTATGGCCCTCGGTAGAGTGCCGTGGCTTCACACAGCTCACAGCAACCTCCAACTCCTGGGCTTAAGCGATTGTCTTGCCTCAGCCTCCCAAGTAGCTGGGACTACAGGTGCCCGCCACAACGCCCGGCTATTTTTTGGTTGCAGTTCGGCCGGGGCTGGGTTTGAACCCGCCACCCTCGGTATATGGGGCCAGCGCCTTACCGACTGAGCCACAGGCGCCGCCCGGTCTGGGTGAGTATTTTATGAGGAGGATCCCCTGGGCAATTGAAGCAGCTTCAAAAATACACTACTGGGACCTGATCAAACTAAAAAGCTTCTGCACAGCCAAGAACACAGTAAGTAAAACAAGCAGACATCCCTCAGAATGGGAGAAGATATTTGCAGGTTATGTCTCCAAAAAAGGTTTAATAACCAGAATCCACAGAGACCTCAAACATATAAGCAAGAAAAGAACAAGTGATCCCATCGCTGGCTGGGCAAGGGACTTGAAGAGAAACTTCTCTGAAGAAGATAGGCACACGGCCTACAGACATATGAAAAAATGCTCATCATATTGAATCATCAGAGAAATGCAAATCAAAACTACTTTGAGATATCATCTAACTCCAGTAAGATTAGCCCATGTCACAAAATCCCAAAACCAGAGATATTGGCATGGATGTGGAGAAAAGGGAACACTTCTACACTGCTGGTGGGAATGCAAATTAATACATTCCTTTTGGAAAGAGATATGGAGAACACTTAGAGATCTAAAAATAGATCTGCCATTCAATCCTATAATTCCTCTACTAGGTATATACCCAGAAGACCAAAAAGCACATCATAACAAAGATATTTGTACCAGAATGTTTATTGCAGCTCAATTCATAATTGCTAAGCCATGGAAAAAGCCCAAGTGCCCATCGATCCACGAATGGATTAATAAATTGTGGTATATGTACACCATGAAATATTATGCAGCCTTAAAGAAAGATGGAGACTTTACCTCTTTCATGTTTACATGGATGGAGCTGGAACATATTCTTCTTAGTAAGGTATCTCAAGAATGGAAGAAAAAGTATCCAATGTACTCAGTCCTACTATGAAACCAATTTATGGCTTTCATATGAAAGCTATAACCCAGTTATAACCTAAGAATAGGGGGAAGGGGGAGAGGGAGGGTGATTGATGGGATTACACCTGAGGTGCATCTTACAAGGGTACATGTGAAATTTAGTAAATGTAGAATGTAAATGTCTTAACACAATAACTAAGAAAATGCCAGGAAGGCTATGTTAACCAGTGTGATGAAAATGTGTCAAACGGTCTATAAAACCAGTGTATGGTGCCCTATGATTGCATTAATGTATACAGCTATGATTCAATAATAATAATAATAATAAAAGAATAATAAATGTTATCTATAATAATAAAAGCTATACTCCACCAAATAAAATGACTATTTCCCCACAGAAAATTTAGAATAAATAAAAAGGATAATTTTCTCATGCCTAAATCCTTCCCCTTTAATATACACAAATAAATGTATTCTACCTAGGATGAACATTTGTGAATTTTTCTTAAAAACTATAAAAATGTAAACATTTTGGTTATGTTTGGTTTTTCCCTTCATTTTATGAAATGTTGCAATAAATAAACTGGCATAAGCGTCACCTCTCACTTGCGCGAGTGTATTTTTAGGATAAATGCTGGGAAGTGTAATTGCTGAGTCACTAGACAGAAATGTTAAATATTAAAAACACAGCAAATTTCACCTAAAAGTTGCACCAACTCACATTGCCACCAATCATTCGTGAGTGCAAACATCTCACCACATCCTTACCAACATTAGATAATTTCGACCAATATTTGCCAATGACGTGAGTAAAAATAACATTTTTGCTTTAATTTGCATGCCTTCAAATGTAAGTTAGGTAAAACTTTTTCTCATATAACAATTAACAATTAAAACTTTTTTAAGTTTTTCTCTGAATCTTATTAGCCCATGAAATTTGGTAGTGTTCAAGATTTCATTTAATTTTTCTACTGAAGCTCTGATATAAGGGTGTCACACAAAAATAAACCTGTTTTAGTAAGTATTTACCATCATGCCTTGTATCATAGATTGATAAATGGCATAGGCGAGATCTGAACAGGACCTGGCTTAACACCAGGATTCCTGTCTAAGCATCGGGGCTAACTTGCCTCCATTCCTCCCTATAAAGAGAATTGTATGGATTTTATCTTTTTTTTTTTCTTTTTGGCCGGGGCTGGGTTTGAACCTCCCACCTCCGACATATGGGGCTGGTGCCCTACTCCTTTGAGCCACAGGCACCACCCAGATTTTACATTTTTAATCATACTGCACTGCTTCAAACTCTTTAGACATTTTGTCAAAAAGTATAAGCACCTATTATGTGCCTGGCACTGTGACAATTTATGTATCTATGGCAACAAACAATAATTCATAATTGGGAAATAAGTCTGTGAATGAATATATATTTCCTCTCAATAAGCTTACTCTGTAGAGACATTAAAAATAGTTTACAAGGAATTCCTTAATTACAAGTGTGATAAATTCCACACAGGAGAGTGATGCTGTGTGTATGGATAATAGTGGGTGACTTCGAGAGCTCAGCATAAACAAAATAAAGTTGTGTAATTTGTAGACACTACTGAGGGAGATAAAAGACAGATAAGAAATGCTATGATGAAATGTCTTAAGAATTTTATTCTTAATAGAAAAGATGGTATCTATTTTTTATTTCAGATTAATATGTGAATGCAAACAATTAGGTTACATTGTTAGGTAATGTCCAAGTTGTAGTTGAGCCCTTCACCCAGGAAGGGTGCCATATACCCTAATATGGTGGCCATTGGTGAGCGCTTACCCTCCCTTTCCCCCCTTCTTCCTCCATCCTTCCCCCAACTTGAGTTTGTGTTTTTCTCTTGTGTGGCCATGTAGTTGTTCATCTACTTGTTTCATATTAGTATTGAGTATATTGGATAATTGCTTGTCCATTCTTGCAATACTTTACTAAGGAGAATGCTCTTCAACTCCATTGGGGTAAATACAAAAGATGTAGCATCCCCATCTTGTTTTATGGCTGACTAGTATTCCAAGGTATACATATACCACAGTTTATCAACCCACTTAGGTTGGTTCCACATCTTGACGATTGTGAATTGAGCAGCTACAAACATTTTAGTGGAAACGTCTTATGGTAAAATGATTCTTTTACTTCTGGGTAGACAATTTAACTTTGTTTTGAGAAAAGAAAATCTCCTAAAAATGTGCAACCTTACTGAGCATTTAAATTTTTTCCCTAATGGTTCATTTCTCTACAAGCAGTAAAGTATAGTCAAAGGATTGAGATTTGTATAAAAGAGTGAGAGGTGAACACATGTTTTTGAGAGACTAAGGTCATAGATAGAGGCTATTACAAGAGAAATTACCCTTAGATGGAAAAATAAAGACTCATACTTCTTTATTCACTCCTTTTTGTAATTAACAACCAACATTTGAAGATTTTTGTTTGGAAGAAATTAGCATAATAGTGTAGTGTCTTAACTGATTGAGTTGACCAAAGCAGAAAACAGAACACCCATCAGTTTTATGATTCTGAAAAGTTCAACATAAGTTGAATACAATTCATGAACAATAAAAAAGACGAAATGAGGCTGGGCATGGTGGCACATGCCTTTAATCCTAGCACATTGAGAGGCTGGAACAGGAGGACAGTTTGAACCCTGAGCAAGAGCAAGACCCAGTCCTCACATGAATTGGAAAAATTAGCCAGATCTCTTGGCAGGTGCCTATGGTTCCAACTAATTAGGAGGGTGAGGCCAGAGGATCTCTTCAGGAAGTCTCAGGTTTCCATGAGCTAGGCTGTCTACCCAGGGTAAATTCTGTCTCAAAGAAAGTTATCTGATATAATTAATTAATTGATCAATTAATTAATTTAATCTTTAAAAAGAAAGAAAAATAATTTTACTGTCATAAAATGCCTGCAGAAAGACATCTGTCCTAGATTGTTTGAACCACATGAACCTGTCAATCTTTCACCATTTTATCTTACAAAAAATGCAATTTTGTATGGTTTATGTATGTATGTAATACATATACAACATATTTGAGTATTTATTCCTGAGTTTACTTATAGACATGTGAATGACATGTCTACAGGTGATACAGAACCTTTTTCATATACTGATCTCTGTCATTCACTTATGAGAGATTTAAGGGGGAAAAAAGATGCAGGAAAGACATTCATCTGCAAGTACTTTAGAAAGTCTTACAGTCGGACATCAAATGCTTCAGTCACAAAATGCACACACATCTGTCCCATATAGCATCCTTCTCCTGCAGATATTTAAGATACAGGAAACACAGATGACCCAAACGTGCAAATAATTGTTGCTTGCAATATAGTACCTTGCAGTTTTGCTTAGTTTTTTTTACATTATTATTTCTGTTTACATTGCTCAAAAAACAGTGCATAGCTTTGGAAAATACAAAAAAAGGAAGAAAAAATTAGAAATACAGCATTGGTACTGAGTATATATTTGGATGTATAATATAATAATATATATTTTAGTATATATTTGGATCTACATTACAAAATGTATTGTTCTAATATGTTAAATATGCCTGGATAACAGTGCATAGTCCCTCCTTCAAAGCAATTTTGGAGCTCTTTTTCTGGAATTACTATCAATGCCCATTGTTTGAGGTCTGGCAAAGTTTGCAAACTTGCCACCACCATCTGCTTGTGTTGGTAGCACTGTACAAACAAGTCGGTAGGGTTTTATGACCTGGTATATCAGGGCCTCACAGCTGTGTTCATGTCGACATGGTGGTGTCATGACTGTTGTGTGCCATACATGTGACAGCATCAGTGTGTAGCTTTGCAAGGTCAGTGCCTTGAAGGTGACCATGGTGTTTATTCAGCAATGAGGTATGTAGCACTTTTTCTAGGATGAGTTCACAAACTTAATTGTCAGACCTCAAACAGTGCAATGGACTTTGACACAAGGGAAGAATTTGAAAAGTTCTCATCAGCACAATAATTTTAATGGAATGTAAGGAACATGAACAGATTGGATGATACACATTAAAAGAAATGAATCAAACAACACATTTTTGAACCACTGAATGGCTGCTTTTGTTGTGAATATGAATCACTTGCAGAGAGATTCTTTCATGTGAATTAGACACCACTTTGGTTTTCCAAGGGAATAGTAACATTTAAACACCTCACTTATATTTATTCAGATGAAATTACCATACCTTATAATTTTCAAGGGTATTTTGTCTGAAACAAATGTGAGGGTTAGAGAAGGTAAAATGCTGGATGTTTTAAACAGAAGGGAGATTGCTAAGATACAAGAACCCTCATGGTTCTGAAAACTTTTTCCACTTGGCCTCCTTTAGTGTGAGTGATGATTTTAATGCTGCTTCTAAGTTGACACAAAGCTCAACGATAAAAATTAGTTTCCATTAATACAGGAAATAGAATTTCTCTTATTTATCCATTTAAATATAGTAATCTTCAATAATAAGAAATATGCATGATTTCTCCTGTCTCTTGAATCTAGTTATGGAATGATTCTATTAGTCACCTGGGGTAAAACAACAATAAATGAATGTTTCCTTAGAGGTTTTACTGCCTAATTTGCAAAAGTAGGCGATAATTTATTATCTCCTGCAGATTGCTGTCAAGGAACCCTCAGGAATTCATTCATTTCATCTCTATTCAAGACATGTGGTAATTACAGCAGTTTTTATTACCAAAGAAAATATTTCCATTACATCCCTTTGTCATAATCGCTTGGAATTTTAAAATAATATTTTCCAATCTTTAGTTTTATTAAACTATGTTTTTTTTTTTTTCATCAGGCCTAACTTTTTCTCAAGGTTCTTAAAGTAAAATATGAAGACTCAACTATATAGGGTTTTCAGTGTTGTTTAACATCCTATTTAGGAAGCTTAGAATTTGTTTTAGAAAATATTTTTCTAACATGTCTTTTCTAAATTTGTCAAAAAGAAATGGAGGCAGTGAGTGAGCCACAAAAGAAGGACTAACGGGCTAAAGAGAAAGAAAGAGGAGAGAAAGAAAACTTCACCACATCTTACCACACACCATCTTCTTAGAAAGTCATAAGCAGGGTGGTGGCTTTCTCATGACAGAAAGCCACCTGGTAAATATTCAGAAATCTGTGAGCTTGTTGTTAAATGGATTGAGACTTGAAATTAGGCTCAGTGTGCCACTTGGCAGGTGCTGTGAATGAGGGAATTTTGTGTTTGATTGATGAGTCAACGTACCTGCACACCCACTGGGCTACCAACATATTATGGGATCTGAGAAAAGACAACATATTAAACCTTCTGAGAAGTAGTGCAGTTTTTTTTTTTAAGTAGTACTTTAATTAGATCAAAAAGTTTCTAAATTTTATGGAGAGGGGACACTTTTTACTGGAATAAGGGACAGTATTTATAGTGGTTCAAGAACTCAGCGTTTTAGTACCAAAGAAATAAAAACAGACTGCAGGGGTTCAACTCTTTGCTCTGATGTTGGTTAGTATCATGATGCAAAAATTATCCAACTGTTCTGCAGCTTACATTCATTTGCAAAGTTGTTCTAATCATTACATACTTCATAAGCTTATTTTTAGGGTGAAATGAGTTAATTGTTATAAATACTAAGAATGGTACTTGGAACATAATACATTCTCAATAGGTGTTAAGCTCTGTTAGTTTAAGAAAAGAGTGTTTGGGTGGCACCTGTGGCTTGGTGGGTAGGGTGCCAGCTTGGAACCCAGCCCCAGCCAAACTGCAACAAAAAATAACCAGGCATTGTGGTGGGTGTCTGTTGTCCCAGCTACTTGGGAGGCTGAGGCAAGAGAATCGCTTAAGCCCAAGAGTTGGAGGTTGCTGTGAGCTGTGATGCCACAGCGCTCTACCAAGAGCGACATAGTGAGACTCTGTCTCAAAAAAAAAAAAAAGAAAAGAGTGTTCTTTAAATGTTATTTTAGAAACTCTCCTTTAAAGTAAAATAGATTATGAAGAGATAAACTGGGAATTCTATGATTCACTTTGAACTATTCAAATTATTTTATTTTTAATACAAACTACTGGAAGAAATTTTATATATGGACCATAATTTCTAAGTCAGTTCCTAGTATAAGAATACTAAAACTAGGGCTTTGTTTTGATAGAATAGTTTGGAATTAGAAGAATTTTGAAATCATTTCTGTTTTCCATAAACATTTCTTCCTTATACTTTCTTAAAATATTCCCACTATGAAAGTGGTCCAAGTTATTGCCTTTAGGCTACTATTAAAATATGTTAATACTGTTACCAGAGAGAAAAATATTAATAAAATGGGTACAGCCTTCATGGTGTAATCTGATATTTTTTAAAAAGCTTTTTGAGTGCAAATAAACCAAAATAAGTAAATTTTCTCTTTTTTAAAAAATTGTATTTGTTTGAGTACTTGCTTTATCACCCAGGCTGGAGTGCAGTGGTACAATCATAGCTCACTACAGACTCAAACTCCTGCAATTCTCCCACCTCAGCCTCTTGACTGTCTGGGACCATAAGCACATATCACTGCATTCAGCTAATTTTTACAGAATAAAGAAATTAAGCAGCCTACTTCTATGTTATGTATTTGTTAAAGAAGATATTAGAATATAATTTAGAAAGTATATTTAGCTGAAGGATTATAAAAACAAAACATATCTAAAGTGGTAGGTAGCATACAGCTAAATTGGGCAGAAGAGTAAAATTTCAGGCTTGAATGCTTATGTTGGAAAAGATATAAAGTTAAAATCAGTGCTTAAAGATTCTGCTTAAAGCAACTAGAAAAGGCAGAACACAGAATACTCAAGGTAAGTAGAAGAAAGAAAGTAACAAAAATAAAAGTAGAAATCACTAAAATGAAAAATGGATAAGCAGAAATCCTAAATCAAATATTGGTTCCTTTGAAAAAAAATAATAAAATTGGTAAATCCTTAGCTAGACTAATCAAGAAAGGGAGAAAAAGTATCAGGAATGCGAGGGGACATCATTACAGATCATACAGATAATGTGAAGACCTCAATGTCAAGGATTTTAACGGCTTAGAAAAACGAAAAACTTTCTTGACAAGCACGTCTTATCAAAGTCCAAAATCCAAATAATGCCCTATTTATCTAAGCAATTGAATTCTTAGAGAAAAATCTCTGTGTAAGGAAATCTCCACACCTAAATCACTTCACTGTTGACTTCTATCACATATTAAGGTAAGAAATTTTACCAATTGTATATAAACTCTCCAAAACTAGAGGGGGAAAGGATGACCTCCTCACTCATGTCATGAGGCCACAGTAACTCCTATTCCAAATCTGACAATGTCATTACAAGAATATAATCACAGACCAATATGATTCGTGAACATGGTTGCAAAGATAGTTAACACAATGTTAGCAATTTGAATGCAGCATCATAAGAAGAGCGTGATACACCATGATCAGGATTATCTCATGAATACAAGGCTAAAACAAAATCAACCCATGTACCAAAAGTTGCTATACTGGTCATTGTCTTTCCAAAATTATGGAGCTTTTTAGGCATCTCCCTATTTTCATTGTAAGATGTATTGGAAATGGGTGACAATGAGTTGAATACACATTGCTTTTTATTTTTTAAATTAAATCATAAATACATAAATCATGTGTACATTAATGCATTTATGGGATACAATATGCTGATTTTATATACAATTTGGAATGTTTGCATCAAACTGGTTAACATAGCTTTCACCTTAATTATCGTGTTAAGACATTTATACTCCACACTTAGTACATTTCACATTGCTTTTTAAAAATTAACTCTACCCAGGCATTTGGGGGCTTACAAGACATGACCATCTTTCACTGTTCCCGTTATTAACTAGAAGTCGGTGAACATCGTTTTAATGTTATGTAATATAAATGTCTCAAGCCCTTTGTGTATGTGCCCAAACTGTCTGCACTGAGTCTTTTTAGGTCACATTGCCACATGAAAAAGGTGGTGAATTCTACCAACTCTGCAAGGCTCAGAAGTTTCCAGTGGAAAAACCCCACAGGTGCAGGCAGTTTCTCAGTTATCCAGGGCTGCATAACCCTCATCACTATGGAAACAGGTTAGTTGTGAAACCCAAACCAGGCGGCAGCCACTGAGGGGCCAACTGCCTGAGAACGTCTGGTCAGTGGACTGACAGATTCTGAGTGGGGGGAAATGCCGACCTTCTAGCTCGGCATTTCATTTCACCCATCATACTGGAGCAGGCCCCACCCTAATGACCTTCTAGCTCTGTGATGTGCAGAATGAAGTTTCCAGTCTTCCTTGGGATGAGTCTCAGAAATTTCTGAATCCCCGAGTGACTTCGGCTTCATAGTCCCCAAACGAGGTGGACTCTTGAGTGACCTCATCTGGTCTTTACAGTTAGTAGAGTGGACCTAAAGTAACTGGATCACTCACCTTTCTCTTTTCCGTTGCTTGTGTTGTATATACATGACTTGTAGGTGAATTATAAACGCAAATTGTGCTTAACAATTAAATTGGTGCCTTGTAGGGATGTGTGTGTGTGTGTATATATACACATAATACAAATATGTGTTATATATGTACATAAAATATTATAAGGGTTTTTTGGCAAATGAGGCTGCCCATTTCTTCATACTTCAATTTATAAATTATGATGTACAAGTGGATATGGTTTCCTTCATTTCTAAAAATAATAATAACCTCCTGCCTCAGCCTCACTTGAGCTCAGGAGTTTGAGACCAGCCTGAGCAAGAGAGAGACCCCATCTCTACTAAAAATGAAAAGATTAGCCAGGCATTGTGGGGGGCACTGTGGAGACTGAGAGGAGACTCAGGCAGCAGGTCACTGGAACACAGGAGACTAAGGTTGCCGAGAGCCAGGCTGATGCCACAGCACTCTCGCCTGGGGGACAGAGTGAGAGTCCACTTCCAAAACAAACAAATGATAACCGCGCTTTTGATAAACACACGTAAGCAATTGCTGATCTTTGTTTAATTAGACTAAAGTGTGTCTGTTCTCATGGTGGTCAGGTGTTCCCACCACTGGTCTCGTCATTCATAGGTAAGAAGAGGCCGGAGTGCAACTTGTCCCCAGTTCTGAAGGAGCTCGCAGAGCTAGTTGAGATCTCACTGTCACAAAATTACCAGAAGGTCCCCTTCTCTCTTCTCTGCAGTTGCTTTTTCTAAGTGTTATGGGTGTGGGATCCCATTCTGAGGGCCCTTTCTCCCAGTTGGCTGCAGCGGACCTCAGCACAGCCCTGCAGGAGAACGCAAGTTCTCAGGACCACACGTGCATGGCTACCTCTCTGCTACTGATTCCTCCCTGTGTAAAACCTGTCTTGTATTGGTGCTGTCTGCTGGGACTGCCATAGCGAGGACCACAGACTGGCTGACCACAGAAACTCATTTCCTCACAATTCTGGAGGCTGAAAGTTCAAGACCAAAGTACCAGGGAGCTGGTTTCCTCCCAGGCATCTCTCCTTGGCTTACAATGACTGTCCTCAGTTCACACAATGATCTTCCTCCATGTGGGTCTATGTCCAGATTTTCTCTTCTTATAAAGACACCCATCATACTGGAGCAAGCCCCACCCTAATGACCTCATTTTTTTTTTTTTACTTAATTACCTCTCTAACAGCCCTGTCTCCAAATGCTGTCTCATTTTGAGGAAATGGGGATTAAGACTTCAACATACAAATCTGGGAAAAGAGGCACGTGCGGCTCATATGTCACGTGGTCCCAGTGGTCACACATCCACATCCCCTGTCCCCAATAGCAGGTAAGTGCTTGTGGGATATCAAGTTCCATCTGTGACCTTTCTTTTTTTTCTTGCACGATATTATGTGGCTATTACATCACAATTTAGTTTTATATGTATTTGATCCTTATCTCCAAGGAGTTTGCAAACTCCATGAAGGATGAGTCTATGCTTGAAGCTAGCAGGTGTCTGGCAATGTTCATTGATATAAAATGACATCTGAAATGAACAAAGCCTAGAAAATCATTTTCTCCTGTGCCTGCCAATTGGGATTTAAGAAGCATATTGTCCCATGGAAGCAAATAAATCTTTAAAGATGAAAACAATGAATAGTAAATTGAAATCATACTCTGGAGGCTAAAACAGACTTTTAAGCAGGTGGTACATTTGTCTCCCACTATCCCAGCATGCTTAAAGTTATGGCCTAAACCAAAGAGCAGCACACAAGAAGCAAATTGAAAATTCGTCATTTCCAGTATGGTAAGACTCATTTATTCATTCAATAAGGATTTATGGCTTTGCTGTGATGTGCCAGGTATAAGGCTTGGTGCTGGTAATACCTTAGTGAACAAGACATAGGTATACAATAGCGGAGTGACTGAGTTTGGATTTTTACATCTCAACCTCCTCAGCGCAGATTAGCATATGAATGAACCATACAACTTATTCGCAGTCACAATTTTGGTCTAGTCTTTGATATTTTCCCTCTATCATATGAAATAGCTTTTCTTTCATAAGCAGAAGAGGGGCAGAATGAAATAGAGAGCTCTGCTACTCCACGGCCAATTTCTTTATAAAATTACATTTGGAAATTTCTATTTAATTGGTCCCTCCAAGGGCTGTGAGCTGAAAAATTTATGGGTTCTGATATGGTGACAGGCAGAAAAGGGGTCCAAGTGATTTTTGAAAGGTGCCTACCAAAATAAATGAGTTTTTACCAGTGATATCTTTATAAAGTCTCCTGGCACATGAGGATTCAGGAATTTGGGGATTTATATCCATTATGCTTGGAGCACTGCATTCCGGGGGTGCCTCTTGACATGCTGAGCCAATTACTAGGACATTTTCCAACTGGAAATAGAAATTCTGTCCGTTCGATGGTGAATTCTATGGAAGGGGATGGCTTGAGAACGGTTTGATCAGATGGAAGGAAGTCCCTCGGAAATCAGCAGCGATGGGACCGCGAGGGTCACACACAGACGCCAGGTTACACTTTGCATATGAAACTACACACTCTAACTTCTCGTCCCCACCTCCACAGCTAATTCCCTGGCCAGCCCACCATCTCCTCCCACCAACCCGTCTCCTTGACTGTGTCTTTGCCACTAGAAAGTTTCTTCTCAACAGAACATCTAGAATGATCTTAAAAATACAGGGACTATGTCCTCACTAAATTAACTAAGTTTAAACTATGTTTTTTCCATTTCTAATGTAGAAATCACATTTTATGCCACCTTCTGCTCATGCATAGTTGCTGTTTTAAATAAACTGGAGTCCTTTGAAGGCATCAAAAGATAAAGAACGTCAGGTCTGCGTGGATATGTTCAAGACACAGCCGTGATTTCCAGAGACATGAGGGTTTCTGCAAACATGGTTATTAATCTGGGGCTTGCTGCCCACTAAGTGTTGGAATCACAATAGCAGAGATTTCTTAATTTCTTTGTGTGCTTTGATGTATCATTTGCTACTTTGAGCACTGGAAACTTCTTAACAGTTCCCTCTACACACTTTACTGTGAATTACACACAGGAGAAGGCAACACGTGGACATGTCCTGCTTGCCCTGGGATGATGGACGGACGGCCATCTCCCTGTGGGGTCATGGGCCCTCTCTTCTGTCCTGCCTGTCCTCTTCTGTGGCCCAAATTGCGTCATGAAAACACAGCTTACCTCCCTCTGCCTGGTAGCTAAGAAAGACCCACACAATTTGACCTGAGAAAGGTCCCTCCATTTCCTGGAATTTGTGAATTTCTCTGTTATTTCCTGAATAACATTATCAGTGTCATTCTGAGTGTCACTGCCCCACATGTGCAGTGTTAATAGGATGGCATCTGTCATGTTTTTTATTTCATAGGGCTAATTAGGCCCTCCCTCCTTCCTAAAGCCAGCAAGTAACCTATAAATTCAACTGCACTTTAAGGCTCTAGAATTGAGGGGGGGAAAGCAAAGGTTTTTTTAAAAAGTGTTTTTTCAAGCAACATTCCTGTTAGGAATTCCTCTGTGGTGGCTCGAAAGGGTCACTTGTGTGTTTAACCTTCTTCTGCTTTTACCTTTACCATAAGGGTTATATTTTGGGTAGTATCTTAAATTGCCTCTTAGGAGAAGTTCATCTTTAAAAAAAATCAGAAGAGAATAATAACAGGAAAGCAATACAATTCAATATCTTAGTTAACTGTTAAAAAATACCATACGATTTTTATATATGAATTAATGCAGGATTGTAACTCTAGGGTCAGAGCCACACAACAAAAGGTTTGACCAACTAACAACTGGGACAGAATTTATTAGCTTTGTGTTTTGTCACCTCACCTGCCAGCCTCTTTGGGGTCAGATCATGGAATATGTAAAAAATTTAGGAAGCATTCAGTGTTAATGCAACAATTATTTAATGCCCATTTATAACTCAGGTGCTGGTACAAAGCAAGATTCTGTTAGTGTTCATTTGCTAGTATTCAAATAAAATAATCTGTGCAGAGCACTCTGGCTGGCACGGCTGGACCTAATGTGAGCCTGGTTAGCCTTAGCTGTCATCATTGCTATTGCAAAGCCATAAAAGTAAGTTCTGGTCCTTGTGCCCACAGCTTAATAGAGAAGAGAGTGAACCAAGTGAAAATCAGACCGTGTGTTTAAAAAGAAACCTAGAGGAGGCTTGAACTGTATTTAGTCTACCGACAGTCTTCTTTATGTTTTTATTTGGGTTCCATGGGAATGGCTTTCTGTGTGGGAGCTTTGATGCTTTAGCTGCAGGAAAATACATGTGTTTTCTTTGGCAAATTTTAAAGACAGCCGTAGAAATGCATCCATATAGATAGGAGAAAAAACGCTGGAGTAGAACGCTGTAATGAATTTTATGTAAACCTAATGAGGACTTGTTTTTCATTTTTACATAATTCTATACATAATAATATTATGGTAATGGTGGTAATAAACAAATAGCATTACTGCTTCTATTTTCCAGAAATTTGTGAAATTCTAGTGAATGTCGGGGATTGTTTTTGACGGAGTATGAATGTGAATATCGGTGCACGTTAAATAAAGGTAAAATGATCTCAAAGTTATAACTCAAAGGCACAAATTGAGAGCAGATTATCTAAGGGAAAGAAAGGAAATTGCGGGCAGCCTGGTCATGGTGTTTTAGAGTGCTCCCTACCTTGGACTTCTGCCAAGGACTGTCCATTTAAGGAAAATAAGAAGTAAAATCTGAGATTAGATCCATAATTTATTATAAAATAGAAAGTCATAATTATTTTTTTCGTAAGATAGCAAGCCTTCCATATTGACAATGAATGTTTTGCTAACTATAGTCCAAGCCTTTTTTCTCAGTGTTTTTCTTTTTCCTAACCTGTTCTAAATCTCTACATGATCTATGCATCGTAGTTTTTAGGGGCACCACCCTCTTTACATTTATTTGGGTGAAACATATAGTCCTTACTTTCAGCGGACCTAAATTTGTTTTACTCTAATTTCAAAGATTCCAGAGATTAGGATTTCTGAATTTAGTTACCAGTCATAATTCACGTTTTCTCTTAATTAAAAAAAAAAAATTCTTTCATTAAAAAAATAAAGACACCAAATAGGCAGAGAAAAGTTGCTTAGTTTTCTCTGTACCTCTGAGATAATTAGGCTAACTTCCTTAAAATGGCTGATCTCCCTTATCCAGCTCCTGTCTCTGACCACGGTCTCTCTTTTCCTCATTCTTGCCACACTAACCGTCTTCCACTTCCTCCAGCGCAGCCTCACACAGAGTGCTCAGGCCTTCACACCTGCTGTCGCATTTTGGGGGAATTTAATAAGCCACTGTTTTCACTGTCGCAGAGCTAAACCTCTATGGTTTTACTCATACTAGCAGTCTGTAATGAATCCTATTAAGTTTCCTAGCCAAGCGGGTTATCTTATTTCCCCTACAATTATATCATTGCTGTTTTATTGATGAAATCCTGGTCCAAGAGAAGCAGCATTTAGAGAAGTCTCTTTCCTTCCTACACGTACACCTCAATGGGTCTCCTTTTGGGTTTCATCATGCCATCCTATATCATTATCTTAATTTATTGTGAAATGGTTATCTCTGTCAAAATTTGGGTTAGGCTTGCCTTTTAATACAGCTATTCCATATCCTGGGATTTGTAATGTGTCTTTTGAAACACATATTGTATAATTTGATTTATTGCAAAGCTATCTGTTTCACCATTACATCATCAGAATTTGGCCACAAAATACATGTCTATCCACCAGGTACCAGTTGAATAAATTATAGTTTACTTATATCAAAAGCCAGAAAGAAAAATACCAATTAAAAAGAGAAGCACTTCCAAGTAAGATGGCAAATTGAACTCATGAATCCATTTTGCTCACAATGACACAACACTGTCTGAGTCTCCTGATGCTGCTATAACAAAGATCACAAACTCAGTGGCTTACAATAACACAAAATCATTATCTCACAGTCGTCAAGCAGAAAACCAACCCTGGTCTCAGAAGGCTAATGTCCAAGTGACAGCAGGGCTCTATTCCTTCTTGAGGCTGTAGGGGATCCTTTTTCTTGCTTCTTTAAGCTTTCTGAGGTGTCCTGCACCTCCTGGCTCCGGGCTCCTACCCTCTGTCTTAAAAGCCAGCAACACACAACTCTCTCACACTTCCGCTGACCTCATATCTCTAACTACAGGCTAACAAGCTTCTCCACTTTCAAAAAGTGATGTGATTAGGTTACACCAATTCAAATAATCCAGGATAATCTCATATCACAATATAATTAACTTAATTAAAATTGCAAAGACTTTTTCATTGTGAAACATATTGACAGGTTCTAGGGATTGGGACATATCCATCTTTGGGGAGGGGAAAGTAATCTAACTAATACAATTGTTTTGTTTTCTTTTTAGTAAGAAATCCCCACTAGAATGGGGACGCCTGGAATGGAAGTTTAGAATCTGGAATACACCCGGAAGTGAGGTAAGAGATTTGAAATAGAACTTGACCCTACATCTGCAGTGGAGAACATTGGGTACTACGTTTATTTACATCTCGAAGTCCTCAAATATAGGAATAAGATCATGCTGGTTACTTCTGAAGAAATTAAACAAAAAAGGAAAAAAGAAATTCAAATGAAAAGTGACCTATTTGAAACTCTATTTAAGAAGCACACACATTTCTTTAGGTTCCGCCACTTCTCTGTGAAGTTGAAAATTTTCCTTCTTCTATACCAGAAAAACAAGAAGATTACTCTCCAAAAGAGAATAAAACAAATGGTCCCTAGACTGGTGAGAAGAGGGCCAGGTGAGAACAGAGTTGTCCTGTTGAGACAGGGGTGATGGATGCATATTATACCTGAAACCCCCTTTCTCTCACGCCTCTGAGATCTTAGCATGTTTCCACTAAGACATGACTGGAGATTCAAAAAGTCGTCTCTGGAGAAGATGACCTGCCCATGGAAAGAAATCTAAAGACATTGACATCTCAGAGGTTCTGCTGTTTAGTGTTCCAGCCTCTGTTTCCTAGAATAGAGTCCACAGGCCCACCCCATTCCCATGCTTGGGGCACCTTTCAATTAGAAATCCAGCATCCTCACTCTTAATTCTGAGAAGAAAACACAAAAGTACTAGTGTTCTGAGTGAAGCCTCTAACTTGAAACCAGAGGCAACAGCAACTAAACAGGAAATATCACATTAGGGAAAACAAAAGCTGCCCTGGGAGGAGATGAGACCTTAGGAAAAATTTATTAAAATTGCCAAAAAAAGGACCTACGGCATCTTAAAAACAAGAAGAGAATGCTACAAAAAGGGAAACTGGCTATACAGTCCAGGGCAAAAAATACTTTCTAGCAGACATGGAAAACTCAAATTGAGTGAAAAGATGACACTGAAGAAATCCTTAGAAAGTAGAATGATGGTGGCACCTCTGGCTCAAAGGGGTAGGGCGCCGGCCCCAGATGCTGGAGTTGGTGGGTTCAAACCCAGCCCCGACCAAAAACTACAAAAAAAAAAAAAAAGGAAGTAGAATGAAAAGATAAAACAATAAAAATTTGAGGTAAGAAGTAAATGACCCATGAGTAAATAGAAAAACAATTATATACACAACAAAATATCATTCTGCCATAAAACAATAAAACACGAGGAAATATGAGCATTTCAGACACCATGGGAAATATCGAGAACATTATGCTTAGTGAAATCAGCCAGTCACACAAATGATCTCATGTTTGTGTAGACTCTAAAACAGTCAAATTCAAAGAAGTGGAATTGGGAAGATGCTGGCCAAGGGTACAAAGTGTTAGTTGTGCAAGATGTAGAAACCCAGTGCTCAGCAGTGCAAGCATAGTTAACAATACTTTTTTGTACACTTGAACTTGAAATTTGCTGAGAAGGAAGATCGTGTTTTCATCCCAGAAAAAAAGAAAGAAACTGGTAACTATATGAGGTGATGGATATGTTATATTGATTGGGGCAGTTATTTCACAATGTATATGGACACTGAAACGTTGCCTTATTACATATATAAGATTTTATTTGTCAATTAGACTTCAATAAAGATGGGGAAAAATGTGACACCCTGAAAATAAATAATAGACATTGAAAGAGAGTCAGAATTAGAAGTAGAATATGTGGGAATGAAATTAGAGCACTAACAATGGAAATGCTTTTATTTAGTCAGCATTTATTTTCCATTATGTAAATGCACAGCGTTTTTTAAGGAAGAGCTTTAGAGCAATTAAATACAAAGCACCCTATGTGGTTTTGTTTCTCAAATACTTCACTTCCCGCCCCATTTATTTGTTTGCGTTTTTCTTTTCTAATTGTTTGTTTAAAGCATGAGTATTCTTTAGAGTCACAAAGCATACAAATTATAAAAATGCCCCTTTTGTAATAATTCATGTATACAAGTGACAAAGAAGTATACCAAAATGCTCATCAACAGAAAGGAATAAAGAGAAAATTGTATGCAGCAGTGAACTGACAATTTCTCAGAATAACTTGTGAGATTCTTGGAGAAGTTTCTCCCTTTTTAGCTAAAGGAAGCCATTGCTTAGTAAAGAGAACCTCAAAGGAACTAGCTTCCCTGTTTACGTTCTTGCATTCTTATAGTTTATTACCACAGAGCAGCAAAGTTATTTCCTTAAAGGTAAACATCAGAATCCTTTCCAGCTTAAAACCTCCAAATGGTTTATTTACCTACATACTTAGACTCGAACAAGTAAAACTTGCACATGTTTTACAAAGTCACACGGGGCAACATCATCTAGCACCTGCCTCTCACTCCAGTATCACTTCCTGCCTGGGAATAAGCCAAGCCCATACTCACCCCAGGGTCTTTGCACCTGCTCCTTTCTCCTTAAAAGTTCCCAGATTTCCCTAGGGTTTTCTTCCTCACAGTTTCAGTCTCTGCTAAAATACCTTCTGTTTGGGAAGCTCTTCCTAACCACACTTCTGAATAACACTTCTTCCATGCCCCTACCACCTCCTTCTTTCTAGCATTTTCTGATTAATCTTCCTAACACAGCTTGCTAATGGGAAGGGAAGGGTGAAATGTCATCCTGAGAATTGAAAGTGGCAACTTCTTACTTTTTGCAGAGGTGTGTGTGTGTGTGTGTGTACACTAAGAGCTTCAAGTGAGCTTTATGGATTACAAAGTCATGTAATTAAGATAGTTTGCTGATGAGAAAAATAAGGTTAAGAAAGAATAAGTAAATTGTGCAACATGGAACATTTATCAATTGGTGCAGCCTGAATGTATATGCAGGTTTTTATGCCTCCAGAGCTTTTAATGCTTTCTCCTCCCTTCCAAAAATAAGTTGATGCCATTTTTGGTTCCCCCTATTAACTAGCATAAATAGAAACTAGATAAACCAACAGGGGGACAGAAATCTCTAATAAACAAATGCTTGACCCTGAGTAAAGTTTAACATAATGCATGCACATCAAGATAGTGAATGAATCATCACACCCCAAAGTTTCATTACGTTCTTTGGAACATTCCCCGTCACTCCTAAGCAGCCCTCCCCTGCCCTTCTGCTGACTCTTTTAGATTGTTTGAATTTGGGTTTGCCATCCCTTTTATCACTGAAAAAAGTGATCTGTGCAGATCAACAAATTACCATGTTCACGTCGATAGTTCCAAAATAGACACATAGGACAATATGTGATATAAACATGACAATGTTGATATAAAAAATTTAAATTTATAAAAGTATATTTAATTTTACTCTCTTTTAAAGGCAAATAACAAATCAACCAGAAGTAAATGAGTATATGTCAGTGTGGCAATTATTAAATAAGTCATACTTTACCTACACGCAAAACAATATTATGCAACCTTGGTAATAGCATTTTGGTGCAAAATCCGTTTGGGGAAGACTGAACGGAAGATAACAGGGGTAGGTGGAAACAATTCCAACAGGAAACACATTCGGGGTACTTTCCTATGAATGGGGGAGATAAATGGAAATTTAGTTAGAATGAAATTTGAGCTAGGAAAAGATTTCTGACACAATGCATGTGTCAGGAAGAGGGGGATGATGTCTGGTCTAAAAATTTCAGGGTCCATTCATTTAGTTTCAGGGAAGTCAAGATAAAGTAAATGCTTAGAGCGATTACAGGTACTGGTCAGGTTTGAGGGTCCTTGAATCACTGTTTCAGAAATCATGATTGTGAAAGCAAATATGGAATTGTCAGAGTCAGTTGGGATAGAAAATGATTCCTTGCCTTGAGGAACCTGATGTGTGATGAGTTATGTGTGTGGAGGTTGAAATAATGGAGCATGGTAATGGGGATAAAAATGAAGCGCAAGGCCGTGAACCAAGGTTCAACACAAACTTGCTTAGAATTGGTTGAGAGGTTGGTAGAACAACAATGGAAAGTAGTGAGAGTTAAGGTGTGAGGACGTAACATAGAATATCTGAAAGAAAATATTTTATTTTATTTTTATTATTATTATTATAATTTGCAGTTTTTGGCCAGGGCTGGGTTTGAACCCGCCACCTCCGGTATATGGGGCTGGTGCCCTACTCCGTTGAGCCACAGGTGCTGCCCAAAAGAAAGTATTTTAAAACATAGTGATTCCTGAGTGCGAATGGAGAACACTGGGCTCATCTCTAGCCTGTGATACAGCGTGAGAATCAGAGTCCAGGTGACCTGGGAAGCTTGGAGTCTATTGAGGCCTGAAGAGGCATGGAAAGGTTATTTGTAATAGGTTAGTAAAGAAATATCAACTCATTTTGGTTATAGGGCCACTTTGCCGCTCTTCTCTCTTTTAATTGACAAATCTTGATCTCTAGTTCTGATATACCTCTTGAACTGAATTTGCATTGTGTTGTGCAATGCGGCTGTTGCTCTGACGAGATGCCCTTCACCAGGCTAATCCCTTCCTGTCCCAGTGGGTCTGAGTGTCAGCTGCTGGTTGATAGAGACATTGCATCCTCCTTGAGGGTATCAGATGACGGGAGCCACCTGGTTCTGGAGGTTAAGCATCTCCTGTAGGGCAGCCTGTGGTAAATTGCTTCCTCATAAGGCCTCGCTGCCTCATGATAAGCCCGATTGTGGGGCACCCTGCTGAAACTACCCCCCAGCTTATGTACTTCCCATTTCCTCGCCTTCATCCCACACTTCCTTAGAGACTCCTCCCCAAATTGCTTCCTCAATAATGCATTTTCCTAAGAAATCTAATCTCACCCTTTGCTTCCATTGACCTCAACTGAGCTAAGCAGGTGTTTAACTCAGCATGTCGAAAATAAAATTCTCCCTCATTCCTGTCCCCAAACTTTCTCCTTCTCTGATCTTTCCTATCTCTGAAGAAAGGCACTGGTATGAACCCAAATAGCCAAGTAAAAATGGAAGCGTCCTTCTTGATTTTCATCTTTCTAATTTATCATATTCAATTTCGATCAGCAGTATCCATCCAAATCTCCACCTAGTCCAAGATACTATCATCTCTCACCTGAACTTTCTTATAGAGGATTTCTCACACGTAGACTTCAATTCTTGCAATAGAAAATTTTGTCCACCTACGATCCATTCTCCATAGAACAGTATGATCATTTTCTCAGCCAGATGCTGTAGTTTCAATACAGTCCCCCAATTACAAGTTTGAAGTAAGAAATAAATGAAATTATTGTTAGAATTGTAAAAATTATGAAGAATCCTAATTTTTCTCATATTCCACTAATTATAGTGCCTCTCCTCAATGCAAATTATGCTAAATACTTCCAATGCATAAATTGACTAAGTACAATATTTGCCTCTGAATGGTTATAATTATTGTAGAATTCAATTGAAATAGGGCTTTGTATAATATACAGTAAGGCTTATTTCTTCCCTCAGTGATAAAAAAGTATCACAGAATATGGCCAACTGCATTAAAAAGTAGATTAATTCATGTGTCTGTATTTGTGTATGACTCTAGAATTCTTTTTGGTGGCAATCAAACTAAGTAAGAGAAATATTGATAATGTACCTTATTAATGTTATTTGTGACAAAGTTCGTTACTCATAATTTTATTACAGTTAACATATACACAATATAGTAGAATAAATTAATTACCTGTTCTACAAAAATTATTTTAATCACTTTTTATGACCATGAATATCCTTTCCATATCAGATCTCAGAAGGCCCTAAGACAGTGGTTCTCAATCTTCCTAATGCTGTGGCCCTTTAATACAGCTCCTGTGGGGCGACGTCTGTGGCTCAAAGGAGTAGAGTGCCGGCCCCATATGCCGAACGTGGCAGGTTCAAACCCAGCCCTGGCCAAAAACTGCAAAAACAAAAATACAGTTCCTGTGGGTCGGGGTTGAGAACTGCTGCGCTAAGAAAATACAGTGTCAAGCGCGTTGTTTTCCTTTGCAAAAACCTGTTTATGAATTTTACTACTAAGTCATTTTTTCACATAAAAATGGTATTGTATGCCAAGAGGATTACACCCATGAGTACGTGAAGATGAGATATTTAAAAATACATTTGCAATCTATTAATTATTTTTTTGTGGAAATGGTCCAGACAACCGAAACCTATTTCTAAGATAGCCATGCCACATTTAAAGCACAGAAGCCTCAACAGCAGATGAAACGTTAAGTCAGAGGGCAAGCTCTGTTTTCTTTCCCATCACTCGGTGTGGGGTCATTTAATCATGGTTCTAATCACTGCCATCAAAAATGTACATGACATACCAAAAAATCTGCATTAATCCTTCTAGACGCAGCATCAGATAATGTGCTAAAAAGTCCTCCCAGCTACTTCTTGTGGCGAACACTGGCAGGGCTGTGTTTATCACATAACTCATTTAACAAGAGTACATTGGTTTTATTAAACCTGTTTTTAAGTATCATCTTTTGTCAGTGGCTGTCTCTGGTGAGAACACACTGTCAGAAGGGGAAGACGGGAGTTAGGATAAGCCTCTGACGTTGGCTTGAAGACAGGAGGCTTACATTTGTGACAGTATTCTCACTGATGAATAAATGGCTGTTTGTTTTTTCTCTTAACTAAAATCAAGGTCTTCTTTCCCAGAGTAACCTTTCCCGTTAAGGGTTGCTATATAAAAAGCGAAAGTTAGTTTTGGAATTAAAACATCTACTAACATAATGATTCCCAACACTAATATTTCTCTGCATGTCCCAGTTCAAATTTAACAGTCACTTTCTTTTCTTAATCCGCTCATCAATTTTGTCACGCCTATAGTCACAGAAGTGATAAATGTCTTTGTTGTGCTTTTCTGGGCCACTTAAATAAATAATGAGTTTCAACTTAAGAGTTATTAGCTTATTTTTCTGGGAATGAGAGGAATGATGTTTTCTCAACATTAGAATTTGGAATATGTCTCTGTTTCTTTATAGTATTGTAGGATGTGGATAAATATCATCTTCTAACCTAGCTACACCCCGATGGGCAAAGAACAAGACCACTTTTTTTTGTTTTGTTTTTTGCAGTTTTTGGCCAGGGTCAGGTTTGAACCCACCACCTCCGGTATATGGGGCCAGTGCCCTCCCCCATTGAGGTGTCGCCCCAGGACCACTTTTAATACTGCTGAATTTTTGTACTTAATGATACAAATCAAGTATTTCATTTTAAAAAGATATAGAAGAAGTATTTTTCATGTGCAGAAAATTTCATGGAAGGAAAACTTAAAATTTAAAATAATGACATGGACATAAGCTATTAACCTAAAGGAATTCTCTCCCCCACTGAAGGAGCAACCATGGAATTTCTAAAATTAGAGATCATTTTTTTCTCCATTCAGAATTACTGATATTGAAATGGCTATTTACTCACAACATGTTAGCACATATTTATGTTATAAAAAGAGATATGTGTGCATAGCTTACTGAATTATAAGACCAGCAGATTGGAGGGAAGCATTAACATAAGATAGAAATACTTCCCTGGTCCTACTATTCTTAATTTTCCTTTACTCTTTTCAAAAAGGCCTCTTTCCTGAAGGATAATGTTATTTCAATTAGTGTAGTATTCCAACAAATGGTGCTTCAAACAGTACCTCTGAGGCCAAATTTTTAGGTCGAAGCTGGGGGTGCATATTGAGAGAGGACATCCCTTGCAAAAAGGCATCATGATGAAGAGTAACTACAGTTTGAAAACTTTGTAAGCCCAGATTTGGCAACCCTGGTATTCAAATACAATCATAGTATCGTTCAGTGGAAGAAATTATCTGTTTAACCAAGAAACAGAGCATACCCGGAGGGGATTCATCTATTACTGTTTATTATATGGGCAGACTTCCATGAACTGCGGTTGAAACAGGTAATGTTTGTAGAGAAGAGAAAATAACCAGTAGTCATTAAGCACTCAGAGTTTAGAAAGGGAACATTCCACACAGTAATGGGAATGGAAACAGTGACTGACATATATCACAAACACCTTGCCATTTTCTTTCCCTAGAATATGCTGCCTGTTATGTAATATTGTGAAGGCAAAAAAAGGCAACTAGGGAAATGGCATATTTCAAGGATATTTATCACAGAAAGCACTCCCCATGACTTCAGTCATTATCAACCTTTTAAAATAAATAATGGCTCTCAGTGCTAACGTGGCACAGCAGGATTGACAGAGAAAGCGCAGTGTTTTGGATGTCTGGAGCCATGGACGAGAGCAAAGCCCACTCTCTGCGTGTTGTAACATGGAAGCAGCCACCCACCGCGCCCGCTGCAGCCCCCTTCCTCCCTGGCAAACCCTTTAAATCTAGCCTTGCCTTTTTTAGACATGGGGGACCCACACACTTAAAGATGAAAGGTTTCAACTGAGTTTCAGGTCATAACCTATAAAATATGCACTCTGCCCACCATGAAAATGAGGGCAATGCATTTGTGAATGGAGAGCGATAGGTATTGAAACTACATTTAGATTAAATTAGGAAGAACATCGATAGTTTTTTCATGGCATTTACACACAGAGACAAGTGTGCGTAATGAATAAACCTAAGTCTCAAGAATAGAACTTTTTGAATATGAAAAAATATATATTAGAAACTTTGCAGGGCTCATTTGGATTCAGTTGGACAAAGAAATGTGTTGATTCTATTGAAAAAAATGTGATAAAGGTTCTGGACGCCTGATATTAAAATTCAAATTGTGTCCTTTATGAAGCGACTAATTAGTTTATTTATAAATAGTTTGTTCAAGAAATCAAAGGAATGATCATATGAATGCTGTAAATTCCTCCTTCTTACTCTAAAACTGTATGGATTGTCTGGCAAATCTTAGTGCCTCAGCATCCCAAATTCTGTGGTCACCAGTGGAGTCATTATCCCTTTCCCTGGATTTACATACTTTATTTACGAGGTTAACGTAGCCCTTGCTACATCATTGTCACTGATTATAAATTTTGTGCCATGTGATGGCTGGTGTTCTGTGTCTGTTGTAGATAAACAACTGGCATTACTACCTGCTGCGTAGAATTTTTTCAACAAAATTTTTTGTTGGACAACCTCTACTTCATCCTAACAAAAGTTAGAGTTTACACTCGGATGTGTTACCTTCCCTTTGAAATAGTTTTGTGTATCAAGGAATAGGTAAGAAATGGACAAGCGCAGACTTAAAATAAGTATTAGCATTCTTTTGACGAGTGTGATCTTCAAAAATTGTTTGATCAATTTAAGTGTCCTTTTTCTCATCCATAAGTTGTGTATAATGACACTAATTGCTCATGTTCTCACGAGAATCAAGCAATACATTGTAAAAAAAGGCACACTATTGGCTAAAAAGCTCTATATTAAATAAAACACTTTTTATTTATCTCGTTGCCATATTAGGTAAGTTACTCAATTTTGATCGTTCTAGTTGTTATAAATTTTCTCCAATTACTTCATTGCTGACTTCTTTCCTACGAGTGAACAGTGCATATTGAGAAAACTCAGACCACAAAGCTCACGCTAAAATGCTGTCCAACATTCAAACAAACATATTTTATTTTTACTAACTTAATGGATTTTCCAACTAAAATACTTCTCCAGTTACTGATCAAAAGATTCATTATAATTTGTTCAAGAATGACTATGCACATTTTTATACTTGTGTGGTGATGTGTATGAGTGTGTATGAATATTACCTTCAGGACTGCTTCATACAGACAAAATGAAGTAAAATATAGGGCAACTGTTACGGTCCCACAATTCTAATGCTTTTTTTCCCCCTCTAATTTTTCTTTTAAAATGCCAGGGACAGCAAAGTTGTCTCACTCCAGATACCAAGTTTCCAATTCTGTATCCCATTCAAACACCTGCATCTAAAGACCATTCTGCACAGAGTCACATACCCTCTCCTTCCACCTGGACCTTGCTATTCCAAAACCTACACATTTGAAAATAAATGAAAAAAATCTTCAGTTTTTCAAACTGTGGCAGCTAAGTCCATTTATTTCCATGTCCTATAAATGGATCCCATTAAATCTCTGAAACGGTATACAGTATTTACATGCATTGAAATTCACTATAAATATTTACAGAACTTCAAGATGAATGCCAGTAATATAAGCTAAATATGTCTGACCACAATTACTTTTCATGAGTAAACGGGTTTTGCTAAATGGCTTTTTCCCTCCCAAAACTGAGTATTTTGAATAATCCACACTCTACATTTAACAGCTCACAGGAAGCTGAAAGAAACTATAGATTTTTGAAGAGATCTGTTGTTCAGTATCTAAGCTATGCTTCTTGATGTTGTTTTTTGTTTTTACTATGTATATTTTTTTCTTTTGTGTATCGGGAAGAGAATGGATCATAGATAGTAAAAGACTTGTGAAAGGAAAGATGGGGATGCTGTGGGGCGACGGAGTGGAAGATTCTATAAGGAGAAGTGGAAGACTGGTGAGTCAAAATTGATTTATTTTTTAAGTCATTTTTTTTCTTTTTTTCAGAAATCCCTGGGAACTTAGCTGCTTCCAAAACTTCACTAGAAATTATTTCGATTGCAATGAGTTTTTAGCGGTGACAAAGGCGAATTTTTAGAGCTTGGAATGTGATGTCAATGGCTACAAATCCCACCTACAGGGGTGATGGCCTTTGACATCAAGATCAGTCTAGACAGTTAACAGCAAATATGTCTATGTTCTCTTTATCACAAAAGCAAGGAGGCTTATCGTCCTTGCTACGCCTTTAGTTTTCTAAGTGGCCATTTTCACGACGTAATCAGTCTGTGAGCTACAAAGACAATGTGCTCTTTTTTGAAGGCCATATTTACATTTTGATTTTTGCTCAACAGAAGCAAATAGCAGAATTATGTGACATAGACATTTACCAAATCTGCAAAGAAGAAGACAGACAAAGTTGTAAAGAATTGGTTTTAAAAAGCTTATTGTATGTGTATTTTATGATTTTGAGAGAGGACACACACATTGATTTATTTTTTATTGACAGTATTAATACTCAATTCACAGTCCCTAAGGAGTTGGGTAGGGGATGGGGGGATAGTTTTTCTCCTGGCTGTAGGAGTTCTGTATTCTAGTTATTTTCCAGGACTAAGTATATGAACTTGGAAAACTCAACACTGAACATGTGAGCTACAGTTTCTTGATCTGAATAATCTTAGGGTTCTTTCTAGTTTAATTATTTTAAAATACTGTAACTGAGGAAGGAATTAAGGGCATTTCTTGAATGGTAGACTTTCCTGTTACAACAAGAGAGTGTGTATTTTGGAGACAAGGAAGCTGCCCATTTTGTGTTGATAACAAAACATTGTACTTCAAATATAGTGAGGACTAAATAAATGAAAGAATCTATATTATAACTGACATAAGTAATATTCATGAAAGAGGCATTTCACTAATTTGACTAAAGACGCATAGGTTTGGAGCATACAAAAAAAGCCAGTATTTTCTTTTTAATCAGAGGTCTAAAATGAGCACAGGAAAAAAGAGATTACTTCCGGACTATAAACAGTTTGATACACAGGTATCTGGATTAGATTCTGAAGTATCACAGACGCCAGAAAAAGAGGTAGTTCAATTGTGAGATGTAACTTTACTCCTTCCCTACTCCTTTCGTGAAAAGAAGTTTTTAAGAGAGCAAAACCGTATTCAACAAAAAATAATTATCTACTTGTCAAATGACACTTCAAAGGACAACAACCAGCAAAATTTTTAATTGAGTAATTTTTTAAATATAAATCACAGGAGCCAATATATAATATACCTATATTTTGAAGTGTGGTACATAATAATAAAATAATCACAGCTTGGGAAAATCGTTGCTTAAGATATTTCAAACTTAAAATAATGAAACTATTAAATTGAATATTAAATTGAATGAAGTAAATTTAATTTTTACTTCAAAATATTAAGTGTTCTTGTTCCATGGGTGGATTTTATTACTGTAATGCTGAAGTCAGGGTGTTTAGTGTGCCCATCACCAGAGTAATGTACATCATACCCGATAGCTACAAAGGAAGAACGTGAGCTTTTTCTTCACTTACTTATTCAATGTATTATGTTTGTTAGCCTTAGGTAACCAAGTGAAAGCCAGTCTGAGGATTAAGTGCACTGAATGTGGGATGGACTATTCCCCAATGTCCCCACCTGCTCCCCAACCTGTGTTCCATCACATTTTCCCAACTCCTTGCTTAGTTGATGATGACCAACCTAGAGGCCTAGCCAGTGTCAGTTAGGGCTGAGACATCTCCATGCATGAAACCACGGTCTTAAAGCCCAGCATGGAGGGATAATAAGGTGCCCTCTCTTGCTATCATAACTGGCAATTAGAGAGACATGTATCTTCCATCCTGATCCAGAAAGATGACCCTCCCTCAAAAATATGTAAAAGAAATCCATATTGCTTAGTCTTTGGCCTTTATCCTACACATCACAATTTGTGTTTATTTGTGTGTCTTGATTCTCCTTACCAATAAATGAGACCTAAGATTAATCTACAATACAAAATTTTTGAAAGTGACAATTGTGTGTGTATTCTGTTTACCTATGAGTGCTATGTGTAAGAAAAGTGTTAATCACTAATAATTAAATGCCCTCATTACATAATCTATTATGCTTTAAATAACTAAAAAAAAACTGGAATTGGAATGTTCCTAACACAAAGAAATTCTTGAGATGATGGATACCAGTTGCCCTAATTTGATTAATACAGATTACATGCCTGCGTCAAAATATCATCTGTATCCTATAGATACATAACAACCATTATGTAACCATAATAAATAAAAATAAAGTCAAAAAATAAATTGTCCTTTAATGTAAGTGAGGCCTTGACCTATTTACTTGCTTTGTAAATTCTAATTTTACAAATTACTTTGGGTGATGTAACTGTATCTGCTCTCAAAACGTACAAAAATCGAGTTACAAAGGCAATCTATAAGACCAGTTTAGTACATTCCTTTCATATCTTCAATATCATTGATTTCAAAGCCACAGAAATCGGTTTATATCCTTTGCATTCTAGTTAATTTTTCTTTAAGAAAGAGGATAAAAATAAAGTGAACAATCTTTAAAAGGATAGAACAATGGCTGCACTTTAGGGCTTCACTATGTTAACTTCAACCCAATCTCATATGACAGAAAGAGGGGGGACCTGATTCATGGCAGCGTGGTAAAGAAGATCATTACAGAGCTTGTTTTCTGAGTACTGGAGGAATTTTCTAGGTAGCATTCAAGCCTAGAGTACCTCTCAAAACCTCTGGTGTCTTTTCAGTAACTCATAAAAAATACATTTTGTAGACAACATTTTCAGTATATCGAATTTCTGGTATTTTCCCAGACTCATTCATACCAAAATAAAAACCATTAAAGTAAGAACAGATATTACAGAGAGAGTGCCAGAGAGCAAATGAGGAGGAGCAAGAGGGATAATTTATTCTATGCATTTGACTTACTTATCTTGAATTTTTTAAATCATCAGTCTAGCACGAAGGAGTGTGTGTTACCTTGGAAGCAACACCAACTGTAGTCAGAGCCAAATATCGGGGAATTCTAATCCAAAAGGAGAAGGTTGCAGGTTCATTTGGACTATGGCCTTCTACTGAGTCCTCATGACCTTCTCCTCCACGCCTCCCCTCTGCCATCTCTATTCTGCCATTGTCACCACCAGCTCCAGTGTTGCCCCACCTGAAAATAACATTTTTTAAAAATGGAGGAGTTTTAAAAACTTCCCTATGAATCTGCAAGTTTCACAGCACTGTCCATAGGAAGGAAAATGGTGGTGAAATCCCAAGCAGTTTTAGATGTGTGCCTGGGTGTGCATGTGGGTGTTTTGTTAACAACTTAGAATTTCATATATTTCACCCTATTGTGTGTATTAACCATTTGTCATCTAATTAATTTATGAAACTTTGGACGTCCAGAGTTTAAGGACGCTCCTCAATCACTTCTGTATTGAAGTAACCAAAACATTGGCTCCCAGTAATAATTTCTGCTCACTATGACAACGTCTAATTTAGGTAAGGAAAATTGCACCTTGAACAGGTACTGTGATCTTTTGGACTATAACGAAAAGTTTAAAATTATTTAATTAAAATTTGAAGTAAACCAGCAGATTCCTAATTAAGTGGGGTGACTCTAACATCAATATTTAAGTATACATAGATTAATTATATTAATAGTTTTATCTTCCTTATATTTAAATAATAATGGTTACTTTTATCCTGTGAGAAACAATTTTTGTTAGTGATGAAAGGTAGGGGTCCAGTTTCAGTCTTCTACAGGTCACCATCCAGTTCATGCAGCACCATTTGTTAAATAGGTAGTCTTTCTCCCACTGAATGTTTTTGATAAGCTTATCAAAGATCAAATGATGATAAGTAGCTGGGCTCATCTCTTGGTTCTCTATTCTATTCCATCAGTTTATTCTACCTCTCTGTTTTTGTGCCAGTACCATGCTGTTTTGATCACTATAGATTTATAGTATAGTCTGAAGTCTGGTAACATGACATCTTCTAATTTGTTTTTATTTCTGAGTCATGTATTGGCTATTTGAGGTTTTCTCTGATTCCATATAAAATGAAGCACTATATTTTCAAGCTCTTTAAAGTATGATGTTTTTTTTTTTTTTGTAGAGACAGAGTCTCACTTTATGGCCCTCGGTAGAGTGCCGTGGCCTCACACAGCTCACAGCAACCTCCAACTCCTGGGCTTAAGCGATTCTCTTGCCTTAGCCTCCCGAGTAGCTAAACAGGTGCCCTACAGGTGCCCGCCACTAAAGTATGATGTTTTAATGGTGTTTTAATAAGGATTGCATTAAATCTCTTTTAATAAGGATTGCATTAAATCTGTAGGTTGCTTTGGATAGGATGGACATTTTAACAATGTTGATTCTTCCCAGCCATGAGCATGGTATGTTTTTATATTTGTTAACATCTTCAGCTATTTCTTTTCTCAGAGTTTCATAATTCTCTTTACAGAGATCTTTCGTGTCCTTTGTTAGGTAAATTCCCAGATATTTCATCTTCTTTGGCACTACTGTAAAAGGAATAGAGTCCTTGACTATATTTTCAGCTTGACTATTGTTGGCATATATAAAAGCTACTGATTTGTAAGTATTGATTTTGTATCCTGAGACGCAGCTATATACTTTGAAAAGATTTAAACTTAAGACATGAAACTATAAAAATACTAGAAAAGAGTGCAGGGAAACACTTGTAGAAATCTGCTGGAGAGAATACTTTATGAAGAGGACCTTCCCCCCAGGGCAATTGAAGCAACACGAAAAATACATTACTGAGATCTGATCAAACTAAAAAGCTTTTTCACAGCCAAGAGCACAGTAAGTAAAGCAAACAGATAACCTTTAGAATGGGAGACGATTTTTGCAGTTTATGCTTCCAACAAAGGTCTGATAACTAGAATCCACAGAGAACTCAAACTAATCAATGAGAAAAGAACAAATAACCCCATTTCTATTTGGGTAAGAGACTTGAAAAGAAACTTCTCTGACAAAGATAGGCGCATGGCCTATAAACACATGAAAAAATGCTCATCATCTTTAATCATCAGAGAAATGCAAATCAAAACCACTTTGAGTTATCATCTAACTCCAGTAAGATTAGCCCACATAACAAAATCCCCAAACTACAGATGTTGGCATGCAGAGAGAAGGGAATGCTTCTACACTGCTGGTGGGAAGGCAAGCTAATACAACATTTTTGGAAAGAAGTTTGGAGAACACTCAAGGAACTAAAAGTAGACCTACCATTCAATCCTGCAATTCCCCTAGTAGGTATATACCCAGATGATCAAAAATCATTTTACAACAAAGACTTTTGCACCAGAATGTTTATTGCAGCCCAATTCATAATAGCCAAGACATGGAAACAGCCCAAGTGCCCATTGACCCATGAATGGATTAACAGATTATGGTATATGTACACCATGGAATACTATGCAGCCATAAAAAAGATGGAGCGTTCACATCTTTTATGTTTACCTGGATGAAGCTGGAACATATTCTTCTTAGCAATGTATCTCAGGAATGGAAAAAAAAAGTATCCAACGTCCCCAATACTACTATGAAATCAATATATAAGCACCTACACACTCACACAAATGGTAAAACATAACTATAGTCCAGACAATAGAAGGGAAGAGGAGAGAGAGCGCAGGGGAGGTAGAAGGTAGGAGGAGGGAGAGTATTTGTGGGGACCTCACCTAATGTGCATGATGCAATGGTACATTTCAAAACTATTAAGAAAAGAATATAATTTGATGGATGTGTTAATCAGTTCAATGTAAGCATTTCACATTGTATATCAGATCAGTACACTGAACCCCATACATGCATCAATGTACACAGTTATGATTTAATAAAAAACAAATAAATAAATATAGATAAATGGTAATTACTAAAGCTTGTCTCCAAAGGTACTTTAAGTGGAAACTTCTTATTTTGAAACGTTTTTCATTTATACTTCCTTTTTTCCTTAAGTAACAAGATTTCCTTCACTCTTCCACCTTCTCAGTTTGTGTACTAAAAAATCACAAGGAAAGAATTTTGCAGAGCACAAAATTTCTTTCATGTTTTAAGGTTTAGACTTTGTTTAGGAAATCTAAAGAATTTATTTATTTTTTGGAGACTTTAATCTTTTTGATAAGTGAAGTTCATGAAAAACCATGTAATTGGTGTAAAACTTTTCACTTGAATGAAATCACATTATCCTTCTGTACTAGAATACTTTTGCATTTTGCCTGGAGTAAATTAGTTTCTTTAGGTTAAAAAAAAATCCTGGAATTATACTTTTCAATTTGAAATTCACTTAATATCAAAGTGACTATAATTAATTCTTTTTTCTGATGATCCAAAAAAATGGTAATAAGAAATTACAAATAACATATCAAAGAAATGTCATAATGTATACCTGATAAAAAACATTTTGAGTGTGAGGTACTTTATTTTTTCACACTAAATGTGATTTTATAATACTTAAAAGGCATACAATGAGTGCCATCTAGTGCATTGACCATCATGCTAGTAATCTTATCAATTAATCATGTGTCTGGATTTCAGAAGGCATTTTGTAGTTATGCAACTTCTCAAGATCATTTAATATTAAACACTTGATTTATTTTTAGTCAAACACTAATCTATTTACATGTGACATTTCTCAGATCAGATAGATCATTTTTTCTTATCATTATTTAATTGATTAGAATTGTCATTGAACATATGAGTATGACCCTGTGTATCAAACAGAAGAAATCCCTAGTTTTAAAATTATCATTTGTTAGGAACATTCAGCAATTTGCTAAATTGCCAAACATTTAGCAATTTCTCTGGAATAGCAATGATCATATGCACATATTTCTCCTTCTGTTTTTTCAAAAACCTATGAGTGTTTTTGAGGTTAATGTAGATTTTCTTCATGCACTAGTGTTATTAGTATGAGAAAATTAACAAGAATGATAAAATTCCACACACTGTACTTAACATTAGTCCCAGTACTTCTACAAAGCTCATCCATATCGTTCATCAAGAAACTCTTCAGTACTTTGAAAGCCTGAGAAAATTTTGATTCAGAGAGTAAGATGACTTAGAAAAATATCAAGTTGATTAATAACAGTAACTCAGCCCACAGAGGTCCCCACCCATAAAAGCTCCTGATGGAGAAGATTCAGCTGTGTCTGTGTTTCCTCTGATGAACACGTAACCCTGGGGAGAACCCAGGTTTCTTTTCTCAGCACCGTGTTTTGCTCCAAGCTTTTCTAGGTGAAGTTCTCTTTCATTTATTTTAAACTACTTCCTCCTTCTCTTTTATTTCTTTTCTTTCTATTTGTAATAATACCAAACCAGGGAAGGTAAGGAAAGTTGGAAGTAATAAATATACTGACAGGTTAGCTTGCTGTGACTTATATGGAAACATCAAATAAATTCAAAAAGCAGGATGTTAAAATTACCTAAATGCGCCCATTGGTCAAGTATCTCTTGACCCAAACAATACTATTTTTTAATTTTGGTTTTGATTTCTAATACCAATTTAAATTACGCTGCCAACTAAGCTGATAGTGAAATGTTCAGCTGTTAGCCTGCTGTGAGCCCACCCGGATGTGTTCATTTGTTGAGTATTTATATGATGGGAACTCCTCTTGCTCAACAACAAAAAAAGTAAAAGTGTCTCATTCTCACAAAGCTTACAAGAAGCAGTTAATAAAAATTAAAAAATGAAATAAGTAGACAGTTTAAGATAATGCCAAGTATTATGAAAAAATACATAACATAGAGCAATTAGAATGGAACAATTTTATAAGAGTTTAATATGTTTAAAAATATTTTTGGTGAGTAGGAGAATATGGAAAGCTACTCATTTACCAGTGGAAGTATCACAGTCCACAGGAGTTCTGGATCATGCAGGATGTTTACCTATAATTCCACATGCAAAGGAATATCATTGGAGCACCCTCAATAGCCAAATCACGTTCTGATTAAAGTTTCAAAAAAATTGCTGCTTTGTGGAAAATGGGTGATGGAGGACAAGTGTTCAAACAGAGAAACGAATAAAGAAGCAATTGCAATAGTTTGCACAGGGGAAAAAATGGAAGAATAAGATTAATAATCTTAGAAAATAATCATAGTAGATAAAATGTAGCCTCCTGGTAAAAAGGAGATTAGGAAATTCACATTCTCTTTCTAAATTGTCATTGACTTTGTCAGTGGAATTTATGACTACTGTGAATTTGTTTTCATTACCGAGTTCGTTGTCCACAAATCCTTATCATCTTCCCCCCCCCTTTTTTTTATCATCTTTAGAAAATGTTATTTTCAATATACATTGATGGAATCTGGTAATTAGAGCACTCATCTATTTATAAGAACAGATTTGCCAAAGATCTATTTACAGCAAATAATATTTTACCATGAATACTATATGGACTTTCTCATCATGAATTCATTTCCTCCAGCGAGCTCAGCAGAGGAAAGCTATAGCACCCACCTGTAGCACTCTGACTGCTGTGGTATGTAATGGTATCAACACCAAAGCCTGTCTGTGTTGTCTGATGTTTGGATTATCTTCTATGGCTTCTACACAAAAGATGGAACAAAAGCATAATTTGGAAAACCAGTGATTTTCAAAAGTTCCGCATTTCATTAAAATATTATTGTGTTTCACTGATTTCCACTCATTTCATCTTATAAGAATCACAAAAGTAAAACGATAGCTTGGAAAGAGGATGATGACTGCATAGATTTGAATCTCCCTGCATCTGCACAAAAGATCACACAAAAGAACTAGGTAGTAAAATGAAAATCCCATGGATAATATTCAATATGAGATTAGGTTACAGGTCCAATCCCTGTGGACCTTAGAATACAAGCAGGTCCAGACAAACTCCAGGCAACCTCATGGTTTCAGAGTCAGGGAGGGCAGGCTGCAGAGGAAAGCTCTGAGTGATGTATCTGAAAACGAAGAATCTTCCAAGAGCCAAGAGTTGTTTATCAAAGAGTGTAACAGGCCAACTTGAGAGCTGAACTGGGGAGGATTTTTCTTAACTGGTCAGGGTGTGTGCAGGCGTTCGGCTGTGAGGGGGCAGGAGAATCCAGCCACCACGAACTCCTGAAGATAACCAGCCAGGTGGCTCTTCCAGAATACAGCTCTGCAATGAAAAGGTCCGTGCACAATGGGATCACCATTGAGCAGAACAGGTGCAATGGAGACAGAGGGAAGAACCAGCTCAGGCCAGGGCAGAGGCTCAGGAAGGGACAGAGCACGAGGCAGGTTCTGGAGAATGCTACCTACGAACAACAAAAAGACAGAAAGGTGCTTTGTGAAGTGAGAAACTCTGTTAGACTTCATCTCTTTGCAGAGGTTCAGGGAAACTAATTTCATATAAAAATGACAAGAGAAGGTCATCTCTCAAAAAAAATTATTCTAAAGACAAGGAGAATGAACATAGAACAAGCATCCTAAAAGACAAAGGAAACATACCAGAAATCCACGCTCATGAAAAAGAGTGAAAGTATAAACTGCTGTTTCAAAATAAACTAAAAGATATTCAAAACAATAAAATAGACATGGACCATATAGATCAGAATTAGTGAAGCTCAGAAATGATGTGAGAGTACTTTAAAGAACTGGAAAAATAAATGGAAAAAATAATGAAGACAGACTAAACTGCACTTATTTTATCCAAAAGGCCGAGAAGTATTTTTTTTCAAACTAAGAGTAAATAAATTTGATAATTAATATATTAGTTAATCAAAGGTGAAAAATTAAAAGTAAAATAAAAGATTTAAAAATGACTTGAGGAAAATTTATTATTTTAGGCAAAAAAAAAAAAAAAGATCCAGAACACAGTTCATAAGAATCCCTGAAAAAAGAAGCCCCAAAGAAGAAAACAGAAATAAAATGAATACATAAAGCTGTAGGTAAAGATAACTTACCATTGAAAATACACTAAGTCTCAGAAGATCAAGCAAAAATAATCAAATTATTGAACTTCCAAAAATATATTATTTGACAATTTGCAAAAAATGGGAAGTCACTTAAAAGGCAAAGAAAAATAGAAAATCATTAGACATCTTGGCAGCAAAAACTCATTCCAGAAAAAATGAGGAGACTATACATTAAGAACACAAGAAAAGAAAATGTGAATCAAAGATTTTATATCCCAAGAAAATTTATATTCAAGTCTAAAGACCACAGACAAAATGTTATCAGTGCGTAGGAACTTAGGAAGTATTGAAGACCAATTTTATATTGTCAAAATCATTAAAGAGATACACAGGTAAGGGCAGGTGTGTCCTATGAACTTTGCTAAACTTAGAAAAAGAGAGACAACCAGAGCTTTTGTGTCCTAACATGAAAAAACAAACAAAATACCTCTGGTCTTTGGAAAAGATAGAATTTGTGAATGATTAAGTCTCTGGACCCCAGAGGACAAACGAGCATATTAAACTGTATCAACAGGGTTTCTTATGGATTATTCCAATTGCAGCCCATACTATGGGAACTTTTGCAAACTAAATGACCTACCGATATTTAATTTATATAAAAAAGGAAGTGATGGAGAAGGAATCCAAAAATTAAAAGAAAACTTTAAAATAGATACTTGACAACAAAACAAACAAGTTAAAAAGTAGAGAATCTAGTGATAAACACTTGAATAAATCCACTAAGAAACAAGGAAACGTTTACTTTCAAAGTTGAGAAGTTGTGCAGAGGACGGATGGTGATAGAGATAAATGGGTTTCTGGGGTGGCTTGCAAAATTTTATTTCCTGACTTCATTTAGGGGGTACAAGGGTGTACTTATAATTAATAAGCTATATAAGCATTCTGGGGAGCTTGTGGTCTCTGTTTTATAACAAAAATACAAAAACTAATTTTGTTTGATTTTTATTTTCAGAAGAGACACGCAGGGTTAAAGAAGTTAAACAATATTACGCAAGTCTAAGTCGCAAGTATTATCATCGTCGGTTGAGCCGTGCAAGTAAGGATGGTGATAGTGTCAAGAGGAAACCAGAGATCCCATGTGTGATGTCAGGAGTGTACGCAGCTGCAAAAAAATATCAAAGAATGCTGGGTGATAGGGTGTCATTTCTGGCTAAAGCCCCAACACGAGAGAACTGCTAACACAGTAACACACACACCGGCATATCATTCTCTCCCTTTTAGGAGTGCGGCCCGCCTGTTAGCCCAAACTGAGTTTCGTTGGCTAAATTTCAATCAGATAATGCATATTGTCTTAGCTTACCTTCAGTTTCTCAGTAATTTAACTTACGTAAGTTGTTAGTTTTTGTCATGTGTCCTCATTTGTGGCTTTGGTTTTTATCTTTGCTTTTTAAATAATGATCTTTGCTCTATTAAAAGACAGAAAGAGAGGGAGGGAGATGAGAATTGCCCCTCAAGTGGCTTAGTGATTAGTAGAGTTCGTTTGCTATTATAAATCAAGAAAAAGATTACCTCAAGGATATTAACAGCTTGTAACCAGGTGGGCATTTAAGAATATCTGAGTTTAGATTACTCACTTGTGTCAGCCTCACAATGGAAGAGTTAAGAGTCTGGGCCTAGAATCCTCTGGGTTTGCTTGATCCCAGCTCTTCCCTTTGCTACCTGTGTGATGTGGACGAGGTCTTGTTCCCAATTTTGTTTTTAATTCTCGAGTTTTCTTTTTGTTTTAAACAGATATGATAATTATTTCATCAAGTTTTTATAAAAACAAATGTGGTACAGTTTATATAGTTGGCCATTAGTAGTTAGATGCTCCATACATTTATTTATTCATTTAAATGATAACATTAAGCAGATTACACATCATTTTGAAAACAGACAAAGCAAAGACTGTACAACTCTTTACTTTAAAAGAACAATTTGAACTTTTTGGAGCACGTTTTCACCATTTCAAATATGTACACAAAACACTTTAATATTCATCCAGTTTCTCTGATTATTATATCTTAACCATATAATATCTATCGCATTTAAATACTTGTATTGCATATTTATCTACTAATAGGCTGTAACTTTACTTTTTTTCCCATTATGACCAGCAATTATATCTATTTATCCAATATTCTATAACTCTTGTGATGGATATATTTGTGTATTTTTTTTTATACAATCTGAGTTTCTTTCTCTTAATGGTTAATTTCTAGTGTAAAATTGCTTTCCAAAATGGTTGTCTCAATTTATAAAATGATAGCGTATGAGTATCATCATAAGAGGTATAGCTTTCTCTCAATGACTTTATTCATTCTGGTTTATCGTCTTGGTAGTAAGATGCCTTCCAAGTTAGTATTAAGCTCTATTGGATTTAACTCTATGTTACCCCAATTCCTGAGACAGAACTAGTTGCCAACTAGAGGGACTCTGCTGTACTACTGTATTAATAGACAGAGTTCCATCATGAAAGAAGAAGTTATTAAGCATCAAACATCACCAAATTTCCAAATGATGTTAAAAAGTATTATTTTAGAATATGTAAAAAATCTATAGTTGGTTAAAAACCACTACAATTTATATATTTAAAAAAGCATTTAAATGATCAGCTTACCCCTTATAATCACAGCTCTTTGACATCAGTGGTCTTTGAAATTTGTGTTAAGTAAGTTATTGATATCCATTTGTAAGTGAGGCCAATTCATCAATGAAAACTACTTAGAGTCTAAATCTGGTGTGATACAGGCACTTTTTTTTTTTTATTGTTGGGGATTCATTGAGAGTACAATAAGCCAGGTTACACTGATTGCAATTATTAGGTAAAGTTCCTCTTGCAATCATGTCTTGCCCCCATAAAGTGTGACATCAATGGCGTAAGTCATTTTCCTCCAAACTAGGGCAATTTAACATCAGGACAAGAAGAATTAGGTTATTCCTACTTTTAAATTATGAAAACAAAAAATTTATTTCTCTTTACATCACTCACTTGTCCTTTTAAAAATGTTACAATTGCACATACCAAATAAAACGTCATCATTTAAGAAAGATAATTTGTCATATTGAGATTAGAAATAAGAAAAACACTGGTATATATCTTGATAGTTTTCTATTTTTTCTAATAGTGGGAGTTATGCTCTGAATCATAAGCAACTGATTTTTTTTTTTTTTTTTGGGGGGATTCATTGAGGGTACAATAAGCCAGGTTACACTGATTGCAATTGTTAGGTAAAGTCCCTCTTGCAATCATGTCTTGCCCCCATAAAGTGTGACACACACTAAGGCCCCACCCCCCTCCCTCCGTCCCTCTTTCTGCTTCCCCCCCCATAACCTTAATTGTCATTAATTGTCCTCATATCAAGATTGAGTACATAGGATTCATGCTTCTCCATTCTTGTGATGCTTTACTAAGAATAATGTCTTGCACTTCCATCCAGGTTAATATGAAGGATGTAAAGTCTCCATTTTTTTTAATGGCTGAATAGTATTATTTTTCACAGCAATGATGAAAATTTCTCACTCACATTGACAGAGATTTATATGCATTAAACAAAAGTATACGTGGGAAATAAGGACGTGGACTAACATTATTTTATAATACATTATAAAACACATTATATCTATTTTACCACCATACCGAAATAGAGGAATGATATTATTTGATTTCTTTCTTTTCTTCTCCCTGTCTTCCCTCTTTCCACATTCTTACTAATACTGTTGTTTTCCATATTTTTATTATTATTATTATTTTTTTTTTGTAGAGACAGAGTCTCACTTTATGGCCCTCGGTAGAGTGCCGTGGCATCACACGGCTCACAGCAACCTCCAACTCCTGGGCTTATGCGATTCTCTTGTCTCAGACTCCCGAGTAGCTGGGACTACAGGTGCCCGCCACAACGCTCGGCTATTTTTTTGTTGCAGTTTGGCCGGGGCTGGGTTTGAACCCGCCACCCTCGGCATATGGGGCCAGCACCCTGCTCACTGAGCCACAGGCGCCGCCCGTTTTCCATATTTTTACATTCAGCTATTTCCCCTCCCATTCTTTTCCTAGTTTTCTTTTTTCATATATTCCCAACTATCTGTTGAATATGATTCATCAGCAACGTTAACATTAAATGAACAACCTACCCTAATTGAAAGGCAGTGGGCTATTGGTCTTTGAAAGAAAGCAGAGGTTTGAAATACATACCCATGAAACCTGGGGGAAAATCTACCTCCTTTAAGGATAAAAATGTTCATAATTTAGCTAATCCTTTCTGCAGTGAAGTTCTCTTCAAGAGACAGAGAATAACCTCTGAGAATGACTTCTATTGTAGAATTCTGTGTACTTAACACTTCACACTCATCCCCAACCCACACACTTCCACCTTACTTTTCCTGGGCAGCAAAGAGTTAATGTTTTCCATTTCTGTTTGTGTACTTTGTGCCTTTATTATTTGTTAAATGTAGCTCAGGCTCTTCACACCAAAGTAACACATCTCATCACTCGGTTCAGTGTTAACTAGAATGTCGCTGGTGTGGTAATTCATTTCAGGGTTAGTACGTCTTTTCTCAAGTTTATAAAAACTATGAACAGAAAAATCAGCTGGAAGACTGCTGTCTCTGTGTGGGTGTCGGGGGCTGGGCTTGAACCCGCCACCTCCAGCATATGGGGCCAGCGCCCTACTCCTTTGAGCCACAGGCACCACCCCATCAGGTGGGCCTTTTCAGCTTTCTTTTATGTTGTATGTACAACAAGATTATTATTAATGAGAAGACCTGAGGGTAGACAGACCATCAATCCAGGACAAAACAAGATGCTTCTCCCAGCTCTATGCTGCCTAATCTCCAAACTACCCTCAGAAAAGATCCTAAAAGAATCCCTCCTAAATAAAAACTCAATCTTACCAGTCTCTCAGGGAAAGCCAATCTGAGTAGCCTTGTTATCAAGGTAACTCCGCCCAACCTTACTAAAGATTAACACATCATCATCTTTCCTTTAGGAATTTTCCTCAGTACTGCCTATAAAAATGCTAACTGGAAGGAACCCAAGAGCAGCATATTTGAACACAATAGCAATGGACTAAACTGAGAATAATTATGACTAAAATTGTTAAATTGAAAAGTACCAGCAAAAGTATATTATCAGGCTTTCTGGATGTCCTCTTTGGATGATACATTTATTCCTTGTCAAAGTTATCTACAGATAATTCTGTGTTAGGCAAGGTGGTAGCTAAGCATTTACAGCCAGAAAACAAAATAGATATTTTTTTTTCTCCTTTTATCTAGAGTTTATAAGTGCTCAGAAGCAAAAAGACTAAGCATTCAAAATAGAGTAGAACCTCCATAGCTGACCACCTCCCTACCCTGACCTCCTCCTGATGTTGACCTAATGTTCATAGACTGGACATGGACTACAGGTCCCTATCAGCACAGTAGGCCTAGTTCCTTATGTTGACCCCCTCCGTATGTTGACCAGTTTATTATGGTCCCTCTGGTGGTCAACATACAAAGGTTCTACTCTACAGATAAGACTGAGGGCTCCTGGGAAGCACTTCTAAAGGTTGACTGAGAAATGGTCAGGCAAAAAGGTACAGGAGACATGTTCTAAGCAGAAGTAATTTTAAGAACTAAAAGAACCTCAAGCATGGCTGGAACTCAGAAAGAAAGAAAAATGTGTGAGATAAGATTAGTGTTACAGGCAGAGGGCAGCCCACACAAGAGCCTGCCGAGAAAGGAGAAGCCTTCAAAAGTTTCAGAAAGGGGATAGATGGGAGAAGTTCTTATTTACATTGTTGAGCGATTATTTGCTGGTGAGCAGATTGCAACAAATATATTGATGTCAGACAAATATATTCAGAGGCTCTTTGGACATCCAGGGAACAATATTTCTGGAGTTTGTTTTAGAGTTTAGTGACAGAATGGTGCAAGACATGATTGCAAGAGGGACTTTACCTAACAATTGCAATCAGTGTAACTGGTTATTGTACCCTCAATGAATCCCCAACAATAAAAAAAAAAAGCTTGTCAAAAAAAAAAAAAAGAAAAGAAAAAAAATGTTAGTTAAAAAAAAATGGAATATTTGGAGTATAAGGAGAATCCAGACTAAAGCATTTTGTTTTCAGTATGTTAATTTTGAACTTGTAGTAAAGCTAAACAGATGCCACAGAGAAAGAGGAATCTGAAGAAAGACTTCACCTGTCCATGTAAATTTGGAAAGATTTGGAATATAAGAAATACAATGACAAGGGTAATAAATGGCATCATCAAAGTAGAGGAGATATAATATTTTACAAGACTAAAGCCCAAGTATGGTATTCCAGGCAACTCCTGAAATGGCACCAGGGCAGCCCCCCCTTCTGGTATGCACACCCTTGTATGATCCCAGCCACCTGGATATGGGCTGGACCTAGGGACATACGTCCAGCAAACAGAATGCAGCAGAAGTGTTGAGGTCTCACTCCTGAGATGAGGTGAGAGCCACTGGCTTCTGACTTTCCTCTTGCTTGCCCTTTCTCGCTCTTTGTCTCCTTTCTTTGATGAGCTACTCCATGGAGAGGTTTGTGTGACTGAGAACAAGAGGAGGCCTCCAGGCTACAGGCCCTGAGGAACTAAATCTCCAGCAGTGAAGATGAGCTTGGAAGATGTTCCTTCCCCGGTGAGCCTTCAGATGAGACTGCACACCGCAGCCCACAGCCTAACTGTGATTTCATGAGAAACCTTGGGCTGAGGTTTGCAACTAAGCTTCAGCTGGATTGCTGACTCACAGGAACTGTGAGGTCATAAATGTTTGCAGCTTTAAGCTTCTAAACTTCAGGATAATTTATTGTGCAGTGATTTAGAACAAGAGAATAGGATAGAGACTGAGAATAAATGGTCATATTGGTAGGTGGGAAATCAGGAGAAGACATGGTATGGAAATGAAAAAGAAAGAATATTTGGACAGGAGTGAGAGGGGAAAAAGGAGTCACTGGTACATATTCCACTGGAACACTGGAAGACAAGGAGAGGTCCTGTCTGCTAGTATCTATGTTTCAATAAAACAAGAAGATAAATGACCAGAATTGTTGGAATAGAGGCAATGTTGGGAGAGAGATGATTTGAATACTTTAAGAGGAAGGGGAAAGTGATGAAACAGTCACTGTACAAAGTAGGTGATACATTTTCTAGAGATAGGTGCAATATCATCAGAAACTGAGACACATTATAGTTCTGAACTCTCTGAAGATAAATATACTGAGTTAAATGCTTGCTGTAGCCTAATAAATGGAAATTTAATGAAGTACGTGGAAGAGAACAATGTTATAGAAGGAAATTGAACAACAGAGGGAAAGTGACTTCAACTGTAGGTTCACAAAGTCTCAGAAATATTGTTCAAGTGAAGCTTCCTTATATCTCTACTCATAAAAAAAAACACAAATTGGGATAACAATGTGTTCTTCTATAAACAGCAATTAGTGTTGTTATATTCTATTTGTACGCTGTCATTTGCAGATTTGGAGGGATATGACTTGACCTGCATTTACTGAGATGCTATCAGACCTCAGCTTGCTCTAGGACTCCCTTCTGAGGATCCTTACTTCATAAATATTACCTTTTACCTTTTCTTTCCAAAAATATTATTCTATTCCCTTTGTAAGGGCCCCTTTTCCTCAGCTTGCAAATATTACCCAATCTCCCCCAAAACAAGACAAAATAAAACAAAACCTTCCCCACCCTTTTTATACTCCTAAAAACTTAATTCAAAGACTTGAGCAGTCTTGGTATGTCTAATTCCTGAGCTGCCTTTGGGAACTGTTTCAGCACACTATAATCTGAATTCCAATCAAACCAGTTCTTTGAAAATGTTCTTGCAAATATCACCAAGGTTACCAAATATAATGGTTACCAAATATAATGATGACTTTTTGGTTCTTAACTGATTTTCCGTTCTCCAAGACCATTTGGCTCTAGGAATTCCTCCTGGGCTGCAGTTCCAGAAAGGGTGACTGGGGGCTGAAGAGACTTTCCTGAGAGATTGACATCCTGGAGCTGAGTATGTGGTGGGCAGGAGGGAAGCTTAGACTGGGCAGTGCACACCTACAATGGAAAATCTAATTTTAAATAGCTGGTTAGAGAGACTGATACCAGATATTAGGTGATAAGCTAGAAACTAGAGACACCAAGATAAAAATAAAATTAAAAAAATGAAATGAGACAAAAGAATAAAGAGTTCATATCAGAAATAAGAATAGTCTCAGAGATTTTCTGGGTTGAATCTAAGTCGCCATATATCATCATTCATGAGGGGAAATTGAATTTTGGGGGACATTTAGTTGACCTTAGAAGTAATGAAATAATACAGGACTTGCCCACAGACTTATTTCAGCTACAGACATATTCACAGCATGACCAGGAGGAAGTCAGTTTACCTTCTCAGCCTACCTTTTCCTATTTGTTAGATTAGATAATTACTAGAATCTCTTCCAGCTCTAAAATACCGTGAATATATTTAAAGATAACAGTTGTCTTTAAAAATCTCTTGGTTGGGTTTTGGAAATATAAGCCTAAAGCAAACCATAAATATGGGAGTCATTATGAAAGTTTTGAAATTCACAAAAGTCAAGAAGCATCAAATCCGTGGGAATGGAAACCAATGAAGCCCTCACAGCAACACCATAAGCCAAGCAGGTTGAAACCTGTGCAGGTGGATCAGAAAGGATGCTGTGGACTGTGTTTCTTAGAAGTGAAATAATGGATCATAGCACCACCTCTCTCAATACTTTTGTAGTGACCTCCATATAGATAGGTAAAGGGAAAACCCAGCTGCTATCAGAAGATTCAGATGGATTGGACTTTTTGGACTATTTCAGTCTGAATGGAGGTTATTTGGCCTGGTTTACAGAGAAAGCTTAGTGTTCAGTAGTTCCTTAGTTAATTCTGTATTTGCTACTCTGAAAGTCTCTAGTATTTCTGTTTGGTTGTTTGTTTTTCTTTTGTTACCATATCAGGTGTCCTCAAACTACAGCCCACGAGCCACATGAGGCAGTGTGATTATATTTGTTCCCATTTTGTTTCTTACTTAAAAAGAAGATATGTACAGTGTGCATAGGAATTTGTTCATAGTTTTTTTTTTTTTTAAACTATAGTCCAGCCCTCCAACGGTCTGAGGGACGGTGAACTGGCATCCTATTTAAAAAGTTTGAGGACCTCTGCCATAGACCATTAAAAAAGGGATTGAATGAGACTGCTTCGAATAACAGCCTTTAACACTGAACAATCTGGGGCCATCTCACAGAGGCCTGTGATCTTTGAATTGCCAGGATACATAAGGCTGTTTGGTCTGACCCCCAGATTTAATCATGTGTGCCTTTGGCCACTGTTACTTCTAACATTTTTTAAATTTTTTTGAGACAGTCTTACTTTATCACCCTCCATGGTATCATCGCTCACAGCAACCTCAGACCCTTGGGCGTAAGCGATTATCTTGCCACACCCTTCTGAGTAGCTGGGACTACAGGCACCCGCTACAACGCCTGGCTCTATTTAGAGATGGGATCTCACTCTAGCTCAGACTGTTCTCAAACTCATGAGCTCAGGTGATCCTCCTGCCTCCGTCTCCCGGAGTGTTAGGATTATAGGTGTGAGCAACTGTGACTGGCCACCTTTAACCTTCAAAGCTAGAGCTGGTGAACATATTGTGAGCTGTAGGAACACCCCCATCACGACGCATTAATGCAAGAACATTGGAAGAACATTGACCCTATAGTCAGAAATTAGAAGCTGGAAGACTTTAGATTTAGCCCAAATTCTGTCACTAATTTTTATCTCCCCCAAATGATTTAACGATTCTGGTCTATAATCCACTATTTTCTAGAGAAGAATTGTGACAGACTATGTCTAAGAGCCGTTCTATCCCTAACACTCTTTGCTTATTTCTAGAAAAAGCATCTTTACTGGCCATTGAAAGAGGCACAGACATGGTATCTTTAGAATCACCTACACTGCTGGGGCACTTTTCATGGAATTTAGATATTCTCCTTCAGAAATTCTGCCAAATTGGTTGTATAAATGCCACAGAACACATCTGGACATTTTAGTGCAAAAATAGAGTTCAAGTAAGAACAATGTAGAAAGTTGGGTTAGAAAGCCACATTGAAAGAGAGAGAGAGAGAGATAAAACAAAAGCAGTGAGAGAAAGGGTTCCTCTTTCTTTGGATATATATATATATATTGTGTGTGTGTGTGTGTGTGTGTGGTTTTTTTTTGGCTGGGGCTGGGTTTGAACCCGCCACCTCCGGCATATGGGACCAGCGCCCTACTCTTTGAACCACAAGTTGAAACTTACCAACATTCCAGTGTTACACAAATAAATGTTGAAACATTGTTTATGTTTGTGATGATTTTTATATATTGTTGCTAGTGAATAGTTAAACCTGCCAAATAAATTATATAACTAATCACTAATAACAGAGTCTAACACATTTATTTACCCATCATTATTAATTTTCTTTTTCTTTCCCTAAGTAAATAATTAAGAATTTTAAAAAGCAACTTTTTAAGGTTCATATAAAGCTCAAAATTTCAAAACTCCTTAAATCAAAGAACTTCTGCGTTTATAAGCTTTAAAATATGTTCCTTGTCTGTCCAGCTAAATGAGACCTTGTTCCTCCCCACCCCACTACAGTTTTAGTTACTAAAGGGCTGTAAAAAAAACTATGAATTATTTTCAGAAAGTTTTACTCCATGTAGGAAATTAGTTAGAATTTTCTTTAGGACCTAGAAGACATTTATGTGGGACTGATTTTATTCATACTGAAAGCAGAGAGGAAATGATTGGTTAACTTCCTCTATTTGTTTTAGTAGGATGGTTGCTTTCTAAAATGTGAAAGTGACTGGTTATTGCCTGAGCAGTACATCTCAAAGACCTCAAGATTTGTGTCATTCGGTGAACTAAAAAGTGATTCATAGTTCTTAGGTACTTGCAAATAGAAATCTGATTCTTAGAAATTAAAGTTCAATTGTGTACGAAGTTGAGTAAGTATCAAGCATGGATTTGAGATGACATCAACACTCTCCCCACTGGCAAAATACCCTGTGAAGAGCAGGTTACCTCTTAGATAAGAAAGCTGGGAACAAGTGGCCGAAACTCAAAAATTAGTAGTTTGACTTTTATCTCGTCTTGGTCAGCAGAAAAATATAGTTATACACGCTTTTGCTACAGCAAGCAAGAGGCTACCTAAATGTTTCACTTTAAATTGATTTATCTGGATTGTTCTATTCAAAAGTAAATGGAAACCATGCAATTGCAAAGTTACAGTTATATTCATTTACCAGAAACCGTAATTAATTTTGCTACAAATTTAGAGAGATTAATCTGGATGTGTTTCAGACAAAATGAGGATAACAACAGCAAAAGTAATGAAAAGAACTTCAACAATGACAATGAGCCCTTATGCAGTACTTGCTTTGTGCCATGTCCCAAGGCATTAATCTGTGTTAATTCATTAATCCCAGCAATAACTTCATGAAATAGGGTCTATTATCATTATTATTATTCCAACTGTCAAACAAAGCTGGACTTGGGAACACTCTATCATACCCTCTGATTATGGAGAGGTAGGATTAAATCCAGTGATATTAATTACAGTTTTTGACATTGAGAATACAGTAGCTCTTTTTAGCATAGGGTGGTTTCTCCCTGGACTTGAAATGTAAGAATAAACCAAACCCAAATGTAGCAGAAGGAAAGAACCAGCAAAGATCTGAGCAGATCTAAAAAATGATACAAAATAAATCAATGAAATGAAAGTTAGAAAATTAATAAACCCCTAGGTAAGCTAATGAAGAAACACTGGAAGACCCAAATAAACAAGATCAGAAATGGAAAAGGAGACACAGTAACTGTTACCTTCCCTCCATTGAAAATAATTAAGGAGCTTTCTATATTTCAATTCTTTAAATCTCCTGTAATTCATTTATAATTATTTGTTTCACTTACTGTAAATGCTCAGGGGTCTGTCATAGCTGTTCAGCAACTGTTTGGTTTCAATGTCTCAAGCGACTTATTTGGACTCTCAAGATATTGTGGTTTGACATGGATGGAGCTGGAAATATGCTTCTTAGCAAAGTATCTCAAGAATGGAAGAAAAAGTATCCAATGTACTCAGCCCTACTATGAAACTAATTTATAAGCACCCACACTTCCATATGAAAGTTATAACCCAACTATAGCCCAAGATGAAGGGGAGAGAGGAGAAGGAGAGGATGGGAGCGGGGAGGAAGGGTCATTGGTGGGATGTCTCCGGTGCATTTTGCAAGGGTACATGTTAAATCTATGGAGGGTAGAATATAAATGTCTTAATACCGTAACTAAGAAAATACGGTGAAGGCCCTGTTAACCAGTTTGATGAAAGTATTTCAATTTGTATATAAAACCAGCACACTGTACCCCATGATTGCATTAATGTACACAGCTATGATTTAATAAAAAAAAACAAAAACAGATATTATGGTTTGAATATGGCCCCTCTGAAATGCAGGTATTGCTGATGTGGCAGCATTGAGCTGAGTGCTTTAGAAGGGGATCTAGAGGGCTCCTCCCCTGGGCATGGGATGAAAGCCCTGATAAAAGAGGGTTCGTGCAGCCCTGGCTGGCCTTTCTCCCTCACCACGTCAGGACATGGCCTTCCTCCCCCTGGAGGACACAGCCACAAGGTGCCATCTGGGAAGCTGAAAGCAGCCCTGATAGACAGCTGAACCTACGGGCACCTTCATCTTGGCTTCCAAGCTTCAGAACTGTGAGAAAATGCATTTCTTATCTTTATACCCCAGCCAGTCTCAAGTATTCTGTAGTAAGAGCACACACAGACTAGGCCACGGCAAGATGGAGAACTTGGATGAGCAAGACCAAGATCACACACCTTTGTCAGTTCTGTGGTGCTGTTTTCTACAGTTATGTAATTCTTTGTGGCATCTCTTAGGTAATCTTCACATATGTGAGGGAGCATTTAATATGGTTTCTGTATTTTGTGCATCAGAAACTGAGGCACAGCAATGTCCTGTGAGAAGCCCAAGGCCATCTGGTGACCAACAGAAGAACCTGGACTTGAATCCGAAACTATCTTAAACCCAAGTCTATGTTTTCCATTATTACTTACTTAATCAAACAAAAAAATAAACCCAGACACTTCTGATGTGCCACGCTGCTGTCTAGTGACTGGGAACCTTTCCTCAAGCACCGAGCTGTCACAGTTAGGGGAAACTGGCTTGGGTATCAAGAACCCTAGAATCCTTATATGCTCTCTGATACACAACTTGGAAAAAGCTGATTGCATTTTCTCTTGTCTTAAAGATTTTTGATCAAGATCCATTTTTTTTTTTTAAGGTCCATTTTGGCGCTATCATTTCTATTCATACAAATAGGGAGGGCGTTGAAAAGGGTTTATATTATATATTTTATGAAAGAAAAAAAGCCGAACATAAGCATTAGGCCTGTGCTATTTCTTTTTTAATCAATGTTAAATTAAGTTTAGACTAAAACTGCCTCCTTCCAAGTTCTTCAGTGACTGTACTTGAACTAAAACCTATCCTGGTACCAGTCACGGAGTCTCAGCCCATTGGAGGTGGGCAACTGCTCAAACTGTATGCCCATTAGACACACACCACGTTGTACCTCACATCCATTTCTGGATGTCACTTCCCTTTATTTCTGTTCATAAATCCTCTCTGACCAAACAGCAGCCCTGGAGAGGCTCTGGACCTGGGGAGGTCACTTGATTGATGAATCATTCTTTACTTAATATTTAATTTGTCCAAAGCTTTCCTGAATTAGCTATTCCCTGCTTCTAGAGACATTGCTGTTTCCTTTAAATGAATACAAACAAAATTATATATATATATAATTATACATATATATAATAATACCCTTTACATATGATTTATGTATAATGCATACATACATGAAGAAATTTATAATTTATACATAACATACAAATATTTTCTTTTATATATGCAAAATCTCCATCTAGTTTAACTGTGACCTGATAATTTCCACCCCTCTGTGACATCTCCTTTCCATTTCCCCAAAGCTATTTTCTATGTGAATTTTGCATTGTGGTTGGGGCTATCACATTGCTAATTTCCTGAAAATGCCATACTTTCTGCCTTGCTCATACTATGATTTATTCTTTCTTTTTAAAATTTAATTTTGAACTACTTTTAGCTTTTGTATTTTTATTTATAAATTATTGTTTGTACCATGTCAAGGCGACCTATGTTCCCTTGCCCATGTGTGAAAAAATTGCCTTTTGCCCACTGTCTGGGGGAAATAATATTGTAGCCATGTTGAATTTAGTTCTGGTTATTTTTTTCATTGTATGTGTGGGGGGGTGTTCATATACACATAAATGTCTTCCCACTTGCCTCCTATTTTTCCCAAAATAGGGATCATACCATGTAATTAGTTTCATAGGACATTTTTGCCCCACCTAAACTTCTTATTATGAGCATTAAATATTCTTCCCATAAATAATCTTAACTGCTCACTAATATTCCGTTTTAAGAATGTTCCATGATTTATTTAACTTCCCCATTTTTGTTGGATTCTTTGGTTGTTTCCTGTTCATATTAATATAAATAATCTGTGATAAACATCCTTGTACATAATCTTCCACCACATCTCAGATTCTTTTTTTAAACTAGATTCCATGAATTGAAATTGTTGGACCTGAAAATGTGTCTATTTTAGTTGGTTTGGTTTGGTTTAATCAGCTTAATAATTTAACTAGGGAACAAATGAATGTATTCCTATACAAATTTCAAAGATCCACATTGCTGAGGAAAAAAAATATGTTTCCTTTAATTTACCACCCTTCATCATCTTAAACTTTATACAGTACAATTATTTGCACGCCCCACCAGGTTCCCCATGACCTGATTCCTGCCTCCCTCTCTAGCACACTATCTGTCCATAATCCGGTCTCTACATTTTCCCAAGCCCAGGTACCCTGGTCTTTTGTGCCTGTACTCTTGAACCTGTTTCCTCCAGTTACTTGTCCTCGAAATTCAGCAGGTGTAAGCCTGATTCAAGAGAGTCACAACTTCTACCTCATTTCTGTGGAAAGGGGCACAGAGTGCACTGAGTTGGGGCCTTTCCCTTCCTAAGAGAAATTGTGAGGTGTCTGTCTTCTGAAGAATTCTTTCAGAGCTCAGTTTTTCTCTCCCTTCAGGTATGACGTTTATCTCAGTTTTTATTATTCGATAATATCCAGGACTTATAAATTATCCCCTTTGTCTATACATCTGTCCTTTGCCCACGTTTCCCTGCTCTCTGCCGGCCCCTCAGGTTTTCCAAGGCTGTGGAGGGACAGACCTACTGCAATCCATCCCTCTGTAGCTCTTCATACGATGGCTAAAGAGTTACCAGTTGGGATGTTCTTGGCTGCTGGTACCAGAACTTCCTTGCTTACCTGACTTAAACAGGAAGTCTGTAGTTTGTCACTTCCATAGGCACAGCTCAAAGAGCCAAGGTCTTTTCATCTTTCTCTGCTTTGCCACAGCAGGTTGGCTCTTGTCCTTACGTCCTCGTGGTGGTCAGCTGGCTGCAGCAATCCCAAGCATCACACCCTCACACATGCCATCCAGAGACACAGGGAGTTTGTTTTCATTGAATCTTTTTGTTTTTTTTTTAAGAACAAGGAATCATTTCTCAACAGGTCTCCCCACATACCTCATTGTTTGGAATGGGGTCATCTGTGCTTCCTATGCCAAACCCTGGAAGGAAGGGAAATGGGTCACATAAACTAGTTACAACCCATCATGATGCACCCCTGAAGTTGTGAAAACCTCCAACTTTACTGAAGCATGCAGAGTTTCCATTAGAAAATTAAAAAAAAAAAAAAAAAAACAAGCTATGGGAACGATATAGAATGATTTAAAAATTTTGACTTGAAGAACATGTGCACGGATGAATTTAGGATTTCATGAAAAGTGAATAGATTTTGTGGTGAGGCAATTTTTCCCTCCATTTCTCTCATTTACTGATCCTGTTCTTTTGACTTATGATCAATTCATATTAAAAGATTTCCAAAACACAGCTACATATTCTATTTGCCTTGGGGGTGTAAGTCAAGCCGAAGAGATAAGCACGTTTTGTTTTTAAAAGGCATAAGTTATTTTAAAAGGAATATTGAGATCTTACGTGATGGTTTCAAAAAGTTGTGGAGCAAATCTGGCCAGCAGAGTTGTAATTATTTGTCAGCCTACTAACGATTCGTGGTATTTCAGAGATTAAAAGAGAGGAGAACTATATTGTATTTCTTCTGCTGTATTTATGCGTGCAAAAAACAGCACAATGAAAAAAGTGATTAGAACGTTGTAGTCTAAGCTATAGTTGTAGTTGTAGAAAGAAAAAGAAAAAAGTGATTAGAACGTTGTAGTTCGCTTCTACTGTCATTTAATGACAGTCAGCTCATAAAACAATGGTTTCAAAAGCTTTCATTCCGATGTAGCAGGAAGACCCATAAAAAGAGAGAGGCTTTTTTCCCCCACCCAGGTAACAAATATATAAGAGGATAATACCATGACAACAGTGACGATGCTTAGTTAGGTAAATACCAGGAAGCTTAATCCTCCTTTAAAGTTTAGATTACAGACCTACTCAGCAAGAAGAGTCAACAAACAGACTGGAAAAAGCAAACTTGTATTAAAATAAATGAGTATCTAACAAAACACAGTTACTGCATAATGGGCTATCAGTGTAGTGCAAATCTTTCCAAATTGCCAGGAAATAGACCATAAGCCATCTTATTTAAGGTGAAATTCCTCCCTTGCAAAGCATGAGGTGATAGAGGCAGCCCTGAATTATTCAGAATTTCACATGTCTGCTGTCTTCAGTTTAGAAATTCTTTGGGTGAGTTGGCCTCAGCGAGAGCCCACGGGCAGCAAGGCTCAGCCAGCGAAAAGCACTTTGGGTTTCCACAGCCAGCAAAGGTTGTTGAGACAAAAAAAAAAAACCTCTCTATTTGAAATTTATGTTTTGTTTTAGCCTCACGTAATAAGTCAAAGGTTAATCCTCAGAATACACCTCCATTCTGCAATTCTTTATTGCCCAAGGCTTCACAGTCCCATTAAAATACATAGATATGGTTTTTAAAAGGTTATATGTGGTTCAGTCATCAAACTCTTCTCTAACAGGGACTGTAATTTTGTGTTTCCTTGAACATCGTTTTCCAGGAATTTTGAAAGTTCTTTTTTTTTTCATAATTAGAATGTAAAGGGTTTAATTTCTTGAGTCAGTCTGTAATTGTAGAAAAAAACAAATTTTGGAGTCAGATCTCTGTTTTTCTCCCTTCACTGCTGTGTCACTTTCCAGCCATGTAACCTGGGACGACTTATTTAACCTCTCCGAGCTTTAGGACACTTAATCTACAAAGTGGAGGTCGCTGTCCTTCATACGGGGGTTTATAAAGATGAAGAGTGCCAATGCATATTTTATGAGCACTTGGTACATAGAAAACACCAAACAAGCATTAACCTTACTTTTTTATTTTTTAGTAGAGCTGTCTATGCAAAAAATGGTAAAAGTACATCAGGTGTCCTGCAGGGCACCATCGGCACACTGTCTTCCTCTCCCAGAAGAAAGGCCCGACCCTCCGACCCTTCCTAACACCCTCTCTATGGGTCCCCACAGTGCCCGTGTGCTCCAGCCCCCACAGCCCCATTAACACACGCTATCCAACCAAGCACAACAGGCTGCGGTCACACCAGCTGATACGTGTGTTCCATCTCGCAGTGTTTCAATGGACAGTTTATACACCATGAAGAACAGTGGGGAAGGGAGAAGACAAGAAAACATGCCCAGGGGTGTTAATACGGCCATTATCCCCATGGTGCAAGGTGTCATGGAAGGAGCGTGAATCGGGAGAAGGGACTGTAGGTGGAGTCTGGGCCACGGCCCTTGAAAGACTCTTTAGGAATCAGCTTGGCCACTGTTGAATTTTGCTGGGAGAGTTGTGCTGCTTTGAGGATGTCTCCTCTTCATCAGATTCAATTCCACCTTCATGGTATTTGAGAGCCCAGCTCTGGATTCAGATGGCTCTGACCTTTTGCTTTTCTGCAAATGACATTAAGTGGCTTAATTTCTTTATGCTGGTTTTTAATTGGTAAATTAGGAATAACAATACTAGCATCCAACCAATGGAACTGTCATAATGGTTGAAATAATCCCTGTAGAGTGCTTTTCACTGCCTGGCACGTCACAAGCATCAGCTAAAAGTGTACCTGGGCGGGAGTGGCAAACTTGCTGACCACAGGGGCTGGGGAAGGGTGTGTGACCCCCGCGAAGTCCATCAGGATTAGTCTCCCAAGTGGTTTCAAACTAGAGATGGGGGAAAAGGTAGTTGTTACTATTTCTGCTCATGAAAATGGAAGGATTTGAGTTTAGCATTCCTGGATCCACCACTCATTTGAGAGAACAGTGATGACCAGAAAAGAGAAAAATGATGAGATGCTCACTTCAGTCCAACACTGCACCAGGGCCCTTCCAATAAGGCCCCCTTTTTGCTTGAGCTAGAGTTGTATGTACCTTGTCCTTAAACGGTAGAGACTTGTGCAAGGCCCACAGACTGCCTCTCAGCTGTGCACATCTTCAAGTATTTGAGTGTGTCTACTGGGGTATTTTTCAGATAAATGGGTGTGCAAATAATTTCTTGCCCTTAATATGGAACTTAAAAATAGTCCGAAGGTGGCAGTTTAGTTTTCAAGTCATATCTCGATATCATTAGAATGTTTAATAACATTCGAAAACCCTATTAAAATTAAATTTATTTGTTTGAAGATAATGCTTTTTTTGGTCATTAACCACTTCAGCCAATTCATTTGATAATGTATTGGCCCAACGTATGCTTATCAAGTGGATTTGCTATATTCTAATTTCATTATAGTCCAATTCAAAGCGTTCGGACTTTTGAGTATCATTTTCTATTTTGCTTCCCTTTGGGGATTTCAGGAAGTTTATGGCGAGTTCATTTCAGGGACATTGCTTCGTAATATACACCTATAAATCTGGCAGTGAGAATCTGAGGAACAGCATGTCAAAACTAGAACAAGTAAAACGTACTTAGGGAAACAGCCATGATCACTTTTACTATGATACAAAATAGAAACACTGGCCAGTGCTGACGAGGTAATTTGCCTCCACTGTCACATTGCTCTACATGGTAAATTAAGTTCCAGGCGGCGTTGCAGGGAAGTTGCATAGGAAAATTGTAACACAGAAAAATTTCAAGTCAAAATTTTTACAGACAAAAGAAATGCAATTAGACATAACAAACAACAGTAGATCCTCTGATCTGTATCTTACAGTTTCAATGCATGAAGAGGTGACAGAGTTTTATTTCCCAAAGTAGGTTACACTGTCTGAGTTTGAAGAAGTGCTGAGGGAGGAGAAAACACTGTAAAATTTTATTTTGTTTTTAGCCACTGCAACAACTATGGAAACAATTGAGTATCCATAAATCTTCTAAAGGAGAGTCCATGGCTCATGAGATTTCTAGCAGTCCTGCCTGCTAGGTCGAAAGAGACAGTATAACAGTGCTAGAATATGTTTACAAATCTATATTTGAGGTGTAATATCATATTTTAGAAATTTACAAATTCTAGGAACTAATTATTATTTTCAAATTTATTGTTAATAAATGTTACAGATCCTGATACATGATCATGGTAAAAATTAATAAAAATTGGCCTACTTATTATTTTGAGATTGTATAAACGGAGGCACAGAAAACTGATCTTTTTTAAAAGAAAGAAATATACAAACAATGCAGGCAGATTGAACTGTAAATCTCAACTGTGGCCTGACTCAGTGAAACCCTCAAGACCTCAGTTCATGCACAGGGAATCACTGGGAAGGAACACGTGTCTGGAATCCTTAAACATGGCCAGACGTAAGCTCTGCTCTAAATTATTAGTCATTATTTTGTATGTATTACATGTAATTATAGCACAAAAATCTCCTTATGCTTCAAATAACTCTTTCAGAATGTCGGTTCAATGAATTACATGTAAATGAATCAAAAACATATGGGTAAAGTTGATCTTGAAATATAGAACTTGACCAAATGTGTTTTGGGTTTTCACCCACCCCAAATATCTGAAAGATACTGTTAGCCCTGGCCCGTCTCTATCCCTCCTGTGGCCCTTCACGAGTGTTTCCTATCATTGCCAGCACCCGGGACTCTCGTTTCTCTGTGTGGCCAACGTTTCTGAGCAGTTTGAGGACACTCATTGAATGCATATGGTATTTAGCAAAATTTGTTAAATATGTATCAAAATTGAGTTAGCATTGAATACGTAATTCATTAAATGCATTAAAAATTTTTTAGTTTGTGAAAGAGGATGTAGAACTCATAAAGTTTCAGTACATCATTTTTTAATTATAATAGTGTGTCAGGCTGAAGTAGTCGAATATTTCAGAAATGTATGAAATAAAAATTAAAATGCATCCTGGCTCCTTCAAAAGTGGCTCATTAATTTTATCCTGTACATTATGTAGTCTGTGTATTTTCATTTTCCTCACAGATATGCCAACGGGGTATATATTCTGTCCCAGGTTGACTCGTTCCCTTAAAAATGTCATCTTTATGACTTTATCTCATTCTTTTTCATGACTGCAGAATGTACGGTGGTAATCATGTAGGTTGTTTCCAGTTTTTTTCTCTTTTTCCCACTGTATTAAATATTGGTCCATGCTGCTATTTTGCCTAAAGTGCTTTTTATTAGAAAATCAGATTTATCAGAATTTAAATGACAAGCCCATACAAAGAAAGAACTTATAAAAAAAATTTTTTTTTAATTTTTTTTAAATTCATTTGAAAAGAAGACAATCCCTGGGCAGAAGGTTGGGTTTATACTAACACTTTTAGATATGTTATGTGATCCATTTCAGAAATGATAATCTGGCCTGAAAACCTTTCTCCTCAATTATGGCAGAAGCTGGCATTCTTTTGCAGTAAAGTCAGCAAATGGGAGAAATCCTGAGAGCCGATCTCCTGGGAATGTGAATTTGGGATTATGTCACCACTTAGCAGAATAACAACACTGATGGGCTGAAATGAATCCCTCTCCTGACAGACTGAACTTTTTAGCCCCTCCATATCAGCCATCTCCCTGTTGTTGGTATACGGTTTCAGTAAAGTAAGAGCAAGTCCAAGTTCAGAAAAAGACCAGACCACAACAACAACAAAACTTGATAATGAATAATTCCAATTCGTACTTGGCACTTTTTATCAACTAGTGGTGTTGATAAACAGCTTTCTTCACTATTTCCTCAGTGAAAAGATCATACATGTAATAAATAATGACAGAGAAATAGCCCAGGAATAATTGCTTTCTGTACCCCCTGCAATGTGAGAAATACATGAGTCTGAAAGTATGCCAAAGGGTAGATTATAAGCTTTGAGAACACAGGGATGAAAGAAATGTTGATATTTACATTTATAATTTAATAACTACACAAAAAGTATCTCAGTAAATGCCTATGTTACAAATTAAGGGGGTGAAGCCTTATTGTTTCAACTAACTCACTGCTCTTCAGTAGTGTAATTAAAGGAATTTCATTATAGAATCAGAGTTGCTTAGAGTTCCGTTGTGTTTTAAATGAGAAAAATTCTAGAACCATTATAAAGTTCGAAAATGGCAACTTGAACAGTTGCGTAATAGTCAGCTATTGTACGTATAGAGCATAGGTACTGAATTTTTAAACAATTCAAAATTATATAACCAGTCTCAGAAAACGCAAGTAATTCGTTCCTTATGGTGGGTGTCTGTGTGGTAGGTTATATAGTGTATTTGTGTGTGTGTGTGTGGTCATATTGATGTATGTGTAAAGTTTTGCCCTAGTTCACGATTTAGACATCAACGGTTTGAAAAAAATCAGTCAAGACAAATTCCCCAAGACTTCTAATGCTCCCATATTTGAATGACAGAATCATGATATCATGATTTTGATTTCTCTAATATTGGGCTCTATTATTTAGTGTGGAAAGAAAAAAGTACATCAGTTAGGTTTTTCACTATAATCTGGGTTCAGTTACACTGTGTGTATCCCATTAACCACCAGAGCTATTGATTCTATTTTTAGATTATCTCTCTTATCTGTCCTTTGTCCCATTTTCTTTGCCATTTAGTCAACTTAATCTCGGTGACTCATATTAGCCAATTTCAAAGGTCCCTTGGGTTTTGTCCCCATCAATTCCAGGAATGCCACTAATAATTCACTTTTAGAAAAACCTTTCAAAGACATAATTTTTTCAAGTAATTCACCTGCTTTATTAAAGGTTTAAATTTAAATAATAACTTTTGTTATTTTAGGAATTATCTCCATCTTTCTTATGTCCCACATTGTGTACGGTTGTGCTCTGACGAAAATCCCGGGCTCCAGTGATGTTAATTAGACCTTGGATGTGTAATTCTCTATTGCAATTCCAAGACTTTCTTTTTATTGTTTATTAGGTTTTAATAAACAATAAAACAAAGGTAACAACAAAGGTAATAACCTTTGTTATTACCTATCCATATTGCTCTACTCTGTCTAATCATTTCCCCACATTCTCAACAACATTACTAATATTTTTACTGCTTATAATATTAATTTTTATGCCTACTTAGTCACTCCAAGGAAGTTTATTGATTATGCCTATGAATCCCAGTATGTCCCTTGATGGGTATGTTTTGTAAAGAAATAATAATGTATATCTCGCTGTAATTCCTGAAGTTTCCAAAGTACTTAGGACTGAGTAGTTTGCACACCAGGAATTGTATTTTAGATAATACAAGTATTATCTGCTGTCCACTTTAGATGCTAGCCCTCCAATTAAAGAAGAATCCTAAAGAGATTTCATATTTGTTTTACAGGCAGAAATTGAATATTTAACCCAAACATGTTTTTTCCTATTTGTGTTTTTTGCCCATTTCATTATAAGTAGCTTTATTCTTTGTTCTTGTTAAGTACATCCTACACAGGAATTTCATTGACTTCTCAGTAAAGTAGTTAGACCTGCCTAAGTTGATATATTTAAATGTTTGTTATTTATGCATTTAGTCTTATCACACCTTTCATGATCTCAAATCACTTAGGTTTGTACTGAAGCTTGCATTGAATAAGTATACGTGCGTTTGACTAATTTCAATAAAATGAATTATAAACAAGAAACAATGCTGATAAGTAGAACTGAATGTCATCTATAGAACCAAGGCTATTCTCTTGGCTATCCAGCCTCTCCCCTAGATTGCTTACGTTTTTCTTAATATACTGAGGTTTTCAATAATATAGTATGTACTTGCAGCTTATCTTAAATTAAAACTTCCACATTTTCTCTCAAAACTAGCATTTTTTCGTTGCTTTATTTTGTTTGCTACCACATATTAGAGAATTTAGAGAATAGGAAATTTAAAGTAGTGTGACTATAAGACAATTTAAGAATTTATAAGAGAACTCTGTACTATTTTTTTCAACTTTGCTGCATCATCTAAAATAATTACAAAATAAAAAGTTTGAAAATATTCAGGTTTAAGTGACTTGATTTGATTCTCACTTTTCTGAAGAACACAGACCAGGATTTCAGATATACTTCCCATTTTCAGGAAAAGAAAATCATAACAAACTATAAAATATTTACTTCATAAAGGTTTGGTTTAAAACTTGTTTCTATCTCAATGAAACCCTTATTATTCCTTTCTCTACTTCTTTCTTATCTCCTGTAAAAATCTCCTGAAAATATTTTACTGGATTAAAACATTAATTCTACAATAGACCTTGATAAAATAATTATATTCAAAATATTGTAGCATAGTGAATTAGAGATTAAAATGGACTGAGTATTTTCATAAGGCAGTGGTATTTTTAAGTGAGCAAGTTACTTGTTTTCTAAATACTCACAGAGCATCTAGGTTTCTATAATTTATTATCTACAGATGGAAAATTTTCTGTTTAAAGTTTTGAGCTTAATTCTTAGAAATAATATCATTAAACATGCTGTCTACCTGGCTGAAAGACAAAATAACCGATTTCAAGGGCACGCTGTTTAATGACATGCTTTAAACATGTGTACTTGTATGTCCATGTCCCAGTCAAATATGTATGCACTTGAAGAGATCTATGAACTTCACTTAGACCAGGCGTCCTCAAACTTTTTAAACAGGGGGCCAATTCACTGTCCCTCAGACCATTGGAGGGCCGGACTTATAGTTTAAAAAAAAAAAAAAAAAACTATGAAAAAATTCCTATGCACACTGCACATATCTTATTTTGAAGTAAAAAAACAAAACAGGAACAAGTACAATCACACCACCTCGTGTGGCCCGCAGGCCGCAGTTTGAGGACCCCTGACTTAGAGTATGCGAATGGGTGACATCAGGCAGATTAGGTGAAGATGCGAGCAGTTATAATCACAGTAGCAGCCCGTATGCTGACCACCCAAAGGACTGCAGTGCCCTGGTCAGCACATGGGGGTGGTCAGCATAAGGAACTTGGCCTGCTGGATTGGTACATACATGTGGCGCATGTGGGTCTATGAAAATTAGATCAACGTAAGGAGGCGGTTAGTTTAGGGAGTGGTCAACTATGGAGATTCTACTCTAGTTTTTTTTTTATTATTATTATTATTTAGTGTGTTTCTGGGGCAGACCGTGAACACAGTCCCCCCACTACCACAAATGATGCAGTCGAGTTTCCCACCTTGGCAAATCACAGAGGTCAGCACTCCAGAGGGCAGTACAAGCCTCACCCGGGGAAACCACCTTCGTGATCATGGTATCATCCCCCAGGTAAAAATCTCCACTGTAGTTTAAAATGCTGATTTTTAAAGGACAAGCCCAGATCAGATCCATTCTCTTGACTTTGTATACCTTCTAGGAATTTATCATCTTTTCATTTATGGTTAAGATCTGACATTTGCAAGTCAGGTTTTATCTGGCCTGTGCGTCAGTGGAGGAGCCCTGCAGGGGCTGTGACGCGCATGCCATCCTGCCTTCCCAGGATTAAACAAATGTGCAGTCTCATAATGTTCTCTCATAAATGCTACTGTCATGATTTGTCTGTGAACTGAAAGCTCATGAATTTATAAACGTCTTTGTCATCCTGTAGGTGCTGTGTCCACTGAGAGGCATGAGAAGGGGCTGGGAGTGAATGCAGGACCCCTACTCAGAAGCTAAATATGTAGAGAAGGGTACGGTGGGCAGAAGCCCCCAGTTTTGAAAAGGGAAAAGATTTAGAAGGATGAACTTGAAGAAAGAAGAGAAAGGTAGGGAAGGGAGAAAGAGAAATTGAGGGTGAGGCAGAGAAAAAAAGGTGGCAATCCAGAGAGGTGGCAAACAGTCATTTGTAACTTCCTCAAATCACTTGTGTCACAAAAATCATGATCCCCACAACTCAGGTGATTGTGGAATGGTGGGGGGAGCACAAAGATTGAGATGTAGAGAGGAGAAGGCTGCAAGAAAGTGAGACCTGCGATCTGGGATTTAAGAGAAAGTTCCCCTCACTGTCTGCAAATAGAGAGCCCCAGGTGACTGAAGTGAATTGATGTTTGCTTGTATTTAAAACAAAGCCCAGCATTGAATGAATTTACACACACACACCCATCCACAGTAAATGTCTAAATAATTAGGAAATAACCTGGAATATGAGTAATTCATACAATTAGTTAAGTTAATCATGGCATTAAAATGCAAAGTCTTAATAAAAAGGATATATTAAAAAATTGGGGGGTGGGGGAAATAGTGGTGAATGGAGTTGAGTGTATTGGGGGAAAAAGAATCAGGAGGTTGAACGTGCTGGTGAATCCTGAAAGACATTTTTGGCTAAATGAAAAAGGTAGTGATAAGTGAAATAGGAATATGACTGAAATCTAATCGTTTCAGGACAGGCCTCCTCTCAGTGGGCCTTTGTTGAAATAAGCACAGTTCATATGTTTGAAAGTGGAGAGCGGGTAAAATGATCGGCGATGTTGAAGCTGCATGTATTCCTTCTGTTTAAACCACTTTGGGGAAAGTGAATAAAGACACCGAGAAGAGGATATCAAGTGTTGAAATTGTGGCCTTTGGATTGTTTATAACATCGAACATATAATATTTGAGTGGAATTTGTAGTTAATGATAAGAACAGATTAATACCTCTCTTCTTTTGATAAGAAGGACATTTTCTTAAGAGTTTCTTCCAAAACATTCTTCTTGGGCACCTGAGATTCTGTAATTTATCCATCTTAGGTAGCCCAGGCAGGATTATGCCAAGTGCCAAAAGGAGAAAGGCTGATTCGTGCTATCTCAAATAGCAGACACTCGTAGAGACAGAGAGAATTAATTCCACATTTTTGAAGGAGTGTGAGATAGGGTTTTGTGTTTCTGCAGTTTGGGGGATTCTAGAGATCTTGGAATTGCTTGAAAATCTAGATATTCTCCTTTACTCAAGGAAATTGCTCTAAGTTTCTCATAAAAAAATATTTCGTGGCATAAGATGGAAGCTACCACTAGGTGTGGCTAGATTTTATAAGCTGCTTTACACCCCTGACTTTTTCTGTTAGCCTTAAAGATGTACCTAGGGTGATGTGGTGCTGGGCATAGCTGAGGTGTGTTCTACAGACCCTGCTTCAGGGACAAGCTGACCCTCATCCGTCTAGCAAGAGAACAAGGAAAGCAGAGAACTCTGAAATCTCTGCCAGAAGAAAGCAAATATACAGATGGGAAACACTAAACTAAACCATTGCTATTTCTTCCTAGCACTGAAGAAGAGCTTACTAATGGCATCCACTCATTTTTATAGGAGCTTACTAATTGCATCCCCTCCTTTGGAGGAGACTGTTCCCGGCTTTCATTGGCCTCTCAGCAGGTATGCGACTCCAACATGGCAAGGCGGCAGGCCTTTATGTAGAGATTTTACAATTGTGTTTATGTGTTTGGACATTCGACTATTGGAGGATGTTAGTAAATAAAGGCAACGATGTATTTTACAATTATTAAAACACCTATCATTATCAGACAGAAATCCTAACCCAAATGTCGTAAGTAAAACTTCTCTGTAGAGAACTACAGGATGATGCACAGCTGTGCAGCCCTTAATGACAGGGACACGTCATCACTGTGCGAACATCGTCACCGTGCAAACGTCGTCACGTGCACTTACACAAATTAGATGGTAGAGCCTACTGCACACCTAGGCTAATGTTCCAGCCTATCATTCCTAGCTACAAACCTGTACCGCATGCACTAAATACTGCAGGCAGTCGTCACACAAATTGCTAGGCAAAAGGAAATTTTCAGCTTCATTATGATCTCACGGGCCCACCAACACACACGAGGTCTGCTGTTGACCTAAAGGTCCATCTGTGGTCCATAACTGTCTGTTAGCCCACACAGACCACTAACTTAGAGGGACCAATCTAATCAGCTAACAAACAGATGTGTCTGGTAAAAAAATTTACATTGATCAGTTTCACTTGGGAGCAGCTCATCTGATAACAGTCATGACATTTTCCAGACATCCACTTTTACACCCCTGCCACACCCGAAGGGGACTCTGATCATAATAAATGATTGTCAGCCCAGTACAAATAATAACCCTTTATGAAAAAGATATAAAACTTTAAAGTGAAAATGGCCTGCAACTCCACTGAAAACCATCCTTTTCTTTCCACTTAGATAATAAGAATGTAATGCAAGCAACAGTGTCGAATCAGGAAGATAAAGACATTATGATTCCTTGGAAAGAACAACAGAAGGCCATCATTTTATCTTTGTAGCATTGAACGTAAAACATTCCTAAATTTCTTTTATGACCTCTGTTGGATATTACATTGCAAAAAAATAAATATCTCAGCTAACTGTGATGCATTTGACAGTCAATTAGAAATTATGAATGGGTTATGATATTATGTTAAAACCATCTATGGCCCATTTATGACTATAGTTATTTCATAACATCTCTTCCTAAGTGATTGAAAAGACACATATGTTTAGTCTATTAAGAGAGACAGCAGACACACTCTGGGAATACCAGAGAGTTTCAGTTACACCAATTTAGGAGATAACTCTAACCCGGTCACCACCTCGCCTTTCTGTCAAGCTGAGTTCAGCCTTTAGTGTCTAATGGCGGCCCAGCTCCTCAGAGAGCGTCCCCAGCAAGAGGAGGCTCAGCTCCTGGCCAGCCCTGGGTGCCTGTGACAAAGCCTCACGCTTTAAGACAATGAAACAATGCTTTTCTCATTCGCATGACACACTCCCTGTTTTATGTGTTATTTCACTTTTTAAGAAAATGGGATAATTTATTTTTTAGTCCTTGGGGATGCATTTTAAGTTACGACAAAAAATCTGAAATCTTCTCATGCTGATGAAGAGGCAGGTCAAGCTTTAAAAAATAAAAAGGATAAAGTTATTTGGACAATAGTGTCTTGAATACATTTTCAATGCTGCCAGTATTTATTGAGTGCAAACTGTGTAAAGTAGTTTGCTTATGAAAAGGAATGAACATTTGTTGGATGGAATGGGTGAGTCCCTACTTCTTATATGTGTGTGTGTGGGGAGACAGGGAGATTGATCAAGCCCCTTCTGCCTCAACCTTTTATTTTAATAAGTTTTCATACTGAGATCTCAGCTGCGCACAGAATACCTAGACACGCTCTTGAATTCCAGCGTTGCCTTGACAACCATAGTCACATTAATGCAATTGTCACCTGATGCCCTATGCCCCCAAAGCTGTCACCTCCCAGCAACAGCACTGCAGCATTTTGGCTGTGGTTTGCAGCAGCGCTGCACCGCGGGGTGTACTGCACCTAGTGGGAAGAAGGCCTTTGTGTCCATTTATATATTTTGCTAAGGAGTTACCAAACGTGTAACCCAGTTGATGGAGATTGCAGTGAAGCCGTTACTTGGGATTTCTCCTTTCCAAGCCTTTTCAATCATTTATGAAACCACAGAAGGCTAAACGTGAGCAAAATTTGTCTATCGGGCCTTGTGATTTAATCAGAATTTTCAACCCATTCAAGGATTTGTCTGGGGGTTGGGCTTTCTTGATGTTTTCTTTTTTTCAGGATAATTTGAAAGAAGAAAAGTTGACATGCAAGGCTCGAAGTTCATGTAAAAAAGGCTAATGAAAGCCTGAAAATAAATTAAGAGATTTATAAAATGTGAAGAAAATATGCCATATTGCTATGATAACACCCATGTGGGAGGAAGGCCAATTGGGTTTTGGAGAGGAAAATAAAAGAGGGCCTTCTAGGTATTAAGCCAAAGGTCAGAAAGATTTGGATAAAACTTCTTAGAAATTCTTCCAATCTAATATTCTCATTCATATGGCTTATTCTGAAACTATTTACAGTTTACAGCAATAAAAGTTAAATTGCTATCAGTGAATTCACTCTTTTATTAAACACCAGTGGGAGGAAATCTGAATTCGAGGACCAAGTCATGCTTAATGATTCAACCAAAAAAAAAATCATAACTTTGTTGACTCAATATGCAGTTTTTTTCTCTTCCACTGGATAAAATTGTAATTGTTACTCTCGTCTATATAACATCTGTATTTTAGGAGCTGACAGATTTTCACAACTCTGCAAAGCTGCTCAGAAAGTAAGTTTGATGATGCAACAGGTCAATTTTGAATTCCTATGTTTCCTTCTCATCTAAAGTATATGCAATGTTAACGCTCAGCAATCTGAAAGTTTATTTTCTTCTCCATCATACACATAAGTGACAGTCCATTCATACTTTAAAAATGTTGAAGAAGGCCAAAAGATAACTATTAATATAAGGCTTTGTAAAATGTATATATTATGTCAAGCCTTTCTTATCTATGTTAAGCAAATCCTGCAACTATTTTCTGTTTGTGAATTTATTTGTGAGTTGAGTGTTCTAATCAGAGATGCTTTTATGCAGTTGCAGCTAATTTTACCCAGAGTTCTGTAACCTGGCTGCTCAGCAGTCCCCACCACAGGAAGACGCGTGTTAATTCTTCCACTCCTGTCCCTCCACAAGTTCTGAGACCCGGCTTCGGCCATTGCTTCCTCACAATACAATTTCAGAGTCACTGGAGTTGATTAATTTAGATTTGGCTGAAGCGTGAGTTAATCCTTTCTAAGGCACCTCTCTACCCAGTCTCAGCAGAACGGTATTACCTCGCTCGCTGCACTGGCGCACTGGGTAGAAAGCTTTTAGCCTGGTTTCACCTGTTAACCCTCTCCACTGTGCACTAGTGGGGAGCAGGGTCCCAGCACGTGTGCAACACATTGGTGAACTTTCTGTGTAAGTTCTCTATCCTAGAAATTCTGTCTAAGGCAACAAGCTTGTATACACAGATGCGCATATACCTGCACAGGCACACAGCTCCATTCTCAGAGTATGGAGTATAAAATGATTCCACTTCTCTAGGGTTTAAGAAACAGCAGCCAACTTGTCTTGGAAGTTGACAGTATTTTACAGTCTTGGCTGCTTTTCTCCTGCTACCAAGTGCAGACACTTGTCTTAAGAATATTAATAATTGTGTATAAGAATAAAAATAAATGTGAAACTTAGTAAATGTAGAATATAGTTGTCTTAACACAATAACTAAGAAAATGCCAGGAAGGCTATATTAACCAGTGTGATGAACATGTGTCAAACTGTTTATAAAACCAATATATGGTGCCCCATGATCGCATTAATGTACACAGCTATGATTTAATATTAATAAAAAAAAAATAATTGTGGAGAGAAGCATTTATAAGGAAGTGGTTTTTTTTATTACCTGTTAACTCCATGTTATACTTTCTCAACCTGATTACAATGCTCCGATTCTGTTTTTCTTTTTTCTTTTCTTTTCTTTTCTTTCTTTCTTTCTTTTTTTTTTTTTTTTGAGACAGTGTCTCACTTTATCACCCTCAGTAGAGCTGATGTCACAGCTCACAGCAACCTCCAACTCTTGGGCTTAGGCGATTCTCTTGCCTCAGCCTCCTGAGCACAGTGCTCCTATTCAATCAAGGGAGCTTTCTGAAGCACGGACTGAAATCTGTCCCTCAGATCATCTCTTATTTAGGAGCATTCCAGGATTCTAAATAGAACCTTTTAAAACATGGAAGTTTTTCCCCTCTCCTCCCCTTCCTCTCTCTCTCTCTACTCACACACATACAGTTTACTATTTTTACATTGCACATGAACCTTATGGACACCCTGTATACACACACACACGTACATAAATATATACCTTTGGACATTTGATATTATTTACTCTTTTCTTAAGTGGGACAAAGGTGCATGGCCAATGCTCAGCTGTTTAGTAAGGATTAATAATTGCGCTTCTAATGATGTTTACAAGGTTAGCTATAGCAGATGGGGGTTATATTTCTAAACTCAAATGATTAAAGATATAGATGCTAACATCATCCTCACCCTCTTGTATTCATTTTCTCCTCACCTAAATCAAACACCTCTTGTAAATTTGTCTCTTACACTTCCAAACACATACAAGCCTGCGCCCACTGCCCCAGCCTCCAGACTGATCCACACAAATCAAGCAGCACTGTGGTTCCTGAATATTTACAACTCATGCAGGCTTTCTGGTCTTCCAAATATGTCATTTTAAGAACATATTTAAGATACAAGTCCATTATTTCTTCAATGAGACATTAACTTTCTGGCAATATGTTCTAATATTCTTCTCTATCTATCATGACTTGAATTTCTGGGATTTAAATAGTACCAATTTCTTATTTTCAAAGAAAGTAACGAGCATAGCAAGACATAAAGTAAATCTTACTAATATTTAAGCTTATTTAGTATTTGCAGCTATTTTCTATGTCCCTCCTGGGCGAGGGATTTCTTGTGTTTTCTGACAGGTGGCAGTGTGCCCTGGGAGGCCTCCCAGGCCTCAGCGGTAACACGTCATGACAGCTGGACTGCTGTTAAGGGAAGAATTCCGGAGTGGAAAAAACTTAACGTGTCTGACACATGATGGATACTCAATAGCTCTATTTTGAAAAGCTTACATTATAAATCTATAGCTAGATGCTCAATTCAGTATCAGATAACACATTATTTCTCAAATCCTATTTTTGCATTTTATACCTTGACAGATAAGTCATTAATAACATTATTGGGAAGGATTTAGATTTTGTTTTATTTGATGGTACTACTGATGATTTGTTTCATTTTACATATTCTGATGGATATGTTACATATAGATATTTTAAACATGTGGATAGGTATGTAATAAATGTAGGTTATATAGGCAGAGATATATAAATAGATACATCTCTCTCTGGGTGTGTATGTAGAAATATATAAAATGCTAATGTAAATCATGTTGTTCAATTAAATAAAATATAAACCTTAAGTATAGTAAAGATGTTAAGTCCATGAATGGCATGCTGTTTTAGTCTTTGAATTACGTGTCACAAGTTGTACTCTCAATAGGGCAAAAAAATCTCATAAAGAAATGTGATTAGGGAAGACATATTTTATTTTTTTTATTATTAAATCATAGCTATGTACATTAGTGCAATCATGGGGCACCATACACTGGTTTTATAGACCGTTTGACACATTTTCATCACACTCGTTAACATAGCCTTCCTGACATTTTCTTTGTTATTGTGTTAAGACACTTATAATCTACATTTACTAAGTTTCACATGTACCCTTAAGATGCACTGCAGGTGTAATCCCACCAATCACCCTCCCTCACCCCCTTCCCCATATACTTAGGTTATAACTGGGTTATAGCATTCACGTGAAAACCATAAATTTGTTTCATAGTAGGGCTAAGTACATTCAATACTTTTTCTTCCATTCTTAAGATACTTTGCTAAGAATATGTTCCAGCTCCATCCATGTAAACATGAAAAAGGTAAAGTCTCCATCTTTCTTTAAGGCTGCATAATATTCCATGGTGTACATATACCACAGTTTATTAATCCATTTGTGGATCGATGGGCACTTGGGCTTTTTCCATGACTTAGCAATTTTTTTTTTCATTTTTTAAATATTTTATTGGGCTGCAATAAACATTCTGGTACAAATATCTTTGTTATGATATGATTTTTGGTCTTCTGGGTATATACCTAGTAGAGGAATTATAGGATTAAATGGCACATCTATTTTTAGATCTCTAAGTGTTCTCCAAATATCTTTCCAAATGGAATGTATTAATTTGCATTCCCACCAGCAGTGTAGAAGTGTTCCCTTTTCTCCACATCCACGCCAACATCTCTGGTCTTGGGATTTTGTTATATGGGCTAATCTTACTGGAGTTAGATGATATCTCAAAGTAGTTTTGATTTGCATTTCTCTGATGATTAAAGATGATGAGCATTTTTTCATATGTCTGTAGGCCATGCGCCTGTCTTCTTCAGAGAAGTTTCTCAAGTCCCTTGTTCAGCCTGCAATGGGATCACTTGTTCTTTTCTTGCTTATACATTTGAGTTCTCTGTGGATTCTGGTTGTTAAACCTTTGTCGGAGACATAACCTGCAAATATCTTCTCCCATTCTGAGGGCTGTTTGTTGGCTTTACTTACTGTGTTCTTGGCTGTGCAGAAGCTTCTTAGTTTGATCAGGTCCCAGTAGTGTATTTTTGAAGCTGCTTCAATTGCCCAGGGGATCCTCCTCATAAAATACTCACCCAGACCAATTTCTCTAAGGGTTTTCCCTGCACTCTCTTCTAGTATTTTTATAGTTTCATGTCTTCAGTTTAAATCTTTAATCCAGTGAGAGTCTATTTTAGTTAATGGTGAAAGGCGTGGATCCAGTTTCAGTCTTCTACAGGTTGCCAGCCAGTTCACCCAACACTATTTGTTAAATAGGGAATCTTTTCCCCACTGAATGTTTTTAATTGGCTTGTCAAAGATCAAATAACTGTAAGTAGCTGGACTCATCTCTTGGTTCTCTATTCTGTACCAGACATCTACTTCTCTGTTTTTGTGCCAGTATCATACTGTTTTGATCACTATCGATTTATAGTATAGTCTGAGCTCCGGTAGCGTGATTTCTCCTGCTTTGTTTTTATTTCTGAGTAATGTCTTGGCTATTCGAGGTTTTTTCTGATTCCATATAAAATGAAGTATTATTTTTTTCAAGATTTTTAAAGTATGACAGTGTAACTTTAATAGGGATTGCATTAAAATTGTATACTGCTTTGGGTAGTATGGACAATTTAACAATGTTGATTCTTCCCAGCCATGAGCATGGTATGTTTTTCCATTTGTTAACATTTTCTGCTATTTCTTTTCTTACAGTTTTATAGTTCTCTTTATAGAGATCTTTCATGTCCTTTGTTAGATAAACTCCCAAATATTTCATCTTCTTTGGCACCAATGTGAATGGAATAGAGTCCTTAACTGTTTTTTCAGCTTAACTATTGTTGTTATATATAAAGGCTACCGATTTATGAATGTTGATTTTGTAACCTGAGATGCTGCTGTATTCCTTGATCACTTAAGAGTTTTGTAGTAGAATCCCTGGTGTTTTCCAGATATACAATCATATCATCTGTGAAGAGCGAAAGTTTGATCTCTTCTGACCCTATATTGATACCCTTGATGGCCTTTTCTTCCCTAATTGCGGTGGCTAAAACTTCCATTACAATGTTAAAGAGCAGTGGAGACAATGGGCAGCCTTGTCTGGTTCCTGATCTGAGTGGAAATGATTTCAATTTAACTCCATTCAATACGATATTGGCTGTGGGTTTGCTGTGAGATGGCCTCTATCATTTAAGAAATGTCCCTTCTATACCAATTTTCTTAAGTGTTCTGATCATGAAGGGATGCTGGATATTATCAATAGCTTTTTCTGCATCAATTGAGAGAATCACATGGTCTTTGTTTTTTAATTTGTTTATGTGCTGAATTATACTTATAGATTTACGTATAGTGAACCAGCCTTGAGACCCTGAGATAAAACCGACTTGGTCATGATGTATAATTTGTTTGATGTGTTGCTGGATTCTGTTTGTTAGGATCTTGTTAAATATTTTTGCATCTATATTCATTAGTGATATTGGTTTATAATTTTCTTTTCTTGTTGGGTCTTTTCCTGGTTTAGGGATCAGGGTGGTGTTTGCTTCGTAGAATGTGTTGGGTAGTCTTCCTTCTTTTTCTATATTTTGGAAGAGGTTTAGTAATATAGGTACTAGTTCTTCCTTAAAGGTTTGGTAGAATTCTGACGTAAAGCCATCTGGTCCCAGGCTTTTCTTTTTAGGGAGATTTTGTATGGTTGATGCTATTTCAGAACTTGATATGGGCCTGTTCAACATTTCCACTTGATTCTGGCTAAGTCTTTAGAAGGTGATGTGCTTCCAAGTATTGGTCAATTTCCTTCAGATTTTCATATTTCTGAGAATAAAATTTCTTGTAGTATTCATTAAGGATTTTTTGAATTTCTGAGGAGTCTGTTACTATTTCGTCTTTGTCATTTCAGATTGATGAGATTAGAGATTTTACTCTTTTTTTTCTGGTTAGGTTAGCCAAAGGTTTATCTATTTTATTGACCTTTTCAAAAAACCAACTTTTGATTTATTGATCTGTTGTATAATTCTTTTGTTTTCAATTTCATTTTATTCTGCTCTAATTTTGGTTATTTCTTTTCTTCTACTGGTTTTGGGGTTGGTATGCTCTTCCTTTTCCAGTTGCTTGAGATGCCCCATTAAGTTGTTAACTTCCTCTCTTTCCGTTCTCTTGAGGAAGGCTTGCAGTGCTATAAATTTCCCTCTTAGGACTGCCTTTGCGGTATCCCATAGGTTCTGATAATTCGTGCCTTCATTGTCATTTTGTTCAAAAAATTTGGAAGGTTATTTAACTTCCATGTTTTTGTATGAGTATGCAGATTCCTGTTGTTGCTGAGTTCAACTTTTATTCTATGGTGGTCCAAGAAGATGCAAGGAATAATTTCTATTCCTTTAAATTTATTGAGGTTAGACTTCTAACCTACGATGTGATCGATTTTGGAGTATGTTCTGTGGGCTGATGAGAAGTATGTGTATTCAGTTTTGTTGGGATGAAATGTTCTGTAGATGTCTGCTAAATTCAAATTTTGGATGGTTAAGTTTAAATCTAAGATTTCTTTGCTCAGCTTCTTATTGGAGGATCTATCCAACACTGCCAAAGGAGTGTTGAAATCTCTATTATGGAGGTGGAGGAAATCAAGTTGCTCATGTCATGTTAGAGTTTCTCTTGTAAATTGAGGCACATTCTGGTTGGGTGTATAAATTTTAATAATTGAAATCTCATCATATTGAGTATTACCCTTAACAAATATGAAGTGACCATTCTTATCCTTCCTTACTTTTGTTGGTTTAAAGCCTATTGTATGTGCAAATACAATTGCAACACCTGCTTTTTTCTGGTTACCATTTGCCTGATATATGGATGACCATCCTTTCACCCTGAGCCTACATTTATCTTTTAAGGTAAGATGTGACTCTTGTATACAGCTAATATCTGGCCTGAGTTTTTGTATCCAGTCAGCCAACCTGTGCCTCTTTATAGGACAGTTTAAGCTGTTCACATTAATGGAGAATATTGATAAGTCTGGTAAGATTTGGGGTATCAAGTTTTTTGAAAGTCCAGTGGACATTTTTAATCCTTTTGCCACTGTGAAGTTGGAGTTTGATCAAAAGTTTCTGAGTAAGTTTACTTTTGTGGTAGAGGACTGGGCTGGTCATTATGGAGGATAGGTCTGAGAATATCCTGAAGAGCTGATTTGGTTATGGCAAATTTCTTCAACATATGAATGTCATTAAAGTATTTAATTTCTCCATCATAAATGAAACTCAGTTTAGCTGGATCCAGGATCCAGGATTGAAAGTTATTTTGCTTTAGGAGATTAAAAGTAGATGACCACCCTCTTCTGGTTTGAAAAGTTTCAGCAGACAGATCTGCAGTCATTCTAAAATTCTTCCCTTTGTAGGTAATGGATTTCTTACGTCTGGCTGCTTTCAGAATTTTCTCCTTCATATTAACTTTAGTGAAGTTAATTATGATATGCCTTGGGGATGTCTTATTGGGATTGAGTCATGCTGGGGTTCTGAAACTGTCTTCTATCTGAATTTCAGAATCTCTTGGCATGTCTGGAAAATTCTCTTTCATAATTTCATGGAGAAGGGCATCTGTGCCTTGAGAGGCCACTTCATCACTTTCAGGGATTCCAATGAGGTGGATATAAGCCTTCTTCGAATTATCCCAGAGCTCTCTGAGAGAATGATCCGTTTTTGCTCTCCATTTCTCTTCCTCTTTGAGAGTTTGGGAGCGTTCAAAGGCTTTGTCTTCAATGTCAGAAATCCTTTCTTCTGCTTGCTCTACTCTGTTACTGAGGGATTCTATTGTATTTTTCAGATCTTTGAGGGCTGCAAATTCTTGCTTCAGTGTGTCAAAATCTTTGGTGGTTTTGTCTTGAGACAACTTTTGAATTTCTCCTCGAATTTCTAATTTCAACTTTTGAATTGCTCCTCGAATTTCTAATTCCAAATTTTCCTCCATTCTATTAATCTTGTTTGCAATCCAAATTCTGAATTCGATTTCTGACATCTTGGCCAGCTGTTTATGAATGGGATCTTCAGTTACATCTGCCATATCTTTCCTTGGGGGAGTTGATCTATTCTGGTTATTCAGGTTACCAGAGTTTTTCCACTGATTTTGCCCCATGACTGTTTTACACCATTTGATTTTTCCTCTGGAGCTTTGTCAAGGACCCATACAGTGCTATGGCCTGAGAAACTGGGGACCTGTTTGGTGTGGTGGGGCTAAGTGGTTCTGTCTTGTTTTCAGCTGGTCTCTGTTCGACCCTAGTGAAATAGTTATTCTGGGTTGAAGTCTCACTGTGGACAAATACCAGCAATTAAGTCACCCCTCCCCCTACAGGAAACAATTGGAAAAGGAAAATCAAACCTTCCTACAACCACACACCCAAGGCACCACCTGAATAGTCCTCAGGCGATTGGATCAGTTCAGAAGGTCCAAATCAATTGTCTCAGTCAGCACCTGTCTCAGGTGGGAGAGTTTAAAAGGTCTCTGGCAACTGGATTGCAGGGGTCTGGTGACTACTCAGATATGGCTTGCTCTGGTGCTCCGTGGAGTCAGGAGGACCCACCCAACAAATAGATCAGTCTGGGAAAGTTGATGCCTCCTTCCCCACTTTGCACCTCTGTCAGACCCAGTCACCAATAGCCCAGCAGGGCTGTGACTTAGTTGCCTGTAGTGAACAGATACTCCAGGGGTTTGCACCTGCCTGAATCACAAGGAAATCTATTTCTGCTCAGCCAGGCTGCTGCACTCTGCCTCTATCTATCAGGGGGAGGTGAGACCTGACCACCTCAGGTGCTTGATGGAGGCTTGGGGGTGTTCATTCAGTTCCAGCCCCGCCCCTGATTGATGTTACTGACAGAACAGAACAGAACAACTTTGCAAGGAATTTGTTTCTGTCCCTGCCAAATTCCCCTGCAGAAGAGAAGCTGTTTTGAGTTCCCAGAGCCTGCGCCTCAGGCCCTGTCTTTGCTCCTGCAGGTTTGTATTCAGTTACCTGTCAGTTCTAGCCTCCTGACTTCCTTTGTCAATAGGCTGACGATCCCCTGAGGGTCGGGTGCGTCTTAGGCTCAGTTAAGCCGTCCTCTGGGTTAGCTCCCTTCTGGGAACTTCCCAGCTCTGCACGTGCGTTTCTAGTCCCTGCGATCCACCCAGGCTGGTACCACCTCAGGCAAACCCTTTACTCACGGGGCCTACATTTCCGTCCCAGATCTGTTCCAATGTGGTTGCCACCTGAAAAGATGCCCGGCCTCCTGTGGTTGCCCAAGGAGACGGGGGTGTGGCTTTGGAATACCCGGGAGTGAGCACTATTTTGCCAAAAGACGGCTGCTGCTCTGCGCCTCGGGGCACTGCCACTCTAGCGTGGTTCCCTTGCAGCCCATCATCGTCTTCTCACTCCTGTGCCATAGAGTCAGCACTGACCAGCTGCAGTGTAGGCCCTGTCCACACCTCTTGCAAAATCACCCAAGAATCTGGACTCCTGAGGGGCAGGCCTCCAGACCTCAGAGTGAGAGTGGACGGGAATGCTAGGAACCCAGAGTTGCAGGTAAAGAATATATACGGTTTTATACAATTTTATGCCTGGCAGGAGAACGCTGTGGCACCCTAGTAGGGGAGGTAGGTCCAGTTTTTAGAGGGTCTCTCCCGTGGAGTGTAGTGGGAGGACCTTTGAACTCTGCTCATTTGTTTGTGGGGCACTCAGAGCCGTTCTCATGGGGGAGGGGACTTTACATTTTGTTTGTATCCTTGGGGTGGCAGCTCGCCTCAACAGGGTTGATGTGTGTTCTTCAACCTTCTCTCTTGGTGCAGCTCTAATCCACCAGGTTACTTGCTAAATTTCTGTCCTTTAACTCTCCTTCTGGATGGGAGCCTCTGTGGAAAGCTGGCTTCAGTCAGCCATCTTGTCTCCCAGACTCGGGAAGACATATTTTCCATGAATTAATTGTAATGTGATTTTTGCATAATGTCTTCAACTTAATGATACATGCTTTTTTTCTTCAAATTCATATTTCAAAATATTAATTGCTAAAAAGTATGAAGGTGATTATTAAAAAATCATTTCCATAAGATAGAAGGTAAGACTTGGCATTCACAGAAGAGAGACAGTTACAGGTGGCAAGAATTGTAATATAGGAGGGATTTAAGCTAAATTGGTTCAACACTGGGATAAGAAGAAGGCTAATAAAGGCATTAAGAACAGGAGGTTTGGTAAGAAAATCAGCTTCTAAAATTGCCATCTCAAATTTAAACATCTAGAAGTGACCTTATACCAATGTTCAGTTTTATTTAAAAATTGTTTTGATCAGAAGCATATGTTTAAAATTCACTTGAAGAAAAAAACATTTCCAAAAATTCTTTTCTTTTTATCATCAGAATAATTTGTCATGGAGCATAAAATTATTTTTCATTTGTCACAACAGATTTGTAAAAGTCTCACCCTGTATATGAATTTTCAGATTTCATTCCATTTCTAGGAGGTGAAGTTAAACAAAGCAGTAGATTCATGAATGTTCACTGGCCATGACCATAGACCCAGGTATTGGTCTTTATTTTGAATGCTTGTATGACCCTGGCAGGACTCGATGCCTTAATTCACAAAAGCACAAAGTTAAAATACCCCGTTCACTTAATGTTGCACACAACAGATATTTCAGAAGTTCTTTAAATGATGAACAGTAGCTTATTACTCTGCTAGTAATTAAAATCCATTAGTAATTAAAAAACAATAGTATATTTCAATTTTCATTTTTCATATGGTAACTTCCGTATTTTTAACTGTCGTCTTATTGTGGACTAATTAAGTGTGGCTAGTGATCATATTCAAATATTTATGGAAAATCACATGAAAGTTTCAGAGCATAAAAAATGTTAAAGCATTTCAATGCTGCCTGCTTTATTTAAACACAACTCTTCATCCGTAAACCACCAACTGTGCTCAAAATATAGTTAAGTAGCTGAGTGTTGTTTGGGAGATAAAATCAAACTTTAAAAAGTTCCCAAGAGCTCTTTGTTTTTTAAAAAACTTTGAGTCAAAATACATGTTTGTGAATATGAACTCTGCATACTTTTCATCTGTTTATGCGATTAGAGTGATCTCTGAAAGGAGGTTTTTTATTTTGGCTGGGGCTGGGTTTGAACTCACCACCCCTGGCATATGGGGCCTGCTCCCTGCTCCTTTGAGCCACAGGTGCCACCCTGAAAGGAGGTATTTGATATTTTGAAATGTTGTTATTTGAACAAAGAAGCTGTGCTTACGTATGATGTATGTATGTATGTCTGCTTTCAAAAGTAACACGTGCTGGGTGGCACCTGTGGCTCAGTGAGTAGGGCGCAGGCCCCATATGCCGGAGGTGGCGGGTTCAAACCCAGCCCCGGACAAAAACTGCAAAAAAAAAAAAAAAAAGACAAAACACGTGCTGAGAACCTAGAATGGATGGACAGGCTATAATTGAAATAATAGAAATTATTCTTAATTCCACAAATGAAAGATGTTAACCGTTAACACCAGCACATCTATTTTTGGCATTTATATTTCTTCTTCCTCTGCACTATACGTTCACTCCGTCTATGTACAATACAGAGTTTTTTATTTGCAGATGAATGCTCTAATACTATATGTAATGTGTTGTGCAAATTAAGTACATCATTTATTTAGATTACATAAGTTACATTTTTATGAATTCTCTACATTTTTCCCTCATATCCACATATAAGGGAATATTGGCTTAAGGACAGTTTTAGAGCTATATGTAAGCATACAGGCTATATTTTAAACACATTACAAATGCTGAGTAATAATTTAAGAGAGATAAAAGCTATCTCATAAATGTTTTCATACAGTTCAAAGTTATTCATAGCTTAACCTACATTTTGGCTGTGAAAATCAAACCTAACATAGGAACCAAATGTACTCATAGTGATAGAAAGCTTTTTATTAACCACAAGAAGTGTGTGTTTAAAAGTGACAAGACCTGCAATTCATTTGGCCTGGGATTTGAGCATCTAAATCCCGCCAGACCACACTCCCAGCTGTGAGGCCTCCTCCTCAGTGATGCTCCCCAGAGCAAACACTCCGGCCTCTTAGACTATCACAGAAGAGCAGATCCATAAGGAACTGGAGGACCATTCCTTGAACCTGCAGGAGGACCATTCCTTGAACCTGCAGGAGGACCATTCCTTGAACCTGCTGGAGATTCTCTTACCCGCTTGAAATAATTACCATTATCTACCTTTATTAGTGTGGCTTTACCATGAAACTAAAAATTTCAGATATAAAATCACATGTTCTGTTTATTCATATATTTAGAGCACAGAATTAACTACTAATAAAAGCAAAGTAGTTGAAAGTACAGAATCTGCACAAATTATCAGACTCTTCAGGAAAAAATCTTTCCTAAACTTTTTCTACAAGTCAATTTAAGTATGTGAATGACAGGCATTGGATGGTTACTTTGTTGACTAGACCATTTATATCCACTTTAACATCATGTAACATATTACAAAAGCATAGTATCCTCCAGTTAAAATCCTAAGAATGAAATATAATAACAGAAAGTAGCAGAAATGATCATTGGCTATGTATGGATTTGTTTATTTTCCTTCAAGGAAAAAAACTGTTTTAGGATACTGGTATTATATTTTCATTTCATAATGCTGTATCTTCAACCAATGTGATTTCATATTAAAACACTAAGGAAGTCAGTAATACCTTGCAAGGCCCAGTTTTGGCACTGTGTCCTCAGATGGTGCTCACATAATGCTTTCTGTCTTGGATGTGGTGAGTACCCACCGTGATTTTGTCCACTGGCCCTACAGCTTGTGCATTGAAATGCAAAGTTCTTTAGTCAGAAAGAACTCAGCGTATCCAGAGGAGAATGAACTGAATGTAAGGGGTCCGTAAGGCCAAATACTAAAAGATGTGACTAAGAGAGATCACAAAATGCTTTTCAAGGGAACAAATCTTCACTTACAAAGAGATGGTCAGATTATCCTCAGACTTCTCATCGACAGAACTAGTTGTAGGCTTAGATATAAAGTTGTGTCTATGCAGGAAAATATCTTTAAAGTTCTAAGAATAATCTGTAAATTTATGTTTAACCAGAAATGTTTTAATGGCAAAGATTATATCATTTCTGTGGTTCCCAAATACACGTCTTAATTTTACAATATATAATAGCTCAAGAACTGGTTATTACTCTTCAACTTTAGGAGTGCATTTCCACAAAGGGCGAAAGGCTTCATTAGTGGTGAAACACCACAAAACCCAAGCCATGGTGTGGCAAATGCAGGTCAGGAAATGAGAAAATGACAGAACAAAACAAAACTTTACCTACTTCATACAGGTAAAGTTACAATATCTTAGGTATATTATTTAGTAATAATACTAGCCAGAGAATCTTGTTTTTAAATGTTCAAATGTTATTGACAAACTTTAGAATTTGGAAAAAAAAATCCAGTGTGAATAAGTTGTGGTCTTCATCTTTCAAGAAAAGAAATCATAGCCAGACATTGTGGTGGGCACCTGTAATCCCAGCTACTCAGGAGGCTGAGGCGGGAGGATCTCTTAAACCCAAGAGTTTGAGGTTGCTGTGAGCTGTGATGCCATAGCACTCTACCCAGGGGCGATGTAGTGAGACTCTGTCTCAAAAAAAAGAAAAGAAATCAATGGACACTTTTTATATTGTTAATTATGTAAGAGAGAGAGACAGGTATACCATAATTTAGAGTCATGAAATTAACTACATAAAGAACAAATTAAAACAAGAGTTTTATTAAAGAAGAGTTAAAAGTGGTCATCATGGATGTGAAACTGAAGATGAGACAGTTCCACCAAAGAGTCAACAGGGGGATTAATGGGATTACACCTGTTGTGCATCTTACAAGGGTATATGTGAATCCTAGTAAATGTGGAATGTAAAGGTCTTAGCAAAATAACCAAGAAAATGGTATGAAAGCTATGTTAACCAGTGTGATGAAAATGTGTCAAACAATCTATGAACCAAGTGTATGGTGCCCCATGATCATATTAATGTACACAGCTATGATTTAATAAAAATTAAAAAAAAACAAAAAAACAGAGTCAACAGTGGTCGTTTCCAGGGAGAAACTGAATCGCCAATTATCATGAGGATGTCATGGTCACCTCCCACTGTGTCTTGCTGCAAGTCTATTTTTTTAAAGCAGTGACTAAAAGTAAAATCCTTTGTATTAATAGTTATTTTGTAATTAAAAATTAAATCATTATTGAAACAGATTTTATTAAAATAAGATCATTGGTAAATCATACTAAAACAAAAACCTGAAACCATTATTTAAGATGAAATCAGTACTTCCAGTCTTGGCTTTCCTTCTTACTTCCTTTGACAATGGACATTTACCTCTTAAACCTCAATTGTTTTCATTAAAAAAAAAAAAAGGGTAGTGCCATTGCTCTTAAACACTGGATCATGATGAAAATAATGATTTTAATAAATCAAACCTAAGATATATGTAAAGGAAGTCATGGAAAGTTTAGTCTTTTGGTGAAGAATTATGGTGATGATATTAGATAATTTTGCTTTGCTTTTTATAAGCAAATTATTAGTGTTAATCTAGAAATGTAAAGATTGTGACTGCATTGAGAGCTTTGGGTATTATATCTTATATTTTGATAGTAAAGATAAAAAAGATCTAAGTCTAGCTGTTATAAATAATCACTAAACATAAACTTGTAGTTTCCTTCTAAAATTCTCTCAACTTTCCTCTTCTGAAGTTTCTGAAGTATTTTAACCAGGCTCACAGTTCTTTTGAAATGTGGATTGGAATCTGGGGTATAGTGAAGTCTAATCTTAGCTACATATTAAATTTACCTTATCTCTAACTTTTATTTAACATTCCGTAAACACAATTATAAATAATTTATTAGAATATCTGGATTCGAGCTTCAGGATGGCCAATTGCAAGCTCTGTGATTTTAGGGAAAGACGTTTGGACTATTTTTGAACTCAGAGTTCCTTATTTTATACGAGAAGGAAAAACATGCTGATCTCATCTACTTCAGAGAATCTTGGTGGGAATCAAATGTAACGATTCAAAATAATCTATAAATACAAATTTGCACCCAAATATAAAATATGAATTTTAACAGTCTCAATGGTTTTAAATATTCAAGATCTTTATATTCAAACAGTAGTTATTGTCAGAGAAGGATCACATTTTTAGCATCATAAAGGAAATTATTTAGCAGTAGTTACTCTACTCATTTTATTGCTGCTTCAGCTACATGGTTGGCCTAGGGGTCTTAAAGGTCGTAAGAACACCTATTGCTTTGAAGATCAGTGGGTACATTTTCTCTATTCCATAGCTTTGGACATATTTGCATTGGAACTGAAGTCTGTGATGGTCCTATGGTGTTTGGAGAATATAGTAGCACCTCTGTAAGTTGACCAGCCTGGGGACATCACAGACTGGTCAGCACACAGTGGGAGTCAACATGTGTGCTGACACGTACACATGGTGCATGTCTGGTCTATGAAAATTAGGTCAGCTTGAGGCGGCCGTCAGTGTAGGGAGGTGGTCAGCTATGGAAGTTCTATTGTAGTTTACAGTTTTGGCCGGGGCCCGGCTTGAACCCTCCAACCTGGTATTTGGGGTTAGTGCTCTATTCCTTGAGCCGTAGGTGCCTCCTCACAAGAATGAGAATCTTGCATGATACCACCACACCAGCAGTGCTGCTGTTTCTATTGTACCTCAGCAAGGCTTCTTCCTACATGGAAAGGAAGAACTATCATAGAGTAAATTATGTTTGCTATGATGTTAAACAGGAGATGCAGGGACTTTGAATCTAGCCCCATGACTTCTCACTAAATCTGGAGGCTTCCACTGACTCTCATGTGCAAACCGAGAAGCCTACTAAATGGCCTAAAGTTTCTTCCACCTTAAAAAACAAATCTTTTTCTACAGCACTATTTATTCCTAGCTTCACATCCTCAATAATCTTGCATTAGGCCATGTGACATAGTTTAAATTTAGGCCTAGGGAAAAGAAATTAAATTAAAAGAGTTGTAGATTCAATCTAATATGTACATGAATAATTTCAGATCCAAGCTGCTACCTCTGTCATTATATCTGAAAATTCAAAAGCAATAAATCTTTCAGGGCCAGTTAAATCCAATGGAGTGGGTGTAGCATTAGCACAACTCTAAGAACCAAAGGAAATATCACTTTCCCTTAGAAACAAATGCCTTGCTTTTTCTGAGGATAGCCCCTATTTTATTTGTTTTAAGTAGTGGCATCAGACAAATGTTACGTTTTTTTGAGATCTTCCAGCACCTTAAGGAAAAATTCCAGTAGATGCTATTGATTAACTAACCAAAGGAAGCAAAACTTGGCTATCTTTTTATGAGCTTGGCCTTGGGACAATTGCAGAGGCAAGATGAATCTGTTCGAAATTTATCAGGTTAATATTGAGTGATATGCTTTCCAACATGAAATGAAAAATATCATCTTTGGTTATGACTTGGTCTTCAAATTCATAGAATTAAGAGGTAACAGAGAAAATAATTCTGAAGAAGGCTTGAGAAAGAACATGATGATTTCATAATATATTTCTCTTTTGCTTTGGGCAATTCATGCATTTAAGCTTCTCTTTGATATTTTCACCCATTAAAAAGTTATAATGAAATCTTCTCCACTGAGATATTTTTCTGGATTGTTTGTGTGATGTTGGGAATGTGCTCTATGCACATTAAATCTTAAATCCTTATCTAGCAGACTAAGATCGGCATAATATATTGACTGACACAGGCCCAAATAACCTAAAATAGCCACGAATTCCAGCAAGTCAACAGTTTTGAACTAAAATAAATTACATGACCCCTTACTTTAAAAAGGCAATTGGAAAACAACCTATAGCCTAGAATATGTCTGATACTGGAATAATTCACAAGGGAGTAAAAATAACAGAATATCTAAATGACTCATGATGGTCTTTAAGTAAATGTTTATTTCTTCCATTAAAAGTGATGTTTAGTTTTGAAAGAATTTATTGAACATCATCTATTCATTACTCATTAATGTTCAAATATGTCCACCAAACAGCAATATTGAGAGTTGAAATTTCTGAATCTAATATATAAAACACAAATATAAGGGCACTTTTAAAGTATATGAAACCGTTGTTCACATATATCTAATATAAGTACACAGAGGCTCAAAAACTCTTCAGCTCATATGAGCAATAATGTTGAACCATCAGAAATCCCTATTTCAGGTATTTACAGCAGAATTCAGTGCTTCCTTTTTTAAACAGAGGTAATACTATGCTTTGACATATACTCATACACACATATAATTCTGGCTATATAAATCGGCAAAATATTATGCCATAGGGCAGTATCATCAGAGATTTCTAAAATGAAATATTATTAAAAAATGTAAACGTTGAAGGTGAATCTTGATTTTGACTCTACATGTAGTAAGCATAAAGCCAACACAATGGTGAGATTTAAGGACATCTTCTCAATCCAATGGTCGTGTTCTATAAAAATTTACTATTTCACATTCACTATGTATATTCCTTTTCTTGTATTCTTCCTTTACTTGTCTACCCAGGAAGAATAAATATTAAACTGATATTTAATATTAACTAATATTTATATTAGTTAAGTAGTTCCTGAGAGAGGATGGACCTGTCTAAAAGCCCCTGTTATTTGGTTAAATAGAGATACCAAACTAGAAAAGAGGATTCATTGTGGGATTTTTTTATGATGCCTGAACAGACTAAAAGTCCTGTATAATGACACATTTATTTCAAGAGTTTTTATAAAGTGCTCTTTTTTTTAAATTAAGCAACTACTAAGTGCTGGTCTTTCAGGCTGCTTATATCTCTTCTGCTTAAAAGGTACAGATAGCCAAGACTATTCCACCAGATTAGAGAATTGCCCAGAGGATGCCTGGCTGCCCTAAAAGAAAAAATCTGACTAGACACAGTGGCTCAACTTTGTAATTCTAACATTTTGGGGGGCTGAGGTAGGAGGATCACTTGAGACCAGAAGTTCATGACCAGCCTTAGCAAGAGGGAGACTCTATTTCTACCAAAACAAAAAAAGAAAGGAAGAAAAGTTATCCAGGCATGGTATGTACTTGTAGTCCTAGCTACTTGGGAAGCTAAAGCAAGAGATTTGTGTGAGCCTAGGAATTTGAGGTGGAAGTGAGCTATGAAGACAGCACTGTACTGTAGCCTGGGTGACAGAGACCATCTTCAAAGAAAAGAAAAAGAAAAAAAAGTATCTTAGAAAATAATATTGTGATATTGGAAGCACGCTCCAAGGAAATGACCCATCAGCATGTGGCAAACTCCAATTTCATGCACAGAACTTCCCACTGATGGATAGGAATTCTCCAGCATGGAAGTCAGAAGCTGGAATAAACAGGACATAGCTAAAAGGAAGCAGGACATTTTTTTAAACGAGGGTGGGAGGAAGAGAAAAACCTTCTAGAAAATGATAGCCTCCTCAGAGACATGAAAGAAAATGTACCCAAGAAAAGGGAACAGGGTCCTGAAAAAATTAAACAGAAGGAACATTCAAAGACCAAGAAAGAGTCTGTGGAAGTTAAAAAATATGTAGCAGAAAGCTAAGAATGAATAGAAGATTTAGAAAATAAAAGTTTAGGACTTATGTAAGAAAGAAGACTCAGCGAAAAACTAGTGAGAAATGAGAGAGAGAAGACAAAAATGAGGAAAATCCATCAGCCCAGAAAGCAAAGTATCTAAAACATTTAAGTATAAAAGCTAAGTTTAAAAACATTCCAATAGACTAATAGAATGAAATGACTGATGGAAGTTCTGGAGAAAGCAGATGAAGTGGAGATGAGAAGAACATTAAAAAACCCAATAATATTTCTCAGAATGAAAAGACATAAATTTACAGCAAGAAAACACCATCGATGGCCCCAACACCGAATAGGAGAGAAAAGGGACACGCAGCAAAATACACCTTTGGGAATTTCAAAACACCACGCATAAAGAGAACATTCAAAAAGCTTCCAACTTAAAAAATAAAAGTCACACGCCCCCAAATGGAAATCTGAACAGTTTCAGACTCAACAGTTCTAGACCCCAGAAGCTAAAGAAGCAAACGCCTTCACGAGGAGAGTTACATGTTATTTCTAACTTCAGATTCACTGTATGACCAAATCGTTGATGAAGTGTAAGAGCAGATAAAGTTCTTTTCCGGTGAAAAATGTCTCAGCAAATTGATCACCCTTACATCCTTTCTCAGGGAGCCGCTGAATGATATGACTCACTGAAACAGGACAGTGGTAAGTGTGTGTTTCGACATTGAAGGGAAGGAGAAAAGATTGTAATGATGAGGAAGAAGGACGTCCTGGGGTGACAGGTGCCACACGCCTAGGGCACAACTAGCTGCTCCCAGAGCAAAGGAGGGGGCGAGGGGTGGGCCCAGGAAGATATTCCTCTGGACTAGAAACAGAACAGATAAATGACTGATGTATTTGCCCTATTGAGAGGGCTTATGGCACTTTTCTAAGAAAAGTTGGGAGTGAATGAATAACAAATACTTAGAAAACTCAGCAAATTAAGAAAAAAATATGAGGCTGTCATTCACTTATTAAAAAAAAAAGAAAGGAATTATAATCTTAAAATTTCCTTGACTCAGCTTTGAATAATATTTGCCTAGTTATAATAATGCATAAAAAGAATGTTGATTTAGGCAAAATTCGCTATTTTGGGAGAATAGGAGTGTATCAAAATATGTGTGCAAAACACATGTGTGAACATGTGTACTGGAGTGGAGAGTGTGGTCAGGTTGATGAAAGGAAGAATAAAAAAGCTAAAGACTCGCTTTAAGTAGATTATCAGTACATATTAAAAACTAAAACAAAATGGGATGTATGCCATTTGAAATGTGTGACTTAACAATTAAAAAAAAAAACTAAACCAATTGGGATAATTTTTTAAACAATGAGCTTGTTTTATTCTGACAAAATTATTGTAAAAATCAACTGAGACTTAGGAGAAAAAGCACCATGTTTGTAAAGTAGCAGCCGTGATTTCTTCTTGGAGACTGACTGCTATCCACCTCACAGCTGCAGACGCAATCATTAAGAGAAGAAAATCGTAGTCAGTCACCTTGGCCCACCCCCTATTTGGGTACGGCCATAGATAAGAACGGGCTTCTAGTTTTAGGTGGTTGGAAAAAATTAAAAGGACACTATGTTACTGGAGGTAGATGATAACGCAGAGTGGTTTTGATTTGCATTTCTCTGATAATTAAAGATTTGTTGGAGACTGAACATCTTTTGTGTTTACCTGGGTGGCACTGGAACATATTCTTCTCAGTAAAGTATCTCAAGAATGGAAAAAAAGTATTCAATGTATTCAATACCAGTATGAACTCAGTATATAATCACCTACATGTTCATAGGAATGATAAAACCTAACTATAATCCAGAAAGAAGGAGGGAAGAGGTGAGGGACGGGAGGGAGGGGGAGGCCGGGAGGAGAGGGGATTTTGGGCGGGGGGATCCAACCTAATGTGTATAATGCAATGATACATTTCTAAACTATTAAGAATAGAGTATGAATGTTTTTACCACAACAAATAAGTAAGCCAGGAGACGGTTCTGTTAATCCGTTAGATGTAAACATTCCGCATTGTATATCAAATCAGCACATTGAACCCCATAAATGCATTAATGTACACAGTTATGATTTAGTAAAGGATCAGAAAAAACCCACAAGGATACTGTACCACATAATGTAAAAATTACACAAAATTCAATTTTCAGGAATCATAAATATAATTTCTTTAGTCCACAGTGACACTTACTTGTTTATGCACCGTACATGGCTGCTACCACACTACAAGGGCAGAGCTGTGCGTCCTGCAAAGACCAAAACATTTATGACTCGGCCCTTGAGAGAAAGATGCTCCTATTTCTTGTCTATTGAATTAAATAGGTCTTCCCAAAACTCTTATCTGCTTGAGCCTTATGAACGGGACCGTACGTGGAAATGGGATCTTCATTGATCTAATCAGATTAAGGTGAGGGTATAGTGAATTATGGGCCTTAAACCCAATATGATGGGGGTCCTTATAAAAAGAAAATTTGGACACAAAGAAGCAGATGGTCATGGAAAAAAGTGCCGTATGAAGACAGAGGCTCAGTTCGGAGTAACTAGTTAAAGACCCCAGGAACGGGCACATTTCCAGCAGCCAGGGAGCGCCGAGCAGATGCTATTTCAGATTCCAAAAAGAACCAGCCTCGTCACCACTTTGATTTCTGATTTCTAGTTTTCAAACCCAAGGAAGAAAACATTTCTGCTATGTGTGTGGTGTTCTGTTTCAACAGCCCCTGAGAATGGACACAGCCTGCAGTGAGGGCTCCCGGGTGGCACTTGCACTACTGCCTGAGGGCCCAGTTCACAGGACAGCGTGCCCACTGTGATCAAATTCACTGCCATAAAAAATTGCTGTTTTATGTATGTTGAGTTCTGTTTGGTACATGACAACTGCTAAATTCCTTGTCCTGGTTTGATAAAACTTTCTTATTCAACAGACAGCAAGGAGGACCATGATAGGACTGGAGGGAGGGGAAGCTGGACAGAAAACAGTGCAGGGGAAATAACAGAGACAGCACCGTGGATTACAAGATACAGCCTCGCAGAGTGACGAAAAGCAAAAACAGAATCAGTGGTGTCTGCATCTGCTGGAATCTAAAGGGCGTTAGAGAGCCCATGGACTAGGTGACCATGACCACTGGCCACAGGATAGACAGGGCCTCGGGAGCCCCGGGAGGCAGCTCAGGTGGGGAAGGTGGCCCAGCTGACCTCAGCTGCTGTCCTCTCAGCTCCAATATCTCATGTCTGGGCTCCCACCATCTGGAGGAGACTGTATATAGTCACATAGTCTTACTATGTCACCCTCGGTAGAGTGCTGTGGCATCACAGCTCACAGCAACCTCAAACTCCTGGGCTTAAGCGATTCTCTTGCCTCAGCCTCCCAAGTAGCTGGGACTTCAGGCGTCTGCCATGATGCCTGGCTATTTTTTTTTTTTTTGTAGTTGTCATTGTTGTTTTTAGCAGGCCCACGCTGGTTTGGAACCCGCCAGTCCCGGTGTATGTGGCTGGCACCCTAACCACTGAGTAGTAGGTGCCAAGCCAAAGGAGCGATATTTTTCTCGCAACGTTCCTGCAGGAGGACAGGGGGTGTCTACTGCATGAATGATACGATGTCCTATTAAAACTGAAACATTGTGGATCATACACCTCATTTCCAGATACAAACAATAAGCAATCTGATTGGTAGATTTCAACAGCACCCACCTTCCAAGGCTCAGGCTGTGGTGTTCACATTCTTCTGAATTTGAAGATAGTTATGTCTTTTACGTACAGGCTTTAAAGTTTAGAAACAGCAGCAACAACCATAGTCTTGTGGATTTTTATTTTAAGATATTTGAAATGAAATAGTCAGATTCATTTTCTTAGGGCGACTTTCTTTTATAACAACCCCAGTTCCAACCCCGTAGAACAGAAACACACAGAATTTTAGAGCCGAATGATTCTCCATGTTAACATTTTTAGACAGTTTTCCCTATAAAAGCTCTCCCTGTTATCCAGCTCTCCATCTTTCTACTCTTATCTGAAGATAACAGAAATTTCCTCATAATCTTTTTCATCAATATCGTCTCATGAGCCCTGGGAAAAAAAAAAAACCACCATTTAAAAATCTAATCTTATTCTAGTTAAATTAGAAACACTGAGTCATTTGCATCTGAAATACAACATACATCATGTAAGGAGCAGTTCTCAATGTTCTAAATATCTTAATCACCTATTAGTGGTTCCCACCAAAAGTCTTCTAAGTTATTATGTTGTTTAAATGATCAAATTCCATTAAAATTATTTATTTCAATAGATATAAAAGTCTTCTTGCCTGTAACAACTTCAGGGGAGCCTAGAAAATTGGTTCCCACACTTCTATTTCACTAATGAAGTCATACAAACCGTCAGGAAGGTGGCACTGTTGACCCTTCTGTTGCCGTACGCCAAATTTTAAAGGTAACGTGATAAGAGAGTGTGGGAGAGGGAAACAAAGCCGGCCTATGTGTAACCACCTAACCCAGGGATGACAAACAAAGATTCTATAGAATGGAAACAGATAATTTCAGACAAGAGGAATGTAAAGTGACCCTTCTTGCCCCGTCTCCTGTACAATAGCATGTTCATACCTTTCTGATCCCCCTTCTTCCCTTTTTCACCTTTCAAGGCAAATAAAGAGCTTTGTTTTGGAACATGGAGTAAAACCACCTTAAAAGTGTCGCTGATTCCCCCAATTTTCTAATACAGTAAAGCACACGAGAATCTCCGTCTCTGTTAGAAAATGACACACCAAGCCTCGGAAGGTAGCATCTTGACAGAAGATGCTTTAAGGATGGCTCATTAAACATTGATTTACTCTTATTTGGATTTGCCAACAGTTCAGATCCCCACGGTAGCCTTTCTTCCTACTTGGAAAACCTTGGAAATGATTCAGAATAAAGAGATAGACTTGTATTTAGAGGTGGGAAATAGGTCCCATGAATGCACACGCTCTTTAAAAATGATTAAAACGTGGTTGAGTTGATATAGATATATTATAATATGAACACATGAATTATGCTTTAACTGTGGGACCAAATGCTTCAACTCACAAAGATATGAAAATACCATATATCACAGATGTTCATTAAGGATAAAAAAAAAAAAAAGCTTTGTTGAGAAGGTAAGGAATAGCAAAGCATGACTTTGTCTCAGAATAAAATGCTGCCTGAATGAATGAAATGAGATAAGCTTCAGCCATCCCCTTGGACGGATGGCGTGTTTCACTCAGCATCCTTCTCCCCTCTCCCTGGTTGCTCCATTTGTTACACACGGCACGGTTAGATCAATGGAACTGAATAAATGGGCCACATGTGGGTTGTACCACTGCAACAAGGAATGGAATCATTTTCACAAAAAATATGAGTAAAGTGATTAATTTAGAGTCAAAACTCTAACAGAGGTCCTCGAACTTTTTAAACAGGGGGCCAGATCACTGTGCCTCATACATACAATCACACCGCCTCATGTGGCCCGCAGGCCATAGTGAGGTCATGCATGACCACCTTTGTTCAACATCCCTGCTACAGCCAGGCATTTTGCTCAGCTGTGGGGAGGCAGAAGGAAGGAGAAGTTGAACATAAGGAAAGCATAGGTTGCAAAGAAAAATCGTTCACAGAGAGAATCCAAACATGAAAGTGCAGAAAATACGACAGAAAACCTGAGCATAGCAGGCAGTTCAAGACTCGTCCTTAAGTTGTTCTTTTCATGTCTGTTTCTTTCCTTTTCTTTCCATCTTTTTTTTTGTTGTTGGAGGGGGCATGGTATAAATAATAGAATAAAACACCTGTGATCTCATTAAAAAGGAAAAAAAAACACTACTTCAAATGCAGGCTACCTTTCCTGATAACCTGCCATATCAACTTATTTTCCTCAATAAGGTAAATGAAGATTATGATTACCATAATATCCTATGGTAATTATATTTAATATATTATGGTAATTATAATTACCATGGGAATAATCAGAAATCATTTATATAACATGATACATACAGAAAGGAGGAATAATCTTTAACTGAGGAATAATCAGTTTACATTTATTTATTGTTTACTCAGTGATAAGCCATTTTCTATATATTTCGTATGTATTAATTCCCAGGACCTTAACAAAAATCCCTTTCAGTAGGTACAGATATTTCCATTTGACAGTTGAAGAAATTGAGGCGAGAGAGGTTCAGTAATTGGCCCAAGGTAACACAGTTTGTAAATGGCAGAACCAAGATATAAATCAGGCGGTCAGGTCCTCAGTCCTGCACTCTTAGCATGAGATCACATGGGAAAGCCGGCTACATAGTAGGCCTCTGAAACTGCTGCTCCTGTTCCCCAAAATGCTCCCCAAACAAAGCATAAATTATGTTTAGATTACTTGTAATCTATACGGTCTACTCAAAGATTACATGAAGTGATAGATACGATGTGAAAACTCTCATTATCCACAAAGTGGAAAGTACATGCAGGTTATTATTATCAGAGTTGCTAACTGATAAGTGACCTCAGCTCGGAATGATGGGCCTCATGTAGGAAGTAGGAGGAGCTTGCAATAAATCCATCCATCTATAAATAATAGGCTATTTTCATAAAACACACCAATCATGGTGCACTCCAAAGCTCCAATCTCAAAGGATGTATTTTGTCTTTGTGAGATGTGTGGGGGGAAGTTTCCTGTGTACATCGTGTTGAAAATAGTAAATGTTTCCCCGAGGGCCAATTAAGCATGATAAATCTCAAAGTGTTCCTCATAAAGCAATCAAGTGAGCAACAAATTGTTTAAAAGTTGTTTTAAGATCATGCTTTCTTAGGGAGCCACTACTTCCCACAGTAACTGTGGCACCATAATTTGATACAATTCAAGTTATTTTGATAGGTTGTGATAGATCTTTGTTTTTCAAAAATTTCCCACTCAAACCAGATTAATCTCTGGAGGAACATAGAGACTGTAGGTAACTATCATAGGAGTTCTGTGAAATCAAGTGGTATTAGTCATAGCATAGCTCTCAGAGCTGCAGGAAAGCAAAGTTTGCCTAAAGCCAGAACCACGAATCAACCAAATAATTACTTGTACCATAATATGTATCTAACCTGTACCAGGACACAACTTTGGAAGGTGCTACCAAGTGGCTCATGATCGTATCATCGTGAACCCACCTGAAGTCATCAGACTGTAATCAAACCCTCAAATGCGTCAGATTCATCTTTGTATCTCTGGTGCCAGATTATTGCTCGTTTGCAACAGGGACTATATTTTACAAAAGTTGCCTAAACTCCAGGTTGTTGAATTGATAGCTACATGTGTACACGTACCACACACACAAAAGTTTATCATTTTGATGAAGTTTGATTTATCTATGTTTTTTCGATGTGCCTTTTTCTGCTTGTGTTTCTGGTGTCACACCTAAGAAACCATTTCTGCATTACGTACATCTTCAAAGAAAATGTGTATAAATTTACATGAAGCTTCCATGAATCGTAATAAATTGAACATTTTCCATAGCCACAGCCTATGTGGCTCAATTCTACTAACTGGGCTTAAGAATCCAGAAACTCATGTATAAATAATGTGGGGCAGCAAACAGAACACACCAGGCTACCTGCCCTGTTCTCCTCATCACAACAAGATCTGGTTACACACGACTTTGAAGAGGGTGCCATGTAGACATTTTGCTCTCTTTAAGTAACCAAATTTTGACTGAAGTGATCCTTTGTCATTGAGTGTCCAAAGCTACGCAGTCGGCCCCTCAGCAATCTGTCTTCAGAGGCTGCACTTTCACAACACTCCCTACCTTTTGGCTTCTCAGTCTGAGAATTCTCCTAAGTGAACTGTCAAGCTCACCAGTGTATGCTGTTAAAGAGTTTACAATAAATTATTTATGGCGATGCAAAAGAAAAAAAAAAGCGATAAGAAAAAGAAACAAAACAAAAGGCATCAAGATCAGAAAGGAAGGAATGAAAACTCCACGTTTGCTGATGACAGGATCATGTGTGCATAAAAACCTGGAAGCCGCAATCAAATAAAAACTTGATAGAAATACTCAACAAATTCAGAACAATTGCAGGATACAAGGTCAACATACAAAAATCAGTTGCTCTATACACAAACAATGAGCTATCTGAAAAAAAAAGAAAGAAAGCAATTCCATTCACAATAGGAAAAAAAAACAACCAAATGTCCATAAAACTAAATGTGATAGCCTGAGTTATAGACTATTAAATTGAACTATATGTTGGTTTTTTTCCTAGTGGTTCACTTGAACAATTTTATGCATAAAGTGAGTGGCACTGTATCACGTAGCTTTTATTGTATAACATACCACCCCAAAACTTAGTACCTTCAAACAACAAGCAAAACATAGTAGGTCACAATTCTATGGGCCTTCTCGAGAACTTCTCTTGGGTCCACTCAGGGTCTGGGTTCAGGCGGTGAGTGAGCTGGTGCCTGAATGACCTTCTTCCTTCACACTCTTGTAACTGACAGGCTGTCAGGCTGGGGTGAGAGGAACCACGGGCCACGTGTCTCTCACTTTCCAGAAGACCGTGGTGACTTCTTCACCCGGTGGTCAGTGGATTCCCAGGGCAGAAAGATAGCAAACCCTGATAAGAAAGGGCTTCTCCAATCTCTGCTTGCTACTATTTCATGAGCCACATTTAGTCAAATAATCAAGCCCAGAGTCCATGTCAAAGAATACTACAAAATGCTGTGCATTCAGGGAGAGGAATCATGCTGCCATTTTCCCAAATACTCTATGACTGTCTGCCTTGAAATTGCCCAAATATCCATAAAATGAAGAAGAAATATAGTTAGTCAGTTGGATGTACACTTTAGAGAGGAAGCTAAGTCTGGCTCTAGATGAGAATATCTTTCAAATATCTTAACAGAGGTGTGTAAGTCCCCCTAGAAATAAAAATTACTTTTGTTCAGCCTTGCAGTAGTACTTTAGATATATTATACTTTAGATAAATTATTCTTGGTTCTCAATCTTTTTTTAATAAACTAAACTGATATAATGCAAACAGCATTTGAATTATTTTGTTGTGTTTGTCAATGTGTTATGAATATGATTGGCATGGAAGGTCAGCCAATTATCCATGAGCCATGAGCACGTTTGGAAAATAACATCATGGAGCAGTAATTGAAGGAGGGGAGAGCCTTCCTGGAGCACTGCCCTGTCAGCTCTGAGAGCTGGGTTTCGCCTAAGAGAGTTGATACAGAACTTGAATAAGAAGCCGTGTTGATAGGACATGTTCCCTAGTACCTGGCTGTACGGTATTTACAGTGGTAATTTGATTACAAAATCTATCTCAAAGTGCATATTCTCTTTGATTTATCTAGAAATAGTGATGCTTACACCATTACTATGTGCCAAATATTAAATAAATCTGCTGTTTTAGGAGTCCCTTGGTTCCTTAGACACCCAGTTTTGGGAAAAGACTTACTTGTGTTTTAAGTTGTAGAAATGAACGTAGCAATCCCAGTATGGTGACTGTTTAATCATACTTTAGTACTTACCAGCCTTCGATGTCTGCCTTTAGTACTTACCAGCTGTGCAAACTTTGATAAGAAATTCACACTCCTCAAATCTCTCTTTCCTTATCCTGCAATGGAGGAGTCAACAGAAGCAAACTCTTCAGGTTTGGGGAGGTATTAAACAAGAATATCTATAAGGCATTCTGAGTAGCATTTAATGTATTGTAAATGTTTTTTTAAATACCAACTTCTTCCCCGAAGGACCTCCGCTTGTAAAGGAAGTATTCTATACAATTTAGTGCTTGTCTTACTCCCATATTAAAAAGAGGTCATCTACATTATTTGAAATGAAAAGAAGGAAGAAGTTTTCAATGTAATCACACATTTAGGAATTTAGAAAACAGAGTCATGTTGGGGGGCCGATATGGGAATAAAACCTGTCAGTCAGAATGAGGTTGCCCTGCTTGAATGAAATGACCCTGAGCTTTTCTTAGATGACGTTGATGTACATTTCTCCTCCTACTTGAGATAAATAACTCTGTATGGCTTGGGCCAGGTCATGTTTGCCTTTATACTCCAAGAAGTTATTACAGTGCTTTGCACTATGTAGGTGCCCTAAAGGAGACTTTGGGTAGCCTGGCATCACAAGCTGACCTGTGTTCTCTCTTCCCAATTTATATATTGAATTCCTAACCCCCACACCTCATACTGTGACTATATTTGGGGGCTTAAGGAGGTGCATATTCTAAATGCTACTGAGTTCACAGTGGCTCACGCCTGGAATGTCAGCACTCCAGGAGGCTGAGGCGGGTGGATTGCTTGAGCTCAGGAGTTTGAGACCAGCCTGAGCAAGAACAAGACTCCCTCTCATCTGTACTAAAAATAGAAAAACTAGCCAGGTGTTGTGGCAGGCACCTGTAGTCCCAGCTAACCTGGAGGCTAAGGCTGGAGGATGGCGTGAGCCCAGGAGTCTGAGGTTGTTGTGAGCTATGATGCCACGGCACTATACCCAGGGTGAAAGAGTGAGACTCTGTTGCAAAAATACATACATACATAAAATTTCAAAAAGAAATGCTGCTGAATTCCAGCTGCCTCTTAATAATCCCATGTCATTTTGAGCGGTTGTGTCCCTTAGATCCCCTTACCACACACTGTAAGGCAGCAATCCTTGGTTTGGGATGCACCTCTCTTTAGAACCAACTATAGTGTCTCAGGGGTGAACACAATACTGTATATGGAAATGTTGATCACCACTGCTCTAGAACTGAGTGGAGCAAAGAAAATACTCGAGACTGGGGCATGGAGAGCTGTCCTTTCCTCACATAGGAGCAGGAAAACTTAAATTGCAGCCTCCTGCTAGGTAAACACCTGTTATGTGCATGAGCTTGCTGGGCTGCTTGACAGAGGAACACATACCGGGCAGCTTAAACCATGGAACTTCATTTTCTCACAGTGCCGGAGGCTGGAATCCAAGGTCAAGGCACTATCAGGGTTGTTTCTGCTGAGATTTGTATGCAGCTGTCTTCTCCCTGGGTCCTCATGTCGCCTTCTCTCTGCACCTGTGTGTTCTGCTCTCTCCAATAATGACACAGTCTACTGGTCTGGACCCATCCCAAGGACCTCATTTCTACCTAATCACCTCTTTAGACCTCCAAATATAGTCACATTCTGAGTCAATATATAAATTGGGAAGAGAGAACACAGTTCGGACTGTGACTCCAGGCTGCCCAAAGTCTCGTTAGATTCGAGGACTGGCTCTGCAGCTGCACACTGGGCTGGGGTTGGAATCTCATTCCATTTTTATCTTTCAGTCACCTGCCCCATCTTTCCAGTTACCACTTGGTGTCATCTCTCAACAGAATACTTAGAGAGAAAGCAGGAAATATGTCTGGTTAAAGGAAACTACTGGTAAAATGTATTCGTGCAACAAGTTTTTGTCACTTTCTAGTGGAACCAGAAGGGAAGTGACTGAGCTATGGCTCTGCACTCAAGAACTTAGCATCTAGCCAGGAACTCATCAAGTGCTAATGCAAGGGGAAGTATAATCAGGACCGGAGGTAAGTGCTCTCAAAATAAGCAGTGTAGTCTTTTGAGAGGAGCTTGGAGCGTGGTGGTAAGATGGGGGAAGCCTTTGTTTGGGGGGAATGAGGCCAATTTGATCATAAGTCACAGCAAGGACACATGCCTTGGAGTGTTCAAGAAACTAAAAGAAGGATAAAACATACAGGGTGTGGTAGTTGTTAAGATGAGATGATGAAAAAAACAGAGAGATGGAAAAAAAACAGACAAGGAGGGGTTTCATCTAAAGACCACTCAGAAGCCACAGGGGACTTGCATGATTAAAAACGATTATTTACAAACTCCTACTCAAGTTAAAGATTCAGCTTCAGGAGGTGGAGTGTCCACCTGTGCTTTAACACGTTGCTTTATTAACCTACTTGAGAACCAAATTAAAACCATGAAAGACAACAAAATGGGCAGGGTTACCAATATAAATATGAGATGTAGGTATAACAGAGAGCAAACTGTTTACCCCAGGACAACAGTGTTTTCATAGAAATATGACTAACTTCATGCAGTCAGATGCTGGTCCAGGCAAAATCGCCATGTTCCACCCCCACATACATACACACTTTTAATGCATTTTCATACTAACTAGTTGGACACATTTCAAGCTACAGCAGCAACATACTGGCCTGGGTCGGAGCCTTAGCATGTCAATATTAACATCTCAGGGCCTACAAGCCGTGTTGCGTGTGTTTAAATTTGGACAACTACATCTCTTAACCAAAAACAGGCTAGATAGCTCTTGAGATGACAACAGTATAGGCTTAATCTTTATCACATGCATTGAATCATTCAGCAATATATTGAATCCTTTATCTGTTTCAGTATTCCTATTTTGAGTTATGTACACAGAAAACATACTTATCTAAAACAAGTTATGGCAAAACATCTCAGCATATACATTCCACTAAGAAAAAAGAAAATTTCCCACCGTGTGTTCAGAGGGAAATGTCCCATAAGATTATTCCTCAGAAAGGCATTCGACATCCAAGTAAGTTCAAAAACAATGATATACTATATTCCTATACTGAAAGTTTCACGATAAACATTAGCTATGAATAGTTCTACAGCACAGAAGTCTATTTACCTCTTTAAAATATGTACAGTTCAGAACTATATTTATAGACCCATAAATGGAAGCCAAACTTGACGTATTTCCCTTGGCATTTGATCGAGCTCACGTTTTCAAAGATGGATAGATGAAAATATAATTAATTACTATGTAGAGATATAAACATAAAAATAATGATTTCTAGTTTACAATACATGCACACCTATATCTATGTAATCTATGAGTCTATGTACCTTCATTTTCCAAATGTATTTTGGTTAGTATTAATATCTTGGCAGACAACTATGAATTGGTGTAACTGTTCCTTGACAAAACGATTATTCTTTGGAATGACACCACTTCCCTTCCAGGGTTTTCTTTGTTGTCTCATTCTGCTTATAAGTTCTAACATCTTTACTTGCATCTAAACCCCATCCCATCAACTCTCAGTCCCGGATATCAGCCATTCAGATATCTGAATTTTATTCCGTGGATACTAGATTGCCCTTTTCCTTACTTGAAATATCAACTTTTTTTTTTTTTTTTTTTATAACCCAGGGTAATCACAGATGTAGAACAAAACTGTAGTCACTGGCTTTTTTTTTTTTATTCCATTGCAACTGTTGCAAATATTCAAAATCACAACCCATGCTATTAATTTCAGCTGATATTTTCAACTCTCTTAACCCAGCACTACATCCGACAGCTGTAAAGGCTTTCAGCCATAATAAATCTTTGCCTGACTTCCCAAAGCAAACAGTGTTGAGGAGAGTGATCCCTCCAATAACATTTTGTCAGCTCAAATCACCACCACAACCTAAGTGATCCAGACAGTCTGAACTGACTCCGGGCTTCCCGACCTCCGGTCCTTATTTCCTATTTTCTTTTACTTATGAACTGTTCTTAATATTCTGAAGACACTGAAAAAGCTGTGTTCATTCCTCTCGATGGGCTGAATGCCCATTTAATGACCATTTTTCCCCCTCTTTGAGAAGATTCTGCCCCAGTGACCTGCATAGTACAGTGCTTCTAGAAACAAAAGTTTACTCAGGTCCACTATTTAGGGGCTGGGGGAAGAGTAGCTCAACTGTAGTGCTATGAAATTAAAATGTTCAGAGTAAATCTCTCTTCTTGCAAAGTAAGCAAAACAAAGTAATTTTCCTTGATGTGTTTGATCCCCGAGATTGTGATGTCTGCACAGCACAGTATATACCTCTCAACTGCGCACACGATAAATAATGTGTTGAGTGAATTAATGAGCTTCCTTGGAGGTGAGTACCCTGAACAGAAGCTAAGCCATTTGAGCCCGGTGGAAAAATGTATATATTATCTAAAACCATGTTTTCAAATAGCATATAAGGTAGCAACCCCATTTGACCATGAACACACAAGCCTCTGCTTTCTCATCCAAAAACCAGAGGTGTTACAAACTGCCTAATTAAATAAAACACGGTATATTTTTTTCCTTTATCTTGCTTGTTAGTAGTGTCTGTGTTTTAATCAAGACTTTGCTCTTGGCTTGGGGTGAAGTGTTACCCTCAAGAAACTGGAAAACTTGTAATTTCCCAAGTAATTCAGCCTCTGTAAATCTTTAATTTGAATTATTCTTATAGAAAATAAGTATCTCTTATCCTCTTGATGATATGATATTCCAGAAAAAATATCTTTTGGGACTATTCATTCATTTATTTGAATCAATCACTTGAGCATACTGATTATTTTTATTTCTCCAACATTAAAATCATGTCATTTATTAAATGATGGTAGTGATGGGCACTACTTTGTTTAGTTAGTAAATCAGTGGTTGTCGCTGGTATGCCACAGCACACTGGTGCCACGAGAGGATCTTAGATGTGCTGCAAAAATTTGTAAAGATCATTAATGAAATTATTTTTGAAAGAAGGTCAAAGCACAGTAAGTATATTCTTTTATATTCTTTTTTGTTTTGATCAATGGAATTTCAGTGTGCCAAGGAAGTTTAATGATAGGTTCAAGTGTGCCGTGAGATAAAAAAGGTTGAAAAACACTGTATTAGATAAATACAGCAAGGTAAGTGTTATTATGACTATTTTCCGAATAAAAATTTAAAAATTAGCAAATTTGTAAGCTAATAACTACAAAAGAAATAAAAAAATTAGTTAGGGTTCATAGCCAGATTTAATCAATTAAAAAGTCTCTTTTCTTTTATTAAAAAAATCCTTACTATTATTCAAAATTTATTTTGAAACAGAACTGAAAAACCATTAAGTATCTGGGATGTCCATATGGTGTCATGGTGAAGTGCCTGGTCTTTTGAGCTTGAATGCTTAGATTCAAATACCCAGTTCTGCCCCTTACTAATTACTAATTACCAGTTACTAATTACTAATTATGCCAATACACAAGTTATTTCATCCTTCTGGGCCTTAGTTCTGTCAACTATAAATTAAGGACAATAAGAGTATTTGCTTTATAGGATCTTATAAGATTTAATGAGTTAAACATTGTTGAGAACATCACCAGTACATGAAAATTGCTCCAAAATGTTAGTATTATCATTTTTAGTAAAGAAGGATGGAAATAACTAGAAAGCTTAATGAATTTACCTAAGGTCATACAATCAGTTCGTAATAGAGGCTGAGTTATACTCAGAACCTCGGAGGCACGGTGTGCTGATTTTTCAGTAACAAAAACAGATTGTCTACTATGGACACTTTCTACGGATTGGAAAAGCAACATGAATAAAACAAAGGACACACTTAGATCTCCCAGTGTCCTTTGGGAAAACGTAATTCCATAATCTGGTGCTATCACAGGTGTGGGTACGTGTGTACATGGCTCTCAGAGGGCAGGGGACTAGCTAGCCGGAAAAGCATCAGCAAGGGCGCCCCAGAAAAATGACCTCTAAGCAGAAACGTGGAGGAGCAAAGGATGGCCAGCTGGTAGGCCAGGAGACCAGGTCCTTTAAACAATTTTAAGTTTATATCAAAACCATCATTAGTTTTTACATCTAACAAAAAAAAAAAAACATTAATGAGCATGGATCCTATGAAAAATGGCAGATATGATAATTCTCGAAACAGAATGATTTGGATAAAACGAACACTAAACACACGACCCCTGGAGTACTTTTTTTAAAGGATTAATGACTGTTTATAGGGTTCTGAACAATGCCTTTCAAACGGAGGTCACCTAAGTGCAAAGTGTGATTAATAATCCCACAGCGCTAAAGGTTGAGTGATACGGGGGTGAGGGGGAGGCAGGTGCTGTTGTTGGCACAAATGGATTTGGAGTGTAACAGGAAGAACATCGGGAAGAACTAAAAACAGACATTTTACCTTTAGAGCTCAGGTTGTTGAAATTACCCTCAAACACTTTTGTTTGTTTGGGGAAAAACTATTTCTGTTCCTCAAATAGTTGGGAGTGAGTATCAACCAATTATGGGTTTGGAAGCCTCAACTTCACTGAATCTTAAAAAAAAACAGTCTTGCGGGGAGGATGGAGTTATTCAGACTTGGCACCGGCTGTTAGGAAAAGGCTCTAATGCTGAAGATAACAGTTTTGCTGATGGAACAATCTAGACTTTCATCTTTCAGTAACTACAGTGGAACTCTTGAGTACTTTTGACTTTGGGATCCTATTCTTGTGGACGTGAAGCCCATCAGACAAGGCACTAATTCTGTCAAGGATATCTCATTTGGTTTGGTTTTTCACATAGCATTGATAATGTGGTGGAGTTTTCACCACCCTCCAGTTTTAGAGATACACCAGGCGACTAGGTAACTGGGTCTGCTTACTGCAATTTATTCCTCTGTAGGTCAGTGGATACCAGTTGTTCAGTGGTCCCTTTCTCCCCAAATTTCATACATGATTTGCAGAACATAGTGTTGTTATATGAAGATGAAAAACAGTTATTGCGTTTATGCCAAATGAAAAAGAATGGGACCACCCAAGTGGATTAAATAGGGAATAAGGAATAAAAATCTCTGCCCCAAGCAATATTTAGTTCCCAACTTGACACTGATATTTAAACTCTATTCCCTCTCGAAAACTTTTATTATTTGTGTACATATTTACTTTATCCATTTCATCAACCTGAAGTCAAGCATTGAACCATAGTTAAAGGAAAATAGTCAAACACTTGTAACTTCATTTATAACAAATTAACCATTCCTCACTTACCTCTATAACGAGTTTGATAATCATGTCTCCAACATAAAATGTATGCTATGAGACATTTTAGCCTGTTCCTATTCACCCCATTTATGATAAGAATGATAAGAGTGATAAGAATATTCAAAAGCGCTAAGAATAACAGAAGCATGAACACTTAGAGAGTTGTTATTACGTAGAGACACTGTTCTAGGCACTTGGTACCCAGTAACACCATCGTCCCTACACAAGCTTAGGAAGTAGCTGCTGTTTTTATTCACATTTTACATTTGAGAATACTGAGGCACAAAAAGATTAGCTAAATCACCCACAAAACAAGGCTGCAGGCTGCTAATACATTACCTGATATGCAGGTAAATTTTGTACAAGAATTAGCCTGGAATTGATACCATCATGGGATTCTGGGTATTGGTGACCCAGTAAAAATGAGAATGTGTTATTTGATAGTGGCTCATGAAAATGAGAAGAGATAAGTAGAAATGAAAAGTAGAGATTATGTCAAGGCACATTCCTTAAATTCTCTTCACTGCATGGACAAACATTAGTGGTTTGGACAAACATTAGTGGTTAGCACAATGAAATGCAGAGAAACATCAGAATGAGTCCTAGGACCTTACCATCGTATCGCATGGTCATAGTGTGGCATCCCCAGGATCCACCTCTCTTAAGGCAAAATGGAAAGTGCTACCAGGCTTCACATAGGCAGGTATGTGCCATGTTACCAACATGTTTATTCATCGACTTATTCCACTAACATTTACACACTCACATATACATACTCAGTGTGTATACACACACACCCAGGGTGATAAAAAATGGTTATACATTTTAAGAAAAGGAAAACCTGTGTTCAATATGTAATACTCAAGTCACATTTGCCTTCTGCAATTACAAGTGGTGCCGACATGAGCTGTACTCGTCTTCTGTGGTTGGTATATATCGAGCATTATAATTTTAATACTGTTTTTTCCTTTCTAAAATGTGTATACATTTTTTGGCACCCACTGTATCTATGACCTCCAACCATCCAACCAACTGTGTATCATCAAACCACAGCAGAGTAATGCGTTGTTCCAATGTCCAGGGTGCCCTGGCTGGAGCACAGATTGAAATTTCCACCATGAAGTTCCGGTGGGCTGCTTGGGCAAGCCGTGGTGCCTTTCACGCTTTAAGAAAATGAGCTCTGACTAACAAATGCAACTGTTTTACTCAGAACAAAAGAGAGAGGAAGAGGGGAGCCCAGAAGGGAGGCTGAGTGAGACTGTGTCTTACACATATTTGACAGAAGGATAAATTAGATCGTTTTGCAGGTGACCAAAAGCGTATACTAATTCAGATGCTTATTTTTAAGAAATATTTAAAGGTTATGGTAAAATATTTCTAAAACCCACCTAATCTTCTACTACTCACCTCTTCACCTCAACATTTATCTCCCCCACAATTTTCTGCAATTAATCTTGACTATAGATCTGCCTTCAAAGCTGTGTTCACCATCCAAAGGAAAAAAAAATTGTCCTAGAATAATCCTGTCCTGTCTTGGACCTTCCTAGCCCCCACAACAGACCATTGCTCAGAGTTCAGAGAGCAAGTGTATGCCTCAGCCTCCTAGAGGGTCCCTGGACAGAAACTGTGAATGTTCCCAGACTCAGACCTCAGAGACTGGGAAAGGGCCCCGTGAGTTCTCACTAAAGTCTATTTGCCTGTCTGAGTTGGGGAGATCACGGTAGCCGGCATCTCTAGCTGCAAACCTCAGCCATCCTCAACTCCTGTATCTCCCACCTGAGTCAATCTGCGTTTTAAGTATGTAGTTCACTAGTGTTAACTGTATTTACATTGTTGTATAACAGATCTCTGGATGTTTTTCATCTTGCAAAACTGAAACCCTGTACCTGTTAAACAAAAACTCTCCGTGTCCCCTCCCTCACCTTTGGGCAACCGCTGTTGTTTCTGTTTCTACGAGCTTGACTGCCTCAGAAGACACAGAGCTGGGATCAGATGGTATTGCTGCTTTACAACAGCTTCTTTCACTCAGCTTAACATGGTCCAGGTTCATTCCCCTTGTAGCACGTGATAGGATTTCTTCACTTTTTAAGGCTAACGTGCTATTGTATTTCTATATTACATTTTCTTCATCACTTCATTTGATGACACTTAAGTCGCTCTGTCTCTTGACTGTTGTGGATAATGCTGCAATAAACACGGGCATGCAAATACCTTTTTGAGATCCTGCTTTCAGTTCTTCTGGGTGTATATGCAGAAGTGGATTGCTGGATTATATGGTAATTCTTTGTTTAATTGTTTATAGAACTCCCTACTGTTTTCCACAGTGGTTATACCATTTTTGATTTCCACTAACAGTGTACAAGGGTTAGAATGTATTCCTATCCTCACGAACACTCACTATGTTGTGGGTTTTTTAGGTAATAGCCATCCTAAGTGAGTGTGAGGTGACAGCTCCCTGTGCCTTTATGTAGATTTCTGTAAGGATTAGTGATGTTGACCATCTTCCCATATGTTTGTTGACATAGTTGTGCGTCTTTTTTTGAGAAATTTCGTTGAAGTCCTTTGCCCGTTGTTCAATTGGGCTACTTTCAATTGGGCCCATTGCGTTCACATTGTTGAGTTTTAGGTATTATTCATTAATAAATTCTGGGCATTGATCCTTTATATGTGATTCACAAATATTTTCTTCCATTCTGTAGGTTGACTTTTTACCCTGCTAATTATTTCCTTTGATGCACAGAAGCGTTTGAGTCTGATGAGGTACTTCTGTCACTTTCACTTTCCGCGCCTGGGCTTTAGATGTCACATCCAAGAAATTACTACCAAGCCTGACATGGTGAAGCTCTTCACCTAGGCTGTCTTTCAGGACTTTTGTGGCTTTAGTCATTACATTCTGGTCTTTAGCCCACTTCGACTTAATTTTGTATATAATATGAGGCAAGAGTCCACCGTCATTCTTTTGTATGTGAACTCAGCCTGCACTTTCCCATCTTTGCCATTGGAAAAGTAGGGACAATGTGTCTACCCTTAAAGGTTGTTCTAAGCACTGGAGATAACGTGTAATAAGAGCTACTCTTTATTACTTACAAAGGGATAGGTGCTGTTTAAAAGCATTAGACTTACTGGATTTAATCCTCACAATAACCTAGGAGGTAGATACTATTTCATCTCTATTTCAAGAGGAAATTGTAGCTTGGAGACGTTAAATCACTTGCTTGAGATCACACAGCTCTCACATATTCATAAGAACCCAGAGTTTGAACCCAGGCAGTCTCACTTACAGTTTGTTTTTTCAACTACTATACAATGCTTCCCACTGCAAGTCCTTAGCACAATACGTAGTTAATTATCATTCTCTCCTACATGTCTTTTTTCCTTTCCCCCTCTCTTCTTCCTTATCCTTCTTTTCTTTTTTTGTTTTCAAAACCTACATTTCAAAAGCTGTATCATGGTAGCCCCTATGCTACCATGGGCTGGCAAAATATTATCTAAGGAAAAATATGCATGACAATTTATTATTAAATTTAGGTAGATTGTACTTTTCAACTTTGTTCTTTCTCTAATGTTGTAGATGTATTTTATGGTGAGACTTTTACCTATGTTCATGGTCTCTGGGGCCCAGACCCATCCAAGCTCAGATGCAATGAACAGTGCTGAACATAGGTCTAATATCAGGGTCTCATGTCAGGCAGTCCATAACTGTGGTCTTACTTCAATCTCATGCCCAGACTGAAGAACTCCAAGCTGAGAACTCATCCTCCTGGCCCTGAGTCCTCTCCCGTGTTTTCATCTTTTTAAAACAACCAAAATAAGCCTCAGCTGGTTTTGAACCTCTCTGACAATATTTCCTTTCTGCGGACTTGGAAATTCTAACACCTGAAGTGAGGTTGTTTTAAGAGTTTGGTGTAAGTGCACTCCAAAGGTAAAGTTTACATCGCAAGCAGAAGAGAAAAATTTATTCATGAAAATATTTTACAATTTGGAATTTATGAGGCCACATTGCAAGCAATATTTGTAGAATGTCAGAGCAAATTTTGTTTTGGTGCAGGCAAACCCGATTCTTGTCTCTCTCAAACTAAATCCACCTGAAAGAAGAAAGGATGCCAGAAGGCTGTGATTATTATGGGCTAGAGAGGTTGGCTGGCTTCTCACGTGGGAGGAGATGGCTTCCCTGAGAAGCAGTGACTCACCCATCTCTGCAAGAAAGTACTACCTCGCTCTTGCTAAAGCACGTACACATTTTACAGAATGATTCACAAGTGTGTCACCGGTAGGCGCACACTTCAAAGCCGAGCATTTGTGTCAATCCCCGGCAAAAAAAATAAGGGCGTGGCCTTGATGTTGTAAGACGCAGGGGCATCCGCAGGGAAGAGGGTGAGGGAAGCAGGGAAAGGTGACCAGAAGGAAAGTCCTCGCAGGCCGTGCTCTCTTCCCAGATGACGCCAGCCAGTCTTTGTGGGAGCCCAGAATAGGCACTGCAGAGATTTACAGGGAAATTTGGAATAGCTTGAAACAAAACCAACGAACGGCCATAACCAATACAAATTAATGAAAGGGTGAGACCACGGTACTGCTTCAGTGTGAGAAACAGCCGAGGATCTTTTCTGTAAAAATCCTGAAAGTGAAAGTGGTTCCCTTTTAAGTTTTGCAAACTCTGTGAGGCGATGACAGCCTCCTACAGCCTGGCCTTTGGCTGATCAGATTTCAGCAGCTCAGTCAGCTCCAAGGCCAGCTCACGTCCTACTGATAGGGGAGGGCTCACCCAGGCAGGGCCCAGGGGCAAGTTTTACTGTACAAAAGAACTTTCTCCTCATTGACACTTCAGGCAACCAAAGGCCAGCACTTCCAGGGCCTGATTCCAAATTTATTTCCAGCTTTTCACAATTGCAAGCCAGCATTTTCATTATAAATGCAACAGTGCTCTGAGATGTAATGTCCTCAATTTGAAAGATCACCTGGCAGTAAGTAGCACATTTCTAAATGATCATCAGCCACATGAAGATGCCACCAGATTTAACATTTTCTCTTTTATAACTTAATTTATTCAGAGAAATCTCATTTTTAAGTGGCTGGAAGTCGTCAACACTTAATGTAATATTTCTCTTATATTGTCTCTGACATGATAAGTAAGGAAAACGTATTCGGAGGAGAAAATACTTGAGAGGCAATTTTATTTTTATGCAATGCACGTGATTTTTGCTGAGAGGAAACTAAATAAAGGAGGAGAGAGAGGAGAGAAAAGGCACGTCAAAGAAAATGTATTATACACGTCTGAGTTGTCTTTAAAGGCTCTCCACGATGTTTCCCTGCTTCTAAAAGTTTCCAGCGTTGCCATCCAGAGTCAACACACGGAATTAAATGCAGAAAGCCCCATCACTAACTCATAGTCACAATTGTTCAGAACTACCAGGGCAGCCTTCTTTGGAAATTGTAACTCATGGGCCAGCGTCTCTGCCTCCCAGAGTAAATCCTCTGAGATGCCCAGTCTCTCTCCTGCTGAAACTTCATCTTCCTCTTCTGCCTCTGGGTCATTTCCAAACAGCAGGGCACCAGACGCTTTCCACCTTCTGTGGAGCCGTACCTAAGTAGGAGAGGATGGGGTTTCACCGTCGGCTCAGAGCATTTCTGCCTCTGCGCCTTGACAGTAAGTCAAGACCTTGCCGTAACATGATCGTTTGTTGTTTTAGAATGTTAATCACTCCACTGAGTTATCTAGTTATTTAAAAAAAAAATAAAACGAAAACCACGGTAAGATAAATTAACCAGTCCTTCCTATGCCCTGTTGATAGTTACAAGAAATTATTTTATTATATATAATACTTTGTGAACTCTCTTCTAACAGTTAGTTCGTGGTTTTGTGTTTGGGGCTGGAGTCAGGTAAAACATTTTTCTAAAATTATTCCCAGTTCTGCTTGTGATACTGACGTCTGATGTGAACTTGTGCAAATCATCCCAATTCTGCCTCCCGTGTCTGAGCGACTTGACTATTACCATTGTAACATATGTGGGGAGGGGAGCCTTCTGTGTTTGAAAACCAAACTTGCACTGTCATCACTGCACTCAGCGAGAAGGAGGCAAGCCGAGCAGTTGTCCCGTTTGCTGATTTTATCCCACTGACGGGCCCTGCCCATTCTTCTGGACTGGCTTGAAATGAAGAGCAAATCACAACAGTGTTAATCCCTGGGATTTGGAAGGGAGTTGGGATTTTGAGCTCTCTTTAACTTCAGACCTTTACAAAGAGAGCTGGGGAGAGTTGGCAGGACAGTCAGCAGACAGGCTGCTACTGTCGCTGCCCCCAGGGTCACCTCTCAGAGCAGTACATTCTCTTGGGTTCAGTTTTCTTCCTTCCAAAGTGAGAAGTAGGACCCATTTTATGGGCTATGTGACCAGAAAAAGTCTGGAAGGTGAACCCTAGGCTGATTAAAAAACAAACTTATCGTCAGCCATAAAAGCTTTGCCTACAATGCACCTCTCCCTTGTGCTCCAGCGTGGATTATATGACTGGACCCACCATGCCTGATCGAGGCTGCAGATTCAGCCTCCTGGACTGGGAAGATCACAGGATGACTTTGATGTGCTCATCATGACACTCTCAAAGTCAAAACCCGTGTTGTCATTCTGAAGCAATTGGCCGCATCCTTCAATTTGAAATATATTCATTTAAGCTCTCTTGAGGTCAAAGTTAACAGTTTTTGGAGCTTATAACATCTTTAGGAAGTGTCCTCTTAACCAGTGGGTAGCTTAACAATGTAAAAAATCAGTTTCATCGTAAATAGCATGACTAAGTAAGTAATTTTAGAAAATCCGAAGAATAAAAGAATCAGCGGCAGCCTGTATGCTACATGTGGTTTTGCAAATAGTATTTTCTTTTAACTTACAATGCAGAATAATTTAATCATATCTTAAAATTTTTCCCATAAAATGTATAGCAATAAATTGTTCAAAAAGTGTCACAATATATATATAACATTATACATTGGCCTTCAAATCTTACTCCATGTCCAAAAACATTATAAAATGTTATGGTTATTTACTTTCTGAATTTCATGTCATATGTAAAGCCAGCACCTATTAGGCAGTTGCCTACTTGAATCTTAAAATAAGGCACTTACTACCAGGCCAATTAACTATTCTCACTACACACATCCATCCCAGTCTAAGGAGCTCTATACATAATATTCAGCTTCTTTGTGGTCATTAAGTTGAAAACCTCCAATTCTTTGGGTCTACAGGGCTGGACACAAGACATATCCTGGGAAGCCAATGCTAGCAGTGAAAGGCTGCAGAGATCCCAAACAATCTCCTTTTGATTTTCATGTTGTTCCTTTCCTTCATGTATTTTTACTTGATGATTTAATAATAATGGTGCACAGTCAGGGGTACTTGGTGAAGCTTCCGTACAGACACTATTATGATCCGATCAGGATGATTAGCAAGTCCACCAGCTCAAACATTTATCCTTCCTTTGTGTTGGGAACATTCAATCTCCTCCTTCAGACTATGTGAAACTACCTAATATATGATTGTTAACTATAGTCATTCATGTGTTTTTGAATGCTGGACTTTGGTTTTTCTTCTCCAGAATTTGGCCAAATCCTCAGGAAGATTAGAACGCAATGTCTTAATGTTCACTTAGATTCATGAAAGAAATAGTGGCACAGTTTGGAAGATTGTCAAGATTTCTGAAACTTATCAACCCGTTGAATAAGAATGACTTGACTTTCTACCGGGGCTCCAAAAATGGTTTCATCCTATGCTTCCTCTGGCTAATCATTAATGCCTCAGGAGCACTGTAAAGTCTGAGTATTTGTAGCTAAACAACAGCGAATTTAAAAAAGAATGTATAAGTCAGTAATCGTTTTCTTGATTGCTTGCATTTAAAATAATATTATAGTGTTCCTTCGTGTAAGTGCAAGTTAACTTCCTCTAATACAGAAACATATTGGCAGATATAACAAACTCAAAAATGTTGAATACTAATCAGGCCGACACTTTATTTTGAATACTGTCTTATTTTTGGAAAGTAAATTACTATTAGAAACAATAGAAATTTCTCTTTTTTCCTAAAAACATCTAGTTGTTTTCACAATGTAGGAAATAGATTTTTTGCCATGTAGGGACTTTCTCATCTTTATAAAACTTAAGTTATGAACTTAACGTTAAATGAACTACAATATGGCAAACTTCTGTAGCAAAGTGATTAAAATATATAGCAGCAATTTTCTTCTTTTTAATCTAGATAAAGTATATACAAAGCAAAGATACAGCCATAGATATTTTTCCTTTATGTTCCTCTTCCTGTAAATATATTTTGTAAGTAGTACCATCCGTTCATTGACAATGGATATATTTTTTCCTCTGGTTTTTACAAGAAACGAAGTCTTAAAACTTTGTCTTCTGCATACAATTTTAAACCCACTTTGAAATGAGCTAGAACTTTGAAATGGGAAAAGCAGATTTGGTAGAAAAATATGCATCCATTCAGACCAGCAAGTGCTAATTTCAGCCCATTTCTGGCAACAAAATGCTTCAACTTAAATTCCCTTGTGCCCCAGTATCCTACCTGGAACTCCTAGACGTCCTTCTAAATATCCCTGTAACAATTTTAAATCTAATTCACCATTTTGCAAAGTGAGGTCTAGGGATCAACTTTGTCAGTCACTTGGGGTGTTTATTCACTTTAACTCCTAGACCCTGTCCAAACCGACTGGCTTACTATTTTCTGGGCTGGGCCCTGGAATCTGCATGTCTCACAGACTCCTTGATGACTAAGGACTACTGATCTAAATCATTTCAGTCTAGCCATACTCAGCTGTTTTACTAATACGAGACTCGCTGATGGAACCCATTGAAACAAGTATTTTTTTTATTAAATCATAAACGCATAGGTCATGTATACATTAATGCATTTATGGGGTACGATGTGTTGATTTCATATAGAGTTAGGAATCCTTACGTCGCACTGGTTACTATATACCTCATCTTATTTACTTAATTATTGTGTTGAGACATTTATACTCTATACTTAATGGATCCGACATGGACCCTTGCAATATGCACCATAGGTGTGATCCCACCATTCACCATCCCTTGATTTGACTGAAACAAGTATTTTATCTTTGCTGTCAAATCTCATGGTTCTTTACCCCCGATGTATTCTCATACAAAATACTCCCTTTTGCTTATACTTAGCTTTTCTCAAATAATTTGTTATACTTCAAAAACTTCTGCCATAGAGGATTCACCTTTTCCTACATTATGCGATATTTTATATTTATTGATGTCATCTCCAACCCAATTAAGCCTTCTGATAGCAGAGACTTTGCTACTCTTGCTCATTTTTGTATCAGTGGTGCCAATAAAAGGTGCCAATTGCACATAGTAGGTGTTCAATTAATACCTGTGGATTAAGTAGTGGATTAAGGAGAGGTCTTGCTTTTGGCCTTCTGTATAATCACAGTACATTTCCTCATATGAAATATGCTGTCAGTACATATGTGCCCTATCCCTCTGCTAATTAACGATAATGCCAAAGTGATAGCCATTTTTATGGCATTATGAATATAAAAAAGGAATAGAGCATTGCTCCTTGCTCTTCAGGAGTTCAGGATCAAAAGTAAAAAAGCTCATTGCCTTAGCTGGCCTCCTCTCACCTTGCTTCAGCCCCAAGTGTTACTCCTGATGATATTTCTGAAGCCTGGGTCTCAGTCCCTGGCCCCATCTATCTTCATCTTGACACCTGTCATCCCCAGAAAGGACACAATTCCCACAAGTCAATCAAACTTGTGTTATTGCATCATCACAAGATCTCAACATACAGCATGTCCCTGCTGTAGATACAATTTACTAATTCCACTTATTTTAGCAAACAGTTATGACATGCACATACGTTTAATGTATCATACAGGAAGGCGGAATAATGAGAGAGAAGTTCATATACATGAGGTGGGCTTCCCTGTAATGTCTCATGTTACCTATTAAGCGGTATTATTACTCAGATGAGGAAAGCTGGGGCCAAACACCATGGAGAACCACACTCTTTGTGGTAGTTTCTCCCTGTTGCAGCCCCACCAGAACCCAAGCTTCTTGCTGATTGGTCTCACATGGTCACATGACCTCAAACCCATGCTTCTTGCCCATTGGTCTCTTGTAGTCACATGACCCCCATCAATATGTCTGAATTATATGGTTCCTTTCTGAGTTTAGTTTTCTTCCTTCCTTCCCTGGAAAACCCAGGCACCACCTTTGATACAGCCCTGGCTTATGCCTGAGCCAATATCACTTCTGATCTTCCACTCTGACAATTCTCAGACCCAGATAGTCCTGACAGTGGGTTTTCTTTACACACAGACTTCCTTAGAGGTGCAGCTGATTAATGAACACATTTCATTACAAATGTAAGCTTTTGAAATTGGGCCTTTGTTACTGTTCAACAATCCTTTTGTTCTCCTCCTGCCAATTCTTTAATGAAGTTATCAATGGATGACTCTAAAGTCCTCACTGGGGTTTTTCAACTCTCCCAATTCCAAGTTTCTTATCTTCATCAGACCGGTGAAAATGCCACTACAACTTAAAGTATTTACTTCAGTACCCTCATTCCCTCAGACTGGTTTCATTTCCCACATCCTTATTTCTGTCAGAGGCACCATTGTTCTCTAATCTATATAAACTTGATTTTGAGATATTCCCAGCCAAGTGGTTCCCTTAACCTACCCCAAATTCCCCCCAAGTGCCAAAATCACTTCTCAGTAACTACTTCTGATATAACCTTAATTGTTTTCACACTTCCACAGCCAAGAATTATAAAATTACTTTAAAACTATGAAGAATCTATTCTAACATCCTCCTTTTAACATAGAATATGGAAATATCTGTTGGCTAAATTAAGGAGTACCCTAATGGATACATATTTGACGTATTGACAAGTAAACATCTGAAGAATTGCTCCCCCCTCTCCCCAGGAAAATCTTGTGTTTTACTCAGGGCTCCTCCTAGGTGGAAGTTGTATCTATTAAGAAACTCTTTCCCTCTGTTAGACTAAATCTTAGTATGCTCTGTTTCTGATAAGTACTGGAGAACTTTTTTTAAGTTCAATGAATATTGAGTGACCTTGTGCAAATGGAATAAAGTTAATGAAGATTTTTGTTAATTTCAACACAACATAGAACTTATGCATGAGACAAAATAAAAAAAAAAAAACTAGGAATTTATTATGGTTAAAAAAAAAAGCCTGAAGATATCAGTTAATGACCAGTGGCAGGTACCAGATAATGACTATCTGAGCGGATAAAAGATTGGGTCACATTCCTGGGAGACAGTTGAGACCGTCTAGGAGCAACCTCTAAAAATATCTCAGGACTTCAAGAAGTTACCTTTTCTTCCTGAATTTAAATATTTTTAACTTGCATAATGCATTCAACCTACAACTTTAATTTCAGTTCTCTCTCTCTTCTCTGGGCCGTTGTCTTATAGATTTGTTGTCCATTTTAAAATCAACTGTTTCACATGAAGAGTTAATTCAACTCAAGTATTTCAAAATTGTCAAGGGAATGATGGCCAACATTGAAAAAAGATGTAATTTATTTTCTTCCCTATTTTTGCAGCCCATCACATAGTTTTTCATTAAATCAAACTTGACTCCTCTAAACCACATTCTTCAATAGCTTCCTATTTTAAGTTATTTCTGCAGTAGCAAGCAAGCAGACTCCTTCATTTTCTATTATTCCTTCACCCATGCTAACTAAAGGTTTGTGCATAATCCTTGAGTCATGTTATATGTGTGGGTGGTGTCTTTTTTTTTTTTTATTCCTCCTTTTTCTTTCCCAGAGACTGGTCAAATCACACTGGCTCCAGAGTTTGGCCCTCCTGCCCTAGCAATAAAGGTCATCGGTAGCTTGGAGTCAGCTTTGGATATCTCCCAATCAGAAACAAATAACAGGGACTCCTTTGGGAATCTGCGGAGACCATTACAGACCTTCCAATGAACAGTTGAGCTTTGTAGTGTGCCTCCTTGAGAAACAGCTGTTTGTCTAACCTTTGAACTGACCAATGCATTAATCTGAAGCATAATTTAGTTCTGTCTGAGCTCCTGGGTATGAGATGAATAGCTGGCTTTGCTCACATTCTACCAGTCTCCAAAATAATACTTTTTGTGCTTGTTTAAAAATAGTCATTTTCCCCTTCCCAATTTAATTATGTACGATCATTGGATAAGGGGATGCCAGAGCTGGTGTATAGTTCCTGTGCTCTGATTCTGATAACCCCACCTCTGCCTGTCCTCAATCCTGCTGTTATTTCCTGATATTCATCAGAATCTGTAAATCAGCTAATCATTGGAGCCTCTTTTCACACCAAAAACAACGTTGCGCCGAGGGCTTTGCTCAGATGAGAAGAGGTTAAGCAGAATGCCACCTGAGCACCAGGGCCTACATGGTGACGTGGTGGGCTTACCAAGCCACATTGTAGCATTCCACAGGAAAGTCCCTTTTTGAGGCAGCTTTCTGTGAAGTCTCCTCTACAAGCTGGAGGAGGTTTGTAGCACATGGGAAGTCTGATTTTGTCACTTCTTTATGGGGACTAGATGCCTACCAATGGGGGAGAAACCTTAGCAACTGGGAAGATGCCTGGACCACAAATGTGTAACCCATTCATCTATGATTGGAAGCAAAGAAAATGGAAAGGCAGGGAAAAAGACTCTGTTACCTGAAAGAAATCATTTATACTTAAAGAGATCATGATAAAAGCACACTGTAAATTACTCAGAAAATGTAGGGATGCAATGATCTCAAGGAATCTTGTTTTTAAAAGGAAACGAACAAAACAACCACCTTCCCCACTCTTCACTCGGTGCAGCTGACAACTGATTCGGAACTATAGAAAAGTGCGTGGAATTGTGAGAAGATATAGAACTTAGATTCTGGAGCCCCCGGTAGCTTCCCAAGTTTGCACTGCAGCTCTTCTGCTTCTTAGCTGTGGAACCACAACAACCTGTTCCTCTTGTCATACCTTAGACATGTCATCTGTGAAAAGGAAATAATATTGGCGGTGTTCTCCTCTTGGCCCCAGATTCACTTCTCCTCTTTAGTAATGAGGATCACGGGACTTTCTGGGTTTACAGGGATCCCGCCCCTCTAGGTATGTGTTTACATGGGTGATTGGCACTAACTTGACCTTTAGCTGGAGCTCTTTAGTCTCACTACTGACGAAAGAGGTACAAACCATTTCTGGAGGTGGAACTGTGAGAAGCCTAACTCTTCTGGAGAGGACTGCAGAATGAGGAGACTGCAGAAATCAGGAGACAGCAAGAGAACCAGGCCAAGGAGCATGTGGTTCCCCACATGGGAGTGAGTGAAGATTCCTTCTTCAAAATAGATCAATTATTCATGGCTGTCTGTCCAGCTCACATCACGTGGATTAATGGTGAGTTACCCAACCAAACTCTTCCCAAATTCCTGATCCACGAGGCATGTGCAAAATGACTGTTTTAAACCACCAAGGCTTGGGATAGTTTGTTATACAACCACAGATAACAGGACTTAACAAATAAAGCACCTATGGAAGAGCGATTTGAGGTGTACAGATGCATTAACTTGAGGACATGCAGAATTGGACTCATCTACAATGAGAATCATGGTGACAGCACTGAAACACCAAAGAGGTTCTACTAAGGGACAGATGAAGACATGTCTCATCTCCTTACAGGCTGACAAGGTCTCTGAAATTGTGAAAAGACCACACGGGGATACTGCAGTCAGTTTGAGGCATCTAAACCCCAGACAGGTTGGAAGAAGTTCAGAGAAGAATAATCCCAATTCTGACCCATCGCTCCCCCAATTAAGACATAATTTTTTTTTAAAAGCAGAAACCTAACAACTGTCTACTCCACACATAAAACCACAATGATGAAAGAAGGAAGGCCTGGCTAGAGATCAAAGACTAAGCAGGTACCTAACTCTGAGAAAATGTACCTTAGGGCTAGCAAGTCATAACTATGGGAAAGGTATGACCTGATGCTATAAATATTTGAAAGTCACACTGCACAGCAGTAGAACAGATTTTTATGAGGCGTTAAGATAAGACAATCTTTTCCAAATTTCTTCTTCTTTATTTCAAGTCCTCATTAATAGACTTAGAGCCCAAATCATTGTGAACAAAATAAGCATATTTGTACTTTTCTTGTCTCTGGCTAAGATGACGACTAAGAAGAGCCATCATTTACCAACAAAAAGGCAAAAGAACATAATCTCAGTAGTACGTCTAGGTTAATCACATTTTAAACATGCACACTTAGAAAATGATATAAACACGCACGTTGTATTTTCTTTTTTCCCTATTTCCTCCTTTCTCTTTCATTTTGACAATCTGAAGCCTATAATTTAGTGAAGAAATAGTATAAAAAGGCATCTTACTTGGGTATCTTTTGATTGCATCTTTAAAAACTGACATGACAGCCACTTAATGTATTTTTTATTTTGCAATTAATATATAACTAAATGCCAACTGTGTGTTAGGCACTAGGATTCAGTGATACAAAGTAAACAATTTATAGGCCTTGCCATTAATCAGCTTCCATGCTCGTAGAGGAGAAAAACTTTATTGATTTTTATGGTCTAAATCAGTGGTTCTCAACCTTTCTAATGCCTGCTAATGCCGTACCCTTTAATACAGTTCCTCATGTTGTGGTGACCCCCAAGCATAAAATTATTTTCATTGCTACTTCATAACTGTAATTTTGCTACTGTTATGAATTATAATGTAAATACTTGGTATGCAGGATGTATTTTCATTGTTACAAAGGGGTCATAACCCACAAGTTGAGAACCACTGGTCTAAGTGTCCTTGTACAAATATGTGTTAAGGTCAGTGGATGTAGAAGGAACAGGGTGTAGCAGCTCAGGAGATCTGCTAGTTGGGTCAGGGAAGAAGGATGGCTTGTCAAAGATACAAAATACCATCCACCACGTATCTCAGTTGAGCTGCTGTATGTGAAAATGTCTCAGAGAATGCAAAGTAATACATAAAGATGAACCATACTTACGGATAACCTGGATGTCCGCAGAGGGACCCAGCCTTTTAAAACTTGAACTAAATTACCACATATTCCCCATGAAGGCCCAATTCCCCACCAGTCTCTCTTGAGATTGGGAGGAGGCCTGAGAACAGACACATCTTTCCTCTTGATTACCAAACTCAAGGCTGTGCTCCGAGACATGACATGACAGCCATCTTTAAGGATCAACATCCCTGCACTGTGTGTTGATTTTCTACAAATGGTTGCACCATAAAATGAAATATAGTCTTTTTTCCTTAATTTTCACACCCACATACACGAACACACACCATGCATATGAGATTCTTGTACCCACAGGAGATTTTTGCTGAAGGTTAGAGGAGACAAAACCTTGCTTATTTCATGATAACACCCATCGCTTAGAGTAGTCTCTCTGCAGGCCCTAGCCTCTCTCAATTTTGTCCATCTCTGTACTTCTGCTGACTAGACTGTTGCCCCACATGACTGCATATAACCTTTAAAAACCCTTCCTTTAAATTGTGTGTAGAAGTTCTGTCCATCCCAAATCCCGCTCTGCCTGCATCTTCACTTCCACAGAGACCTACCAGTTTGCTGAGGGGCTGCCCGCCTCCCTGAACTTTGACTCTCTCTGCTCCCTTCAACAGCATCTGCAAGGAGCCAGGAATAGATTTGCTGAAGCATCGTCACCTTCCCAAGAACCTAGCAACTAGTCAATTTTGGATTTAAATAGCATTTTCTATTTTCTGTGAATCTGAGATAGGGTTTAGTGTTTGAGATGTTTTCTGTGACGTTCTCGTGGGATCAACCCCGGGGGAGGGGAAGGGTATCAGAAAGTGCAAGAAGCCACTAAAAGGACAATTTTAACCCAGTCAGTCTCCGGGGGGGGGTGAGGGGGCAACTTTGCACCCCGATGGGTATTTGCTGATGATGGAGATACTTTTGATTGTCTGAGCCAGTAGAATAGGAACGAGATATTTTCACTGGCCTCTAGGGGTAAAAGAGATAGGACGGAAACCATCTATCACCTATGAGATAGCCCCTCCAACCAAGACCCACCTTAAAAGGCACTTGTACAAAATTTGTTCCTTGTTGGACAAAGTGGTTAAGGTTTTAGAACCTCGGCTCCCTCAGGAGGGAGTATGAACAGGCAGTTCTCTTCCCAGAAGCCGTCCTTGAACAGGCTGACGGTTGAGGGCTATCCAGGCACGGCTTCCCCCAAACCTGGGGCAATCACTCCTTCACTGAAGAGGGAAGGAGACAGCACATCTTTCTACATCTCTCTGCCAAACCTTGTACAACAATATGGAGAATAAAAATTTCACTGTGCTTTCCTTTGTCCCTGAGGCTAAACAAGAACACATGCATGTCTGTGGCCAGTTTCTCCTGGAGCATAGCTGACCTGAATCTAGTATTTCTCAAGTTCTAAATTATAGAGAGGTGCTCTCTGGGCACTGTTAAGCCTTAATCCTTATGCCGACTATTTTAATACTTGATGACTCAACAAATCTATACATAGTTGATGAGATTTCCATCTCCGGCCAATTCAATGATAAATCAGATGAATACACCAAACGTTCATTTTATGCAATCGAAAGTAAAATGAGGCTTTTCTGATTTTTAAAACCATACGATGTCGGAAGTACAAGGGCCCCTGGTGGTCTTCTTGTCCAGTTCCTAGTCACCTGGCTGTGCATCCTGTATCTCAGGACCACCAGCAAACTATGATCTCTTAACCACCTGCAGTGAAATCAACTCACCATCTCAACCGATAGCTCATCCTAATTTAAGAAATATTTAATTGCTTTTCCCCATTAAGCCTCAAAGTTCTTTCTTTAAACTGTGTCCCTCCACTCATAATTATGTTTTACAAAGAGTCGTTTTCTAGATGAATAATGCTCAGAGCTATTTTATTTCCAAATAGACTGAAATATATATTTATTCTGTATCAAAAAAATATTTTCCAGAGGGCACACATCTTTTTTCCTGGAACTGGTATACTACCTGTTGTTAATTATTCATTCCCCGTGTACTACCTAAAGCGTGGGTGTGAGTCCTCTTCCATTTCTGGAAACCAAGAATTTTAAGATAACATGTTTCAATTCTTCAACATTCTTTTGTCTTTCTTTTCACCAAATAATTCTGTTTCCTTGTTTAGAAAAAAAAAAAAAATCCAAAGTAATGTTTTCTCTGATGGAACAAATCATAGATTGACAATCCAGCCAAACTTCCTCATTACATAAATATTATCATAAATTCATGTTCAGCATCATTGCAGAAAGCTGGTTAATCACGGTTTGCCCTTGTTTTTATAGTGTTCTCTCGTAAGAAAATAACGTCTGAAAAATAGCAAATGTAGAGTCTGGAAAAATAATGAGAATTTTGTTTTTCTCATTATTTTTATTAGGGCAGTTTTTAAATTGTCCTTGAATATGTTAGTTATTTCTCTAATATTTTAAGGAGTTGACGCCTAAAGCACACAAATGGTATTTGAACCTAATGAGGTTTTTCTTTCTGGAAGGTAGTCCTTGTTATAAAAATATGAATGATAGTTGCAATGAATAGAATATGTTAATAATTATTCATAATGGTTAATCCTAAGTTTAATAATTAACATAAAATTGCAAAAAGAAACATTTGATCACGTGTAATATGTATATTGTGAAATGACATCGCACCATCAGTCTCGAGGGAGTTAATGAGTGCCCATTTGAAATTCTTACTCATTTATGTTTATTCATATTAGTATGTAATAATTAATAAATAGTTGGTGATAAGAAAATAGAGTATGTAAGTAGTTATCCATGTGTAAGCTCCAATGATGGTATTTTCATGGGGAAAATTATTCTTGTATGTCGCCTTTTTAAGAGGCCAAATTTATTCTAACTGTTTCAGACACTAGAATTAAATTTTATAGGGTAGATTCAGGATTCTAATTTTCTATTAGAAGAAATGAACACATTTCTCCTCTTTGAGTTTAAGAGAATATTAACAGTAATGTATCATTTGTTTAAAGAGAGAAATTCTTTTCTCTACCACTGTCTAGGTTTTTATTCATTTGGTGTTTTTTTTTTTGCTATAATTGTGACTTGTGGGAAATAAAAATAAGGTTCATTTTCAAAGAAAATGGTTAAGGGAAAGAAGAGACTAAGGATTCCATGATGCACGGAGTGGGCCAACTGTCACAGTCACCAGACCCCAGATTGGGAGGTCCATACAGCAGAGGGTCAGTTCTGACTCAGGAGAGAGAGGGAGGTCAGTCCCTCAGGCACTGAAGTCTCCTATTTTAAGCGCTGTGAAAAGCCACATGATAGATTTGGGGGGACAGATGCAGAACTAGAGTGCATGATTTTCTCCCACATTCCAATAAACAGAGCTTAGTCACCCAACTCTAGGAAAGCACAGCAATGGCTTGTGTTCTCAGAAGGCAACGAAAATGAGATTTGGTGCGCGGCCGTGTTCTCTGCCACTGACGGAGTGGGGGCAATTACTCATTTCGTGATCTGACGCTATTCCACACTCTCTCTAGCACTGGTCTTTATTCCCACCTGGGCTTATCCCAGCTTCCTAACCCCCAGTCAATTTATGAGAAGAAGTGAGAACAAAGAGGTCCATGTGCGATGGCTCAGGGCTGCCCAAAGCAGCAGGTGGCCCCACAGGCTCCAGACAGGTGTCTGTCTTCTTCCAAGTGTCTCCCTTCTGGTCATCACTGTGTGACTACAGGAAGCACACACACCTCCGAGTGTGAGCCCACATGCACGCACACCGCAAAGCTGGAGAGACAACGGCCTTCAATTTCCAACCCAAGCTATTGCATCCTTACCGGCCGTGTGGCACATCTCATAGTACACCGAGTTCTCTGGAGCCATTGCCATTCATGCAGCATGAGTTTTATTGCCCATAAGATGACCGATAGTTCATTATGAGTGAAAGGATCCTGACTTCTCTACACCTAATACATATATATACACATATATATATATTTTTTTTTTCATTTAAGTTAGAAGTCTTTGATTTTATAGTAAAAACACACCACTCTTTTTGGAATGTCCATTGCCCTTCATATATTTTCTATCCAGCTTCTGTAGACTTCTGCTGAAAGTGTTTCCGATCCTCCCTGAATACCTCTAGGTTATTTCTGGTCTGCTGTCCTCCACAGGGGAGGACAGTCCTCCCTCCACCGTCAGATGCTGGTGGTCAAACATCCTGTGTGCACCATGTTGCTATTCTGTCCAGTTCACCTGATCTTTTAAAACTAGTACACAGATCACTGGTCTATGAACACATGTGAACTGGATGTTTCGTCTTAGGTCACCTGATAGCGCAGGTGGTACCTGAGACAGAGGAGAGCAAATGCTTTCCTGAAGAGAAAGAAAGAGACACAGTCCTTAGTCAGAACCAACAGAAACCAAAAGAGAAAGTAAGCGAGTAGTTATTGCTAAGAAGAGGTCTGAGCGTACATGTTCAGCCAATCCGCCAACCTAAAAATCTCGAAAAGGAGTGAGCGGCAGACGAGACTGGGGGAAGCAGGCCCAATGTGGATTTTGTTAGGATGTTCCATCCATATCGACTATGAGAACATAATCTGTGTCAAATGGAAGGAAAAGAATGTTGAGTTCGTATTTACTGCGCTCAATAACTTTAACCCAACAGAACACGGGAAATAGTAAAAACAAACAAACAAACACTCCCAGAACACAAACTAGCATTGGACTTTATTACCCCTCCCCTCCCAAACCCCCGCAAAACACCTGTTTGGCTGAGAAGCCGTTAGGTTAATTGCCTCACGCCCTGAGTTTATCTCATCCCCTCCCTTAGAGCCTAAGGAGAGGATCAAAGTGTTGACTGTGGTTTGGAAAGTCCAACCCCAGGTAGGGAAGGTGAGAGATGGTACAAGGGAGGCAATTAAAGATAAAGAGCATGTTTTGCAATCCCCTACTGTGATGCCAATTCTTTTTGCCAGAGGCCTTGGAGAGACCCAACTGATCAGAAGGCGAGTGTAACTTGGCAAGTGGGACTTTTCCCACAGATTTGCAAGGAGAGCCCACACCACAGGGCAGCTTGTGAAACACTAAAGAAGGTGAAATTTAGCTACTCAACTCATTTCTTCCTGGTTTCTAATTCCCTTTGTCAAAATTCTTTCTGGGGAGAGCTAACTAACTCCCACCTTCAGATTGTGCCTTTCAGCTCCTGGGCAGCTTTGCGTGCTACTAAATATTATACTGGTTGGTGGAACACTTCACCCAAGTCTGGACGTGGAAAGTCAGCCTGGGGAGGCTGTTCCAGGAACATGAGAAGGTCTGCTGTGTCTGTGTCCTACACAGGGTCCCCTGACACTGCAGACACCCACCTGCAGCCCCTGGTGTGAAGATCACTGGGAAGGTCCAGCACGGTGTGCCCAGTGATCTGAAAAATGACCTCACACCAGGTATGCGTGTATCACTTGATCCTTGCCCCGTCTAACTGGTAAACCATGAAGCCATTTCTTATCTGTGGGTGCCAGTGTGTCGCCTAGAAGCCTACACTTAACATCCTTTTGAAAATCCACCTATTTCCATTCTCTCGTCTGGAGAGGTCTTCACATAGCTCCACAGTTCTTTGGTTGGACAAGTGTCAGGTATTTATCGCATGCAATTGCTGCGAAATCTCAGGGGCTTTGGTCTAGGTAACCTGGCCTCCCTGTCCATCAATGTGCCCTGGGTATCTGACATAGACTTTATATGGAAACTGGGTAAGTCACAGGGACTTCTCCTGGCCATAAGTGCCATTACCCTGCAGCTAAACTGCTCTTGATTCCCTTCCTCCTATAACATAAATCATGTTGCGCTCTAGTCAGTGATCCATCTGTATTACTGCCACAGGGACCCTGCAATCTGTTAGCTGCCATTGTACAGCTTTGTGGGTTAAGACCCTGTTTGCCACTCTCATCCTACTCCCCCCTGTGGTGCTTATATCCAGCAAAGCTGAGGATTAACCATGGTTACTTGCAGCCATTCTGGACCCCCATCTTTCGTGGAGAGGACAGGGAAGCCAGGTCAGAGGCTGCCCTTCATACTATAGTCACCCTACAGGGCACAGTCCCCCCATCCTAGCAAAGTCTCTTGTACCCAGTTTCCCTCCAACAGGACATTTCTTATTCTCTGAGTAAAGAGAGAACCCTTCTTTCACTCCTGGAAAAGCTGGGTTCTTGAACTAGAAACACACATAAAAAATCATTACAACAGTCTCATGTGCCAGAACTTTCTCTTTGCTTTTTGAACACGTTTCTAAGCAATTTTTTTTTTTTTTTTCATTTTCACTTTGTGTGCTCTCTTGGCCTTCACTGAGTCTGGTTTCTGGAAGCAAGCTCAGCAAATTATGAAGGCCAGTTCCTGTCGCCCTTTCTGGAATATTAAATCCTGACTCGTGATATTCTGGATACATCCCACCACCCTTCCCAGTCTCACAGCCTCCAGACTCCGACTCACATGTCCTGTCCAGTTTCTTGCCACTGCCTGGCCAGGGGGCTGCTATTACTTTCTCAGTATAGATTATTCTTTCTGGAGCTTTGACTTCCTTTTTGAAGCTCTGTCAAGGTCTGACTTTGGTTATGGCCTGTACCCAACTTGGTGAGGGGGACAGGTGAGCATCCCGAGAGAATAAGTGTCATATAGGGAGACACCTGCTCATGTGATGTGATGCCATTGCAGACTCTCCAGGTAAGGGAGGTGGGGCTGAGATATATCCCATGACAATAGTCAAGGCTGAAATTTGGGAGTTCTCTGGTCAGATTCCAGATCTCAAAGTCCCACATTTTCACTCTGAAAGTATTAACTCTGTTATAGAAAAAACTATCCAGGCTGCAGAGTTACCATCCCCCAGCTTCTGGTCATGTAATAATTTCTCCCCTGGCCCTTTCGGCCTAATATTTGTAAGAACTCTACTCTTGCCATAAATAATTTCCCCACATCACAATCTTTATCAAAAAAACATAGACTCATAATTATTACAATGCCACTTAATGCCAACAGTTTTTGTTTTCTGAGAGCTAAGTAATCCAGCTCCAAAACCCCTTCCTGGAGCAAGAATTCTGTTGACCTTGGCCCTCTAGAAAGTGCTGCTTGAGGCAAAGATTGAATTCATTCCGAAGTTCAAGCACCAGGCTCTGAGATTGATGGGACAGAAAATATATGAGTCAGGAAAGGGCCCCGGCAAAGGAATCGGAGAAGCTGTAAAAATATTGTAAGCCCTGATTTTAAAAAAATCCAATAATCAAATGTGGAAATATTTTGTCATTTGTAACACACTCGCTGCGGTCATATCTTCTCATGATGTGAGTCAGTTTAGTTATATTTTAGGGGGATCATTTTCATTGCAGTGTTTATACAGTCTCAACAAAAACTTGTTTACAAGGGAAGCAAAGGATAGCATATGCTTAGGAACAAGATACAAATACGTGAAACAAATATCTTGTCTTCCAGGTCATCCATATTAGAACTAGAAGTGGTTCACATTCACCCAAGAATAAGGGCATTTAAACAGTCAAAGTATCCAGGTAGGATGTGTCAGTGCTCACGAGTAACTCACATAACTCATCAGAAAAAGGAAATCAGGCTAATAGGCAATGGAAAGCTGCCCCAGCCATCTTCACGACCTCCATTCCTTCCTTTTGAAACTTGTCCCAGGTAGAGCTGGTCACTTCTATCTATGCCTTCATTGTGAATTTTCCACATCATTTGTCTTACCTCGACTGTCCCTCCCTAAGTAATGCATGTGAGTGATGTTTTAACCAACAGATGAATGACAAAATGGCATTTCTATCTCCAAGTGCTCCCAGCTTTTCAGCACTGATCCTTTGGTCTTCCTAAGCAATAAATTCCCCAGATATTCCTCCAGGCATTTTCGATCCATATCTACTATTCTATCAAAATATTCTCTCAAGAGAAGAGCTGAATCTTAGCCATAATAAAATGTTAACGAGTTAAAACATTTGCAGAATAATGTGTATACAGAATAAATACATATTTGTCAATCTGAATTCTATTACTATTTCAGATACTTTGAGACAAGCAAAAAATTATGTACTGAAAAAAAAGATGAGAAAAAATTAGTCTTGAAGTATAGGCACCTACTGGTTTGCATCTGAGTGGATGTGCATGTGTGTGTACATGTGTGGTGTGTGTGGGGGTGGTGGGGGATGCAAGTGTACGCGGACGATATTAGCTTTTCCCTAAACCGGAGAATTAGAATGTTTCATGAAATTAATGGAAAGAGTATCCTAGAAAGAATAAAAGGAGGCCTGGATAAATTAAAGATTTTATCTTCAACCAAACTGGAGTAATTGGCTAAATTAACTTGTCTTTAAAAGACACGTGCTGAGACATTGCAAAATAAAGAAAAGATAAAAGAAAATTAGAGAATGTAATGTGGCGTATAAACAGCCATAGTTAGAAATAAAGGGGAGAGAGAGAGGCTCAGGGTGGAGGGGAGGCAAGGTTCATGTGCACGTGAGTTGACTCAATGTACTGGTGCATTCTGTGAGAGGAGGCCTGGGCATCCTTCAACAGATATATGAACAGAAATCCTGCATTCAGATATTCTCCCGTGTCCAGAAAATATAAATTAAAGGTAGAAACCTATGAGTGTAAGAAGTGACAGCCCTTTGCCCTTAACCTGTCCAAATTACAAAAAATTAGTATTTGTGCATAGTAAACAGATTTATTAGTAAACAATTAAAATGTTTCCATTTTTCAACCATTGATGACTTTGACACTTTTTTTTTTAAATAGTATGGATGGCAGAATTGTGATTACAATTCTCCAGAAATAGTGAGGTAAACAAAACAACATTTACACAAAACTGAAATAATATTTATGAGTCCTGTATGATAGACCAGGCAGCTGAGGGCTATTTTCATACATGCTTATTTTTTTTAGGAATGTACCAAAGTGTAATAAATGTGGAAAAAGAAGTAATAAAATTGTGTTCCCTAACTCTACTCCATGAAAGAGACTCCACATTTGCCTTTGAATTTGGACTAGCCCATGATTGTAGGGTCATGTCTGTGTCTACTCCTTGAACGTAGCAAGAAAGAATAATTAACATATTCATTACTAGGCTATTGCCTCACTACTCACTTCTTTTTAATTGATAAATTAAATGTATCTCATCAGTTAGTCTACATTAATATGATTATTGGCTTTAAATACATAAAAGCATCTTCAGATTTCACAGAAATACTGAATTTCATGCACCTTAAAATTCAAAGGACGGGGAAAGTTTGTTCATCATTTCAAATAGAAATACGGTGATGAGTTTAAAGCAGAAAGGAAAATCCTAACCAATACCTGCATTGATCTATAAAATTAATTTAACATCTTGTCCCTAACAATAAGGTGGCAAGCCTAATCATCACACTTTCTCCCTGCCCTTTTACTGAGGCTTCTTATCTGGGAACACACACTTCCTGGCAATTTTCCCAAGAATCCTATCATTTCTGTATATTTTCCCTGTGCAGGTGCTACAATGGAGGCTTCGGAAGACAATGACCCGGCGTTGAAGCCTAATTTTTTCGTGACTTGAATAATGAGCGTTTCAGTTAAAGGTGGTATCATGGCATTATGGAGGGAGGCTAACATGACACTTTTGTTTAGGGCTGGTCTCCCAAAAGAGAACATAAGAATTGAGTTATTGTTAGGACAATATGAAATATCCCAGCTTTCTAGCAGAACGTAATTAAATGTAGCTTCTAGAGTTCATGCTGTCATCATGAACAGGCTCTCGTGATGAATAATGAATTTCAAAGTCATATGCAGAGAGTAGAAATTTGTAAGAATAGCAGAAAGTTGCAGCCAAAACCATTGTACTCATTATTGGAGCCCCGATGGCAGGACTGAGAGTGTTCTGATCACTTCTGCGATCACAGAAGAATTCTGCAAGCTTTCTCGATGCTTCTATCAAGGCTGTACAATAAGAGCAGTGTCCTCACCATTTCTCAGTTTTCTAAACTCCGTCTTTTGCATCTCACCTGAATAATGACTGTTGGCTACCATAATGAAGTCACCAAACCATTTCATTTTCATTTTTAAATAATTTATTTAAATTCTGCTTGACCTACTTTTGCTGTTAATTAGTATTTCAGCTATAGGAAGAATGTTATACCCCTCACCTGGGAAGGAAAGAGACACCATTCTAGTAATTTATACAACTGTGCCTGAGAATATTATTATGAATTTTCATGGAAAGGAGGCTTGAATATTCTAAACATATGTGTAGATTCAAGGAATAGATAACCTTTGTCTTTCTGTTGGAATGGGAAATGGTCTTGTCTAGTCACTTGTATATTGATTAATTTTGTATTACGAAATGACAGATGTGAGAGACATTATAAACGCAATCTAAGTGTTACAGCAGCTCCACTGTAAGAGGGTGTGTGGGCAGGGGCAGAAGGAGGAAGCAGGCAACTCATGAATGATCACTAGGATTGTGACAGGCAGAGACATGGACGGAAAGAGAAAGAATGAGACCTCAGAAGGGGGATGGGCATGTCATTACGTTATTAGATGTGACACGTCTGGTTTAAGTACTAAGTTTGACAGCTTCTATCTCTGACATTTCATTTTGGCACTTTTTTTAATTGTGAAGGTACATTCTCATTCTTCAAGTGCGCATTTAGGCTTGTCATTAACTTTTAAACATTTTTGGTAGAACAACATTGGCGACACCATGGCTAAGTCAAAAGTTCAAGTTATTCTTGAATATGACTTCCATCATGAAACCAAGGCAGTGTACATAGGTCAAAATATCAATGACACTTTTGGGGAAGATGTGGCTAATGAACGCACAGCACCTGGGTGGCTTGAGAAGTTCCATTGTGGTTTTTTTAGTCTTGAAAATGAGCCACGTGGGCTGCCTGAGATGAAGGTGAATAACGTGAGCTGAAAGCTGTGGTGGAAGTGAATCCATCTCATCATACGTGTGAATTAGCATCAAGTGTGACGGGACTACTTCAACAATGACGGGCTATTTGAAACCAATTGGCAAGAAGCTAGATAGATGAGTTCCACATGAATCAAACAAGTATCAAAAGAGAAATTATCTCAAAGCTCACCTTTCTTTCTTGTCACAATATAAAGGTGAACCATTTCTGCAGTGCCTTGTTACATGTGATGACGGGGGTTCTTTTTGACAATTGCAAGTGGTTGGCTCAATGGCTGGTTAAAGATGAAGTGCTAAAACATGGGAAACAACCGAATATTTATCAAAAAAGAAGACTGGTGTCTGGTGGTCCGCACTGGTGTTATCCACTATAGCTTCAGGAAACCTGGTCAGGGGATTACAACAGGTGTCTCCTACAAACAGTTGGAAGACATGGTGGGATTCTTGTGATTAAGCAGCCAAGACCGGTCAATAGTGACAGGCTCGTGGTCTTGCAAGACAACACTCAACCACATGTCGCACACAAACACTGCTACTCGAACTACAGAATCTGGACCTGGAAACTCTCTGCCATCCACCATATTCACCAGACCTGGCACCAGCTGACTACCACTTCTTACAGGCTTTGGACCACTTCTCGTGGACGAGTGTTCAGTTCCCAACCAGCTCTGGAAAACGCCGTTCACAATGGCATCTCCATTTGCTCTCCAGGCTTCTTTGCTGCTGGCATGAACAAGCTACCGTTAAGATGCCCAAACTGTGTCACTAGTAGGTACATACTTTGACTAATTGTCCTGGCTCTTGCTGGAGATATAATAAACTAAACTTTTGATTTGAAATCGGATGATTTTGGGGAAGAAGATAAATGCTTAAACCTCTGAGGGTATCCACACTTATTTGACAATGTGCCGATAACAATTGAAAAAACTAAAATGTAGGGGCGGCGCCTGTGGCTCAGTCGGTAAGGCGCCGGCCCCATATACCGAGGGTGGCAGGTTCAAACCCAGCCCCGGCCAAACTGCAACCAAAAAATAGCCGGGCGTTGTGGCTGGTGCCTGTAGTCCCAGCTACTCGGGAGGCTGAGGCAAGAGAATCACTTAAGCCCAGGAGTTGGAGGTTGCTGTGAGCTGTGTGACGCCATGGCACTCTACCGAGGGCGGTACAGTGAGACTCTGTCTCTACAAAAAAAAAAAAAAAAAAAGAAAAAACTAAAATGTATTATTCCCTGAATGTTTTCTATGAATCCACAGATGTCACATCTGAAGTACCATTTTCAGGCTCATGTAAAAATGAGTAAACAGAGAAGCAAAATAAAAGAGTAATAATTTTTTCATGGCAGCATAACATGATGCCAAGTACCAGGCCAACCCCAAAGACCATCACTCTTACCAGTAAACATTCTGGACCAAAATTCTGCCGTACAAAATCCAATACATTGAATTCCATTCTCTTTAACGTACACTATCCCCTAGATCACATCGTGCAAGGATGAGAAAGATGCAGGGGTGAGATGGAAGTGCAGGCAGGGAACAGTGGGTGCAGCCAGGGAGCAGTGGAAGATTTCCCCACATGTGCGTCTCATTGGAAAACTGCTGATCCAGGTAACAGCCGCAAGGACTTCAGAATGGTGTCTGCCTCGCTCAGTCTCCATGTACACCGACAGCATTGCCCCTGCTGTGCACTTTCACCACCAGGACCAGTTGATGAGAAACCAACACCAAACAATAGCAGAACCTCACCCTCAGACACACGGGTTATGTGGCAGGGAGTGTGGCCTGGGTAGGGTGGCTTTTAACCTCTCCCAGGGATACGAACGTGCCTCCAGGATTGAAAACCAATGACAGATGCCAATACAGTGTTTTACTCATTAACATAAAAGGAGAACAATATCTTTGCTGTGCGGAATTGTCTAAGGGGGAGGAGAGATGGGATTCCGGAAAGGAAGACTGGAGTCGGAATGCTTTCTTACCCTAGGCTTGGATTTCTCCTCCAGCCCTGTGTCTGGGTGAGTCACATCCAGCTGCTTTTTCAAAGATCATTTTACGCTTAGTGCGAAAGCAACAGACTTAGTCTAGGGCAGGACCATAATCATTGGCAAAAATCAAAATTCAGTATCAGTGAATAATCAGCAATGCATGGCTGGGCGTGGTGGCTCACACCTGTAATCCCAGCACTCTGGGAGGCCGAGGCGGGTGGATTGCTGGAGCTCATGAATTTTTTTTTTTTTTGTAGAGACAGAGTCTCACTTTATGGCCCTCGGTAGAGTGCCATGGCCTCACACAGCTCACAGCAACCTCCAACTCCTGGGCTTAAGCGATTCTCTTGCCTCAGCCTCCCGAGTAGCTGGGACTATAGGCGCCCGTCACAACGCCCGGCTATTTTTTGGTTGCAGTTTGCTGGGGCCAGGCTTGAACCAGCCACCCTCGGTATGTGGGGCCAGGGCCTTACCGACTGAGCCACAGGCGCCGCCCGGAGCTCATGAATTTGAGACCAGCCTGAGCAAAATCGAGACCTTGTCTCTACTAATAAGCAAGAGCATCACTTGAGCCCGAGGTGGAGGTTGCTGGGCGCTATGATGCCACAGCACTCTATAGGGCAACAGCTTGAAACTCTGTCTCAAAAAAGAATAAAATCAAATAAAAAAGAAATGCATGCAAGATTCTGCTGTACATATATATCACATATTGAAAATATTTCTGGTAAACCTTTTTACATATTCATGTATACATGTATTTTACACATGCAAAGTATCACTTAATTAAGTTAATATACATATTCTATAGCAGGGGTCCTTAAACTGCGGCCTGCAGGCCACATGAGGCGGTGTGATTGTATTTGTTCCCATTTTGTTTTTTTTACTTCAAAATAAGACATGTGCAGTGTGCATAGGAATTTGTTCATAGTTTTTATTTAAACTATAGTCCGGCCCTCTAACGGTCTGAGGGACAGTGAACTGGCCCCCTGTTTAAAAAGTTTGAGGACGCCTGTTCTATAGCATACTGGAAATTTACAATGCACAATAACTACAATTTTCGTTATCTGAAATTTAAAAAAAAAGTGTTTGATGTTAAATTTCCCAGGGCAAACTTGTCAATGTGAAAAACATGAGAGTTAGCTGGAGTTCTGATGAATCAGTATGCTATGGAAAATGTTTTTCTAAGCGCATCTAAATGGTGCAGGAAACTTCTCAGGTACAAACACTATAACTACAAATGACAATAACATTGCATTTCACTGGAAACTGGAAACTTCCAAGTGATGATGAGAGCCTACCTGGTAGGGTCTACCTCGGGTCTCAGGAAGGGAATTACAGATTCTTGTCGGACTTGATTCAGCTACTATGAAATCAATGACAGCAGGAGTGACACCAACCTCCAAATTCAATGGGACTGTCTTATGGCATAAAAGACTGAGAAGCTAGGTTTATATTTCAGATGAAAGATTACAGACCCGTGCAATTTTTTTAAAATTGTATGCACTGATTATCTGTTATTATTAGTGTAGCCACTGGACCAAAAAATGTATTTAACATCTTTTTCCATTCAGCTTAAATGAACACTTTCTAGTACTAACATTTCAGTTCATAATATAGCATATTTTTGCTATGAGTCTTAATAGGTCTAGAATTAAAGGCATTGAATATCATAGTGCTAAAAAACCTTCAGTGAAAGAAATTAGTAACATTAGAACCATTGATTCTGAATATTGAAATTTAACTAGAGGCACATATGATGCCAGTTCTCAGCTCAAACATTGTTTAATAAATCCCTAGAACTGTTGAATTCATTTATAAATTTCTTTCAAGTTTTAGTAACCTCTTCTAAATGACTTTTCCAGTGTCATATCAACTTCCTTCTCAGAAAGCCCACTTGGTCCCGCTGAAAACACTTGGGAAGTCTGAAGTTCTTACTCGGTAACTATTAGCATAGGCAAAACGCCTTGAGGACAGGCTCTTCATTTTGATTTTGATTTTCTGCTGTGATTAGCACACTGACCACCAAAACAACTGTGCCCAGTTTGTTTGTTTTTTTAAAACATTAATGGAAATGAAGACATTGTGACCTAATGACCCAACAAGACTGTTGATAATAAATATACCACAAAAAGTCTATATTTGTATTTTGACTTCTCATTTTATCTATTCCAAAATATGATCATCAGCTCGGGTATATTTTCACCTGCCTATGGGAGGACATGTTTCCACCCATGATTCCACAAAAAGTGTACATCATGCTCTTAACCATAGCAGAATGTTTATTTTTTGTGAATAGAAGAATTTTTCAAAGCTTCTGTGTCTAATTTTTTTCCCCCTCAGTAAAATATTAACCATACCAAAACAGATCCTGTGTTTCTCTGGCTAAAGGAAAAGACAGCTTTGAGTGGTATGCCACACAGGAGAAAGGATTCAAAATGGTTATCTTAAAAGAAATCTGATTACCTGTTAGTTGAATGATAAAGCTATAATGACACTAGTGATTTAACAGCATATATTTCTAGTCAAAGCAAATATGAAGCATATCCAAATTAATTAAAAATGTAAGTAATATTGAATATGATACTCTTCTGTGCCAGGTGATGCCTTGAATTTATATTAGTTTGTACATTAACTGTGTAAATGAAAAAAAAAAAATGGCCATGAGGTTGAACCACACTGGTTTTCTTTATCTTGATATTCTGAAGAATATGGCTGGCATGGTTGTTGCTTCATTATTTTTGAATTATCTATTCTTTAACACTTACCCAAATATTATGATGTTTAATATTTGTCTTTACAGGAATATTTAACTTTGTTACAGGTTACGAAATTATACTTAAACATATCCATTTTCTAATTCTAGCTCACTTTTTGTATTGTGTTAGACTATCAACAATTTCATGATGGAAATTTCATAAGGCAATTTCATGATGGAAAAATAATAGTACCTCTTTCCAGAAACTAACAAAATATGTGCAAGGATAACTACTAGTTTCACTTTATGCACATTGGAATCATAAATGGATTAACAAGATATTGTTAAGTGTGGAAACTCTTAGTTATAATTTATAACAACAATAATATTGCTCCTACAGAGAAAATTTTGATAGTGAAATGGAGTACTAGGAAAATTTACTTGAGAAAAAAGAATCAGCAGAGGACACTGGGACCTCACAGTAATTACAGACTCTAATTATCGTGGTATTGTGACGGAGTGATAAGAAGTAGATTAATTCCAATAGACTTATCAAATCCTCTGTTTACGGTCACAGAAATACTCTGCTTTCAATTTAGCAATTAATAACATATAAGAAAATAGAATCTTTGGTTTAGGGCACTGGTAGAAAATATTTTTTAAAAATTAAAGAAAATAATGTATTCATTTTCTGCAGCATGATGAAAAATAAATACAGCATTATTAACAAAGTTTCTTTATTTTTCTAGGATCATGTAGTATTTTGAATTGAGTTAATTAGGACTACAGCCTAACCACCCCCCTCAGGCAATATGCTTCTGATGATCAGAGTAAATACCCAGTGCACATAAAGTAATTTAAAATGCAAATAGTATTGCCATTAAATAGTAGTTATGCATCAGTAGAAAGGACATTGTGGGACTTGTTTGGAAGACGGAATAAAACAATTTCTCTTCTAAGACAGATTCTCTCTTTGTACGGTATTTTTCTTAGAAAAATTCAAACATTTTTAACCTAAAAAAGTAAACGCGGTATTCCTTTTTGTGTATTATACCTCTGATTTTATGGAATAAAAATAATTAGTTCTGGCTTAAGGTCCTTGGCTGATTAACCAGTCCTGTCCTGGTGTAAGAGAGCAACCTTGGGCTGCGCTCCCCCGGAGTGTTTCCAGTTCCACTGAGATGTGAGTTTAACTTTTACCCACAAAGCATATCTCAGCTAAGTTTCGCTTTTGCTGTATTAATAGACACATGGACAGCGAGACACTGACCCTTTCCTTACCAAGAAAAACGAATGAAGCAAAAGTCTTTGTGGACCTGGTTCATGACCGGAAACCTTCAGGTAGTTTAAACTATGTAGAAAAGGGAAATTTGCCCCTGGTCATGGCCAGCTGACTTGTACCTGTGGACCTTGTACAACTAACTGTCTTACAGATGATTATAAACACTAGGAAGAGTATAAAATAAATCAGTTTGGAAACATTAGCAAGTAAACAAAGAGAGAAGAAACAGTTGACCCTTGGAGGTAGGGAAATGCACTAAGGGAAACGTTAGCTCACAAGTTCTCCCTCAGTGAAGGCCTGGTCTTACCCTGACACCTGGAACTCAGTCAGAACGCAGCAGCCTTCCTATGGAGTTCACGGAGTCAAAGACAGGTCAAGGCTGAACAGTGCTTCCAGTTTGGGGCGTGGGGGAGGGTCCTACGGAGTGTACGGAGTCAAAGACAGAATTCAAGGCTGAACAGTGCTCCAAGTTTGTGTATGTGCAGGGGGTGGCTCCTACAGAGGGTACGGAGTCAAAGAACAGAATTCAAGGCTGAAAAGTGCTTCGAGTTTGTGTGTTTGGGGGGTGGCACAGATACTATAGTTTGGATATTTGACTCCTGCAGGTTTCTTTTTGAAATCTAATGGCTGGGGTTGGAAGTGGGGCCCTAGTGGGAGGTGTTTGGGTCATGGGAGTGGATCCCCCATGAATGGCTAAGGGCTGCCCTCCTGGTCGTGAGCAATTTCTCGGCCCAGTAGCTCCCAGAAGAGCTGGTTATTAAAAAGAATCTGGCATCTGCATCCCTCCCTCCTCCTTCCTGTCTCACCGTGGGGTCTCTGCACACACTGCTCCCCTTTCCTCCCACCATGAGCAGAGCAGCCTGAGGGCCTCAGCTGGGTGGAGTGTCCTGGTATCACAGCTCACAGCAACCTCAAACTCTTGGGCTTGCCACAGCTTCCCTAGTAGCTGGCACCAGAGGTGCCTGTCATAACACCCAGCTAGTTTTTCTATTTTTAGTAGAGAAGGGGTCTTGCTTTGGCTCAGGCAGGTCTGTAACTCTTGAGCTCAGGCGATGCACCACCTCAGCCTTCCAGAGCACTTAGATTATAGGCGAGAGCCATTGTGCCTGGCCAGTTCTTTATAAATTACCCAGGTTCAGATATTTCTTTATAGCAACACAAATACAACAAGACAATGGAAAAAAGGAAACACCAAAATCTTATGAGCCGGAAACTGTGTTGGACACTAAATGGGCAATAGCAGAAGACAATAGCTGAAGATTCCGTGAACTTTTAGAATGCATAATTTCTATTTGTAAAAACAATGTATCCTAAAGAAAAGAGAGATAAAAAGAGACCTTCCGGTATCTATTGAACAAGATCTACTATCTCAAATTCCAGAAGAAAAGAGGAGAAAGAATATGCCAGAACATATTTTTGAGGAAATAATCATCAAAAATTTTTCAAACAATATATTTTCTCCAATTTTAATATTAGGTGTACCCAGATCCAGTAGAATGATTTTGAAGTATTTCTTCTTCTTTTTTTTTTTTTTTGTTTGGGTTTTTTTAATAGTTGCTCTACTGTTGCTCTACTGTTTTTTTTTCTCCCTTCTACTTTTTTTTTTTTTTATTGTTGGGGATTCATTGAGGGTACAATAAGCCAGTTACACTGATTACAATTGTTAGGTAAAGTCCCTCTTGCAATCATGTCTTGCCCCCATAAAGTGTGACACACACCAAGGCCCCACCCCCCTCCCTCCATCCCTCTTTCTGCTTCCCCCCCCATAACCTTAATTGTCATTAATTGTCCTCACATCAAGATTGAGTACATAGGATTCATGCTTCTCCATTCTTGTGATGCTTTACTAAGAATAATGTCTTCCACGTCCATCCAGGTTAGTACGAAGGATGTAAAGTCTCCATTTTTTTTAATGGCTGAATAATAGTATTCCATGGTATACATATACCACAGCTTGTTAATCCATTCCTGGGTTGGTGGACATTAAGGCTGTTTCCACATTTTGGCGATTGTGCATCGAGCTGCAATACACAGTCTAGTGCAAGTGTCCTTATGATAAAAGGATTTCTTTCCTTCTGGGTAGATGCCCAGTAATGGGATTGCAGGATCAAATGGGAGGTCTAGCTTGAGTGCTTTGAGGTTTCTCCATACTTCCTTCCAGAAAGGTTGTACTAGTTTGCAGTCCCACCAGCAGTGTAAAAGTGTTCCCTTCTCTCCACATCCACGCCAGCATCTGCAGTTTTGAGATTTTGTGATGTGGGCCATTCTCACTGGGGTTAGATGATATCTCAGGGTTGTTTTGATTTGCATTTCTCTAATAGATAGAGATGATGAACATTTTTTCATGTGTTTGTTAGCCATTCGTCTGTCGTCTTTAGAGAAAGTTCTATTCATGTCTCTTGCCCATTGATATATGGGATTGTTGGCTTTTTTCATGTGGATTAATTTGAGTTCTCTATAGATCCTAGTTATCAAGCTTTTGTCTGATTGAAAATATGCAAATATCCTTTCCCATTGTGTAGGTTGTCTCTTTGCTTTGGTTATTGTCTCCTTAGCTGTACAGAAGCTTTTCAGTTTAATGAAGTCCCATTTGTTTATTTTTGTTGTCGTTGCAATTGCCATGGCAGTCTTCTTCATGAAGTCTTTCCCCAGGCAAATATCTTCCAGTGTTTTTCCTATGCTTTCTTGGGGGATTTTTATTGTTTCATGCCTTAAATTTAAGTCCTTTATCCATCTTGAATCAATTTTTGTGAGTGGGGAAAGGTGTGGGTCCAGTTTCAGTCTTTTACATGTAGACATCCAGTTCTCCCAACACCATTTATTGAATAGGGAGTCTTTCCCCCAAGGTATGTTCTTGTTTGGTTTATCAAAGATTAGGTGGTTGTAAAATGTTAGTTTCATTTCTTGGTTTTCAATTCGATTCCAAGTGTCTATGTCTCTGTTTTTGTGCCAGTACCATGCTGTCTTGAGCACTGTGGCTTTGTAGTACAGACTAAAATCTGGTATGCTGATGCCCCCAGCTTTATTTTTGTTACAGAGAACTGCCTTAGCTATACGGGGTTTTTTCCGGTTCCATACAAAACGCAGAATCATTTTTTCCAAATCTTGAAAGTACGATGTTGGTATTTTGTTAGGAATGGCATTGAATAGGTAGATTGCTTTGGGAAGTATAGACATTTTAATAAGGTTGATTCTCCCATCCATGAGCATGGTATGTTCTTCCATTTGTTAATATCCTCTGCTATTTCCTTTCTGAGGATTTCATACTTTTCTTTATAGAGGTCCTTCACCTCCTTCGTTAGGTATACTCCTAGGTATTTCATTTTCTTTGAAACTATGGTGAAGGGAGTTGTGTCCTTAATTAGCTTCTCATCTTGACTGTTATTGGTGTATACAAAGGCTACTGATTTGTGGACATTGATTTTATATCCTGAAACATTACTGTATTTTTTGATGACTTCTAGGAGTCTTGTGGTTGAGTCTTTGGGGTTCTCTAAGTATAAGATCATGTCGTCAGCAAAGAGGGAGAGTTTGACCTCCTCTGCTCCCATTTGGATTCCCTTTATTTCCTTGTCTTGCCTAATTGTATTGGCTAGAACTTCCAGCACTATGTTGAATAGTAAAGGTGACAGAGGACAACCTTGTCTGGTTCCAGTTCTAAGAGGAAAAGCTTTCAGTTTTACTCCATTCAGTAAAATATTGGCTGTGGGTTTGTCATAGTTAGCTTCAATCAGTTTTAGAAATGTGCCACCTATGCCTATACTCTTCAGTGTTCTAATTAGAAAAGATGCTGGATTTTATCAAATTGTTTTTCTGCATCTATTGAGAGGATCATGTGATCTTTATTTTTGCCTCTGTTAATATGGTGGATAACGTTTATAGACTTGCATAAGTTAAACCAGCCTTGCATCCCTGGGATGAAGCCTACTTGATCATGATGAATGACTTTTTTGATGATAAGCTGTAATCTATTGGCTAGGATTTTGTTGAGAATTTTTGCGTCTATATTCATGAGTGAGATTGGTCTGAAATTTTCCTTTTTGTTTGGGTCTTTTCCTGGTTTTGGTATCAGGGTGATGTTTGCTTCATAGAATGTGTTGGGGAAGATTCCTTCTTCCTCAATTTTTTGGAATAATTTCTGCAGTACAGGCATAAGCTCTTCCTTGAAGGTTTGATAGAATTCTGGAGTGAAGCCATCTGGACCAGGGCATTTTTTGGTTGGAAGCTTTTTTATTGTTTCTTTGATCTCAGTGCTTGAAATTGGTCTGTTCAGGAGCTCTATTTCTTCCTGGCTGAGTCTAGGGAGAGGGTGTGATTCCAAATATTGACCCATTTCTTTCACATTGTCAAATTTCTGGGCATAGAGTTTCTGGTGGTATTCAGAGATGATCTCTTGTATCTCTGTGGGATCAGTTTATTTCCCCTTTATCATTTCTGATTGAGGTTACTAGAGATTTTACTTTTCTATTCCTCATTAGTCTGGCCAATGGTTTATCCCTTTTATTTATTTTTTCAAAAAACCAACTCCTCGTTTCATTAATTTTCTGAATGATTCTTTTGTTTTCAATTTCATTGATCTCTGATTTGATTTTGGATATTTCTTTTCTTCTACTGAGTTTAGGCTCAGATTGTTCTTCTTTTTCCAATTCCATAAGATCTCTTGTGAGATTGTTGATGTGCTCTCTTTCTGTTTTTTGAATGTAGGCATCTAAAGCGATGAATTTTCCTCTCAAAACTACTTTTGCAGTATCCCACAGGTTTTGGTAGCTTGTGTCTTCATTGTTGTTATGCTCAAGGAAGTTAATGATTTCCTGTTTTATTTCTTCCTGCACCCATCTGTTATTCAACAGAAGATTGTTTAATTTCCATGCCTTTGGGTAGGGTCGAGCATTTTTGTTAGAGTTGAGTTCCACCTTTAGTGCCTTATGGTATGAGAAGATACAAGGTAAAATTTCAATTCTTTTAATTCTGTTGATATTTGTTTTGTGTCCCAGGATATGATCAATTTTGGAGAATGTTCCATGGGGTCATGAGAAGAATGTATATTCTTTATCTTTGGGATGGAGTGTTCGATATGCGTCTATCAAGCACAGTTGTTCTAGGGTCTCATTTAAATCTCTTATATCCTTGTTTAATTTCTGTTTAGAGGATCTGTCCAGCTCTGTAAGAGGAGTGTTAAGGTCCCCTGTTATTATGGTATTATCAGATATCATATTGCTCAGACTGAGTAAGGTCTGCTTCAAGAATCTGGGAGCATTTAAATTGGGTGCATAGATATTTAGAATTGAAATGTCTTCTTGTTGTATTTTTCCCTTGACCAATATAAAGTGACCATCTTTGTCTTTTTTGACTTTAGTTGCTTTAAATCCACATGTATCTGAAAATAAGATTGCAACTCCTCTTTTCTTCTGAATTCCATTTGCCTGAAAAATTGTCTTCCAACCCTTGACTCAGAGCTTTAATTTGTCTTTTGAAGCCAGGTGTGTTTCTTGCAGACAGGAAATGGATGGCTTGTGTTTTTTAATCCAGTCAATCAATCTATGTCTCTTCAGTGGGGAATTCAAGCCATTAACATTTATTGAGATAATTGATAAGTGTGGTAGCATTCTATTCGTCTATTTGGTGAGAGTCCATTGCTTAGTTTTATCTTTTGCAACAGTGTGGAGGTTAGGTTCTGTCCTTTAATTTCTGAGTTCTTACTTTGATGCTGATCCATTGTGGTGGTGGGTGTGCAGAACAGGTTGAAGTATTTCCTGTAGAGCTGGTCTTGTTGTGGCGAATTTCCTCAATGTTTGTATATCTGTAAATGATTTGATTTCTCCATCAATTTTGAAGCTTAGCTTAGCAGAGTACAGAATTCTGGGCTGGAAATTGTTCTGTTTAAGTAGATTAAAGGTAGATGACCATTGTCTTCTTGCTTGGAAAGTTTCATTAGAGAAGTCTGCAGTCACTCTGATGGATTTGCCCCTGTAGGTAAACTGGCGCTTACTCCTGGCAGCTTGCGAATCTTTTCTTTTGTCTTGACTTTGGACAGGTTCATCACAATGTGTCTTGGAGAAGCTCGGTTAGAGTTGAGGCGACCTGGGGTCCGATATCTCTCTGAAAGCAGTGTGTCAGAATCTTTGGTGATATTTGGGAAATTTTCTTTTATAATATTCTCTAGTATGGCTTCCATTCCTCTGGGGCATTCTTCTTCCCCTTCTGGAATTCCTATAACTCGTATGTTGGAACGCTTCATAAAGTCCCATAATTCTGACAGTGAACGTTCTGCTTTCTCTCTCTTCTTTTCTGCCTCTTTTACTATCTGAGTTATCTCAAAAACTTTGTCTTCTACCTCTCAGATTCTTTCTTCTGCATGGTCTAACCTGTTGCTGATACTTTCCATTGCGTCTTTAAGTTCCCTGATTGACTGTTTCATTTCCTTCAGCTCTGCTATATCCTTTTTATACTCTTCATATCGTTCATCTCTTACCTGATTCTGTTTTTGGATTTCCTTTTGGTTAATTTCCACTTTATTAGCAGTTTCCTTCATTGTTTCCATCATTTCTTTCATTGTTTTCAACATGTGTATTCTAAATTCCCTTTCTGTCATTCCTAACATTTCTGTATAGGTGGAATCCTCTGCAGTAGCTACCTCATGGTCCCTTGGCGGGGTTGTTCTGGACTAGTTCTTCATGTTGCCTGGAGTTTTCTGCTGATTCTTCCTCATGAGTGATTTCTTTTATCTGTTTCCTTGCCCTAATTTTCCTTTCACTTCCTCTTGCTCTTTAAGTTCTCGTGCCTATGTACTAACGGTTACAGGACCAGAAGGGTGAGAAGGTTGAAGAACAAAAAAGGGATGAAAGAAAGGAGGGCCGAGTGATAAGAAAAAAAAAAGAAAAATAGAGAAAGGAGAGGGGGTGGGTAAAAGGAATATTGACAAAAAGAAGAGAGGCACAGAAAGAGGGAGACAGAGCAATATAGGTGTACAGTAGGGTACTTTGATACAACCTTAAAAAAAAAAATCACCTTCTGGGGGTGCCCAGTTGGCTGGTTCCCTTGAGGTCAGCAGCTCTTTGCTAACCTGATCAGACACAGTACCCCACCTCCACCAAGTAGAGAGGAAAGACAAAAATGCTATAAATCAAACCAAAACAAGCAAACAGAAAACTTTACGGGATAAAATTGGCTGGAAAAAACAAAATATAGAGGTAGAAACACTAACAAAAATGAAGTTCTAATTATTGAAATAGGCAGCAATGGGAAATTATAATTAAACTAGAAAAATTGAGAAAGAAAAAGGATCTGTATGGAAAAGGTTGAACTTAAAAAACAAAACAACAATCCACAACATCAAAATAAACAAAAAAAAACAACCAAACCCCCCCCCCAAAAAAAAAAACACAACCAAAAACAAAGCAGTATGTATATGTTATTGAATATTGTCTGGGCAACACGTGGTCTTCTGGGGTATGAGATGTTAATCACAGTTCTGATATGACTGGAGGCTGCTAGTTTCTCAGACCCCAGCAGGTAGACACCCTAAATCTCTCTTCAGCTCACTTAAAAGTCACTTTGAACTTGTTCACTTGCTGAGCAGAAGCTTTCCCAGGGGAAGTACTTGTCACTGGAATCACTGCTGAAGTGGCTATCCACTTACCCTGTGTGCCAAAACTGGTCTCCCTCTGTCCCCGAGGGTTAGGGCTGCATGGCGGCTCAGACCCCGCCCTTAGGCTACTTGGTCGCTGGGTTTACCAGCTCCCACCCAATTCCAGCTCTGTGACCCTGAGGGCAGAGCTTGCCGGGGCAAATTGCTCACAATGGCTGCCTGTGACCCAGAGCCAAACACTATAAGCTCCGTCTGGCTCAGCGGCTCAGACTGGGGCCCTAGACAACGGCCAAAGTTCTCCGCACTCCCGCTCGGGCTCTCCCCAAGGCAGTTCAGCTGAGTGCCAAGTCCAAAGACACCAAAACGGTTCACAGGTAAGGCCTTTCTGGTTTGCAGTCTCGCTGCTACTGAACTTACAGTTGCGGGCGGGTTTAGACGGATGGAACACATGCGACCACTTGCCGGTTTTCCACTGTTTTAGTCCTCCTCTTGGGGTCCAGAAGTCTCTCGCTGACTCCCTGTATCCTCTCAGGGGTGATGATAGGCAGATCCCACCAGCCAGAGATGCCTGGAGTCCTATCTCCCCAGACTCATGGTGCCCAGATGCAAGGAAGCTGTTACTCGGCTGCCATCCTGCTCCGCCTCCTGAAGTATTTCTTCTTTTTCTACTGTCTATAAGATTTGGCATGATCTGTTTTTTGAAATTATCTTTTACTTTATTTATAAATATTAGTTGTCTATTTTGGAGACTTAAAAAAAATAAGAAGAAGTTAATTGATGACTCCATACTGAATCTCAGAGTCAAAGCATTCTATAATAGACATACTCTTATTTGACAATGTGAATGTTACTTTCTTTGCATTATTATTATTATTATTACTGCTTAATAGTTCGATGCAGCAATGTCTGATTCCTTTTCTGAATATATTTATGTTTGTTTGTTCTTTACGAGGTTTTTATTTCTAGTCCTTATTTTAAACATTGTTAATTGTTAGTAAAATTTAAGCCTTTTTAATTTTGTGAAGGCAAAAAAATGGAAACCTAATAAACACATGTATATGTAAAAATAAAAATAAAAAATAAAAAAAAACCACTGTAAAAATTTTTCAAACATAAGGTGCACAGCTAACACAGACAAGGTGAAGGCAAATAATTACATCTAGACATTTTTCTAGTAGAATTGCTAAAACCAAAGATAGAGAAAATAGCTCAAAACATCCTGAAAAAACAGGATTATTTATACAGGAAATGCATATTAGAGAAAAATGAAGGGCGGAAGCCAATGGGCCCAATATCTTAAAATGCTGAAAACAAAATGTTAACCAGAAATTATTTCCCTGATAAATATTATCCAATGAAAATAAAGGCAACATAACCATTTCTTGATATGTATGAAAAATGAAAGAATATATTGTCAGGAGACTCATACTGCAAGAAATGCTAAAGGGAGTTCTGCGGACTGCAGGGATATGACCCAAGCTGGAAAGTGAGAGCTACAGAAAGAAATGAAAAGCAGGAAAAATGGAAGATATATGGGTCATTACAAAAAATAGGTATTTTCTTGTCTTAATTTTCTTAAAACACATATGACGATTTAAGCAGAAACCAGAACACTGTTGGAGCCCATAACACACTTAAACTTAACATACAAGTCAATAATTGTACTGAGAAAGGGGATAAGTGCTACTATATAGATGTAAGAATCTCACTTGTTATGCAGAGAGATAGAATTTCAAGTCTAGGGCAGTGCCTGTGGCTCAGTGAGCAAGGTGCCGGCCCCATATACCGAGGGTGGCAGGTTCAAACCCGTCCCCGGCCAAACTGCAACCAAAAAATAGCTGGGTGTTGTGGTGGGCGCCTGTAGTCCCAGCTGCTCGGGAGGCTGAGGCAGGAGAATCGCCTAGGCCCAGGAGTCGGAGGTTGCTGTGAGCTGTGTGATGCCATGGCACTCTACCGAGGGCAATAAAGTAAAACTCTGTCTCTACAAAAAAAAAAAAAAAAAGAATTTCAAGTCTAAGTCAACTGCAAGGTGTCAAGCAAGAAGGTAAGGGGTGGTATTCCAAGGGGGTAATAACTAAGTCAGCCGTTAAAAATAGAGCAAAATAATTATTTAAAAGTCAATACATTGTTTAAAATAATTTTTTTCTCCATTAATTCAGAAGAAGGTAAGATAAGGGATTGAGGAAGAAAAAAAATCAAGTAAAAAATAACAAATTGGTACAGTTAGAACAAATATTTCAAGAATTAGGAAGTGTACATGGATTAAAGTCACCATTAAATGTATGGAACATCAGACGCGATTTTAGAAAAGAGTAAGTCTCCTCTGCCAGGGGTTTCCAACCTTTTTCCTTCTCTGCCACACACTGGAAGAAGCGTTGTCTAAGGCCACACATTAAATACACAAACACTAACGAAAGCTAATAAGCAAAAAAAAAAAAAAAAAAAAGGTCTGTGCATAATCATCATGCTATTTAGCACCAAAGGTAAGCCAAAGAAAAGTCCTCACATAACTGGCATGTGTCCTGTAGCCACAGGTTGAACACTCCTGTACAGTTTGTGAAAGAAATGCACTTTTAATATAAAATCTTTAATATAAAGATATTCTGCAAACAGCAAGCATAAAAAAACTGATGTGGCTCTGTTAATATAAGAAAAAGGTTACATTAAAATAAAGAATACTCTGAGAAGTAAAAACAAACATTGAATGATAATGAATTATATAATTTGTTAGTGTAACAGTCTTACACCTAGAAGTAAATAGTAAGAGAGCTACAAAATGCATCGAGTAAAAACAGAAAGAGTGAGAAATAAGGCCAAATTCATACTTGAAGATTTTAACACCCTTATCTAATAACTTACAGAACAACTTAATAAGTCAGTAAGGATATAGAATTTTAAGCCACTTTATTAACCACATTGGCCTAATTGAAATTCATCAAACAGTAAACCGAACTGCAGAATATACATCCTTTTCTGCTACAGACGAAATGTTCACCAATTTAGATCATATGGTGTGGCATAAAAAATTTCAATCAATTTCCAAAGATTAATGCTTACAGATAATGTTAATATGACTATAATGGAATTCAAGAAGAAAGAAGTCATAGAGAAATACTTTTAAAATCCTCGAATATTCAGAAGGTGCGTAGCATACTTCTAAATAATGCATAAGTGATAGAAGAAACTGAAAATAAAATGTTCTGAACTGAGGGATATAGAGATTCAAGGTGTGGAAGTCAACTGAAGTGGTGGGCAGAAGAAAACATGTATCTTTAAATGGTTATGATAGAAAAGAAGGAAAATTTCAATTCAATGGTCTAAGTTTCCAAATTAAGAAGTTAGGAAACACGACCATCAGGTAAGTAGAGGACAACTAAAGAACAGAACAGGAAACAATAAAATGCAAAAGAAAGAGTAGACGGGAATAATAAAGCTAAAATTGGAAGATTGAAAAAATTAGTGAATTTCATAAAACACGATGAAACTGATGCGGTACGTAAGAGAGAAAATATAAACCTTCAATATGATGAATGAAAGAAGCATTTTTACTACAGAAATTAGACATTAAGAGGTTCAAAAGGTAACATACAAGCACATGATTTTAGGCTTTTAAATTTGAAAATGTAGGTGAGAAACACCATTTACCAAATGAACACAAATAAGGAAAATTTAAATACACATATATAAAGACAATTTTTATTTAAAACAGTGAATGTGTAAAGTGAGACAAGGTAGAATAAAAAATGCAGGACCAGATGGCTTCGCTGCTGAATTTTGTCACACATTTATGGACTGCATAATACCAATCTTACATCAATTTTTACAGAAAGGAGACAACTAAGTTTTTCCAACTCATTTTTGAGACTAGTATAATCATTTTTCTTAACAAGTTGAATTAAAAATTATTGTTCAAATAATTTGTGAGAAATTAGTTGCTATTTTCTTTTCTTTTCCTTTTTTTCCTTTCCCTCGCCCCATCCCTCCTTCTCCAGTATAATCTTAATAACAGTATAAGAGACCAGTATAATCTTAATAACAAAATCTAAATCTGATTAAGATACAAGATGAAATAAAAACATAGGCTAATATTCCTATAAAGTTTTAAAATCTTAACAAAAGACTAGTAAATTGAATTTAACTATATATAGAATATATGCATAACATATAATAAGCATATGTTATATAGTATATAATAAATATTAAACACATTTAATATATTAATATAATATAAATGTCTATTATATATAAATTATAGATAAATAGCACATGGTCAATGTGGGCTTGTTCGTGCAATGCAAGCTTACCCAAGTATTCATAAATCAACCTAATTTGCCACAAAGGAAGAATAAATAAAAATATAATTTTAAAATGTTGAAAAAGCAGTTGACGAAATTATCTCTTCTTCTGGTTTTCATTGGTTTCTTTCTATAAACTATGTAGTCAGTGCATATGCATTATAAATGTTCTTGTTTCTATCATATTATAGTTGTTATATAATGATAATAATGACTATGAATTGTCTCTCTAGTAAGAGTTTGGGGCATAAACCTTACTTAGCTGGATATTAGTATAAGCTATAACATAGTCCTTTTGGTTTGTATTTGCACTGTATATCTTTTTTTTTTTTTAACCTTTGTGTATCATGATAATTTAAGTTTGTCTTTCACAACTTTAGGTAGTTTTTGTTTCCATCTAGCTTGAAATCCTTCGCTCTTTAATTATGACATATACGTGTGGCTCTAGCTACTGTGTTACCATGTTCTGTCTTCTTCATATTTTATATTCCTTTTTCCTCACCTTTCTTGCCTTTCAATTATTTATTTTGTAATTCCATTTTCCATCAAATTCACGTTTTACCTTTTTTCACAAAGGTAGTGAAGATTCTCTATGGTAATAACTTAAAAATTATTCAAATTACTATAATATGGTTTCAACATGGATTACGATACTGAAGATACTTCAGTACTGAAGAGGAACAGCATACTTCACAGTCAAAGGAGTAGCATGTGTAAATACTAGTTCACATTGTGTAAAGAAACACTATGACCAGTAAGAAAAAACTCAATGATATCATTTAAAAATAGGAACAAGGATATGAGTAAGTCATTCTGAGAAGGAGGGAAGCAATTGGCCAACATATGAATTTGTGCTTAAATTAAATCGATTAATATAAATGTTTATATTATTGTCTGAAAATAAAAATTATGAAAAGTATGACAGACTTAAAAAAGAAAGTGCTGTCATTTGCAACAACACGGATGAACTTGGAGGACATTACACTCAGTCAAGTAAGCCAGGTACAGAAAACAAACACCGCAGGATCTCACTTACTGGTGGAACCTCAGAAAGTTGAACTAACAGAATTAGAATGATGGTTGCCATTCAAAAGGCAATTAAGGAGACACTGGTTAAAGGACACAAGTTTCCATAGATAGGAGGGATCCGTTCTAGAGATCTATTGCATGACATGAAGACTATTATTAATAATAATGTACTGTATACTTAAAAGAGCTGAGAAAGATTTTATTTTTTTATTGTGTTTTGTACATAGATCATAAATACATTTATGCCAATTTCAATGTGTTGATTCTTTGTACAAATTGGAGTGCTTACATCATACTAATCAGCATAGCTTTCACCTCATTTACCCAATTATAGCATTAGGACATTTGTGTTCTACACATGATAGCTCCAACTTGTACTTGCAATGTGCTCCATAGTTGTGGTCCTCCTACCATCCCCTACTACCCCTCCCAACCCCTCCACATCCCTCGCCCTCCCCTTCCTTCCTTCATCCTAGGCTAAAGTTGTGTTTCATTTTTCATATGCAACTGTGAGTTATTATAAATTGGTTTCACAGTAGTACTGAGTACATTGGATATGATCTTAAATGTTATCATTCCCCAAAACACACACCTCAGGTCTAGATCCTGAAGAACAACTTCCGCATTCCCATGTGGAGAAATGTGCTATTATGTTCACAGTATTACTATGTGTAACCCAGGAAACCTGTAGAAAAAAATCGAATTATATCAACGGAGAAGGAATAAAAAAAATTGTAGTATAATCTTATACTGTAATAAAGTAGTGAAGATTGAAGAATCATGTATACGTATCTAAAATGCTATGTCGAATAAAAAGCAAGTATATAAAATCATTGATCTAGTATGGCCTTCTTTTAGTTTGTAAAACAAATCGAAAGACTGTACATTATGTATGCATACATATGAAACAAAAGTTATGGAAACAGAAAAGGTAAACACCTTCAATATCATGATTACATCTGGGAGAGGTGGAATGGGTAGATGGCAATGCTTAGATTGGGCCTTTTATTGTTTGACTTCTTAGAAGAAAATAAAGAAACTCACAACTATGGAAAAATTTTTCCTTTGTTAAATCTGGAGAGTGTGTTCTTGGGTTTGCTGTAGCAATTAGCATGTAACATTTTTTTCTATATTTAACATATTTAGTATTTTTTAAAATTAGAATAAAAGAGATCTATACCTCATGTTCTTTTATAATGTACAACATGAAATTATTTCAGTAGTTGATTTGGAATACAAAATAAGCTAAGAATGTCTGACTTTCAATATTTTAAGTACCATTTTTGTTAGTTATCAATACACTAGATACATGAACTTTTCTAGCAGTACAAAACCAACCAGCGCTGAATTAATTAACTAGGAAGAAATTAACTGAGTTAATTAATCCAGACTTTTAAGGTGCCTGGCCTGCTTAGTGACCTTGGTTAAGTTTTAGATATTGTTATCTTAAGAGGAGAAACAGTCTTTTTTAAAAAACCCCGAGATGAGAAGTATCACAACTTCTAACTGCATTAAAACACTAATTTCTCTGTAGAGTCTGTTCCCAGCTTACCAAGTTATAATTCTGTCCTGGTAAGGATGAGCAGACAGCAAGGTACAATTAAAGATTGTATTTAGAGATAAATTAATAGTTTACCATCTCCTTTACATTTTTTTTCGGAAAAAAAATTTCCACTCAAAAGGAAAAAAAAATCCTCAAAAAAACTTTAAGATGATATACCTAGAATTTTGTAGAATCGAAAATGTGCTCCTTTGGAAGAAATTAAGATGGAGCTTAACCAGCTTGCAAATTTTAGTTACGTATTAACAGAGGGACATATTTCTCTATTCACTGAGAGTTTTTAATATGGTTTCCAATTGTACCTAAAATACACTCCAACTGATTGTACTGTACTTTATAATAAAGAACATAAAGAGAGCATAAAGGTTATTTAGTACATATATTAATATGCTTAGGCAAGGGATCTGAAACCTAAAAAGTTGTGAGTTAACATGTTCGTAAGAAACCATGATAAAATAGAGAACTGCGAAGGCCTAATGCCCCCCTACTTTACGTATTTTTAGAGTAAACCTCACATTTAGCAATATTTTAATTACAAAGGACTCATCTTGAATGGTGACATTTGATTATCAAATATTTTTGAAGCGAATTTATCACAGAATGTTTTGACCCCACCAAAAATAATGTCCCTGAACTTTAAACATTTGGCACCCTACTTTTCCCTACCTCTGGCAGTAATCTTGTTTTTATTACATTTCAGATTGTTGCAGAATTCCCCCACCCCACTTTCAGTTCTTTGCCGTTTACTTTCCCTGTATGATGAATCGAGGGAATGTTGTAACTTCAGATATATCTTTTGTCACCTTGTTTATCCTCAATACTTCAAAAAATTTAAGATTCTATATTTCTTTATTGAGAAATATTCAATTGCCTTTAGATACTAACGCATCCAGAGAAAGAGAGCCTCTTATTTACTATGAGAATAGCAACCGTGCATCTCTTTTAACTCCTTTAAAAAAAAAAAGTATTGGCTTTACTTTTTCATTTCTTTCTCAAGAGAAATATTTCATCATTACAGTTATCAAAAGTTGCAACCTGAGCACAATGAAAGTGTGACTCTGAGTGTACGGATTTATGCACATATAAAATACACTTGCTTGAGGTTTTCAAAGGGTATGATAGTGCTTCTATAGGTTTGAGTATAGAATATTCTAGTAAAAAATGCTATAATATTCTCTTCCTAGATGAGAGAATATTATTATTCTCTGTCCATTTCTGACACTCATTCCCATCGTATGTATTAAGTTTGGAAATGCCCAGCCTTTCCTTTTTCAAGTTGTTCTTATATAAGTAGATTGGGCCTTCTCTCCACTTCTATTTGCCAGAAAGTGGAGCAAAGTGAATCTCCTTCTAGACAAGTCATGTCATCTTTATGTTAAAATCTATAAAAGCTTAACTTATCCGCCCTTGATCATTATTTTGGTATAACAAAAACGTGTTAATATGTAAATGGTTTTTTCAGTTTGGTTTACTCTTCTCTTCCTTATAACAATAACTTTTTCACGTGAAATATACTGTCATTTTATAGCCAAAACTTGCATAGTACTGTACTTACTATTTGCCAAATACTTTACTAAGACTTCCCGTATATTTACTTATTTAATCCCACAATATCCTATAAAGTGGGAGTCCTTGTGTTACGGATAAAAGTTCAGTAATTTGCCTGATTTCTTAGAGCTATTAAGGAAAAGCCAGAAAAGCCAGTGATTTGACATGATAGCCTTAATTACTATACTTGACTGTTGCAACAGTCTTCTGGCTCTAAAATGATGCCGCATTTCTCCAAGAGTAAAGAAAAGAGGGCCACGGGGATGCATCTAGACCCCAGTTTGGGCCCCTCCCTGAGAAGGGCTCCAGCCCTCCAGGTAAAATTCTGTGGCGGCTCAGAAGCTCCAGACATTGCCCTGGGCTATCCCACAGTCTACCTCTCCAGCAGCTAACTGGGGATGGGACAAGGGGCCTATGGGATGAGATAGAATAAGGAAGGCCCAGCATATGACAAAGTAATTACCCAAAGCTAATGAGAACTACATACACCTTTGCGGAGTCCATCATCAAATCCTCTTTAGGACCTTGCCTGTTAGGGCTATGCATTTAGATGGTGCATTCTAAGCCTACATCCTTATTATTGTCTTATTTTCTGTATTTCAGCAATAGGAAATAAGAGCACAGAGTAGGTATCAAAATGAGGCACTCCAAGTGGCCAATTCCACAGCACTTAGATGTGGTAACCCTCTCAATGTTCTCTTCCTAAACATATAATTCAGGGGTTTGTGGAAAAGTTAGCATCTCATTCTATGTCAAACTTGGATGCAATAGGGTCTATTCTTCATATGAAAGTGTGAGTGATTGTAAATTGGTTTCATAATAGTCCTGAGTACACTGGATATTTTTTCGTCCATTCTTGAGATACTTTACTAAGTAGGATATGTTCCAGCTCCATCCAGGTAAACCTAGAAGAGGTAAAGACTTTTTTAAGGCTGCATGTTGCAAGGGTACGTGTCGGATCTATTAAGTATAGAGTATAAATGTCTTAACACAATAATTAAGTAAATGAGATGAAGTATATATTGACCAGTGTGATGTAAGTGTGCCTAATTTTATATGGAATCAGCACATTGTACCCCATAAATGCATTAATGTGTACTTGAAAAAAATAATAAAACCTTGAAGCTGAAAAAAAAAAAAAAACTTGAATGTATAGCCTGCTACTTATGTAGGTCATTATGAAAGTTTTTAGATACACAAAAATCTAGAAACAAAATTTACACGGACAGAAACAAAAGCAGCCCTCCTAGTGGCCCCAGTAAGCCAAGCAGGTTAACACGTGCACAGTTGAATCAGAAAGGATATTGTCAACTGTGTTTCTTGTAAACGAAATAATGACCCACAACACAGTCTACCTCGATGCTTTCAGAGTGACCCAGTGTCTGATATTTCAAGGCCTTTAAAATGCACTGAATGCATCATATCAACAGAACACAGGATCGTAAGATCATTTCAGTTGCTGCTTAAAAAGCTTTTGAATAACTTCAACAATGATTCATGATAAAAACTCTCAAAAAAACTGGGTTGAAAAAAACTGGGGGTAGAAGAAAATTATCTCAAGATGATAAAAGTGCACAGTGCTGTCAGCCATTTTTCTTTTCTGCTGCACCTTAGAAGAAGGATTGTCTTGGGCCACACAGCAAATACATAAACACTAAGGAAAGCCAATGAGCAAAAACAATAAAATAAAATAAAACAAAAAGGTCCTAGTGCAATTTCCATGGTATCGAGCACCACAGATAAGAAAAATAGTCCTCACATGTGGCCAGTGGGCCACAGGTTGGAAACCCAGTATTATCATTATTATTATTGTACCATCCCACAGCTAGTGTCACACTGACTGGGGGAACTTGGACGTCCTTCTTCTAAGACCTGAGACAAGACAAGGATGCCTGCTTTCACCACGGCCATTCGACATAGTACTAGATGTACTAGCTAGAGCAATCAGACAAGAGAAAGAAAGAAAGGGCCTCCAAACTGGAAAGGAAGAAGTCAGATTAGCCTTTTTTTTTTTTGAAGATGAAAGAGAAATCTAAAGATTCCATAAGTGTATTGAATATAGCCAACTAACTCAGAGTTTTCTAGTTTCTTGGGATACTTCATTATGTTTGACCAACACCTCCAATAGGGGTCCTCAAATTCCACATGTGGCCATGGGATTGCATTTGTTCTCGTTTTGTTTTTTTACTTCAAAGTAAGATATGTGCAGTGTGCATAGGAATTTGTTCATAGTTTTTTTTAAACTATAGTCTAGTCCTCCAACAGTCTGAGGGACAGTGAACTGGCCCCCGGTTAAAAAAGTTTGAGGACCTCTGCCTCAATATATGCTCAAAAGTGGAGAATAAGAAAACAATAAGAAAAGTGGTTATTTCTATGAATACATGAAACACGGAAGAATCACGTCATTGGGACCACTTATCTTTCTCTCCAGCTCCATCTCTAGATGTCCACATTTTTTTTACCCAGGTGAAACTTTTATTGCAAAGCCACAGTTCCTATGACGGAGGCGTTCCTATTTCCCTGGCTTGCAGGTGTGTTCAATTTAAATTTTTCTAGCTCCTTCTCACCTTTGTTTCATTTACTTTTTTCTTTCTTTCTTTTTTTTTTCTTCTGGTCTTAACACAATAACCTTTGTTTTATTTTCAGCTCTATCCATTTTGGTAGCACATCACGGGTCCTCTATCATCTCCATCTTGGTTAAAGTTTGGAACTAGTTTATAGTAATTAAAAGATAAACTGGTAATCAAGGAAGACACAGTTCCCTTTTCATACATAAGCGACAACTATCTATATTTGTACAGGTGGATGTATCTTAGTGTTAGAACATCAAGAAAATCGTTTTAAAATAGAGTCTGTTAATAGAGTCTCCCTGATGTCAATATAAATGAAGGTTATGTTTTCAACTAAGTCTATTCTCACACAGAAGAAAACAGAAGTAATAATCTGAATACTTCAGAAAACAAAATTTTCCTTCATAGTCCCATCAAATATTTTGCTCTACATAGTAAAAGAGATTATGGGAAGTGTAACAGATATTGAATTCTTCAACAGTATAACTCAGTGTCTTTGTTACGTGAAGTTATTTCGTTGCCGATGTGGAGAAGACCAACTATACGATAAGAATTTTCACATTCTTAGAAGAATGGCTTAAAAATTCTCAGTGATTTGAGATGTTCAGCTGCATCATCATGTTGCTAGCACGTCTAAAATATAATATACAAACATAGGTGTGTGTATAGATGTACTTTCTTCTAAATCCAGGCTCTTTTATACACGTCGTAGGTTCCTAAGGGAAGTAGGGGTAGCCAAGTAACTACAGAGAGACCCATTTAGTCAGCCTTTGAGCCACCCAAGGTAAGGGACTTCCTAAGAGATGCTTTGTATTACTGCTTTAAACTTTTTTTTTTTTTTAACTACAGTTACAGGTTCTGAAGATTTCTTTGAAACAACTGAAGAGTGAACTTTAATTCATGTTTTTTAAACAAAGGTTATATGAGACTTACAGCAGTTTTACAAAAGAAGAATATCGGCAGGAATTGCACATTACGCTCCGAGTGCAACTGACTTTCAAATTTCTCTGCAGGTATTATTTCCCATGAATAGGAACAAAGAGCAAAAACAGTTAAAAAAGCATATTCAAATGTGTGCATAAAAAGCCATGGTAAATGAATACTGTTTAGTTTGCTGACATAATTACTTGAATGTAATTTTTATGAGTCGTAGAAATCTTGGCATTTTCACTGAACCAGATAATTAGACTCTGAATAGAACAGGGTCAGAATAATTAATACATCAAAACTAGATGAACTTTTTCTAATTATTTTTATTTAATCTCTATTATAATTATTGTTATACTCTGCTGAGCATGATTGCCTCATGTTCATAGATTTGAATGCAGTCTTATAGCTGCATCCTGGGACTTTGTGGAATATTAACAAACCGTGGCGTGGAGAAATTAGAATGGTGTAGTTTCATGATGGAATTCTAAATTGGAATTTCATATTTTTCTATATAGTTGCACAAAATTTGTTTCATAATCATAAAAATGTGAATTTTAAAACAAAAGTGTACTACCCTTTCAAGTTACACTTCTCCAAAGTTCAAGAAAAATTATTTTCTCTGAGTTTTTTTTTAAAGGAATATCATCAGGTATTCAATTCATGTGAAATCTCCTGAAAGATGATTGCGTTACATGCTTCATTACTTGAGAGTTTCTAAATCATGATAAATTTTAATCATTTTAAAGCGAATGTATCAACAGGCAGTAGAGATCATTACGAGCTATAATTGAAGACTTTGAAATTTATGTTAGAAAGTGATGGTGTAACTTTCTGGTTGGGATGACAGATACCTAGCTGCTGCCAGATCTTTGACAATATAGAAAAATAAGTTCTAATGGCCAATGAAACCAAGAAGAATGATAAAATAATTTTAAATTAGAGAACTGAAAGATTATATAGGCGAGTTTAATAAGTGATTAGAGGCCAATGCATATTTGAATATATCAAAGATAAATGCTATTATATAGACAGGAGGTTAGGAAAAAAAGATTTTATCTACCATAAAAGATTTCTGTCTAAGGCACCAGGAGAAATCTGGAGATTACTTGTATTTCTCAGTTCTTAATTTGGAGTTGATCAGAAGGCTCTTCTCACCATGCTATTCATTCCCTGAATGTCTGTCTCCACGCTACACAAGGCCACAATGCCTCCTGCACATGACTGAAAATTGAAGGCGTGAAAGAATATTACATCCTCCAAGAGGAAACAGGAATTAGTCAACGACCACCAAACCTCTGAAAACCATGCATTTTGAGGATTTACAGCATGCTTTACATTATTTAGGAATCAATTCATCTGGTAAAATAAAAAAACTCAGGACAACAGAAGCAGGATAATATTCTGCCCACCTGATGGAACTAAACTATTTAAATGTTTGTTTGGTCCTGGTACTTGGCTGGGGAAGCAACTCCTCAGTGGGGAGGGCAGCAGACCTAGTTATGAGATTCTGGGAACATCAGGGTAGGCTGTGGTACCCACCAAGGGAATGATGCCCTTTGCAAATATCTACAGTGAGGTATTCTGCCTCTTTCACATGATATATATATATATATTTTTTTTTTTTTTGCTGTTTTTGGCCACGGCTGGGTTTGAACCCACTGCCTCTGGCATATGGGGCCAGCGCCCTACTCCTTTGATCCATAGTCTCCACCCATCACAAGTTATATTTTTAATCAATGTTGAGCCTATGAATGCAGTTTTTCACTTAAGATAAAAGCATTTATCATTCATTATAAGAATGTAAAATAATTATAAAAGGAGAAAAAGAATAGGAAAAAGAGAATGTGGAACTGTAAATGTTGCTGACACATATATAAAACATATAAACGGAAACAGGAGTGAAGCTATCACAGTGGAAACATTAAAATTGGCTTTAGCTGTAGTAAAGAACGTAATTGACATTGTAGAAAATGAAATCACTAATAAAGTTGACAGCTGTCTAAAACCACCAAGAAAAAAATGACAATAATGAGAGATGCTTCAGCGAAATGAAACAAATATACATATATTATATACATGTTTGATATAAGATATATATCTAAATAAATTGACTTTCATTGGGAATAAATCAAAATAAGTGAAGCTAAACCATTATTCTTTGAAAAGAACGCTTAGTTTAAAACAAAATACAACAAAGCAAGAAAAGACAGGGAAAAAGTGTTTACTAAATCCCATGCAAAATTTTTAAAAATGATGTAAATTAAAATAAAATGGGCAAAGTTTTTGAATTTCATGTTTGAAAATAAGTATTTTCACAATGATTTGGACAAAAAGCACAAGAGTTTAAGGTGCTCTTTAACCAGAGGGCCAGAATGCAGTGTAACAATGAAAACAAAATTTTGAGAGAAAAATACATGGTCTCAAAATATTTTAGCCAAGCATAAACTAACTTATGTCCTGGGATAACACAGTGATTCTCTTGCTCATAAATGCAAGATTTAAAACCTAAACTGCTGTGGATATACCACTCTGATATTTTTACTTCAAGATGCATATTAGCAGACTAAAACAGGAATAAAATATTTAAAAATTGAAAACTAGGACACTTGAATCCAAAATTTATTTGGTATGTGTTGTTAGTAGTTTTTTTTTTTTTTTCTTTTTAAGCATAGAGTTTATTGAAAGGAAAGAAAATTGAATAGTATGATAAGAAGAGGAAGAACTGAACCTCCAGCCATGGAGGGTATTGTTACTACTTTTAAAATATATTTGCCTAACATGCTAACAACTACCTTGAAAAGTCAGTCATCAGTAATCTTCAGAATAAAAAATAAAAATTTATAAAGCACAAAAAACAGAGATGTCCTCATTAAAATAAATAGTAAGTTAAGTCTGTATATATACCAACACATGACAAATACCACAAGTCACATATGACAATATGGTTCTTAAGCCTAGTAGATATGAAATTTACTGAATGATCATGAATATTTTGTGAACTTGACAAGGACATATATAAAATTTTTCAAATAATTTTGGAAGAATTGGACTCGGGAAATTTTCTTAAATTGGGTCTTTATCATGCTTTAACTTTATATGAATTTAATCTAAAATGAAAAATAAAATTAACAAAATAATTTTTTTTTAGAAAAGATAAAAAAGTGCCAATCTTGGAGCAGTCACAGAACTTTTAAAGCATAAACACAGCAAAGTTCACAAAGTGAAAAATTAAATGTTGAGATGTTCGTCTTGGAAAAAACCTCTCAAGTTTCTCTTTTAATAATTCATTTATAGATGTGCACCATAGTTTTTAATAATAAGAAAAATAATACACTAAAAATATTTTCCCTAACGCCCATGTATCATCTCTGTTTAAACATGCAGGCATAAAGGTTTATCGATAATAGTAAAAGGAGAAGGATGCTTTATTAAATATTAAATATTCAATGATATTATTAAACAATATATAGCTTCCATTTATTATAAGCATCATAGATTGCAGCACTGCAGTCAAAAATTTAGAAATATGACTTGACATTTGCAACAAATCTTTGAGATAAATTATCTACCTTATTACAAATGAAAAACACTGAAACTAAGAAATAAGTTAAGGAATATTAAATAATACATAGCTTCCATTTATTATAAGCATCGTAGATTCCAGCACTGCAGTCAAAAATTTAGAAATCTGATTTGACATTTGCAACAAACCTTTGAGAAAAGTTACCTACCTTTTACAAATGAAAAAAAAAATGAAACTAAGAAATAAATTGCACGACAATGTAGCTTACAGGAGTTAAGGAGGATTTGAACTCGGGACTGAGGACAGGTGCTGAGCGGTTAATTCATTGTAGGCCACTTTCTACATATGATCTCATGTGCATTGTGAGGATGGAGTTTTGGCCTGGTTTGGTCGTGGCTATATCCCCTTGGCTTAGCTGAGGGCCTGGCTTATAGTAAGTGCTCAATATATAATTGGATGGCTGAGTGTATGTAGATAAGATATTGTCCTAGAAACTAAGAGAAGTGGGCTGAAAACAAGTGTAATTATTATCCCTAGAACGTTTTCAGTGGGGTTTACTGTAGGCTATGGAGATGTGCAGAAGGAGTGACTGTGATATGGGACAGATGGTTTAAAGTGGAACAGAGTATCCACCAAGGACATGCTCACCGAATGGGTACAGGCCAAACTTACTAAAGGCAGAATACAAATGCCTACGCACAGTAACTAAGAAAATGCCATGGAGGCTACGTTGAATAGTTTGATGAGAATATATTTCAGATTATATATGAAACCCGCACATTGTACCCCTTGATTGCACTCATGTACACAGCTATGATTTAACAATAAAAATAAATTAATTTAAAAAAGGGGGGCATTAGGAACCTTTGGAGCTAACAACACATTTATTATCTCAATTGTGATGGTTTTATGGGTGTATATATGTGAAAATGTCAAATTGTACACTTTAAATATGTGCAGTTTGTTATATGTTAATTATAGCTTCCTAAAGGTGTTAAAAATCATTAATTCGATTAATAGTAATTGCAAACTTGAAAAATGAATCTGATCATCGGCATTAATAGATGGGAAATAAAGATGGGAAAACTTTGAAAAAAAAAAAAAGAAAGACCGTACCCAAACTGGGTAAGTGCATTCCTCATACTGACTCTGCCAATGTGATTTAAACACGTGTGCTCAGGCATTCCTGGATGCTTTTTGCTGCATGTACAGCTAAAGTCAACTATTCTTGGTCACGTAGGATATAACATTATAAAAATTTCTGCTTCAGAAAAACATTAATCCAGATCAATTCATCTTAGTAATAAAATTAATGTGTTAGGAAAGATGTTTGATAAGAAAAACGGGGATAGCTCACTTAAAATAGTTTGAAAGAGTTGATGCCCCCTATGAACATCAGTGCAGGAAGAGACATTGATATCCTTTGAGCTTATCACCCTCTGTAGCAGGCTGGATACTAGATTGCAGTATTTAGCTATGATGATAAATTAGACCCTTGCAGATGTGAAGATATAAAGTTATCATATATAAGGCTTTAATATTAGTTTTAAGATAAATAAAAAGAGAACAATTGAAGGAAAATTGCCAACAAATAGTGGAGAGTCAACCTGCTGTGAGCTTTTGTTACTTTAAACTTTTTATTGGACTAGATTTCTTTCTCACACTGCAAGCCTTTCCTTGTTGTTTTTTTTAATTCCTCTTCTTCATTATTATCTACTATTCCCATTACATTAGGACAATCTGGTCTGTATGTTTATAGAATCCAGGTTGTTTATCTCAAAGCCATTAATTGGGGTCATTTCTACCTAGAAACAGTCTTTAAGTTTGTCTGCAAGTTAATAGGTATCTGGAATTTTTGTTTTTGTTTTTATTTTGTTTATTATCTGGTTTATGCATAAGAATCCAGATTGAAACAGAAATTCGACATTATCTTTTCTTTCAGTCATGGGACCTCTACGTTTGCACCTCCTGGAAGTTCATTCCCATAACCTCCGCTGCCTGCTGCGCTTCCCGGTGTTTTAGCAATTTATCCCCCAGTGTTAACTCACTACTGAGATAAGAGACAGGAGTGAACCCCCGGCTTTTCCATGTGGCAGCTCTTTGCTGGGTGCTCACATCTGAATTGTTGACAATTCTTGAAATCACAAAATGATTTCTGTGAACCTCTTAATGACCTTAGGTAAAAACATTCTTATTTATGTATGTAGTTTAGAGACCCACGGAGAAAGTGGACTTTCAGGAAGACCAGTTCAATCCAGAGAATGAGGAAATAGCTGAAAACAAATATTAGCCAAGTGCAGTGAACATGGGGGAAGCCAAGTAACCACAGAGGCAAAAGATGAAATCTGTGCATTTTACTGGGCTAAGCATTCCCTTTCGGCAATGCTGCTCGGGAGGTTGAGGCAAGAGAATCGCGTAAGCCCAAGAGTTAGAGGTTGCTGTGAGCCGTGTGACGCCACGGCACTCTACCCGAGGGCGGTACAGTGAGACTCTGTCTCTACAAAAAAAAAAAAAAAAAAAAAAAAATATACAGTCACTACATGGATAGCCATTTGTCAAAGAATTTTCCTAATAATAAAACCTTTAAGAATTTGCCTAACTTTTGTCACTGACTCACATAATAATTTGAACTCTTATGTATTTAACAATGACAAAAACACCATGAAAAATTAAAAAAAGGGCAATTCTCTGGAATGTGCAGCTACTTTCATCTCTCGTTCTGAAATAACTTTTCTCAAACATTCTCTAGTGCACATGCTCTGCCTTACAGACAGCCAGGGCCACTGAAGCACAGATCAAGCCCAGGACAGCAAAGACATGGCCATGGCAACCTGCGTTCATTTCTAAGCCCTCTGGGGATGGCTTTCTTTCTCTATTGCTTTACAAACTACTCATCCAGTGATACATTTTTAATAGCATATTTCTTAAATGCTTATATTAAATGTAAATGGCATTTATTTCTATATATCAATTGCAAACACACAGGTCGTTCTAAGTAAAATTTATACGTATGTGGAGATGACGCTCCATCTATATATGTGTATAGGGAGCTGATGCTGTATGTATATTTAGCTATTGTGTATCCCGTGTGCTCATCATCTCCCAGTTTCCAACATCAACCCATCAGATAGCTATAGTCTGAGTTAGATTGTTCCAGAAGTCATGGGCATCCTCTTACATATGCGTATGTATGCATAATTATATACACACATTAAATTACTGTTCACTCTTTCTCATCTTTATATTCTTAGCAGGTGTCAAAAATTAGGAAGCAATTCTTGCTCATGTTTCTAAAATATTTAGCATCTGAATTATTCTTTTTTCATTCAATCTTAACTGTGTACATTAATGCATTTATGGGGTACCATGTGCTGATTTTATATACAATTTGGAATGCTTGCATCAAACTGGGTAACATACTTCACCTCACTTACTTAATTATTGTGTTAAGACATTTACACTCTATAACCCAGTTATAACCTAAGGATAGGGGGAAGGGGGAGAGGGAGGGGAGGGAGGGGGGAGGATGGGCAGAGGGAGGGTGATTGGTGGGATTACACCTGCGGTGCATCTTACAAGAGTACATGTGAAATTTAGTAAATGTAGAATATAAATGTCTTAACACAATAACCAAGAAAATGCCAGGAAGGCTATGTTAACCAGTATGATGAAAATGTGTCAAACGGTCTATAAAACCAGTGTATGGTGCCCCATGATCTCATTAATGTACACAGCTATGATTTAGTAATAATGAAAAAAAAAAGACATTTACACTCTACACTTAGTAGATTTGACATGTACCCTTGCAATACGCACCATAGGTGAGGTCCCGCCATGTACCCTGCCTCCATCCAATGTCCCCCATCCCTTGCCCCTCCTCTGCCCTCCTTCATCCTGGGCTATAGTTGTGTTTTACTTTCATATGAAAGTGTGGGTGATTATAAATTGGTTTCATACTAATACTGAGTACATTGGATATTTTTCTTCCATTCTTGAGATAATCTAAAAAATTCATAAGTTACTTCTCAGACATAAAGTCTAGCAATGCAACTATATAATTTAACCAGGACCTCATGTTCCACTTCCCAAGATTTCGGGTGGGCACACTCTTTCAAACTCTTATGCATAAAGTTTTGGCTAATTTTTTCCTAAAAAATTAAAGTTGAAACTTAAGACGTTGAAGATGAAAAATCCAAAAAGTGGAACATTCGTACACTATTCAAGCTTTTTGACCATAAATCCATATACACAGTCAAAAGAGACATCCCTGACCCCAAAGAGGGATGATTTTAAATTATCTGTTTAATTTTATATACATGCTTTATTCTATATGCCACGTGTGTGACAGTATTTCATAGGATAGATGCATGACTGTACTGCAAATTCACCTTACTTTCTATGAACGAAATTTAGCGTGCACAATATCAGCTTTCAAATAAATAGAAAATTAAAACACTGACCAAGTAGTTTTACTGTGTTCATTTTTATCTGGTTACATGATGAAAGTGAAGCAAGTTTTAGAAATAGTTATTTTACACAGTCAGCTGTCAGAGAGCATGAAGTAAATCTGTTCAGGCTGTTTTCAAAGGCTCCAGAATCAGGTCAGACTTTTCCGACTGTGTTGTGAAAAGACAGAACCAGTCCTTCCGTGATTCCTAAGAATGACTTTCCCCAAATGTGCTCCATTGATATGTTGTCCCAGGTGTGTATAGACTGCTTATGGGAAGCAACCACACACACACAAAACACAAATACACACAAACACACATACACACTGGCTTTTCCTTGCCAAGTTCATTTTACAAATCCAATAACAAATCCTTATAATGTAAATATAATATCTCTCCATTTAGTGACAAAATCTGGCCATGCAAAATTAAGTACCTTATAAGAATGGAGAGAATTTTTTTTCTTTTACATACCTATTACTATGATTGAAAACTAATTTTTTTTACCTAGCTAATATTTCTGTGTTGTTAAGAAAAAGAAATACTAGACCCCAGAATCCCTATTCTGTGCTTTTATTGTTGTTACTGTTTTTTTTTATTACTTGTTTTGCTGTTCTTAACTTTTTTTATCTTCCATCAAAGGAGAATAAAAGTAGTTTCAAATAGTAAATGAAAAGATAAATATTAGAATCTTTTAGTACAGATTGTTATTTCCCAGAGATGTCAGTTAATTGTAAAGTTTAAGTTTAATCATTTAAATTTAATTGTCAAGTTTAATTATTATTACATTTAATTGTTTAAATATTTAGCTTTATTCATTAAGAAATCATGAGAAGGCCAAGGTTTTTATAAGTTAAAATAAGAATAAAAAGGACACATGTAAAAGCATGTGTCCTGAAATAAAGATAATTGAATTTATCTATATTGGTTCAACACATATCATTTTACTCCACCCATCAAAATAATAATTTGGGGTCTTTTCCCTCCACAAGCCAGCAAAGCTATTCAGAATCAAAGTCACCTTTCCCTGGTGAATCCATTGAAAGCCTTCCTTCCTTAAAAAAAAAGAAAAATATAATCTATTTTCTCAGATAACATCTAACACCCTCATAATTATGATCAATCTTTGAATTAATAAAAGTGCAAATATTCATACGTTTTAACTCTACACAAATTCAGTATAAAAACTTGAATCATTCTAAGCATAGCTAAAAATATATTTTCACGGTATCTTTTTTTTTCTCATTATAATTTTAAAACCAATTCATTCTGGAAAATTAAACTATCATCAAACCATCGTTGTCTTAACTACAAGCAATTATTTGAAGTGCCTATACGTGTTAGGATTAGAATGCGCGTGTGTATAGGTCATGGGAAGAAGTGATTCAGCCTATAAAAATGCTGAAGAAAGGGAAGGATTTTCTTGCTATCTGGCAGAAAGCAATTGCATATCAAAGATATTCTTGAAATCGTGGTTCTCTGCAAGCCCAGTGCCAGTGGATGGCAGAAGGGAACCTGGGGCCCTGTTTGTGCTCCCCTCTCATCTCTTTTTCTCTATTCCTTTTCTTTTCTTTTAACTTTTTTCCTCCTTGCAAACTCCTCATTCTGTTGAACTTCCTAAAGAGTGACTGTCAGCAAGGAAACTTTGCAAGCTGTCTTGGCATTGAGTGTGCTGGAAAACAAGAGCTCCAGAAGGCATGTGTATTGGAACATCGCCCCAGCGTGTGTTGCACTTTGAAGTCCTGGGAAACTTTGGACTCAAGGGTTGTGGCACTGAATTTCATCAAGGGCATGCTGCGCATTTCCGAGACAAAAGCTGTCATTGCCATCCAGTGGCAACAGAAGTTATTGCATGTTCATCTGAACTCTTGCTTGGAAACTAAATGGAGATTGACCGTGGGTCCTGGGTCTCAACTACAAGCAAAGGACAAGGACTTCGTTTACTTTATCTTCTACCTAAGCAGACACAAGTAGCTTTTAAAGTATCTTTCATTTTGAGTGTTACTATTTCCTCTCTAGGTTTGGACAGAGGGTATGTAAAATGAATAATATTTTAGACAAGCAAATGTTTAATAATGTTTTGGAACTAAGACTTAAAGTACTTAAAGTGGACCTCAAATGAACATCTCTTTATACTATCAGGGGATATCCACCGATTACAAACTCAATGATTTAACCCATTCTTTTTCAATGGCAGGTTAAGCCCAAAGTTATACTGATGTCACTTCACACCAAGGCTGACGCTGTACCAAGGTAAGCTCTCCAGGATGAGAAAAAGGGCACGATTCACATGTGTATTTAATAAACATATAAACTGAGAAAGAAGAATCTAGCATGGGACAGATTTGTACCCTCTTTGGTTGAGTGTTAAAGGACCCATCCTCTGTTTTTTGTCACTTTGCAAACTTCTGTATTTAATTTCACATTTACAAGAAACATTTCTCTAGCCTTCGGAGTAAATTTCAATGGAGGCCCCACCCAGGCCTTTTAGGTTTGAATTTATTGTCAATTTAGATAGCCTTAACATTCATCAATTTTTATTAAAACAATACCATTTTATCTCTCCTTCAAAGCTCACATCTTCCAATGCCTTCAATGATCCAGATTGTCCAGATACCACGGATTTATCAATCTTTGTTCTAGCAGACTTCGGTGGGGTTATCCAGGAGACATGATTGAAGTTTAGGGCTCTGAGCCTCTCTTTACATCCCTGTTATGTATGATGAACTCCTGTTTTCTTTTCTGTACCAAACTCTGTACACTTTTTGTAGACGTCACATTTCAAGGTTGCCATTTGGTTTTGATTCACAGGAGAGGGCTATAAAGAGAAAGGAGATCTCAGAAGAAAGACTGTACTTGGACATTTTTGCATGAGTGGAGTTATTTTAAAGAAAGACTTTATTATGTGGAACATATATTTATATTATGCTATATAAATACAGATTTATAATGCACTGAAGATAATCCACAAAGCTGAAATGAAAATTGGGTTAATCTGAGATGTGTTTCCTTAGCGTTCCCACTAATCTGTCTGTAGGGAGCCTTTGGCACATAAATAACTCTTCATTTACTTTGGTCTTCATGGTGTTAGCCATTTTTAACAAACCATGAGTGCCAACAAGCTTCAAAACTTTTTTAAAAAAGCATATAAAGATGACATGTATAAGGTATGTATATATTAACACCTTGACTAACAATGACTCCCTTATTTTGAAAGAACTTCCATTAAGCAGAATCAAATATAGAACTGAATGGAACATCCTCATGCATATTCATGAGTTAAAATAGTTTAAATATTTTCCTTTAAAAATAAAAAGTGGGTGTTTGCTACCTCTCTGTTTTTCTGTTATATATTTGCTTAATATGTAAGAAATAGCTTCCTTCCAGAAAAGTTGGAATTCATCCAAATTACAACACAAAAATCTGCACATAATTAAGTATTCTTAGAAGTGCTATCCAATGCCCACTTTTTACTTGTTTGGACACCATGTGTTTATCTTCTGTTCCTCAGGCCTTGAGCCTGCACGCTGGGCTGTCTTTGTGTGGCCATCTTTTCAGTCCATTTAACTAACCAATAATTTTATCGCTCATATTCTGTTAAAAACGCATGAATATCATTTATATTTCTGTTGTGGTCTCCATTACTGCTGTTGAAATATTTGAGTGTATAAAGTATTGGTGTTATCGCTGCAGATCTGGTGTCCTATGATCAATGTAAAAGTTCTGCGATGGTTTTGTCATTGGCAAATGCAAGAGACACAAGTCGAAGTTGACAACTGGAAGGAAGAAAGGATAGGAACTTGTGAGAACAGAGAGCAGGACAGCAGGTCTCAGCCGCCCTTTGCCAGAAATTATTGTCGTGAATGCCAACTCTTGGTTGGAATCTTGTGGCGTTGTTGACTTAACTATTCAGTGTTGAAATCAATTGTTTCTCATTGACATCTATCTTAAGGCCCTGCATCTAGGAGATAGCCTAGGACCCCATAGTCACTTAGCCTCCTCCGTTATCTGAGTGACAGACCATGAGAAGGGTAAGGACAGCACCGCGTTACAGTAAGACCTTGTGATAGAGACCACGTTTACATAACTGTTAAGGAGCACCTTGTTACAATAGCTCTATTGTATTATTAACTATGGTTGTTCATCTCTTGTGGTGCTTAATTTATAAATTAAACTTCATAGCAAGTATTTATGTACAGGGAAGATTATAGTATATATAGGATTTGGTACCATCTGTGGTTTTAAGCATCCACGGTGGGGGTGGGGGTTGAGATGTACCCTCTGTGTATAAGAAGGTCTATGATTTACTTGATTCTCGACTGTTTTCATTACCCCTGCAAATACATGCTGAGAATTTGTTAATTACAAAATAATGTGGTGTGATGTAAAAAAAAAATAAGTCATCTTAACACTTCAAAGATATTGGAATTCATAATTAGTGGTAGAAGTTTCTTTCATGGTCTCACTTTGTTTCCACTTGAAGCAGCTTCCTAGAATTCCACACTCAGATCTAATCCTCCGCACGCCCATGTGTTACACTGATTTCATTGACTAACGTGAAATACACATCACAGAAATGAAGAGGGAGTTCGCTATAATTACAGGAGAAAAATTCAGATTATAATGTCACACTTAACTGAAATTAATTCCTAGGCAATGTGTTATGATGCTGGAAATTTAAAAAGAAAGATTTTATGCTTATAAAATAAATATAAATGTGCTAACATTAGCACCCACAGACTTAATGCAAATGTGCTTTGATTTGATCCCTAACTACCCGTGTACAGTTCTGATGAAAGTTAATGACAATTTCCCTGAATTTGATACATACTTGATCTAAACGGAAAAAGTAAAGAAAACCATTAAACCCCCACATAGCAGTTGATCCAAATTATATAAAAGTAAGAATAAAAAATAAACGCGATCAGATATGAAAAATGGGAAGGTGGAGCATTCTGGAATCTTTTATTTATAGAAGCTATTGAAACACACCTATAAGATTTTTAAAATTGTGTTTAGATGGTAGTTTAAAAAATGTATAAAATTAAATGAAAGTAAAAAAAAAATTGAGTATGACTATGATAAAGAAAATGTTGCTCTAAAACCAAAATAGATTATTTCTAGTTTAAAAATCATGTATTTGAAGTATTTAGTTTGGGGGGAAAAAACCTTTTGATATCTACAACTAGTAAATTGGTTAAACTGTATTGAATATGCACAGGTAAAAAGTAAGGATAATGGTAACTATGAATAGAGGAAAATGCTTTTCCTCAAAGTATACACTTGACTTCAAGAACTTTACATCCTTGCTCTGATTCTCTTAAACTAAATGCTAGCTTGGAAAAAGAAATAAATACCATCAAGTTTCTTAGTGTTAGATTATAATTAAAAGCAAGGCTAGCAAAATTCTGTCTTATATTTAACTTATATTTAGGTATTTGTACAGATTTTGAAGACGTCATCTGGGACAGGGATACAGGCAGCTAGTAAGATTATCTAAAACAAGATGTCATGATTAAGTCATGCAAAAAACTGTAGTTTCCTATCAAAAGAAAACATTTTTCTTATATATAATGTGAATATTCTTTGCTACAAGTATAAAGTATACCGTGTAGACAAAAGAAACTAAATTTTTGGCAGAACCTTAAAAATGTGCTTTTTATCTGATACCATTTTCGAATGAAAAATATCAAAATATAAAAATGACTGGCTTTTTCACACCACCTGCACTAATTTTATTCTCATGAATGTGCATTTCTTTCAGACATGAACAGTTTTAATACATAAGCATTTAACTGCAGTCATGTTTGATTTATGTAACATTTTCTCCAGCCATCGCTTCAGGATACTTGAACTTGAACTTTAGCAATAGATCTCAAAAATGACCCAGGAAGATGTTATTAATTCCCCCATTTTACAAAGGAAATAGTGAAACCCTCTTATTTTGAGTCTTCATATGATTGACTTTCCTAATTGTACCAGACAGGGTCCATGCAGGAAACACATTCTCTTCAGTAATTTCAATAGGGAATGTGTAAAATATATAGATTTCCTAACTGTAACAGAGGTTGGAGGATGGTTTTGAATACTAAGCAGTAAATACTCTAAAGAACATAGAACAGCAGGTTTCTACTCCAAAAGCTTAGCCAGTGCACCCAAAGAAAGAACAAGTCTGAAACGTGGCTGTGGTTTAGCCGATGAAGAAGTTCGGGGAGGCACTCTGCCAGCAGCAATCCTGAGAATCTGCCCCTCTTGCAGATGCCAGAAGGATGCCATTTGTCTACACAGGACTCACCTGGTGTCTCACTGCAGAGGGGACACTTCCCTCCAGGGGATGCCACATGGTCCTGACTGCTGCACATAGCCTGAGGCTGTGGAGGGAGAGCACAGGCTGCCCCTGGATGCAGAGAACCTACCATCACACCAGCTGTCGGGGAGATACACCATGAGCAGCCACAAGTGGGGCAATGGGGGTTTCTTTGGAGCCGAGAGGCAAAACTGATCTTACCTAATTTAAAAATAACAGCATCATGGATTTTGTTCTGAACCTATGATGGGGTTATCACATTACCAAAGCTAATTTCATTGTGTGTTTGTTCTAAAAGCTGGAATTTGTTGTTGTTGTTGTTGTTTGTTATAGACACAAGTTGAGTATGTCTTATCCAAAGGGCTGAGAATCAGAAGTGTTTAAGATTTTGCATTTCAGGGGGATGTTGGAATGTTTTCAATACACCCAGCAGTGGCACATCCAAATTCCATCCCATTTCAGTCCTTTGTTCTGAGCACATCACACTTTTTCTCTGAAATATTTTGCTTCCTTTCCTTTTCCCTCAGATACTATTCTTAAGACCCCTTCCTAATAAAATTCTCATTTATGAATTTCCATCTCATAGTTTAATTCCCTGAGTGCTTGAGCTGCTTAATGGACTAATCAGATCACAGAACAGAAACAAGCTATTCTTCCTGCCAAACTTCCATCTTCCCCCAAATGCAAGCACCATGCACTTAGCCAGGACTCTAGAACTGACTCATAGACTTCTGCATTGTCTTGTGAATTAGGTTGGCTTATATACCTGTTATTTACAAATTGAGAGATGGGATTAGAAGTAAATTAATAAATTGATCTTGAGGGATATTGACATCCAGACCCATAACACAATAGATGTTTCTCTCATCAATCCAATTCGCTAGCAGACTGTGGTATTTGATTACGGAACAAGGTTCCACATTCCAGGAACAACAAACTTCAACAAGACAATAAAAGTAGTTTCCCACTAAGGGGTTTGAATTTCTTCCTCAATCTGATACACAGATTTTTTAAGAGTGACTATTTTAGCAGGATATTTTTATTTCAAGATTGAACCTGATAATAAATGAAAAAATATAAATAATTAAATGGACCATTTACTATATAAGAATAGGCAGAGGCACAATCATTTGAGTGCTTCTCTCCAAGTATCAGGACACAATGTGATACCGACTTCTTGGAAACAGAGTCACTAGATGCCATAACTGATAATTGTTCAACTTATAAAACATCTTTCTTATGAAATGAATCGCAAAATATGGTTCTGTTATTAATGAAATTATTTTATTCAAATCTTAATGTCTTAATCAGTAAAAGCCACCAAAGGCTTATAGAAAAAGTTTTAAAAGCTTATTTTCTTTTTAAAAAAATAATTGAAAAAACAACCATTCCTGAGTTTATATTGCATAATGATCTATCAGCTCAAATATTTATGTTATTATTCAAGTATAAATTATTCTCTAAATTGTTTAGTAGGAGAGTGATAGTTACATGTGATCAAACAGAATTCTATTTTTTGTTATTTTCTCCAACTTGATACAGAATTACCTAATTTTAGATGATTGGTGACAAATAATCTAATTAATAGTTATAATTAGATTATTTAATTATTAATTATATTATTTAATCAGAATTATCTAATGTTAGATGATTGGAACAAAATAATTTCTTTTTTCTTTTTTTACATATACATGTGTTTACTTCATTTCCCCTTTTTGCCTTCACAAAATTAAAAAGGCTTAAAATTTAATAACAATAACTATGTTTCAGATAAGGGCAAAATAATTTCATTAATAACAGAACCACTATTTTGCAATTCATTCCACAAGAGAGATGTTTTATAAGTTGAACAATTATCAGTTTATATAGCAAGCATTCTGGTTTTTAAATTATTTTTACAAGTTCATTGCAATATAGCAATCATTTACTCATTAACCATGATAGTGAAAAGGAAAAGTTAGAATGATTACACTTTTTCAGTTTTATTACTTACAAGTTACTTTATGTTACCAACTAATATGTAAATGTGAATTTAAGTCATGGAAAATGATAGTTGAAGATAGATCTAAATCAGTTAAAATGCCACAGACAAAAAAATTCTTCTGTGTAGGAGACTTAGTTGTTCCTAACAGAAATTGAGAACATCTTCAAATAACTTTTAATTATAAGCACACAATTTCTAGTTGGAGAGATCTGGTTGGAAATGTCACCCACCCCCTTAGGCTGCAGTCTCCTTATCTCAAAAATTATGATTTCCTCCATAAACTTTAGAAAGAATGTCTTAATTTTATCACAATTCCTGACAGGTCATAAGCACATAATAAACATTGACTATGACTTTATCCTCTTTGGATTCAAAATTCTCAGATAAGGTTACATTTATACCCTTCCCTTTTAGACTGTAACCTTTTTTTTTTTTTTAATGTATACTCACCGTCTTTGGATGATTACAGAATCCAAATTTGTGACATTAGAATTAGTGAATTACATTACAATTAGTGAGATTTTGTTAGTCGTGTACTATATAATGATTTCTCTTCCAAATAAAATGTAACTTTGCTATTCATTCTGTATCAAATCTTAAAATTTTGAGAGTGAATAATAAAAGATCACTTAGTTATTGAGTGCAATGACACTCGATTACCAAGTTCAGATGCATTATCTCTCACTTTTGCAATGAAATATCTTGAAGATTATGTAAGAACCAAAAAAAAAATTTAATATACATTGTTGTGAACAATAACCGACAAGGTAAAACTCCTTCAGCAGAGTTTCTAGCTTACTTGTAAAGTGCATTCATACACTTTTATTCTGCAAAAGAAAGTAATTTAAATATTTATCAAGTGTGATTGACATGAAAATACAATCCTGCTTTTCATTTGTGGTGCTGGTTTTGTATCCCTCAGAGTTGCCTTCTTTAAATATACATTTGGAAACAAATTATATTGTGATCCAAAATACAAAAAGTACATTCAATGTGGAATGGGGAGCTCGGAGGAGGAGGAAAAGTGTCTTCAGGCACAGTGAAAAGAAACGAGCTTGTTGAATTTTCAGACACCGGAGTACTGAGCAGGCTTACTGAAATCTATTTTCCTGTATGAATTATACATGAGTATCATCACTGACGTATACGCCTAGGTTAAAAAAAAACAACAAGCGTTTAAAATGTCAATTTGCTGATAAGCTGTCAAACGGGAAAAATCCACCCATTTCCTCAAATCTGTGGTTGACTTTTTAAAATGAATATTTTAACTGATTTTCTAGAAATGAAATGAAGTTACCTTTGACTTTCCAAGAAGAAATCTATGAGAATGCTTGATCTCACTTCTCACTTTCAATATACAACAACCCTGCATAGGAACTTGTGAAAACAGTGCGGAGGAGAAGTCTGAGGGTCTTTCTGCAGAGGACAGAAGGCTGATCTCACCTGCTGGGGCAGGCAAAAAAGGGTACGCAGGTGTTTGCCTGCAGGAGAATCTTGCTAATTAGGGAACAAACTACACAGTGGAAACCAATCTGCAGGTATTTTCAGGTAAAATTGTTGAACTGACAAGTCTGAAATCCACTCTGTTTCAATAATTAGAAAGTTTTCATCTCTTGATGAAAGTCACACGCTGCCTGGTTTCTATCACAGAGGAGGGGTGGAGATCATAAGGCAGTTGTGTTCTCCAGGTAATGCCTCTGGATAAAAATATTAACAGTATCAAAAATGATCGTTTTCATCATGCCGATAAAGTAAAACAGTCAACATGTCGTTCACTTTCATTCCAGAAAGGCTTCTGGCCGTTTTCCTCTGCTGCCAGTGGAGGAGCCAGTACTTTTCCAGGGGAGGAATGATGGTAGCCAAGCCTCACCTCTTGCCCCCTGTGCTCCATCTCCTAATGACACAAATACCTAACAGAGCAGTCCCATTCATCATCTAAATTATTTGTTTACAAAGTACATCAAATATTTTCTGTGCTGGGTGAAAGAGACACAGTCCCTGCCCTACAGGGTTTTACCACCTGGTCAGGATACCACCCTGGGAAAGTCGTCAGTTCTTTTTTTCTCACTCTGTCTAATGGCCCTGCAGAGAGGCGATTTCCTTGTTTGTCAGCCAGAAAACAGGATTTAGCCTCTGCCTCTAAAAGAAGGTGTTTTATTTTATTTTATTTTTATTTTTGAGACTAAGTCTCACTCTGTCACCCTGGGTAAAGTGCTGTGGCCTCATAGCTCAAGGCAAGTTCAAACTCTCGGGCTCAAGCCATCCTCTTGCCTCAGCCTCTTGAGTAGTGGAGACTACAGGTGCTCACCATGATAGCCAGCTATTTTTAGAGGCAGGGTCTGGCTTTTGATCAGGCTGGTCTTGAGCTGGTGAGCTCAAGTGATCCACCTGCCTCAGCCTCCCAGAGTGCTAGGATTACAGGCTGAGCCACTAAACCCTGCCTAAAAGAAGATATTTTAAATGTCATTATATAATCTGGTGACAACAGCACTACCAGGGCTCTTTACTCAGTAGATGACTGCTTCCATCGTTTCTTAGAAAAATGAATGGCAGAAATTTTGAAGTTTCACGTTTATCGAAATGGCCATAGAGGAAGGCCAGTAATGATGATTAAATATGGCCATATTATACAAAACTACAGATGTGAGTTTACACTCTGAAAGATTTAGGAATTAAATAGATGTTAGAATCAAGGTACTCAAGACAGTTGGAATCTCACACCCACTCACACTTCAGGAATATTCTTACAAGTAAACTTGTATTCAACTAGAACTAATCAGAAATGTCACAATCATATACCCGAATACATAGATAAAGAAAAGAAAATGATACTAATGTTATTATTTCGAATACCTTACCTAATCATCCATTTTATTTTGTTATAAAATTCTGCAGGAGAACACCCAGGTTTTATCAGTGAGGAACCAGTTCTTGGTTTGGTAAGTTACGTCTGAAAGTCTACCACTTTAGGGCAAAGGGGAAATTCACACCTCGTATATAAAATAGCAAAGCATCAGAGAGACCATAATCACCTGCTATGTGTTTTGAAGGATTGGAATTCAGACATGCTGAATGATGCATTACCTTCTATAGATAATATAGGATGGCATTAAATAATTCTCAATTATTAATAAAATTATTAATAATTTTAATAATTTAAAATATCAATTATTTTAATTATTAATAATTAAAAATTATGAATAGCTTTTTAATGAATTATAGGGTGACTTCTCTAATATACAACGTTGTTCCCTTTAAAGGCTTTAAAAACGTTGATGTCTCATTTTCAAGCAGATGCAGTGAAATGACAGAGGCCCAGAAGCTGGATTTTTCTGTGGCCTTTTTGCATAAATCCCTAATGCTGAAGGACACAGAAATTACAATCCTAATTGTCATTGTCCCATCTAAATGAGCACTGAATAATCAGGAGGAGTCTGAATCTCAGTTCATTCAAGTCGGTTGCATGATCAGAGATATAATTTAACAAATATCTTAAATCACAATTTACTAACCTAATGCTGAGTTTGTGAAGCATCTAGAGGTAGCATTTTGATAAAGTCACCAGGATTTCATAGAGAATCAAATAGGTTAAAAACAATTATTTTTGTAAAATACTGAAAGTAACAGTCCCTTCCACCATACAAAATATGTCTTTTAAATATTCATTCAAAGAATTGAAATTGATGAACATTAAGAGTGTTCATTGCCATTGTGTGTTGTAGCTTTGTCTTGTTTTCTTGAGTGTTTGTGAAGAAGAACAATGATCAGAAATGTGAAACAACCAGAGAAAAGAGACAGAGATAAGATAGAGAGAGAGGTAGAGGACGGGGACCCTAGTTATGGAGTGAACAAAAACTTGGAGTTTGGCAAACATCCTTCAGATTCTGTGTGTTGAGATCATCAAACCTCCTTGGGTCTTAAGTCCCTAATTTGTACACTGAAGTAATAATAATAAGACACTGAAAACAAATATCTTGCTTATTTAGTGTCAGGGGAACATGGAGGGGGACGGTGCCCGGGGAACAGTGCCCAGGGAACAGCTATGCTTCACAGATCATACCAGAAGCCTGAGTTGTGGACATAACAGGAGTCTAGGGAGAGGACAAACGTATTTTGGAAGTGGATAGAGGATGCCAATGTTGTGCTCCAGAAGGCAGAGAGACCTCTAAAATCACCCCTCAAACTCCCAGCGGCTGGTGGCATGGGCTGTACTCTTATCTTCCCGTGAGTACACATGGGAAGGACAGGCCCTGGGGAAGGTGGCCTTCACTCTGCAATCAGGTGCATTGTACGGCGAAATTTTAAGTCCCAAATTAGTTGACTTGGCGAGATTATTCCAAGTGGGTCTGACTTAATTTGGAAATTTAAAAAAGCCCTTGAAAGAGAGATTGGATGCGTCCCCAGGAAAGACTCTCTCCTGCTCTTGAAGAGGCAGACGGCTGACTGTGAACCGTCCCTGGGTCAGGGCCTCCGTTAGGGGCTGAAGGCGTCAGTCCTACAACTGAACGGAATCTGGTTCTGCGCACAAGGACAACACAGCCTGACACAACCCTAAGTGCAGTCTCGTGAGCCCCTGGACAGTTGGCTCCACTGAAGTATGCCTGGACCCTTGTCCTCTGGAAACCATAGAATAATAAATGCTGTAATTTGTAATAAGTTGACAGAGAACAAATTTATCTACTGTGAACATTCACGAGGATGAGAGACCATGAATATGAAGTACGTGGGACACAAGAGATGTTGAGCAAGTGCCAAGGAAGGAACATGTTTTCCACTAATGGGACGCGAGTCTGTTAATGAAAATGTGAGTGCGCAGAACACAAGTGGAGACTCAAGTTTTAAAAGATTAGAAGGAGGGACTGAATGTGGAGGAAGAGGGAACAGGCTATTTCGGGTGAATACTCCCAGAAGACAACACCAAGTTCATGGTGTTGTGGTGCCCTTTCTTCTTCGCTGAGATTATCAGGCCCAGTACATTCTCGTTTCATGAATCACCCTGTGTCCTGACACCGACCCCAGCTTTCTCATGGAGTGTATCTCCCGCTGATCCATACAGTGGGCACCAATCGAACATGGGGAGCCGGGGGAGCAGAGGCGAGAGGTCACCAGGAACACGTCAAGTGCTGTTAAGAACCTTGCTTCTGTGTGTGGGGACATCAGCAGGGATGATGAGATGTGAGAGAGAGAAGGAGAAGAGAGAGGAATCCGATGGGGTCAAGATAACAAGGAGACGAGAGTGGGCGAGAGAGCAATGGTCCTAAGTTCCCACTGTTTCATGGGTCTTTCCATTTATTTCCAAGAAGATACTGCTAATCTGATTGTGCAGTTTGTAGATGTTCTTATCCTGTTTTCTGATAACAGTACTGTTTATGTTTTTTCCTTTCATTTCTAATCCAGATTTGGTTATCTTGAGAGTCTAAAAGTTTCTTATGTGAAAGTCTTTGATGAGCAGCAATAGTCACCATAAGAAATTTATATATTTGTAGCTACGCCAATACCTTCTCTTACCATTGTGACTTTGACCTGTGTAGAACGCACCGAAGGTAGACACGCCTACTTTCTAAGAAAGACATGAAGGTCTGCTTGATATGTAAGTTGTATATTCTTAGATCTTGCTGCTAAAGAATCTAAAAGGTGGAAAATCTGTCCATTCACTGAAAAAAAGTCACTTGAATAAGTACTCTGAATAGAAATTAGAAAGAAAAAAATGTTGTTTCAACTTCTTGCTCTGTCTGTTCTTTCATTCTTCCACTGGACTGGTCCCCATCTAGACAGCACTGCCCAAGAAATGCACTTCCTGCTTGTATATTTCTGTCACAGACTCTGCTTCCCAGGAAACCTGCACTCCATTGTTACCACTGTATGTTATTTAATGTATATAATACTTTGCACGGAAAATATATTTCATTATCCTTGTGCTTGAACATTAAAAATTAGCTCATGTAATAAAATTTGTCATTTGTTTCAATTTAAAAAAATTTTTTTGGAAACAGAGTTTCACTGTGTCACCCTCGGTAGTGTGCTGTGGCGTCACAGCTCACAGCAACCTCCAACTCAAGGGCTTGAGCAATTCTCTTGCCTCAGCCTCCCAAGTAGCTGGGGCTACAGGCTCCCACCACAATGCCCGGCTATTTTTTGTTGTTGTAATTGTCATTGTCGTTTGGCAGGCCCAGGCTGGGTTCGAACCTGCCAGCCCTGTGTGTATGTGGCTGGAGCCGTAGCCACTGAGCTATGGGCGCCGAGCCAGAAAGAAAATATTTTAGCAGATCTGAATGTGTTTTTAAATTAGATAGCGGGCTAAAAAACTCTATGGGAGTTTGTTATTTTAAAAAAACTCATAATGTGAATTACTTTAAAATGAAACTCATTGCTTTTGTTAATTTTGTATGGCAATGAATGAGATTGTTTATAATGTAATGATTTCACAACAAATTCCAAGAAGTCTGTCATATTAGGTATTCATTCATTTGGCTGTACTAGGCCCAGGAATAAAGCTTAAGGGGAAAGAGGTACATGGTGACCCAGACAGCACAGGATGGAGTTGAACCTGGTTTGGTGGCTCATCGGTCACATTAGACACCCAGGCTCTTTCTCTTCCCCTTCTGGCCTTCTTGATACGTGACACTTGCCTTCATGTTACCTTTTCGTAGTTATAAAATGGCACTGCATTTCTGAGACCAAGGTATGTGGTTCATGCAGGACAAAAGAACAATAGCGAAAGACTGGGAAGGTTTTCTTCCTTTTTTTTTTTTTTTTTAAATTTAGGAGAGATGGCTTTCTCATGCACATCCATTCACAGCTATTTGCCCTGAACACTGTTGAATGGACACCATTAGTGATAATCAGGTATTTTAAAAGTGTAACTCAGTGCAACTCCAAAAACCCCCACCAACTCTCTTAATGGAGGCTCTGGAGGTGTCTATGGTAGACAACCAGCTGTGATCCCAGGCACTGTACTTGCCAAAGCCATCTTACAGCAGTAGAAAAACTCTTGTGCTATTCATGCAAAAATGTCATGACTTAACCCATTTATTTGCGCCAACTCTTTCGTGTAATGCATAGTTCTGCGAAATGGCAAGTAAAGATGATTATTATAGAACAGTATTAAATAGAAACATTTCCAATTTGATCTGGTAAACTCATGAACGCCGAAAAGTCATTCATGGGTTTATTCATTCACATGGTAATTGAAAAGCTCTGTGTAACAGGAGCTGTGTTAGGCACTCTCAATGCAGAGATGAAGAACAGGTGTCATTTCCTGGTATTCGGGATAGTGTGGTCTCATACAAAGCCTGATCCCAACCACTCATTCACACAATGCAAATGCAACAGTGAAAAGTAAGGCAGTGACAAGGGCCTTGAGGACTTTTCAAATTATTTCATTTACTCATCGGCATGAGGAGTGTTGGGGCTGCTGGACACAAGGATAAGCCTGACATGATGCCGGATGTTGAGGAGGTTATAGTGGACAGTCCTGTTTGGGACAATGAGCAGGGGAGGAAATTAGACTAAAAAGTTCAACTTCCAACATTTCCCATTTCTCTGATTCATGTTGCTTCTGCAATGATGTTTCTTCTCTTATTTCGATTCTGCAAGAAAAACATGAGCTGGAAATCTCTGAAATTCTCTTTGCTAAAAGTCCTGTGTTTCTATATGGTCAGGTCCTCTGATTATGACGGAGATTAACAAATATCTTGAGTGACAATGCCGTGACGTAATCAAAGGGACCTTGCGCTCACGCTGGTACCAGTGTGGTTTCAGAATGACCCTCTCCTCCCGTGGGATGCCCAGTGTAGAGGATACATCTGCTGGTACCAGTTATCAAAAGAAAAGTAAACAGCAAAAACCAAAACATTGCGGACAACGTCCCGTGGATAGTTCTAAATATTCTTTATTCAAAGAAAATGAGCAGTGCATTTTTTATGTCCAAAGTCCAGATTTATCACTGGATAGAAGCCTCAAAATGATGAATCCTGCAATAGAAAGGCTTCTGGAGGCCAGCTCTAATTTACTGGTGTTGAGAGCGCCCCTTCTAAAGGTCCTCACAACATACTGGGCAGCTCTTACTCTCTCAGCACTGGGGTACTTGTCCACCAACGTGTATTCAGACTGGGACGGGGCATCTCAGAGAGGCAGACACTCATGTGCTCCTTCTCAGGAGATGCAACCACCAGCCCATCAGGGAGCGCCCATCCTCCTGCCACCTGGCAGGCACCAGCTTGGAACATGATCACTGCAGCCCTTGCTCCGAGCATTCCCGTTCTGCCTAATTAACAGCTCTGCTTCTGTGTACCTAGAAGAAGCAAATACCTACTTGTTCTGATTCCAAAACCCAGAAATGGCTCCCTGGGATCTAAGATACACTTTCCTCACTTACTTATTCATAGCAAATTCAAGAAATAAAGCCTTTCAACCCACACTTATCCATTAGGTTTTAGGTAAGCAGATATAAAACTACATTTCACAGCCCTGCTTAATTACTATACAGATCACTTTCGTTTATGTGATTTGATTTACCCCTCACAATTGCCCCATGTGGCAGAAAAGAAAAGTACATTTGGTCCCATGATACCAAGATGGGAGCCGAGACTAAGACGTATGAGGTTACAGCTTTGTAACGTTAAGTTTCCCAACTCTAATTCTCATGTTCTTTCCAATGATGAACTCATTATCTGAATGTTTACATGGAACAGACTGTTTTAACACATACGCTTAACTTATTGCTAATCGTCTCAAAAAATGGTAATGGAAATACTAAATGATACTTACACAGGACTGCGGGGCTCCCAGTACTTCATCCTGGGTTCTGAAACTGTCCCATTATAATTGGGCCATTGGCCATTTGCCGTTTAGTGTCTTCTGGTTCAGACATCTACTTTCTTTCCCTCTCATTGTTAATCCTCCTTTCTTTCTCCTTGTCCTAAGACTTATACATTCAATTAATGTTAATGAAGATACTGGTGCTTCTTCAGCTCTTCTGTAGTCCATTTTTATGAAAAATTATTTATCAAAAAATAATGAGTAAACTTTTTGTTTTCATAGAAATAGTACCTGGCTAAGATGTCTCTGTAAATTTGAGGGTGCCCAGGCACAGTGGTGGCTCACGCTGGTGCTCCCAGCACTGGTGGGAAGGAAGGCAAGACAGTGGGGCACTCAATCCCAGAAGTATGAGACCAGCCTGGGCAACCGAGTGAGACTGTCTCTAAAAAAATAAATGAAAACATTAGCTAGGTGTGGTGGCATGTGCTTTTAGTCCCAGGTACTGAAGAAGCTGAGGCAGGAGGATCACTTGAGTGAAGGCATTCCAGGCTACAGTGAGCTATGACTGGACCACTGTACTCCAGGCTGGGCAACAGACTAAGACCCGACTTTAATTAAAGAAATATATATACTTTTCAGTATTTTCTTAAAGAGTAAGTGGGTCTCCTTATCAGTTTGTGAGGCCATCAGTGTTGAGACCAAGGAAAGACTGTGTGGTGTTCTGAGTTTAGTTGGAAAACCTTGAACTCCAGGCCTACGCAGCAGCAGCGTATACACAGGCCCACTGATTATGCTTGTGAGCACATTGGCAGAATGAAAACAACTGGATGACTCCAGGTGCCAGGCTTTAAAAACCCAAGAGTGGTCCAGGGACCTGAAAGTAGACGTCCCACAACTTGATTTATTTAGTCACTAACATTCACCAAGCAAGTTTGAAACACAAAGAAGTGAAAATGTGTTTGAGGCTTTCTCACTGTAGCTCTGAAAATGTTAGGAAAGCAATCAGTTAAATCAGAAGCTGAATTTTTGCAAGAAAGGAGCCAAATAGCCCCATGGATTTGATAAATCAATGTCTTGCATAAAGGTATATAGTGTCAACAGAAGTTGATCATTAGAGAGATTACGAATCATTACTGGCCCTTTGGCGTCCATCAGAAGCCAGATACTCGAGGCCAGGTTGGAAGGGCCTGAGTCCGCACTTATGTTCATATCCTGAAGACTGGCTGTCAGAGGTTGCATCCTCAGCATTAATCAAAAAGATATCACATCTCTAGATCCACAATTATTTCTAACAGTGATCAAATGCCAAGGGGTGCTGGTGACTTAAGAAGATAGAAACAGGAATGTGAATACCTTTCCAGACAACTGGGATAAAGTACATTGAGCAGAACAGAGAAAATAAAAAGTACAGACATCTCAGAGAACAAGGAGAGAGTGGCGAGGTAAGGAAGTGTGCTTTATGCTTCAAATTACTACAAGAACTTTTTTTGCTGTTGCTGTTAATGTTAAGAGTTACTTAGTGTGACTCTTCCAACATGGTCCCTGACGCTACCATCCATTCCAGGTCAAACACTTTGGTCCCTCAATCCTGAAATAATATATACATGGGTTAGAATCCTATCTTTTCCAATTGCTGTAGAAGGGGAGTCCAACTGTGGTCTGCAGCTGCCTACGAATGCTTAGCTGTGATGGCGGATATCATAACAATTATGCACAGGCCTCTTTTTTGCTCATCAGCTTTCGTTAGTGTTTGTGTATTTAATGTGTGGCCCAAGATAACATTTAGATAAACATTCATAGCCAGCCATGGGCCATGGTTGGACTTCCCTGCTGGAAGGCTCCGATTGTTTCCTGAGTAAGATGGAGGAAATGATCAGCTCAAAATAATCAAATTTTGTAATGTGCATAAAATTCAAAGCACCAGCCTGGAAGAATTGCCAGATAGATGGTGGCTGGAAAAAAAACCCACCTTATTTTCTATAGGTGACAGATTCGAGACTCCATTTTAGAGAAAAGCTGAGAAAATTTATGATGAGATTAAAGATTTAAACATATCTTCATTTAAGCCATCCCTAGACATCTCTACCACCAGCCTACATGTAGTCAATATCTGTCACATCCTCTGGTACACAGAATGTTTCTTCAGAAGATGGAATTGCTTTAAAAGAAACATTAAAAACACTCTAAATTCATCAATGCTTTTTCTCTTGAAATTGGTTGTTTAGATCTGAGAGACAACTATCTGCCTCGTAACTCGCCATGTTTCCACCAGCCACACAAATGTACCCTCCTTTAGACCAACAGAGTAGCATGCCTCTCCCTTCCACACAAAGCCCACGTATCCAGAAGTGCCTCTGAGCCTGGTTGAAACACTGAAATCCAAACCAACCTGAACACCAGTAAGTACATAGCAGACCTCTGAAGAACAAGACGTCCCAGAACAAACGTCCAGCCTCAAGGCCATATTAGCACACGGTGCATGCAGGAACTCCTGACCCGGAGGGCAACGATCAGAACAAGAACTTGTCCAGGTAGCGCTGTGTCTACCCGGATCCAGCCCCTGGGATCTTTCTAGTTTCTTGCGGTGTCTCTTTTCCACTCAGTCACTTCCCTTGGACTTCACCACTTGTTCATGTAATTGGGTCATTGGGTCATTACTGAGCAGTAATGCTCACAATTAATAAATAGAGGCCATGGCAACTCAGGTACTGTTAGTGGGAATTGAAAACATCCAATAGAAATTGAGATACTTGATCTGTAGCTGAGCGGTCTTTCTAGGTCAGGCGTCCTCAAACTTTTTCAACAGGGGGCCAATTCACTGTCCCTCAGACTGTTGGATGGCCAGACTATAGTTTAAAAAAAAAAAAAAAACTATGAACAAATTCCTAGGCACACTGCACGTATCTTATTTTGAAGTAAAAAACAAAACGGGAACAAATACAATTCACACAGCTGCATGTGGCCTGCGGGCTGCAGTTTGAGGACGCCCGTTCTAGGTCCTAAGTAGTCTCCAAATACCCTGATGAGGGATAATTTTATGGAGCCAGGAAACTAATAATAAAATTAGAATCAACTATGAACAGCCACAGCTTACTCAGCTCTCGCTCAGTAATTTAGACATAGGTTAGTTCCATTAGAATCATGAATTCTAGCTCCATCTCTATTACATGCTGTATGACTTAGGAGTTGCCATACATTTCTTTTAGTTTTAGAAACACTCATGTGTGTGTGTGCATGTGCATGAACATCATGAGAAACAAGGAGAATCAAGATCAGATTTCTAACTTATCTGGAGAAGTTTGAAGTGAATCTATTTGAGATTTGGCAATGTCCAATTCTTCCGTCATGGAGCCACCCACTCTCTGCCCTCTGTGGCTGTCATGACTCACTCCCAAATTATTTGTCCTTGGGAATACTGTTTTCCTTGATCCCTTTTATTTTAACTCCCTTTGATCTACTTTGATCGATTTAATATCCTTAATTGTTTTTTTATCTGGAGACATTCATTGCATCTTGTCCTCCTGATATGGCCGATTCCCCGCCTGCTGCTTTCATGTCCTTAAAAAAATCTGGACCAAAATAAGATGTCGCTTGTGAGCTCAGAGGAGGAACTGATGTGGCTCTGAGAAATTGAAGCCCTTTACACTACGTTCTAATGTGGGACTCTGAAGGCTTTGATGTTTTCTTGACTAACAGCTCAAAAATAGACTTTCTCAAGATTTCCTTTTTTTTTAAGGGAAGACTAAAAGAGTCTCTCATATAGTAAACAAACAAGGGCCTAATCTTCCAGATACCTATATTAAAATGAAATTTGTTTTAGCTGATAATGTTAACAAGTAACTGGGATTTGTTCTTAGTCAAAGCAAAACAGCCCTAAGTGCCTGTATCTATCCATTGTCTAACAGCACACTTCTGTACTCGCATCTCCAAATACCAGGACGGGAAGTATTCTAGAAAAATCAGGGGATGAGGACACAGCAAAGGGGAGAGGAGACGCAGATGGGATCCTGGTCTTCTGAAGTGAAACTGATATAGCGCCGTCACCTTAAGAAACTGCTTTCAGATCTGCAAAAGGATTATCGGCATTCCCAAGAAATGATCAGCTCCCTCCTTTCTGCCCAGGAGTATCGGTTTGATCTTGTAATTTTTCACCCCTTCTCACCCATGCACCAGACTGCACCAAGCCCACAGCCTCAGCGAAGAGAAGAGGCCAGCACTGGGCAGAACTCTTGGGCCAACAACCCCACCCCGCAGCCTGCAGGGCCTCCCTGCCGGGCCTAGGTGGTTCCTGCTGTGGACCAGAGGCCTGTGCCCCACCTGCCTACAAACACAAAAGCCAGACTCCTGGGCTGTCACCGGGGCCCTGGGAACTCTTGGTGGGCTCTACTACGAGAGAATGCTGGACTAAATCCAAACAAATCTACTTATTATACTCTATAAAGAAAGATCTTTGGCAACATTTTCTTTGATTCCTTTTCAGAGCAAAAAGGAAGGAGGACTTTGGACGGCGATCTTTTAACCACAGAACACACAATTTCATCCTTTTTACTTTGTTCTCCCCATTCCAGTGAAACTTTTTTACTTCTGCATTCATGTGCTGCTGATCCAGTAACTTCACATACTTTATGGAGTATATCTTATTACAGGTTTAAATGATCTCTTAAAAAAAAAAAAAAAGAAACTGCTTTTAGGAGTTACAAAGATGTAAGAGCTCCCTTCACTGGCTGTAGAATGACCAGTTTTCAGAGCCGTCAGTTTCACAGGACACACAGTCTGAAAAAGATCTTCCCTTGTAGTGAATTTGGGGAGATTTACTGTTTGGTTCTTTGCACTGGTCTTCTGGTTGACCCCTACACAACACTGACTTCTACAGACCTTCTTGGAAGGGAATTCTTGTCCCCGTGTCACGTGGAGTGACTTGGACATCTGGCAGGAGCTGATGTCAAACCACAAATACACCCAGGCTCCACTTGGGGAGAGAAGTGCAGCCTTCGCCACTCAACCTCCCCAGCTGCAGCCACACGTGCCCACCCTGTCGGTCCTCATTCCCTGGAAGCCCCTGGTTCATGTACGAGCTTTACGTTGTGTATTTCTTCAGGGTTTTACTCTGTAAGTTTAATGTGAGCAGCTAGTGGCCTGTTAAAATTTTAAACTAATAATAAGTAGGGGTAACGGCTTCATAAATGTTCTCTGTACGGGACCCAATGCGGGAAAACAACAGTGGATGTTTGGTGACACTACTGAAGCTGATGGAACCTGATTGGTGTTAACGGTTAGCTTTCCTTTGTCACCATGAACACAAAGGGCCTCTCCCTCCACCACTGGGCTCTGCCTCTTCCAGATCTTTATCCTTTACTTGACAAAAAAAAAGCCCACGCACGTGCAGTGTCAAGTAGGTAGTTGAAGTAGAAATAATTTACAGTCTTCTGTGAATTTAAAATGAATTCATGAAAAGGGAGAGCTGCAAACTTCTCTATTTGACTAGAAAACATTTTTCTTTTGCTTGTACACTTAACTCCCCAGATCTAAGTGGAAGGGTCACCCCCTCTTCCCTTTGCCCTCAACACTAATCATTTTTAGTGAACTCAGTTCTGAGTTCATAGAGCAGGGCTTCCCTATCTTTAGACATCCACCGATGTCCCTTTTAAAACTTCATCGCAAATTAAGCAGCGTCTCCTTCCTTCTCTGCCAATGTCCATATTGAATTAGGAAACAATCCTTTACCACCAGCCTCTCCCCCCTAATGCAATCCAGTCAGCACTGAGATAATTAACAACACTCATTGCTCCAACTGAGTTCTTTGCATGTTGTTTTCCCTCCACGCAAATCTTCTTAGATCTGGTGGTTCCTTATTGGTGCACATTTGTGTGTGTGGTGTGTGTGTGTGTGCATCGATCCGTCAGGCATTTGCAAAGGGCCCCTTGGAGTCACAACACTGACCCAATTCCTCAGGAAAGAGAAAGAAATAAACAAACAAAGCTAGAATCTCTGGGGAAGTACATAGTAGTGGAGGAAAGAAATGGGACCCGTTTCTTTTTTGCTACACAGAGGCAGAATTAAGTAAGGACTGCATGGTATTATACAAATGATATGCCTCAATGCTGGAGGAAAGCAAAGTGAGAAAATGTTTACCAGGAGCCCTGTGTGGGGAAACAGAAGTCGCGTGGAGGACATGGGTCTTAGGCTGAATTTTCAGAGAAGAAATAGGCTCAGAGAAAAAAAGTATAGAAGGTCAGGGGACTCAGATGAGTAAAAGAAAATTGGTTAAAAGCAACATAATAGGAAAGGAACTAAGGAAGTTGGTCATGCAGGCATTCGGATAATAATCTGCTCCCTCTTCATGTGGTAAGTTGTATTTCTACAAAGCCCGAAGGCTCTTTTTTTTTTTTTCTTTTTGACTTTGGTGCCAAATGTATTTGACTAGATATATATTGTTTCTTGTGAACAGTGTCTTACCTTAAAATTCATAAGATCATTTTTCTGAAGTCTTAAAAGATTTAATTTTTTTTTTTTTGTCTAGGAAACTTTACCAGAAGCTCGGTTTATAATGTGAAACATAAGTCCATCTCCTCTGGAGTTGGTGCGTCTGCCTTGTCCACAGTCAGGAGTCAAGGAGGCATGAGCTGACTTCTGCTGCCACAGATCTTGTTTATGGACGGGCCCGTCTAGTAAAAGCACTTAACAACCACGTTTGTTTTGTGATGACCATCAAGGACAGCAGCAATGTACACTAGCACTTAAAGGAAGGACCCACGGTTTGCAAAGTGCAAAGGTGTAAGTTATATACCACTACAACTTCAGTAGGAACAGATGTGTCTGGACAGTATAAGTATATGACAGGTTAAATCATTAAACATGTCATCAAAAGTATTTATTGACTATAACGAGTGGCATTGAAAGTCAGAACTGAGATCTCTGGAAGAGATGAGTTCTCCAAGGCAGCGGCCGGAGAAAGAACAGCCCATCGGGTCAAGACGAGGGCTCCTGAATGCCTGTTTTTAGGGAAACGGTAGAGACTAGTCACAAGGCTCTGGGTCAGAGTCATGAAACCATGCGAAGAATGACCTAACTTTCTAAGTTTGTGTCATCTGTGAGGGGATTATCATATCATTTTCCTCTTGTTTACAAGGATGTTGCAAAATTGTGATGATGAGAGCGTTCTGAATAGGATGGCTCCTTAGTGCTCCACAGAGCCCTGAGGATGTACGGTGATTTCAGAGGGCAGAACTACACAACCCAGAACAGTGACCCCAACCTGGGGAGAAGATTCATTAAGGTTGTAAGAGGGTTTCTCTTCTCCCTAATGGTTTAATTTGGCATAGTCACAGAGAGAAGTTGCACACAAATATCCTACAGTCCTAATGGTCAGAGTCTAAACCAAGATCTAAGAGAGGAAGAGCCTTCTTTGGTGACTCTCTCTACTGCATCTTCACCTTGTCAACTTCCACCAACCCTTGTGTGCCAGGATGGGGAGGTCTTCCCAGCTCCAAGTCCTACTGTGAGAGTGGATGCCTTACTTTGTCCTTTGAGCTATCTGAAGGTCAGTGGTTGACTATGCGGTCAGGATGTAACTGTTCATTAACCCACTAAAATCCCACACCACTTTAGTCCCTCTTCCACTATCATTTTTTAATCAGTAATGGAGAGAAAAAAAAAATGTGCCTCACCCCTATCCCCACACAACATTTTTTTTTATCACTACATTTTTTTTCTGAACAAAATAAAATATATTAACAGATAAGGAAGAAAATAGGGTCACCATCATGTTAGGTAAAGAGAGTGCGATCCCAGGTAGGAGATCGGAGGAGAGGGCCTTGTCCCTTTCACTGTTCCATCCTGATATCTCTGCCATTTGCACCTGCTCAGTATTGATATTGGTTCGAGTATTTTATCTGTCCCTTCATCATCAAAGTTTCATTCATGAGAAGTTACATTGTCAGTGGACTTAAATTTCAGCCTCTAAACATGGTACAGAATCAAATTAAACTCCAGATAATTTTGTTCTGAAAACTGAGTGTCATCTGTAATTGCAGCACTGATGGGGGAGAAACACCCTAATTTTAAGTCCTTTGTTATGAATCCATATCTCCTCTGTGAGATCAGAATGTCAGTCTTGTGTCCCATGGAACCAAATAAAAAAAAATGTATCATGCAGTGAGACAGGATATGACATTGACTCAATAAGGCATTGGGGTGTGTAAAAAAACACCCTGGTAAAGGGAAAAAGGATGAAAGTAATATTGGCCGACATTTTCTTGTTATTAGTATCCTTTTTAATATCTAGCCTGTTCTGCTACTTTATATTAGTTCTGAATCTTATGATCAATAACATTTAAACAAGCACTTGAATGAGGAACTCAGGTTCTGCATTTTACATGTCTGGATTTTCATTGTCTTATCTGCTTCTCTTTCCTTTTAATTATTTGCCTAATTATATAATCCAACATACATGTCTTTTCTAAATAAGACGTGTTAAAGAAAGTGGCGTTGCTTTAGTGACTATGCCTACTTTAAAAGTCAGAGGGTGAGCTAAGCCTCTGCTATGGTTTCGCGTGAAATGCTGTTGTACTTTTGTTACTTTACTTTATATCAATTGTTTAATAAAGGGAAAAATGTAGAATGGGTTTTTTTGCCAATAGATTACATTTCAAAATTATGCAGAACATTTCTTCTGGAATTTTGATATGAAAGTGACTTCTTGTTCTCTGCTATATTGTGTCCACCTAACACTTTCTTCATAAATAACTAACTTGGAATTTTTATATTTGCTGTTCTCGACAGTTGAAATTTCTAATACATAAGTATACAGACAAATACAAAGCTGTTGGAAGACCTTATCAAAATGGCTTTGTTTTGTTAGAATAGTTGCTATATGAGATCATCAAAGTTTTTTCAAGATAAAACGATGACTCTTTCCTAAATATACCTCCAAAGTAATTTTTACTATTTTAAAAGCCATCTCCTTTACGGCTCTTCCCCCTTGTAACTTATAAAGTAAATTTAGTAATATCTAGATATTCTGAGTCCAAAAGGAAGATACAGCCTCATAAAATGTCTTATGATTTTTTGTTATGCTTATTTTTGGAAATACATTTAAAATACTCTAAAAAGTAGCACTGTACTATGTACATTATAATCCATAAACAGTCTGTGATATATTTACAATCTGTTTTCTGAATTTTATTAGTGTGTTTCCTAAGCAACAAGCAACCTAACATTTAGGAAGGCTTTCCAAGCTCCAGGTTGGATCATTATATCACTTAATTGTTGCAAATCTTTGTTGAGAAAAGATGGATCGCCCAGGACATGCAAATAAGAACGTGACACACAGGTGAAGTCTTGGGCAGGTGGGAGAATCTGAAACACGGGTTCTATTCATAGAACACAGGCAGGTACAGAGGGTTATTATTTGTAAGTTAAGAATTCATAGGCCCTCTTATAAATACCGTCAATTTGTGAGCCTCAACCACCGTGAATGCGTTTTCTTTTATAAGAATAGTGAGAGTCATTAACACACGTAGAAACATTGTAATAAAAGGAGAACAGCCCTACTGAGCTCATAGCCTGGACATGTGAAGGTGCTGATTTTTTTTTTAACCCAGCCACAATTACATAGAATAAACATATTTTCATACTGTCGTACAAATGTCTAAAGTATACCTGCTTTTCATTTTTTTAACTTGATTAAAAATATTTCCCCAAAGTCAGATCCTTCACAATTAGAAAAAAAAAACATTACAATGGAAAACTTCTCCTCCTGGAAAGCTAACCAACTGTTTTAGTTAATAGCTTGATTTAACTTAGAAAAACTTAATTCTGAAAAATATGGTGTGGGTTTTGCATTTGGATGAAGTCGAATTATTTTGAGGATTTTAGGTAGTAAGCTATAAAGTATCTGCTGGTCTCCTGTCCTTTTTCTAAATGTATTTTACAAAAGTAATGATTAAAATAAATTAATTGACTGACAGAAAAAAAAATACTTAAATGGCAGAATTTTTTATTCTATGAAAAAAGGAAAAAAGCTATAAGGGAGGGAATTGAATTGAGTGGGAATATGCAAAGCATCCCCCACAACCCTAAATGTAATACCTTCCTCTTCAAGTTCATGGACCTCTATACTTGATATTTTAACTAGCATATACCATATAACTAAAACTAAGTGTAAGAAATAGCTATAAGTCAAAAAGAATAAAATTGGGAAGAGTACTTTTAATGAGTTTGCTCAAAATGAACTAGGAAAGATGTTAAAATCCTAAATTGTGTGTAGAGAACCATTTCATACAATTATATTATTTTATAATATTAAATTATGACACATGATTAAAATATATTAACTAATCTCTGTGATGAACTAGAGGCTTTTGGGCAAACTGTCTACTGTGATGGGTCCTTTAATAACGCTGGAGAATTAAAAATTAAAATCTTACATCAAACCAGTTTTCCAAATCAGAAACAAAATTCACACAGAGATAAGGGGGAAACCACGCCCAGATTTGGTTTTATGTATGGATTAATCACCCCTGGGAAACAAAACCGGGTATGGCACAGGCATGCCTAGGAAAGGGCCAGGGGAGTGCGGTTCTCCCTAATTTAATGACTGGACACCCTCCCGCCAATATTCCCTGAAGTGGATAAAGCACTTTGCACAATTACACTCAGTAAAAATGTCCCTGTCGTAAGAAACCTGCAAATCATGCTTGGATCCAAATAGTCTTCTATACCACAAGACGGCCCTCAGTGCATTTGAATCGAAGTCTAAAGCATGTTAAACGGCCAGTCAGAACTCAGAGATGTATAGTGATGGACGTGGGCAGACCATCTACACCCCAAAAGAGAATACAGGTGTGATGATGGTTTATTTTCATTGTATTTTTTAAAATTGAGGTGAACCCACATTATTCCAGAGGTAAGTTCAGACTTTGTAATACCAAGGTATTGGGAATATCTTTGCTATACCAGAAAGTTGTGTATTCTCAACTTTGTTGGATCTCTCTCTTTGTTGGATCATTTATTTGGGTCTAGAAAAGACAGATTATGGTAATCTGAGGCAAGCAAACCTTAGCAGACTAGATGAAAGTTGAAAAGTCACTGCAGGAAAAGTCATTACAGGAAAATGTTTCCATTTCCATATTCAAATAGATCCTGGAAGAGAAAGGAAGGTCCAGGTAGACACCCTTGGCCTCCACATCTTTCCTTTCTGTGCCTTTTTATCAGACAAGCAAGGAGACCTGAGTTCTATTTCCAACTCAGCTAAAAACTAGCTATGTTGTCTGAGAGGAATCATTTAATTTCTCGGGGTCTTCAAATTTAAAATAAAGGATTCAAACTGAATATTCTCTAAATGTCTCAAATTCTAATAAACGGGTTTGAATTCAGTGCTTCCATGCCAAAGTAATTTCAATGTCTCGTCTGTAACAATAGCATCTGTTGCCATTTTAAGATCATTTTATGTTAACTTTTATCTAATTAATTTAAACTAAAAGTTACCTATAGTAAACACAGATGTTCACTAATAAATTCTATAAACCCATTTCCCCTGTTTTCCTCTCATTTATCTGTTCAGACATGACTGTTATCATAGGTTTCAGCAATATGCGCTTTTGTGGTGGTAGAAATAAATTTCTGTGAACTACGAAAGTTAGGAAAATATAAAAGCTTAGTATTTGAGTACTTCATTTAACTTCTTTCAAGCCTGTGTAAAGAACCATTTGACCTAATGTTTTATAAAGTTGAGCTTTGAATCAAAAAGGTCAGAGTTTTTAAAGTTAAAGAGTATGAATGAATTCTGACCCTTTTACCTCTCTGGGGAGGGATAATTGGCAGTTTTTCCACTTACTCATATCAACAAAAATAATTTGAAAATTATAGGGTAGAAAGACCTTTTGGCTAAGGAGAAATAGAGATTTCAGCCCTGACTTTGCTACTAATATCTCTTTAAAAGTTTATACCAGATTTTCTTTAATCACTGCCCTAAACCTGATTATCAATATATACATGTATGAAAATAGATTTTAACAGAAAGCCTAGTTATTTTGTGGAGCAGGAATATTACTTTCTAAAACCTGACTTGAGAAAAAAGGTCTTTTGACTGAAGGCCAACAATTTATTTTCTTATAGTTTAGTCTCTTTCTTGTTTTAAATTAGTTTTCTATTTTAATAGAAGTTATCCTGAATTTGAATGTCATTTTTAACTGAAAATATTGAACTTCTGTGTTTGAGCACAAGCTACTTTCAAGATAAAAATAAGTGAAATTATATGGAATTGTAGTTGGGGAGAAAAATGAGTGAAAACACACCCTTAGAAAAACAATAATTTCGAAAACCAAATTCGCTTTCTAGAATCAAATGGATATTATGTACCATGGGGCTATCTATGATATAGCCTACTGTGATATTGGACTCTACATTTTAGGAACATAATTTAGCAAACATTATCTAGCAAAACGGGCACATTTCTCATGGGTTTAATGAAAATAGTCACAGGAAAGTGAAAATTGTTGAAATTGAAATGTCAAAACTTAAGTCTCTGTATAAAAGGCAAATACTGAGAAACTGACCTGCTATTCTTACTAGTGGTTAATCAATGTTATACCTGTTTCTTTTAAAAATATTCCTCAATGTCAACATTAAACTGTATGCTTGATTTTTAAATCAATTAAAGGAAATTGCAGTAGGATTGACTGGGAGCTCCACATTCCATCATTACCAAAAAGCTCATGTTTTAGTTTTATTTGTAGCAGTTGTCAGGGTCCATTTTAATCAGAAAGTTTATGTTTCAGCTTGTGAGATCTCTCTCTCATTTTTCTTCCTATAACTCGAAAGAAAAAGAAGGAAAAAAAGAAAAAAGGGCCAGGCCAGGGATAATAGGTTTTTTTGGTTTTTTTTCTTTCTTTTTTTAAGCGTTGGCAAAAAAAATGCATAAAATGTACCCAGGAAGCAATAAAATGTAATGCACCTTGCTTTTGCCTTGATAAATTGTAAATACAAAAACAAGAATGTTGAAAAAAGGGGGACATGGGCAAAGTGCACGCTAAGCTCCAAGCCGGCTGGCGCCACTCTAATGGGCCTTTGGAGGGACAACGTGTCCGGGCACTCTGTGTAGCAAGCTTGTGAATCATACGCAGAACTTGTCTCACTCCACTGAAACCTTCAAGGACTGTTTGCCAAGGAAGGGAGAGGAGAAAAAAAGAGAGAGAGAGAGAGACTTAGTAAGGCTGGGTGGTAGTCACGCACATCTTCCCTCTCACCTGGCAGTGACCTTAGTATGTTTTCGTGTTTATCTAAAAAAGATAAAAGGTATGATTGCTCAGGAATGAAAACATGGGTTACATTCAAACAGAGGAAAGCAGAAACAGCAGTTTGAGACTATGAGGGAAATGTAAACCAGCCCTCAGAAACATTCGACATTGCCGCTCTCTGTCGGGGTCACGGTTGTGTTCCATTGAAACAAATAGGGGCGACCCAGCAGACGGTTTTGATAATGGGGACCGGCGCTTTCCCGAGGTGTGCGTCTGACTGTCAGAATTTGTAAGATCCTCCAAAGAACAGCATAGCTGTACCTAGGACAAATGGCTTTGGATTTTTTGGAATTGCAGAGGAGTTATTAGATTCAGGGATTTAGGCGGCAAACTAATGCAAACACAAAGATTTGATGAGGTTAAATGTATGTCATGTTGTATTATGCTGCAAAAGGGATTAGGTAAGGCTCCAGAAAATGTAATGAGGGGGAAACAGGAGCCTTTTTCGGACAAAGTTTAAAAGGAGGAAGCTGAGGAAATGTAGCCTTTTGCCTATCTGAGAGGAACGAAAGATCAAACTGACTTTGAATGCAGACACTGCATTTGTCACTTGAGGTCTGAAGTTATATACACCTTTGGTGCTCAAAGTTAATTCTAACAATTTCCTTAAGAAACACGGTATTAAAAATATCATGTGCAAGTTGCAAAGAAGGAGCTCATGGGAATGTCTCTGTGTCATGGGGACCCATGGCGATTTATGCACAGTGTCTTCCATCACACGTTTTCCACTGATGAACAACAAAAAAGGAGTAGTTAAATAAAAAGATCAATTTTTCATTTGACACAAAGTAAATCATTACTTTCTTCTGGGATGCAGCACCTTTTCCCATTGCCGGTTCCATGCCCATCCTGCCCTTGACCTTGGAGGTCAGCTGTCATTGGAAGATGAAGCTCTGAATAAACAGAGAGGACCCTGTGGTGTCTCTTATCTCTGCATTTTGCCTCAAATCTCCGGGCGGAGCTTTAAATTATTCATCCAGTAGTGGTCTCTCGGAGTTACACATCTCCATCATCCACTCCCCCTTCCACCTCCCCGTTTGCAAGTGAAGGCGGTATCCTTGGGAACCTTATCGGATATCGCAGATTCAGGCTCCAGAAATGAAATAAAAGAGGAAATTGGCTGTATTAGCATAAGAGGAGTCAGGCTGGAGTTGAATACACACATCACCCGGGAGCACACTGGCTTCCCTTATCAGTAGCGTTTGATCACGACTTGCTTTTTTTTTATATACATTCTTTAATTCTATCCAGCCCACTCCTTTGTTCCAACTCATATGAGGGAACGTATGAAATAAGGGCCGATGGCATAAAGTCCTGAATAGTTTTCAACACTTCCCACCTTTCCTAAGCTCAAGAAAAACAGCATAAATAAAATGCTCATTTTAAGATAGCTTTTAGAGCACAACCCTCTCTCCTACCCCCAGGAAAAGAGTTGTTACTGCTATTTCAAGGGGAGGAGAAACTGTAAATAGTTACGATTTGACTTGATGGATGTTGCAGCAAAAGCTACAATATCATTCAGGAACGTAATCTAAGATACAGGTTAAAGACAGTAACCTGTTTTCCTTTCTAGCTGGAAGCAGTTGTAGTAAACTGGATTTTTTTTTTTTCTTTTTTTCTGAAAGCACATTTAAAAAAATTATCTCTTAAAATTATTCTCCCAGATGAGGCTTTCAGGTTACATGCTGATTAAGGATGGTGCCGCAATCAGCTTATTTTATCTATAAAAATAGCATCTGAAAACAGCAATTTTTAAAGCTGTATTTTATTCAAGGGCTCTGTACGCATGAAACTACATTAGAACAATTGGAAACACTATATAATCCTGGGCCAATAACTTTTTTATTTCATGCTTAATATTTTCCCCCCAAACTCACCAAATATCACCTCTTGTTTTCTCCAAAGGAATAATTACGAGCAACCCAATACGAGTCATTGAGAACTTAGCCAATGTCTTAGTTTTCAGTCTCACTAGTATTTCACATTTTTTTCCTGCTGCAAATCAGATGACAGATGGGATGTCCTGGGTTTGATGTTACATGATAATTATTATTTATGACATTTTTTTCAGATTTTACTGTTTCATCTTCTTCAAACAGTATAAAAACTGGCATTGCTTCTTTGCTTCTCCTAAATCTGGGCTAAGTGTTGACACTGATAGAGCACTTGATGATACCAATCTCGTAGGGCGACTTTAAAATTAAACCTACCAATACATATAAACACAATTGTGACAGTGCCTGGGACAGAGTCATCGTTCAGTAAGAGTTGAGTATTATTGTTTGGACATCACAAAAATGGGCCCATTTACCTCCATTTTAGGGGCTATGGTGGTGGTGAAAAAATAAAACTTTAGTGTCTATAGACAGATAAAAATAGAAAGTGTGAAAATGTCAGCAGAAAAAGACTGGGGTAGTTAGGACAGGGTGATTTTTGCCTTTCATTAAGATCCTTTTGTACTAGTTAATCATCTCCAGACGTATTCGTGTACAGGTAAATGTACTTCCCTGGATATCTGCTTCCCTTGTGGACATCTGTTATGCTGCACAAGGACAAACTTGCGCATACTTATTTCAGTGAAGGCCCACAATTCTTTAGACTAGAATAAATAGAATGACTCCTCTCTACACCAATCTTCAATTAACAAGAACAAAAGTAAGTTTTAGGTTGTTCAGGCTACTTGTAAAAGGTTACCTTGTAAATGCGAATGACCAGAGTCAAGTTCAGATCCTCCCCTAAGGCCTGGGGTAGAATTTTGCTGTATTTCCTCAGGTCATCAGAAAAGGGACACTTTTTATTTCCAAGTCATGTGCAGAAACAAGTGAGTGGTCTAATGGTAAACCAGGGAGCTAAAGGCAGAACAGGGCAGAGTTAAGGGGACGACCAAACGTCCAGTCCCCTGAAGTGATTCTTTCTCAGAGAGATTCTTAAGAGATATAGAAAAAAATGGAGGACGATTTCGATTATGAGACAGCAGAAAACACACTGGCTGCAATGAACTGATAATATTTTATCTCTACACAGTATTGTGGTTGTTGACGTAAAGAAGGAAACAATTAAATTATTGCTGCAGTATAGAAAGTTCACGAATCCAGGCTCTCTAAGTATAGTAGATATTTATGTTCGAAGTCGGTGGTGAGAGAGTAAGATAGATAATTGAGATTGTACAGATTATTTCCTCATAACTGATTCATCTGCAAATATTTACCTGAGTCCTGTTAATGTGCAGGCTTACTGAGAGAACCAGCCTAAACAAATGCGCACAACAGGAGCAGATATTTAAGGAGGTCCTTCTAGCTGTACATGAATACGTTCAGGGGTTAAGACGTACAAAAAGACTTAATGAAAGGTAAAAATCACCCTGCCCTATACTAGCCGAGTCCTGTGCTACACAGCCAACATTGTCACTCATTCTATTTTATATTTATCTGTCTACCTATACAAAGGTTCTATTTTTTACCACCAGCATAGTCTCTAAAACCGAAGTGACCTGGCCGACTTTATGATGCCCAAACAATAATACCCAACTCTTACTGAACAATGACTCTGTGCCAGGCAGTCACAGTCACTTTTGTGTGTATTGGGACGTTTAGTTTTAAAGTCACCCTATGAGACTGACATCATTACTCTGCCTATGCAACAGATGGAGAAACTGAGTTTCACAATGTATTTTAAAAGCAACTACTTTAAACTAGGATTTTCCATCTATAAAATGTAATATATATATGTGTGTGTGTGTGTGTGTGTGTGTGTGTGTGTGTACTATACAAGGCATATGTAAAAAAGGTTGGTTCTTTTTCCTGCTATTTTTAATTAAATGTGCGTGCATGACAACGTTACTTTTTCAGGATTAGAAATTCTGAGAAAAATTAATTTGTTCTGTTTGCGTCTCTAAATACTTTGATGTCTTATGCAAAGTGTTAATCACTATTTTAGGTAATGGTGGTTATTTTCCATTGAAGTAAAATGATCGTAGCTATTTATTTACATTACCGTTTGGGGGTACCTTCTGTATTATAATTCATCTATTATCCTATGTGATGTGTGAGTGTAACTTTTTACCTTTTGTTTCACACGTTTATTTCTTGTCTTACTGTGTAACATTATGGACCTTCTCTGTGGTCTGCCGGTTGGATCTCAGCAACGTGCCTAGCTTTAGAGCCACTCAGGTCATCCAACTCTGTATTCAGTGCACCCCTGCAATGCAAATGCTAAGGTGGTTTTTTGTTGTTGATAATTTTCTGCTATCCACAGTGCCTATTTTTCCCCTGAATCCCTGGAAGTCTGTTTGCTTTCCTAGGGAAAGAGAAAACGTCTGCTGTATCTCTTACCGTTCACTTCGTAGCTTCAGCGTCTGCTCCATAAACCCATTTCCTTGCCTCAGCTTCCTAGTCTATGTATGAAGTTTTATTGGGCTTCCTACTCAGTTTCATCTAGTCTTTCCTACGGGTCTGTAGTTACTCCCGTTGCTCTGAGAAAACTAAATTGAAGATTTTTTCCCAGTTCCCAGCTGCACCTGTGTTACTTCTGTACCGTGACTGTGATGGGACCCCCACAGGGACTCAAGACGCACACTTGCACCTGCTCTCTCAGCCTGTAGAGGACCCCTCTCCTAACTCACCTAGGTCAATCTTGTTCATGAGCCAAGGAGACGGATTTGATTAGGTAATCCTAGCTACCTGGCTCTAAATAAGGGGACATTTACCTTTAAAGGTGTTCGGTGGCTTTTCAGAGTCACTGATTACATTTCTTATTTTCTTCTTGTTACCATTATGATGTGTTGTATTGTCAAATGCAAATGAAAGGATCAAAGTCTCAAGATTAGAAAATTAAAGGTGAAAATGGTTTGTCAGTAGCAGTATCTGTAATAACAGCATTAAAGCAAGCAAAGAATTGGACTTAAGTACAGAACACCATATTTAGCTTGCTGGGGCAGTCAAGTCCGTGAGTAAGATACTTGGGCACAAACGGATTTTAAAAGTACAAATAAGAAACAGGGAAATGAATTCTACTTTTTTAAAAAAAATGTGCATTTTTAAAATAGTTATTTTGTGAAATGAACCTTGATAACTATTAATAGTTACTTAATAACTCAATAGTTCACTTAGTAACTATTAATAGTTATTTTACTTAATAACTATTTTAAATTGCCCATGAACTTTATGGACCCTATATAAGCCCACTTACTATATTTCTTTCTCTCATATTTTGTCTAATAATTGCATATGTTTGTTAGTTTTTTTTTAAATAATTCCTAACAAACTATGGCTTATCTAGCAAACTAATTGAGATTTTTTAATAAAAAGTGGACAGAATTATTTCCCATACAAAATATTGCTTGCCTGTACTGTAAAAGTCAAAGAAGGGATCGTAAGTACAGAAAACTATTGAAAGTTGCCTTTTGCAGCCAAAAGTGTCATGGATTATTTCCAGGAATCTTGCAAAGTCTACCGATAAAAAAAATTCCCTATAAATTAATGGCTTTTTTTGCACTCCCCCCCCACCCCCGTCTTCAGAAAGTACAATGAGCTATTAAGTTAATTAGTTTTTGAAATGATATTGTGGACTTCATGCCTTCAGGATGGGACACAGTCACGGTCAGGGATACGTGTAAGCTGATATTTTGCTTTCTTTATGGTTGGGAGGACTGGGGAGTGCAGTGAAGGTCACTCGAGCATTTACACATTGCGCATATGGGCAGAAAATTTTGCATGACTTCTGTGTAGTTGATTTTGAGCATCTGTGCTTTGGGAGAAGAAATCTCTAGAGTCTGATACTGTGAGTAGCTCAGCTTAGTTTGGAAAAAGAATTATCAAATTAGTGCCAACAGAGACCCAGCAGTCTGTGCATTAGGGAAAAATCATGTGAGGATATGAATAGAGGTAGCAACTGAATAAGAATGGTTGAAAGTTAAAAAAAAAATTACCACTTAATCATGACTCAGTAAACACAGTGAAAATTTTAACATCCAACTGCAAAGTCCTTATCCCATTATGGGAAAAAATATCCATGCCCAGAAGACAGCTGTGCTAAACTTCCAAACATGCAGGGCTGTTGGAGGAAAAGGTGCTCATAGCAGATTTTAAATGAGAGTAAGATAAAAACTTGACATGGATACTAAGATTCAATCACCCTTTTCCAAGTGAAATATTCAAATTTATTTTATGTGCTATCTTGACTAGCATCTATCAGACCAGAGTTTAAAATACCACAATCTTTAAATGGCAAAGAAAATACATCAGAATTTATCACAATGACTGAAATCCAAGGTTTTTATCACCAAATGGATAAGATTATTCATTAAAATTACCCTGAATTTGGAAATAAAAACCAAATATATTTAGTTATGGTGATTCATTCTCTTGTTTTTGATCTGTTTTTTTTTTTCTGTGAAAAAATTAACACACATTGGTGTTGTTGAAAGGCGATGTGCAAATATTAGGCGTTTCAGGATGAATTACTACTTTCTAACGGCGCCAACCATACTTGAGTGGTTAATTTTTTTTTTTATCAAGAATGAGCAAAGGACGTCACTGCTCAGTTTTTTCATACTAAATAGTTTTAAAATAAAATGAAGTACAAAAATAAATAAATAATTACAAGACAAAGAATAAATTTCCACTGCTACCAGGCGGCGCCTGTGGCTCAAAGGAGTAGGGTATGGCCCCATATCCTGGAGATAGCCAGTTCAAACCCAGTCTCCGCCAAAAACTGCAAAAAAATAAATATTTCCACTGCTATCCTATAGCGATCAAGCCTTAACTCCCCACTGTTCAGCTTCAATCAGGGTTGGGGTTAATTTTAACTTTAAAACTAAATCTCTAGAGTCCCGGTGGCACACTAGTCTCTCTAAAGAACTCAGAAAAATGGACAATTCCTTTCTTACTATTACACTAGAGTTAAAGAGAACCAAACAAATCACCAAGAACATACACGAGTTCCAACATCCTTTTATCCTTTTCTCTGTTCTCAATCACTCCTTATTCAAACACCAAGGGAAAAAAGAAGAAAGAAAAAAAATTAAGGGGCGTTGTCTGTGGCTCAGTGAGTAGGGCACCGGTCCCATACACCGAGGGTGGTGGGTTCGAACCTGGCCTTGGCCAAATTGCAACAAAAAATAGCCGGTGCCTGTAGTCCCAGCTATTTGGGAGGCTGAGCAAGAGAATCGCCTAAGCCCAAGGGAGGTTGCTGTGAGCTGTGACACCAAGGCACTCTACTGAGGGTGACAGGTGAGACTCTGTCTCAAAAAAAAAAAATTAAGTACTCTGTGACATTCATAAAGATCAATGCCTCTAGAACCATCCATTTTCCATTAGAACTATATCATTATTATTTTCTGGGAGAGCATTTTATACTTACTTCTATGAAATTAAAAAAAATCAAATGTTTTACATCTATGTGTATCTGATACACACACACTTTAATAGTTTTGTTGCTGTGTAATTGACATTTTTAAAATTGCACATATATAATGTCTATAATTTAATGCATTTAGACTTATACATATACAACTAATGCTATAACCTGGGTGATAGACACAACTGCCACCTCTGAATATTTCCTTGTGCTTCCTGGGTTTTGTTTTGTAGTAAGACCACCCAGCAGGAACTCAGCCTTCAGGATGCATTTTTTCAGGGCATGAGCCAGCTTTGCTGCCCCTGGGCACTGTGCTGCACAGCAGATCCCTAGACCTGATTCATCCTGCATGACTGAAATGTTATATTCATGAAGCAGCTCCTCATTTACGTTATTCTGTTTCTTATGGGGGTTTCCTCCCCTCTGCAACATCAAGAGACAGGAATAAACTTCTTTCCAATTTTTTCCTTGCATGGATCACTTGGCTTGTCCTCAATCAAATGAAGATGATCTTTGAAAAAAAATGTACGTGTTCATTGATTATGCAGATTCAGAAATTATCTGTGAGATCACATGGACTTCTTCTGACCTTTCTAAGTTGAGACTGTGCTGGACTACTATTAAAAGCACACACACCCCAGCAGAGTGGCCCCCAAACTCACCCAACAATGACTCTCCACTACTCATGGCCGTAAAACATGTTATCTGGTTTAAGGTGGATATAGCAGAAACAAACGCAGAGAGAGGGTGGGAATTGGGCTGAGTTTTCCCATCATCGCGTTCTGATTTACAGCCTGATGCCAGCCTGGGGCTGTCAGGGACTGCTTATTTGTGGTTTTGCCACTTCCTTCCCTCCGACCCCGGCATCCTAACTGTTATGATCATAGAGACATCAGACAAGAGTCACTATCTCATTCACAACCTCTGGGACAAGGGGACAAGCTTAGGGGAGCCCGGCAACAGTGTGACTTCACAGAAGCAGCACATGGGCTTATAAACGCAGCATGAGAAAGTCCTGTTCTCATGGAGCGCTCAGTCTGACCGGGGAGACAACACTTCTCAGCGGGAAACAGCTAAAAATAAATAAATGCAAATGCAAAACTAAATATAGACAGATAAGCCGGTGGAATGCTAAATTGCGCGAGACAGAATGCAAGTGCCGTTGGCGTTCGGGAAAAGAAAACCAACACGTGTTAGCAAAGTCAGACAAAGCCCTGTCCCCAGTGAGGGTGTCTCAGGATCCGAATGGAGCAAACCAGCGGTCATCCTCCGTGATACATTTCTCTAACTCTGCGGGTGAAATTTAAACGGTCCCCTTTCCTCAGGCCCTCAGGCTCAGGGGTGTGACAGCACTATGCTTATTTTTTGCACCTGACTTACCAACTACAAAATCCCAACCAAATCTTGCAGTAGTGTGCACGTGGGTGTGTGCACAAGGGTTTTCTTTCTCACCCAGCCTGCGTGAATCAAAGGTGGCATCATAAAGACCCTGAAATTTGCATGATTTGTGAGAGGCTCTCATGCGTTGGCAAGGCTGGTGGCAGTTTAAACAATGACAGCAGCTGTCCTAATTCCCAGCCCTCTGGCTCCGGTCTCCCAGCAGCCTTCCTTCCCGTTTCCCCTGTGCCAACCAGGTCATCTGTACCACTTCCTTTTAAAGTAACAGCACCCAGTACTTCCGATATAAATACTTCCACGGCACACATTCCTCTCCGTGATAAAATCCTCCTACCAGGCATTCTTTGCGAAGTTTGAATTTAAAATCTTATACGATGCATCTGTACCAATCACGAACTTTTTCAATTTATGCCATGCAGGGAATATTATCCTCCTAGCACGCTACATCACATGCGTTCCCATTTCCTCTCTGCAGAGGGTTTTCAGGTCGTGGGTATGTCAAAAGTGTTGAAAATAAGTTCTCTTGTATTGGAGTGAAAGGACAGAAAGACTTCAACTTCCCATCGGGACGGAATTACAGAGATTGAACTTGTCCTCTAACTTGAACCAACTGAAAATCAGAAACAGATAAAATACATAAAAAGTGGTCACAGACACTGGGTATCGGCAGCACAGGCAGAGGGAAGGGAAGTAAGTCGGCCCCTAACACTGCCCAGGCCTCCTGTGTGGGGAGCTTCTGCAGGCACAACGGCAGGCAGGGGAGTTCAGGTGAGCCCAGAGTGCTCCCCGAGTTGAGCAAATGGAATTAATTAGGAATTGGGAGAGGCCAGGGCCCCCAGAGTTTGCAGGAAACAAAGGGTGAAGAGAAGACAGCTACACATCAAGAGAGCCCCAGAGGTCTGCAGAGGGCCCTCCACCTGCTGGGAAGGCATCAGACCTGCAGTGACAGGTGTCGAGGCAGGAGGGCAGCTCCCAGAGGTGGAAAATGTAGGGAACAACCAGGGAAGGGACTGCAGAAGATGACGTTAAGGAAAGACCAGGCAGCCGAGGTTTTGAGTTTTACGCCCCCACGGAGCATAAGTGGCTGACACTACCTATTCCTCACTTAGTAAGATCCCATATTCCTGTGAGCCTCCCCCGGACCAGCCAATGACAGGAAACCAGCTGGGAGTCCTCAGCATCTTTCTCCACACGGGGAGATCATCCCTTCCTCTCTCTGGAAAGTATTTTCACTTTGTGCAGCTTTCTTTATTTTCTCTTTGACTGGTTTCTTTCCTTTCTGTAATAAACTGTTGGTACGGCATTGCTCTGTCTTCTAGATCACTCTGTCATCAGCTCAACTTGGCACCTGCACTCATTCCTGACGCTGGAGACAGGCACCAGGGACCATGAGATGTGCTAACGAACCCTTGAGCTGAGCACTGTTCAGTTACACACAGGAGGGGTCCCCCCGAGACTGGGCAAAAACCCACCAAAAAGAATACATATATTAGAATTTGAATTCCCATTATCCAGTGTGGAAAAATGTGTAATTCAAAGAACATTGCTTACAATACTCAGTAGCCTCTTGCCTCAGAAGAAAGGAAAAAAAAATAGCTCTGATAACCTGTAAAAGGTTAAGGGCAAACCTCGAAAATTTTAAACTATCTTCCAAGTGATTTATCTATTTCCCAGAACAAAGCTCAGTGATTTTACAAAGTATACAAGTATATCTCACATCAAACAGAACAAAATTCACAATCGCTGGCACTCAGTCAAATTTATCAGGACCCATTTAAAGGAGGAGGGGGAGAAAAGGTGGCTTAAAAAATGAAGAGAAAAATCCATCACTAAAAAACGGAATAGAAAATGACGCAGATGCTAGTTAACAAGGACCTTAAAACGGTTATTATAAACGTATTTCATGTTTAAGAGGCAGACGGGAAAACAGAGCACATTTAAGTAAAGTCGTGGAAGGTATATAAAAGGCCACAACTTTAGAGATTAAAATTACAAGTTACAAAACATAGCGGATGGCGCAGCATGCAAAATAATGGCTCCCCAAAGACGGCAGGATCTCAATCCCTGGGGACTGAGAACATGTTACTTTACACGCAGAAGCAGCATTGCAGGTGTGATTAGGCCAAGGCTCCTCATACAGGGATCTTATGCTGGATTATTTGTGAGGGTCACAACTGTCCTTAAAGGTGGAAGAGAGAGACAAAGAGAGTTAGAAGAAAAAAAAAAGACATGACAAAGAATGTTTGGCCAGAGGGTGGCCATCTTTCTGTTTTTCCAGGAGGAGGAGCGGAGTCAAGGAGCCAAGGAATGCAAGTTATCTTTTAAAAATGCAAAAGGCAGGGAAACGATCCTCTCTTAGAGCCTCCAGGAAGGTGTGCACCCTGGCCAACACCTTGATTTTCGCCCAGTTAGATTCACATTGAACTTTCGAAGTGCAGACCTATAAGATTATAAATTTGTTTTAATCCATTGTATTGATGGTAACATGATATGGTGATTATATAAAATTATGAATAGTACACATTGGATTGTCAGCAGAATCGGTCCTACAGAAGAAAATAGTTCTTAACTGGAAGACAAGGCAATAGAAAATATTCAGAATAAACCATAGAGAATAAAATTGTAGAATTCATAACCTTGGCATAACCCACAGAAAAGTCAAATATATGACAATAATTTTGTAAGTACCAGGAAGAAAAAAATTTTTTAAATGTACTATTTTAAGGTTCTTATATACAAAGGGGTATGATACTCCTGAATGTGTGATAAATTAAGAATGTGTGGCTGTATATTATAATGTCTAAAAAAACACTACTAAAAAAGTTATAGCTGGTAATCTGCTAAAGGGGATAAATAAAATAATCATCAGTTAATCCAAAGGAAGAAACAAGAAAAGGATAGAGGAAGGGAAAAAAGAACAAATGAGACAAATAAAAAGAAATAGGAACATGGTGGAGCCAACCCAATTAATAATCGTTCAACATATAGATTTAGTTCACTCATAAATGTGTTCATTTACTTACTAAATGTGTCATAATAACATATGATATTAGCACTAAGGAGATGATGTTCAAATAATCTTCAATAATTCGAATTTGCCTTGTCATTAGTGTAAACTCCATATATGCCGCTCACGCAATCATTCTCAACAGGTCCCTGGAAGGAATAATCTTTTCCAGTCTTCAAAGAATTATATTAGGTAATAAATGTTAATAACTTCTCAAATGTGCAAGGTGAAATGATGAAAGGAATAAGGGGTAGACCCTTAATTTCATGAGGAAGTGAATTGAACCAAGGGTTCATCTTAAATTAAATGTGAATATATTTATGCACCTTAATCAATGTTTGGGAAAAAAGGATATTGCTCATCAGAGACTTACAATATATTGATATCATTGGTGAATGTCAATATCACAACTATCTAAAGTGATATATTGAAATAGTTGCTCATGGGAGGCGCCTGTGGCTCAAGGAGTAGGGCGCCAGTCCCATAAGCCGGAGGTGGCGGGTTCAAACCCAGCCCCGGCCAAAAAACCACACACACACACACACACACACAAAAAAAAAAGAAATAGTTGTTCATTACAAATATCAGAATAGTAAAATTTAGTCTATATATAGGATTATAATACTGTTCATTTATTTCAATATGTTATTAAGGATAAATGTGTAAATAAATATGAGAAATACATAGGTGTAACATCCAGAATGCCTATATCCCATGTGTAAATAACAAATCTCTGCACATATATGGGTAGATAATAAATACCATTTTGTCAAGTAATTATAAAAATGTTTTTTCTCTGTTTTATTCTATTCAACTGTTATTTTTATAATCCTGCTAAAAATAGGACACTTAAAATCTAGTATCATTGGCCAAGTATGCAGTCATAGAGGCTATCGGAAAATATTTCTTTTTCATGTCAATCCATTCGGGGTGGTAGAGTGTAGTGGAGACAATGTCAGCATTGGGATCAGGAGATGATTGTGAAAAATTCCCACCGTTACAATAGTTGTTAGCCCTTCACACACCATCCAATCTTTATGTACTTCTTTATCTATATCTATAAATGGCTTATTAGCAATACTTCATGGATCTGTTAGCAAAACAGAATGTTATCCTCTAAATGTCACCATTTTGCAGGTTATATGACATAAATCTTATTGGACGCATTGATCTGAGGGCTCTTGGATTCTTCTTATTAATTTAAAGAACAGCTCCTCACAGCATTTAAAAATTAGGTTTGGTACTCTGGTAAGTCCAGTATTCCCTGTCTAATTAACCTAATTAACCATCTTGTCCTATTATCAAACAACCATAGGGGCTGCTATTCAATGAGGTGGATAAAGTGTTTTTTTTTTATTATTATGACTACATTAAAAAAATCTAAATTTTTGAAAACTAATACCTCAAAGACATTGACAATGAAGACAAGCTGATATTACACAGAGTGTAAAACAATCCTGAAAATAATTAGTTTGTGCTTTGCACAGCAATAAAATTTCTTTGTCCAGGTCCCTTAGGATTCACGTGTTTCAGACTCTATAGACACATTATCATCGTCACTGTAACCATCATTCCACTCTGGCATTCATCCATCCATCCATCCATCCATCCATCCATTATTCACCTATGTATTAATAAGCTCTTGAATTGACTCACCCATTTAGAAACACTTATTAGGATTTTCTTCATAGCACTAAAAATATGCCCTGAAATAGACACATTTCCCTTCTTTAAGAAGTTGATAGTCTTGTTTGAAAAACATTGATTTACTCTGTGATCCAGTAAGTGCTGTGAGCGAGTAGCAAATGGTATTGGGAATGTGTGTAACGCATTTGCCCATTTTAATTCTTGAGGTATTGATTTCTCTCACTTCCATGATGCCATCTCTTGCTTTTTATTACTGTTTTGGGCATGTCTTTCCTGTTACCTCTGTCTCCCTGCTTAGATAATCACATTCTCAGTATCTCTTAAAACACACTCTTGCATCGCTTCACGACAGGGATACGTTCAGAGAAATGCACTGTTAGGCGATTTTGCTGCTGCATGGGCCTCACGGAGGTACTGACACAAACGCAGATGGTGCAGCTACTGCAGCCTATTGCTCCTAAGTCACCCCGGGCCATCCCCAGGCCCCAGGCCCCACGACACCCTTCCCACGGCAATCCACTGTCATGACAGACCTGCGCCTAAGGCCCCTCCCAGGTCCTCCTTTCTGTACCTGGCCCTTGGTCCTGCATGTTACTGTAGTAAATATTGCAGGCAAGGGTAGCACGGTGCCATTTGTGTATCACACTACAGAAAAGGTACAGGGGAAGTGCTGTACTATGACGTCACATGATGACTGCAGCGCACACATGGGACCCATCTTTGACCAAGCTCTGTCAAGCACAACTGCTCTGGCGGGTCTAAGGGGCCTGTTCTAACATCATCTCTTCTCAACCTACATTCTCCATGGCTAACGGTGCGCAGTTCCCCAGACCCATCAGTCCAATTAACTCCTTACTTTGAAGGTTAATGCCGAGCATAGCTTGTCACTCAGTTTCATACTCCTATGTCCAACTGCCAACCTGACAGCCATTGCCTCGAACTCATTATCTCCAAAATTGAATTAAAATCCTCTATCAAACACTCATCTTCTTTATTTCCTTTCTTTGTATTTTAAATTCTTCCTAACAGTGTGTCTCACAATAGTTTGTGCCTGCAAAAGTATTACCTTTGATCACGCAGGAAAGTCAGGCAGGCATCTACCAGAAATAGTGGAAAAATCAGGTCAAACCATTCATTGGGCAGTGATGTAAAATAGCTTAGTACAACTTTACTTTGTTTATGGCCTTACTAAGATTATGATAAGCTACAGTTACCAAGGTATCTGGTGTGAGGCTATAAACCACTTGGCTTTAGTATCTGGTGTGGGGATATAAACCACGTGGCTTTAGTAGATGGCAGTCCTTAAATCATAGACTCTTCATGTAGGACTCAGCTATGAGTTTGGAAATTCCCCCCTCCCATAGTGAACCCCTCTTCCCACAGTGAGCGCGCAATTCATGGCTGCTGACATCCATCACAAAAGTCAAAAGTCAAGTTGTGGATCGCTTGAACTGATGAATCCCTTGACATATTTCAAATGAAATGCATTGCCTGAATTAAGGGGTCTACTGTGCACGTGGGTGCCTTGCAGTACCCAGTCACTTTGTACGTGTAAAGAGCAACCCAGTCACTTTGTACACGTAAAGAGCAGATAAATTTTGGAACTCCTGCTCATTCACATATTTAAGTTAATTACAACGGAATTCTTTGCAAAAACATCTTACTTGATCTGTCTTAACATAGCTCCAATAAACAAATAGCAGTTGGAAGTTGAATACAGGAATATGTGAATTTAGAATAATCCCACTATAATTTGAGATTTTAAAATAAATTGTGAAACCTGACACAGGGAGAGAAAGTGTAGGAACAAAGATGCCAGACTGTGCCTGAAAAGTAATCCTCACTCAGAATTTGTCCTTGGAATATTTACGCACACACTAGATGAAGGAGTTATTCCCTTTCACCCACAAGGTCAATTCTATACCCTCTTCCTTCCCACCAAAGCCTACTGTCTTTTTGTACTTACCGCGAGAGTCCCCCTTGGCAAATGGATATTTTTATGTGAGCAGCAGTCGGGACTTTAACAGAGAAGGATAGATGGAGCTATCTACCCACAACATTAAAGTTTGGTTTTTCTTATTAATTTATGTCAAGAACATTCTTTGCCATGTTCAAAATTCATGCTTAGAAATATTTAGATTTGACACTTTGCCATATTAAAAACTTTATATTAGGGTTACACTCCATTTATTTCTTAATGTGAGTAACACATTAGGAGTTTGTCAAAACAAAACCATTCCAAAATTTTACCATCTCTACCTGTGGTTCTAATTGAGGGATGTATAAAACTAACCTGCCCCCTTCCCTGTCTCACAGTCACACAAACACACATTTCTTTCTCTGTTTTAATAGAAAATCTGATTCTGGATTTTTGCCAAAAATGCTTAAGAAGAGGTAAACATTTATTTTGAGACATACCATGTAAGGTATGAGTGTGGTAGAAATGTAGAGCACAATTCAGATGCAGCAAAACAAACTTGTTTCCCCCTAAATTATAAAACCTACATTTTTTTCTAATTGGCAAACCTGCTTTTTAGGACTTTATTCTTCTTTAGGCTGATCTTTTACGAGGGATTTCTGAAATTCACTATTCCATCGTTTATACAAATGGTTTGAAAAGAAGCAAAAGTATTTTCAAAGAAGATCTTTTTGGTAAAAATCAATACTGATCTCTTATGGAAGCTTTTTAAATCAAATGTTAAAATGGTCATTTGTATTTTGTTTCTCCACATTTGTAGAAAGGAAGAGCTATCCCATATAAACTTATCAAACTATGGCAGTAATTTAGTGATGGATGTCACAGGAAAAAACCCAGATACCCCTCATGACTGGTGTTCCTAACGCGTACAGACTGGGTTGCTCTGTTTCCTTAATGAGCAGGTAAAACAGTGAAAGTGAGTCTGAATTTTAACTCCCTAAACTAATGCTGATGAACAGCAATGATTTAACTAAACTCTTCCTATGAAGAGTAAGCTTCAGAATTATTTCTTCAATTGTTCCTATCAAGCAGTAAAATTTATTTCCACTAACTGAAAAGTGTTTAAATTAGATTATCTTTTACTGGAAAAAATCTCTGAGCTATAAGACCTAAGGACTTTTCAGTACTTTCACGAGGTAGATGTTCATTTCTTTAAAAAAGAAAAAAAAAAGGAGCGAGATCAAGAGAAAAGAATATTTTATTCATGAACACATCAGACAGCAGGCATAGGGACGGTGCTAGAAATTTCTCATATTTAAAAAAATATATACAACTGTAGCTGACGTTGGCACTCCTCCTTTTCATTATTGTTTTTTGTTTAAAAACGTACCCGGTCCACACACCATAACAAGTTCTTGCAGCTTCTGTTACCCCCAGAAATCAGGGTCAGGGATCTTGTTTCAGGAGTGGATCTTGTGTCGTGTGTTAGTGCTTCTGATAGCAGGTCACATATGACATCGATAGCCATTAATTGAGGAGTTGAACCAGCCTAGTTTGTATGTCAGATTTTCAGCCCTGATTATTTAGCATTTACCAATCCAGATGTACCCTATTACACCGCAGCCATGGAAAGCTTTTTCTTAACTTCCTAAAAAGCGGTTCAGGGAGACTCATCTAAGAACCATCTCACTTTCTATTTGTGATTAGTCTCTTCTTAGGAGGATTAAATGATGAATTCCACATGTCACTTTCAGGAGTACAAACAATACTATGACTGTATATAAAAATGACATCCCCACATGCAGCTCGGAGTCTTGATCCAGTCTGTTTATCTGCCCTCACACCCAGTTAGCGTCCCTGAACCACATAAACTTGGCTGTCTGAAGAGCACAGCGCTGGTCATTTTAATGGGCCATTGCCCTCTCTCCCTTTGGGGCCTATTTTAGAACAGTTTGGGAAAGGCTTCCATCTTGTGCTTGAGGCCATCATTCCACAAAACATCCCTAAAAGCCTAGAATGGGCTAAGCAAGGACTTAGTGTCAGGCCTTGTAGGGAGGGGTGCAGGGAAGGAGGAGCTCTTCCTGTCTTCCTGTAGTAGGGGAGCGGGGCACAGCAGGGAGTGTCTCCACCAGCAGTGTGACTAGGTCTCTAGACTACTATCCATTTTAAAAAAGTGTGCAGCACTAGAATGAAAACGTCCCTTGAAGTGCGATACAGCTGGTGAGAGAGGGCCATTGGAAGGGGTTCAGACCTGGAAAGTAGACACGAGGCCGCTCCTGGGAGGGTATGGAAGGAAGACTCTCCTGCTATTTGGGCTGCAGGGAAGGGCAGGGCCCAGACACGCAGACTGTGCAGAGTCAGCTCTTCAGAAGTTGACGAGAAGCCTAGAGAAGTGAATAGACAGGGCTGAAAAGAGAATGGTTTCCCTTGAGAAGGTCTCAGCAGATAGAGCAGACCTGCTGTCTAGATAGGGACATAGGAATCCATCATTAGTCACTGACCACAGTGTAAAGAGGAAAGAGGCAAAGAGTCTCACGACATTGCTTCCTTCTTCTTCATTCAACAAGGATTTATAGCAATTTAGTACCTTAGACACAGACTTGTACTGAGGTGGGAACTCTAGCCCCAAAGGACATACATACTCTTCTGAACAATGAGGAAATCCCAGCAAAGAGCCACGTGCTAAGTGATTCAATGAGAAACTGTAAAAGAGTCCAGGGAACATAGAGAGAACCTGGATCTTAGGGCTAATAGAGGCACTAACTACAAGTGAGGCTGTGAGATGAATCCAAACCTTCTGGACACATAAGGAAGGGAAGGCCACTCAGGGAAAATGTTAAGAGCAAAAGCAAGAAAGCTGGAGCACATACGATGTATTTGGGACACAGCAAGTATTTTAGTAAAATTAGGAACCTGGTGTTTAAAGAAGTGACAAGATGTGGAATGAAATATTATGAAAGTCAAAATGCAAAGTTATCTCCTTCGTCATTCCCAGGAATTTAGATTTCTATCTCAGACGTTCTAAGGAGGATTCTTTTAGGACAATTGTATTTGTGTGTCAGAAAGACCCCTCTGGAAGGAGTGTAAAGAATTAGTTGGGGGCCAGGCACCATGGCTCATGCCTGTAGTCCTAGTACTCTGGGAGGCCAAGGTGGGTGGATTGCTTGAGTTCAGGAGTTCAAGACCAGCCTGAGTAAGAGGAGACCCTAGTTGGGCTTTGTGGTGGGTGCCTGTAGTCCCAGCTACTCGGGAAACTGAGGCAAGAGGATTACTTGAGCCTAAGAGTTTTTAAGGTTGTTGTAAGGCACCATGGCACCCTACCTAGGGGATAAAACGAAACTTTGTCTCAAAAAAAAAAAAAAAAAGGAATTAGCTGAAGGAGGAGAGAGGTTATTATGTAATCATAATAAGACATGTGTTTGAAGTCAAGCAGAAGATGGGCTAGAGGAAAGGGAGCTTTGGAAGTGATGTTAGAATGTACAGGATATGTAAAAAGTAGTGGGGGCACTTTGGAGTGGTTGTAATACGAGGGAAGATAACTGGGCAAAAGGAAGCAGAGGCAGATGGTTGGGCTGCCCTGAGGAGGAGGGGCGAGGGTTGTAACCAGTGAGAAGGAAAGTGGTGGAGCCCCTGACTCAGGACGTAAAACAGAACCACTGAGCAACAGCATGACGGCCGGATACTGAGCACTGTGCCCTGCAGGCAGCAGTAGCACCACCACAAGGCTGGGTGTCTCCTTGCAAAGGGGTCAGGAGCCTAAAGGTGAGAATAAAATCGCAAGGAGTGATTTATCCATGGTCGCAGAAAATGCAAAAAAGATAAAGAGAAAAGATATCAAGCATTAAAAATGAAATAGGAACCCAGATATTGGAGCCATATAACACAGGCACATGGCTGGACCAAGGGAAAGCCCAGTTTCTATTTTTTGTGCCTAGCGGCAAAATAGCTCTGAAAGTGTTAGCTCATTGATTGCTCCTCTCAGATCTAAATAAGAAAACTAATATTTCCTCTGGATATCGCAGGGTAGCTCTTAGGAACTGTGTCAGAATGGGGCTTATAGTTTTAAAATCTCAGGAAGCTGGAATCAGGATGGGTCCTTGAACTTGGAGTCCAGGTCATTAGCTACATTAAAATATACATATACATATATGATCATATAAATGGTTTTTATTTTAACTATTATTAGAGTTATTTTTTGAGCATTTCTTATCATTGCTATTAATTTTTGGAGGCAAAATTTGTGCCTGATTCATTTTATAACTATAAATTGCCCACAAACAGGAAATAAATGCCTTATAAAAATGTTCGGCAAACTGTTCTTGAATGATTATTAAATGTCTCTTGCTCATTCACTAAAATATTAAGTTATTTCAACAAAATACATTCATTTAAATATTCTTCAATGCTGCCAAGTATGCAAAGGATATTTTTGACCAAATAAAGGAAGATATGAATGAAGACATATTTGGAATATGCATCATTATAAGCTGTTGATTCTTTTAGAACCGCTCTCTTCAACAGCTACATAATAAATGATACATATATTTTCCATGTTTATCATGATACTTTTGAATTCATAGAATAAAAATACCTTTTCCTGTGGAATACACACACACACACACTCACGCAAACCCATTACTAATTCAAACAGTGACACTTCCCAAAGAAACAATGGAGCTTTGCTCCTCTGCGCAGAAATGCGCTCGAATGAATGAACTACAAAGTCTCTTGATCTATAATAACGATTAAGTTTGAAGTACAGGACTTGGTAACATTTTGAGGCCAAGAGCTCATCTTCATTTCTTATAATGGACAATGTAGTTATGTTTGGTGGATGGTGAAGGTAGATCTTTGCAAAGAGCACTCCAAGCTGCTTAAATGAAATTAGAGAAGAAAAGGATATAGTGGAAAAAAGGTATACATAGGACGCAATCATCCTTGAGGGATCTGGTGAGGCGAGAGAAGCCTTCTCCAGAATACCCTACAGAGTTAGTGGACTCATTCGCCAGATTCTAATTCCACTGGGCGAAAATATTTAAGAAAAGGAGAGAGCAATACAGGACTGGATGGTAAATAAAAGTTCTTTGCATTTTATAGCCAAGGGTATTGCACTCAGAATGACAGGAAAAGCTGGCTTTTCCAGGGTTGCATTGTTTAAAGGATTAATTATAACTCTCTTTAAAGTTCAGTTTGATGATCTTTTAAAACATTATTTTCTTGACTTTACTTGTGTGCCTTATGCAGTTGAAAACAGGATGCTTCTTACCACGCTCCGATTCGGCGATCCTGGGAGGTGAGTGTGCGCGTGTTTTGTGCCAAACACAATTTTGTCAGTGCCGACATCTCAGCGAGCTGTGGCCTGTCACACCCTGAACTGCCCTTGTAGCTACGTGAGCTTCTAAATGGTTATTTACCGTACAGCCTTCTCTTCTGCATTTCAAATTCACTTATCCAATTGCCCTCTTATCACCTAAATCATGTAAGTCTATAGAGAGATGACATAAAGGAAATATTTAAAAGCAAGGATTCTAGAGACAGAGCAAGCAGGTTGAAGTTTAGCTTCTCTGTTTCTTAGTTATGTGCTCCTGGGGCGTTTTAACTGAACATTTTTAGGCTTTCTTTCTCCATCTGAGATGGCAACAGCAGCAAAGTTAATAAAATAATAAATGTGCTCAAAGTGATTACAATTCTCACTGTCACGTGATAAATTGTAGCTTCTCTCCCTTGTTAACCACAGGCATCTCCAATTAGCGTCTCCAAAATACAGTTCTTGATTTTTAGTCTCTGCACCTATGCAGCTGCTCAGCGTCTCCATAAATGACTTTGCCGGCTACCCAGGAGCTCAGGCTAGACTCTGGAAGTCTCCAGGCTTCCTGGGTACCCTCTCGTTCCCTCCTCTCCTACATCCAATCTCAAGGTCAGCCTTGCCTCTCTATTTTTCCAGGGCTCTGTCACCTGTGGCAATGGCCATTTAGCTTCCAAACCTGCCTCCTCCAATTAATTCTCCCCCTTGCACCAGGGTGCTTTGCTTGAAATGTAAACTAGAGTGTGTTGTTTTCCATAATCTTCCTCACAACATGAAACCTAGAGTGAGATCCCCCTGCACTTAGAATCATTCCTTTGCCGTGAGTCAGCAAGTCCTGACCTCCAACCGGGGCAGCCTCCTGCTCCCTGAGTTCCCTGTCGCCAGACCCTAGTCACTTGACTGGGAAGCCCAGTAGTGCAGGAGGGAAGAACCGGGGCCCCTTCCCACCATGCACACATGTGGTGACCTCGGAGTGCGGCCATCACAGTCTGAGTTGTGTGGCCTGAGAGATCTGTCACTGAAGAATGCCTGCGATGCCCCTGGGAATTCTCAAACCCTTTAATATGAGTTTGAATTCTTATAGAGCTCAACAAGCATTCTTTGCCATGAATACTTTGGCCTTAAGACTTTAAATTTGTTTTTTCATGACCTTGTAACCCAAACCATCTGTTTCACGTTTATGTGTCCAAAGTAGGTTGAAGCTTCTTAAGTGACTTCATTCTCCCAGTTTTGCTTCTTTTTTAATCTCTGATTCTGCGGAGATTAAAATAAATTATATAATGAAATAAATTATTAAAAATTATAATTACAAATTATATAAATTATAATGATAAAAATGAAAAGTAGATATTTTACTTACTTCTATAAGAAAAATTTGAACTCCAGCGGCCATTAAGTTTCCTTTTGGCTCAAAAAGGAAAAATTTGGCAAGAAATGTTTTGCCAGTGTGTTGGGCTTTAGGGATAACACTCCCCCACTGCCTCACTTCATACCCATACAGAATCTCTACTGCTAATGTCTTATATATGCAAGGTTTGGGATGTACTTAATTTCTTCTGCAATGACTGAGTTTCCACTGCTTTTCAGTACTGTCCATTGGGAATAGTATTTTTCTGAAACCGTATCTCCAACCTTCCACATTTCCAGTGAAAACTAACAGCTGCTATGTAATATTCATGTCATCAGAGCAAGGGCCAAGAGTGCAAGGATAATGCGGAGGATATCGATTTAGTTTTCCTTGTCTCCCTCCCTCCCTAACTATCTGTGATAGGATGCTATTTTTCTAGAAGTTTCTTAAAAGCTTTAAAAATTGCCATATATTAAAAAAAAAATTTCCGCCCAAGACCAGGGCAAGAAATGTTGTGTGTACAGACGGAGTCATTTTATAGGAAAGATGCTTAAGAGCGGTCTCAGTAGACCATAAATCACAGGTTAAACATTTGACTACAAATAACATTTTAGGTGCCTTAAAACTGTATATTAGGTGTTTGGGTATACTACCCTAGGATTCCGCATCAAGAAAATGTTATTCATGTCTCATTAGAACTTCAGTCCATGAAAATCCATGGAGCAGATACAATCCACAAACAATAACTATTCTCTGCACCCCAATTTTATTGTTAGGACACAGGTTTATGTCTACATTAAGGTTAATAGAATTCAATTAGTGACACTATGCCTAGGAATTGATAAGTCAAATGACCTGATTCTGGATTAGGAGATTTGTGCTAACACTATTTGATAAAAAAAAAAAAAAAATTGCTGCACGTTGTTATTACCACAGGAAACGTGGCACATGTTTGGAAATCCATCAACAGGGAAAACTCATGACATTCTACTGCTTTGATCTGTGTGCTAGCTGCTTTTTCTTTGCAGGGCTCAGTCATAGCATCATTTAATTGAAGAACTAAGTGGATCATATAGAAAACTGACCATGTGAGTTGCCTCTGGACGAGCTGGAAACCAGTCTGGACCGTGTTTCCCCTGCTGGATGAGTTTAGATCAGGTCTGATTTGAATAAACAGTTTCAGGCATGAATTCCTTCTTCCTCCCATGAAGAAATTTCATTGAAGTTTTCCTGGGAAACTGCTATGATCTATTATAAAATGGAGTGTAAATCAAGAGCTATTATTTTCTATTTTGAAGTTTGTAAATCATGACATCTTGAAGTAGAAAGGAAAAGGATGGTCAAGGAACGGTTTTGGAGACTGGAACAGAATAGCTGAGGAGAGAGAAATCCAGAGGGAGGCTTGGAGACCCCATGGACAGAGAGGTGCATCTGATTCTCAGCAGCCTTAGCCCCCATGGCTTGGCTCAGCTGGGGAGGCAGAAAGGTGTAGACAGAATAAAAGGTCATACACCCTCTTTCTGAGGTGAGCTTGGCGTCTGGGGTAGATGGTTAACTAAAACTTATCTGAGGGGGACACACAGGGAGACCACTAGACTCACAGAGGACCGGCCTCTCTGTGGGAGTGATTTTCTATTATTGAAGAGAATGCCTTCTCTGCTGTTCACTCCCAGGCCCCTAATTTGCTATTTAAGATTCAGTACCTTGTTGATATGTGGGTTTGAGGTAAGGTTCCCAGAGTCTTGATCACGCAGCAGAATCAGATTACCACAAGAGAGATAAAGATCATTCCAAGGCTGCGTGTCAGCTCCTATAGCTCTGTTATCTCTCTGACTACGGGAGTACAGTGGATGAGAACAAAAATCATAACGTCAGGAATTTGCCAACTCCAAGGGTCGCTCAAGGGGACTAAGGGAACAGTCACAGCCTTATTAACATTCTCTCCATGGTTTAAGAAAAAATTGAAAATGATTTTGCGTAGGGTAATACCCTTTTCATTTCATTTGCTAATGGAGAAGTAAATATTTTGAATTTTGCTTTCACAGAGCTCACCTTCTGACCGGGGGTGAATCATTTAAGTGCTCGTTGCTGTGGACTTCTGTTTCTCAGTTGGAATTGTTAAGAACTCAATTACAGAAATAATGAATTGCATTAGATTTGCTGCTGGTAGATAGCAACAGTTGGAAAAATGACTCTGTCCACCAATAGAGGGACGGACTGTCGCAATTCATCATGCAAGCTCACAAACCAAGAATATTCTTGTCTGATTCATATGTCCATAATAATTTAGCTCTCCAAGACAAAGCGCAGTCTCCTGGACAGACTGGAGGTGTAGGGGCTTAGCACAGCAGACAGGTTTTCCTTTTGAATCCCTGCTTGACCTTATAATCAACAGAAAGGGCTTTAAACCCACGTAAGTATGAAGCATATTGGTGCCGCCTACTTACAAAGAGACAAGAGTTCCTAAGAGTGAATGGATTGTTTTATCCTGATCAATATCAGTATTTTAAAAGTTATGAAAGGATGTTCAGGAGCCACAGCACCACGAACGATGGCCTTTGGGCTTTCGGCAAGCACGCACGGTTCCCGTGTCTACGTGGCGCCCACCACAGTTTATCATCACTGCTTTACAAGTGGAGGTCTGCCAGGCCAGGCACATACTTTTGTTGGCTTTCCTGCCATCCTGCACAATATCTAGGAAGTAGAGGGGGCTCGTTTAACATGGAATGGAGGAAGGGACGGAATGGGAACCTCAGAGCAAAGCTAGTGGAGTTTTTTTGTTCTGAATTTTAAATAATGCCAGATTTTTATTTGAAGGGAAGATACATTTTTCCATGCATCTTTAACTTTCTAGTTCAATTAGTGATGCCCAAATACTAGGCGAAAGTCCACTTTCAGAGTAAATTCTGCTGTGTGCAAATCAGAAAGGAAAAATGATCTTCTAGAAAGCACTCTATCTCAAGATTTTACTTGCAAGACAAAGGGACCCCAGGTCTTGGGGTATATATTTTTGGCGGGAAGACCAAGTGCTATGACTTTAACCGGACTTCATTAGTTAATGCCGTGAGTCCACACTGCACTTGATATCTCTAAGAGTCCTGTAATTTTAACTACTTCACTGGAGAAAGATCTGAGTCACGGGTTCCCAAGAATGTGCAGAACCTTACAGAAAATATAAAATAGTAGTTCAGCCTTCAAAAAGGCTGGAGGCATGGAGGGAGGGAGATTGGTGAGCTCTCCCCTAAGGGGCACAATGTAAGGGTACCCAGCACACCGTAGCTGAAGGACTCCACTACAACCTGAACCTCATCTAACAAAGGAAAACATTGTAATCGAATCATTTGTACCCTCGTATTAATCTGAAAAAAATTTTAAAGCAAGTAGTGTTTAAGAGTCAGCAGTGAAATGAACAGGTAGCAGTTTATTACCGGGGGTCAAATAAAGTCCTAAATTCTTATCTTTACACTCAAGAAGTTTAAAAGCTTTTCCCCATCCCAACTTACTTGAAATCATCGCATTATTCCTTCCTTCCCTGGGACCCACATTCTCAAACCAAAGTATTCTCTGGCCCTGTGCCTAAATTTGCAACCCAGTTCGCTGCTCCTGTTTAATCTGTTGAATATTTAATTCTTTTATATTTCTACCTGGCCAGATTTTCCTTAGTCTTTTGTCAAATGCGAATGTGAATCAGAAACCACTGCTTTGCTTGTTGCCTCCGTATAAGAAACGTTTACCCTTTCTGAGTACCAATGCTGTTTCCTACATTCCCGTCCGTCAGCTCGGACCATGTTCTACAACACCTTGTTACCCACCGAATCTAGTGCGGAACTTCCTAGCCAGGTAGTAAACTCTTTGAGGCTGGTGGTAGATACTTCTAAACCATCTTCTTCCTTCTCAAAGTGGGGTGCTTTTATATGTAGATGATGTAAGGAAATACACCGTATATATACTATAGGTAAGAGAAATATAAATATTGTATTTACAGAATGAATGAATACCCACTGAAAAACTAATGCAGAACAAGAAAATTATAGGAAGCATAGCTGTAACCCATGTACAATATAAAAATGAGGATCCCAAATACAAATATATAATTGTTAGCGTATCCCCATAACACTATGAATGATATAAGAAAAATGACAGTGAATGAAAATCAAAAAAGAATTGTTCATCGTACAAATGGGAATGAATAAGGATGCCCAGAGAAGCTGTGTGGGAGCGATAAGTCATCAGCTGATTTTTAAAGCAAACAAGCATTGTCTATAATACTTACATAGAATATCCCCATCATCGGAGTTAATGCAAACTTCTACAATTATTTAACCTAGTAGATATTAGATTACAAACATTTCTGCTGCAGAAAGGACTAGCTCCATTGTCAGATTACATTTTTTAGAATAACTAATTTTCCCCAAAGCAGAATTTCCTCCTTGTTTCTATTACTGACTTTGGTCCCCAAATGCAGCTGAGAGTGACAACCTTTTCATTACACTCCTTTCCATAAGGATTGCCCATTCATTTAGCCAGTATTATGATAGGTAACGTTTTGATTATAATGTGTTCAATACGTATGCATCAAAAACCCCAAATTTGTTACTAGAGAAGAAAATAAATATAAAATAGTTGTATAGCTTTTTATAGCTATACTTTGTGCCAAATCACCAGGATATATTCGATTTTTAAAGGAAGTGAGATTATAAGATAAAGATAGTAAGCAAGAAAAGTCAACAATATAAAAATAATTTTTCCGTGACAGAAAATTCAAGTCTCTCTCGGCAACATAGGGGCTAAAGAAGAAATTCCAGTTATGTACTAAGGTTTACATATTTTCAAATGTAGCAGTAAAGATGAATTCTATGAATAAATATACCTTATCTTGTACCATCAGAAAGAAAATAAATGCCTTGTCACAGAAACCATGTTAAAGGCTCATAATGATTTTATGCTATTTTCGTGATGCTCATCTAGATTACAATTTTGTTTAAAAAGTAAAGCTTTAAGCCTGGTCACTTAAAAGGGCTGAAGGTCGGTAATTTACCTAAGTAATTTAATTCTTAATTATCCAAAAAATAATGATGAACTATTTGATACATTTACCAGAAATGCTTCTGCAGTTTTCAATCTGATTAAATCTGATAAATTTGATGTCACGCAAATATCACTGTGTTTATGTCTATTATATGTAAATCTATTTATATGCAGAAAAGGCAGCTAGAAGTTGACCATTTTGTGGGAAACACAAAATAGATAATAAATAGGAAGGGAAGATATTTCATATGTAAAAAATCTACAAAATTCTGTAGCTCTTAAGCTCTTGAATATTCTTTTCACACTAGTAAAATACTTGTTTAAACAATAACATCTTTGAATAATGTTCCTTTGGGTCCAGTTTGAAGTTAGGTACATATGACATTACAAGAGTTAAATTTACTTATGTTCTTTGCCATGTTTTGCTATAGTAGAAACATTAATTATCAAAGAAAGCTAAAAGTTAGTTCATAAAAGGATTTATTATAGACTTTTAATTTGCCCTAATGGATTGAACTACCACCACACTTCATTCCTTGCCACTAAGGAATAGAAACTAAATATTTTTCCATACACTTTTGGCCTAATAAAATCTCTGATCTCTGGTTAAAAATTCCAGCTTCTTTGGATTATGAAAAAAGGGGAAAATGGAATTTTATTCACATAAAAGGTGGGAGAACTTGGGACAAAGGGACCAGCAGGCGATGTGTAGGTTATAACTCTAAGTCATGAGACCATGAAAGAAGGATGTTAGTTGAGCAACATATAATTTAACTCACCCTATATAGAAATAAATTATATTTGCACCAAATTAAAATTTGAAATAATTTCTTTAAACATATACATATTCTTAATAGTCACGTGTGAAACTCTGAGACACAATCATGCTTAGACCTGGGAGTAGGAAAAAATGGGTAGAAATCATGGTTTATCTATCCTGATCTTTCCATAACATGCATATGCAAATCCATACCCACCCATCCAGCCAGCCATCCATCCATCCACCCATCCATCCATCCACCCATCCACCCATCCACCCATCCATCCATCCATCCACCTATCCATCCACCCATCCACCCATACATCCACCCATCCACCCATGCACCCATTCACCCATCCATCCATGTATCCAACAGAACATCTCTGCCACACTCAAGGGACGTGAGACAGGCCTCTACAATGCTGAGATGTCAGGCTCAATTTCCTTTTTGTGGGAGTGTCACTTGGACATTTGGGAAAATATATTTTCAAAACCAGATGTGGATTGCCAAGAATAGTAACTTCTGGGCTATAGTCTAAGTGAGCAGAGAAATTACTTGGAGTTTGAAATAAGTAAGAAACTGTTTAATGGCTAGAGAAGAGAAATGTCTCCTATTGAGTATAATTCATGCACCAGGCACTTTATTGGTGGTAAAACATGAACAATAACTCCAGCCAACAGTAGGGATGTTAGCATTAAAACAGATAGATGTACAAAGTATCCGGGACTAGTCCACATGAGGTCAGAAGGAGAAAAAGGGAATTGATGACAGTGGACAAATGTCTACCGTAGGTTACATCACACCGGGACTCCCGGCTGCTGGCACCTAAGTTCTTCAGAATGCATTTTTGCACAGAACTATTGCTATAGATGGTTCTTTAATTCTTTATTCAATGACCTAAGATTCAATAAATATTGATTAAATATTTGCTGCATTTTAAGTAGTGGGAACATAAAGGTGAATAAATTAGACATTGTTTCTGTCGCCCAGCCCCCAGACAGACAGCAGATGTGCAGCTAGGTTGAGGATGGGGGTGAGGGAAGAACACAGAGGTCTCACAAGGTGGGGAGACGAGACCGTGAGCACAGCGGCTGATTTCATGTTTGCAGGTGAAATCAATAGCTCTAGGTTGGTGCTGATGAAAACACAGTTTTAACAAAATCCGTAAGCAATATATGCTTTTTCCTCAAAGTACTCACTTATTTTGGAAGACAATTTCTTTTTAGATAGATCTCCAGTTCCGATGAATGAATGAGTCCTAGGCATCTACTATACAGCACAGGGCTTGTAATTAACAATACTGGATTGTATACCTAAAAATGTGGTAAAAGAATCTCATGGTACATGTTCTCATCAAAAAGCATTACAATATTAAATAAAGAAGAAAAAGAAAACCTTTAGAGGTAATAAACATGTTCAAGTCCTTGATGTAGTGATGACATGTACTCATCTCCAAATTTGTTAAGTTGTATACATTAAATATGTACAGCTTTCTCTGATAGCTCAATCATATCCCAACAAAGTGGTTTAAGAAACGAAACATTATTAACTTTCAAATTGACCATCAAGATACTAAATCCATTTCTCTGTGGAAGACTAACCTAATTAATCAAATAATGAGTTGGAAGATTAAGAAAAACAAGGCTATTCGATGTTGGCTGGGGCTGTTCTCTTAGAAAGCAATTATGTTTTTATCTAATGAAGGGAAGCCTCTTGATGCTGACCATACTTTTCCCTCTCTGAGGGCTTCACACTTGCTCTCAGCTGCATTTCTTGGTTCAGAGCCAAGCACCATTCTCTGCCATCACCGTCCATACCAGGTCCCCACCTGCACCTCCCCCAGAGCAGCTCAGCAATTCCGATTTTATTGATTTGGGGAGTACTTGTACATTACTAAACTGGAATCAGCACTTGGCAGTTAGTAGGTGAAGTGCAGAGGTTAGCTGAGTCCTTCCCAGGGCAGATGTACATTAACCAGATTCCGCCGCCCATCACTTGGCATTTGATGATGCGAACGTTGAACCAAAGTTGTCCAGACGTTTTTCTCTTTGTAAGGGGGATAGTTTGCCACATGGCTTGCACACTCACAGACACACTCTCAGCCTTTATCAGCTTCTTTGGACCAAAAAGCCCTCTCACTGGTCTCCATTAGAAATCAATCGTATTAAATACACGTGTCTGGCGGGTTTTGTACTTCTACTAAAGACATTGCACACCCAGCACCTCCACTAGGTACTGTGCGGGAGTTCTCCAATCCTTTCTTTTTCCTACTCAACATCAAACATAATTCTCTTCTCTGAAAAACTGATACTGGCTAACGTACATTTTAAGGGGATTAACCTATCTGTCAAGCCACAGCATACAGATTATACAGTATTCTGGATAACAGCATAAACTCATATCCAGATGGTCTGGACACTGTCACTTATGTGCTGTGTGGTATTGGAAAGATTGCTTAACCTCTCTGTGTCTCATCTTCTTCACCAGAAAAGCAATTTCAGGAGTTGTCAGGAAGATTAAATGAATTAATGTATATACAATGCTTATGATAGGATCGGGCTCACAGTGAGTGCTACAAAAGTGTTTACTGCTATTAAGACAAACAGTTATGTAAGCGGTTTCTAAACTCAGGTTGATAAAAGGGTATCTAATACAAACTGCTAAGAAAATAGATTTTTCGGAACTTTAAATACAGAAATTCAAACATACTTGTTGACTAACTAGTTGGCTTTTATTTACTGGCTTATAATATGTCTTGATTTTAAGTGATAAGGCACCTGTCAGTTACAAAGTTTTAGGATTATGCGTTTGGCTTCCCAAATTTGCTGATTTTATTTTCTATAATCTATAACAGATCTAGACTGCTGATGTTTTTGGTCTTTTTATTTCCCCAAAGAAAGCATTTCACTTTGCTCTTGGGCGCATGCTCTTAAAATTTATATTTATATGTATACACACATGCATATGTGTATATATATATAAACGCAAATGTAAGAATTATATCAATTTACATTTAGAGAATTTATTAATTCTTCATGAAAGAAGAAATGTAGTTAAACGTGGACACTATGTGTCTGCAGATTAAAATATACAGCTGAGTTAAAAAAAAAAAAAAACTGTCTTCTTGATTTGTAACACAGCCCTAACATTTTATATTTTCTTCCACCTAACACCGTGCTGCTAGCACTATATTAATTAACCTTACATTGAAGTAAATTGATCATTTTCTTAAATCTTACTTCCTGAGACAAAGCTTCCTAAGGTAAAGATAGGCTTTAAGATAGGCTTTAAGAAGTCACCAAGTTATTCTGTGAATCTAGAATGTCTGTCCCTTGCTCACAGCAATGATCCCAACTGGCTACGAGTGCAGCTTGTAAACTTTTAATTTTACCAACATCTTAAAATTGCACAGTGCTTCACACATATTTTATCACTTAATCTTTCCTGTCTCCATGGCCTACTTGAGTGTGCCGAGGTGTGAAGCCTTCTAAGTGTCAGGAATCTCTGAAGACAAAAATTAAGGTCCTCACTACATCTTATTTATAGTAAATTATTTCACTTATATGTATGTGTCATATGTAACTAACCACATTTTTTGGAATGCATTTAACTAAATATATCTTCACAGTGTTTTTTTTCTTCTTATGTTTATTATAATCATGGAAATACTTCTAGCAGGTGCTAAGTTCTATTAGAACCACAAAGACACCGACATTAATGTGTCCACAGCTGAAAGGCCCACGAGGGACAGAGACGTACCTCAGACCCATTTGGTATGATTTCTAATCTAGTTTTTAAAAATAAGGATACTTTTCTAGCGGGTCCTTGAATTGTATCTATGAAACTACGAATCTATATTAAGTATGTCACAGAGAATAGAATTTTATTTTACTTATTGAATAGGGCTCTTAGGGTATGCTTCAGAAAATATAGGTTTAGTATTATTTTTATAGATCATTTTAAAGATTTTATAGCAAAATTCCATCTTATTAAAATCTCAAAATGCATACTGAATCAAAATTAAAAATAAACACTCTTTGACCAAACAAGTATAGTCAAATTGTTACATAAAATTGATCTTCATTGCAGCCTTAATTTAATCACAAACATACATAACTATTCAAAAGAGTAAAATAAGTCTGTAGGCAGTGGCTATGGAAATTAACTGATAAAATTCTAGACAGAAACTACTTTTTTGCAGAATAGCATTTACAGGACTATTCTATAATTTTAAAAAGAAGAAAAGTATGTAAATTAACTGTGACTATTTATGTGAAAGGGCAGGACAGGGTAGATACCTGTTTGTGTGAAGATTCGAACCAAACCTTAAAGAGTGAGCGCCTAGAAGTAGATTAACTGGTAGCAGAGAAAGGCACTGGGAAACTTTTAATTTTTTGTTGTACTTTACAAGGCTTGGATTTCAAAGGTAAGCAAGCATTGAGTTTATAATCAAATGGACATATAAATTCAAGAATTTAAAGTGTTAAATGTATAGGATAAAATGCAATGTTCAGAGCTATTAATACTCTCTTGGACTAACTTAGGCACCATCGCTAGGCTAAACCACTGTAATCAATGGAAACAAATACGGCCTTCTCCACGCAACAAAATAAGTCACAGCATTTGGAAATAAAGCTGAATCTCATCAGGCAGAGTCAATCCAACCCAGGTTCATTTCATTCTCAGAATCTCATTTGCCAGTGATTTAAAATTGAATAATGGACCGACTGTGTGTGAAGGAAAGGCATGCCTTTCTTTTGTATTTCTGAAACAGTAATACAGTCGGCGGAGACCCTGGTGGGTGAGCTGGCGATCCGGGTGATAGCAGAGGAATGGTGTTGTGCAAGATAGGGCCTTAATGAGATAAGGGAATATGTATTTTTATGAGGGGAAAGAAGTTCATAACATTTTTCATATGAAACATACACAATAATGGGATAGATTATATCTCACGAAATGTGGCCTACAGTAAGCTAGTGTTGCATGTCTTCCTTCCATAGAAAAGGGATGAATTGGGGACATTCACTTATAATGAAAATTGTCTGTATTTTTCTCAATTGAGAGAGTTCATTGAGACTTCAGAGAATAGTTTTATTACATATTACATGGGAAGGAAAAAACACATTTCTTTTTGTTCCATAACAACCTTTTATCAGGCACAACAATGAGCCACCGTGGCAGGTGTCTCAGAAAAGAAGCCGCGGCCGACAGACCCAGGTGGTCAAGGTGGAGTTTCTTTTCCAAGTGGCCTTCAGGAGCTTTCAGCAAATTGAAGTACTACCCCTGTCACCCTACATAGACCATGGGAGAGCTTCTCTCATTTTTGCGTTTGTTGTTTTTCCAACGATTTAGTAAAAAGGAAGAAAATGAGAAAAAGAGAGGAAACAAAATTGTAAGCATTTGCTATATTGTGGTCATGCACTGCAGGTTCTGAAAAAAACAGCAGTCAGCAGATGCACAAGATACGGCAGACAGCTCCCAGGAACTGTTTTTCTGTCGTCCCAAGAATTCTGGAGACATATTTTATTGCAACCTGTCATCTCACGCACATTTTCAAGGTGACCTCAGCTCTTGCAGGTTCTCCCTCTCAAACAATGCTCACGTTTCTACTTTTGAGTTATCCTAAATACCTCTGAGGATGGGGTGGAAAAGTTATTTCTTCACAAAATCTGGCAACTTTTCTCCGTGACCTTTTCTCCTCAAATATTACAAAGTGACAGAATTTCCACTAAAACCACCTCCTTAAGTGAAGTTTGCACTTGGTTGCCCGAATTTTCTGTAGGGCCCTGACATGGGATTTGTTTGTACGGTTCTGTTTGTTACCAAGGTTGATAAGGAGTGTTCTCTCTTCCTTGACTTTTTCTGGAAAAATACGTGGTAATTTGAGATTTCCCCTTTGTCCAGGGATTTTTTTTTATGACAGTTGTTTAGAATCTAAGCAGTTGCATAGTTTTATGTTACTTTTCCCCCACATATTTCTGATACTTGGGATTAAAATACATTCTGATCATGCAAGTGGTAAAATGTTAACTTTTTTGAATTTATTCAAGTTATCTTTGAAGCTAAGAACATAACTCTTGTAAATCCTCCATGGCTCTAAGAAAAGAATATATATGCTCTTTCTTTGCTTGGTACGCTTTATATGTAAATATTTACCAATTGAGCTTATGGGTAATATTATTTAAATCATCTGTGGCCTTATCTATGTTTAATCTGTTTATTTATTAAGAAACACATTGCATCTTCCTTTACGATGTTCGAGTTAAATTTGTCATCAACCTCTAGGTAACTTTCTATATGTATTTTGCTTTATGTTGTTTGATGCACAAGCGTTTGTGACTCAGTTTCCAAACTGAGTGGTGCTAATGGACATAGGTGATGATTTTCTTGGTCCTGGTTAATGTTTGGGTCATGAATTTTCCTGCCTGACTTTTAATATTCTGACATTTCCTGTGTTTCTTTATATTTCCTGATACCCCATTCAATCCTCACCAAACATTTTGTGGTGGGAGTGAGGGAGGGCACAAGAATTTCAACTGCTGAGAAGTGACGTTTGTGGCAGGCTGACACTATATACTTTAAGGCAAAACAAAACAACCCCAAACGAAACAACTTAATAAAGCAAGAAGAATCTGAAAAACTTCCAGGCAAAATAGACACTAAGAGCGTGACAAAAATTTAACCGGATAGGTATCCCGCCAACCGTGTCCTTGCCGCTCCCCATCCTGGGCAGCATGGGGCCCTAAACCAGCGTCCACTTTCTTTAATTTATTTTTTTTTATTGTTGGGGATTCATTGAGGGTACAATAAGCCAGGTTACACTGATTGCAATTGTTAGGTAAAGTCTCTCTTGCAATCATGTCTTGCCCCCATAAAGTGTGACACACACCAAGGCCCCACCCCCCTCCCTCCTTCCCTCTTTCTGTTTCCCCCGCCATAACCATAATTGTCATTAATTGTCCTCATATCAAAATTGAGTACATAGGATTCATGCTTCTCCATTCTTGTGATGCTCTACTAAGAATAATGTCTTCCACGTCCATCCAGGTTAATACGAAGGATGTAAAGTCTCCATTTTTTTTAATGGCTGAATAGTATTCCATGGTATACATATACCACAGCTTGGTAATCCATTCCTGGGTTGGTGGGCATTTAGGCTGTTTCCACATTTTGGCAATTGTAAATTGAGCTGCAATAAGCAGTCTAGTACAAGTGTCCTTATGATAAAAGGATTTTTTTTCCTTCTGGGTAGATGCCCAGTAGTGGGATTGCAGGATCAAATGGGAGGTCTAGCTTGAGTGCTTTGAGGTTTCTCCATACTTCCTTCCAGAAAGGTTGTACTAGTTTGCAGTCCCACCAGCAGTGTAAAAGTGTTCCCTTCTCTCCACATCCACACCAGCATCTGCAGTTTTGAGATTTTGTGATGTGGGCCATTCTCACTGGGGTTAGATGATATCTCAGGGAAGTTTTGATTTGCATTTCTCTAATATATAGAGATGATGAACATTTTTTCATGTGTTTGTTAGCCATTCGTCTGTCGTCTTTAGAGAAAGTTCCAAAGCATCCACTTTTTACTTGCTTTCTTTTTTACATACTTTTATCACATTGAGATATATCACCGGCAACATATATTTTTAAAATTTTGCCTTTACATTTATGAAAGTTATATTACAATATAGGTAGAAATCTGCGTCTTATATTGACGAGATGCATCCCAATTGTCATGTGGTCTGGCTCATTGATTTTGACTGTTGTATAACATTTCACTTCATAAATATTCTGATGTGTACCTGTGTTGTGTCCATGATTTTGGCTATATGAAAAATACGAATACATTTTTGTATATACACAAAAGTGGTGCTTGGCTATATACCTAAGTTCAGATTTCTGGGACAAAATATGAATTTTAAGTTAAGAAACTGTACCTCCAAAGTTTCCAAAGCAACTGCCCAATTTTTACATCTGTTTACTACATTCTCTTCAACATAAGGTATTATCAGAGCTTTCTATTTGTTTTGTCAAATGGTGTTAAATTTCTAATACATTTTGGTATTTATTAGCATTTCTTTGATCATCACTCATTTAAATATGTTTCCTCCTGTTCATCCTCTATCCGTGTATCCCTCCCTGGTGAGCACCTGCACTTTTCTATTTGCTGTCGTCCTTTTCAGTTGTTGGAACTCAGCTTGCTGCTGCTTCTAAAGGGATTATTTACATATGCTTGATACTATTCCTTGGTTGGCTGTATGAATTGCGGGTATTTCCCCTGAGTTTTTAACTTGTGTTTTCACTTTCTTTAATGTGCTGTTTTATGAATAATCCTTAAATGCAAGACAGAAACACTTAACCATTTTTTATTTTATGGTCAATTCAAGGTCTAAAAAGCACGCACCTGCATTTTCTTCTCAAGGTTTTTATCTTTAGACTTTCCATTTAATTCACTCATGAATCTGAAATTGATTTTTTTAATGTGAAAGGTTGTAGGAATACCACTCAGGTGTCTTGGCTGGGGTTGTTGGAGCCTTTGCACCTTCGGAAACCCTCACTGTGGTAACGCTGCTCAGCCCCGTTTCCTTGACGACTCTCAATACAAAAAGGGGAGACCCAAAGTTCGACTTTGCTTCACCCTGAGATGACAGGTCATGTCCCCACCTTCTGTGGCTGCCGCTGCCCCACTGAAACCTGCCGGCCCCGGTGAATGCCTGCCACGGCCAGATGAGAAAGACCCAGCTACCTGACCAGCGAGGGTGTCTAAAAACCCTCACCCATCCCCTCATCTCCTCTGCCCTCAACACTCAGGGCAGCCCACCCAAATTTGTGAAGCTCTCACCCTTTTCTCTATTTTTTGTCTCAGAACCTTCTCTTCATTATCCTACCGGATTCTGAGAATAAAAGAGACTGAATCAAATGAATGTTTAATTCGTATGCTATAAATATGTGTCTCTGTGTAAAAAACAAACGCCCAAATAACACTCCCTTTTCTACAAGTAGAGGCTGCTCTGCCTTCTGAATTAGAACATTAGCTTTTCACGAGACTGATAGAGAAAGCACGTGTGTGGATACTTCCCTTTAGCCCTGGGTGCCCTAAAGCTCCTACATTCGCGTGGAGTTTTTATCTCTGTCACGGTAGAGGTTATGGCATCGTGCTCTAGCTCCATGCTTCATGAATGCAGAGCCGGCTTTCCTGATGACCTCTTTTTAGCAACTTCACCTGGTATTTGTGAGATTTCTTTCTTTCTTTTTGCAGTTTTTGGCCGGGGCTGGGTTTGAACCCACCACCTCCGGCAGATGGGGCCAGCGCCCTACTCCTTTGAGCCACAGGCGCCGCCCTCTGTGAGATTTCTTTTTACTCTCAATTCAACGTTTCCATCTGGACAACGTAAAAATATGTATCCTTTTTAATGTATTGGATTAGACTTTGTAAATGCTTCCACTTTGAAAAATCAAATGTGTAGTTCAGGGAAAACTTGTTCTTGTTTTAACTCATCCTGTTAGTGCCTCTGCCTCTTCCTTCTGTCTCTCTCGTCCCCTCCCCTCCTCCTCTGCAGAGCTGTGCTCCCTGCTTCTACTCAAAGTCGCTTCCTCTTCCTTCCCAGGGTTTTCCTCGTTTCTGTCTCTTTGTGTTGTAAGGATTTATTGTACTGTCTCTCGTAGGCCACTGACTTCATAATCATCATTTTTTCAGTTCCTCGATGGAACTCTTAAATTTGAAAACTTGAAAATGTCTCTTTACTCTTCCAAGAAGTTGTGCGTGTGTGTGTGTGATCCGAATATAACCCCCTGAATAGGCAGGTTTTTTTTTTTTTTAATAACACGGCTTTATTGAGATATAATTACCTGCCACATGTTACTTTTTTTTTTTTTTAAGGTAAAGTTAACATCCGACTCCTCCATTCATTCCACCAGCTGCTCGGGTGACTGAGACCCTGACGTGAGTTTCTATTTTCCTTCGCCTATTCCTGTTTTCAACTCCCTCATCACCCGTATAAACGGGGTTGTTTGCATTTCTTAGGGAGTGAAACATCACCAAGTGGCAGAAAGCTAACAGTTTTGATCTCTGCAGATTGATGAGGCGCTAACTGGGGCAACAGTTCCCCTGTGGTTTGATATGAAAATAAAGATCATACACTCCTAATTTTCTCCTAGGGAAACTGTATACCTTCTGCTACATTAAAAAAAGAAAGAAAGTCAGGGTGAGCCCACCAGTGTATTTTCCCTGTAGTGTCCCTGGGATTAGGATGTTCCGAGACCTGCCCAGGGGACGAGGCACAGCTTTTGGGCAGATGTGTCCTTTTCCTAAGGGGACCAGAGACGTTGTAAGTAGCCCTCCCCAACTACAACTCCCTGGCAATGGGCCACATAATAAACGATCACGTTATTCCTCAGAAGATCATGGAAAACCTAAAACTTAGTTAGGAAGGCTAAATGACCCTACGTTTTCAAGACAAAAGGAAAATATTACGGCCTCCCTCTCATGCCAACCCAGAAAAGGTTTTCACTTCTATCTCCAAGTCATTCCAGATCTGGCTTCCTCTGCCTGCAGACTCTCTTCATGGTTTACCTCTGCTCATAAGGCAAACTCCTCAAGGCCATGGGTTTTATCTTGACTGTGTTATATACAAGACTGATCACAGCACTGAAGCTAATTGGTGGTTTTATATCATCAGGATCATTACCATTTTAAGTGTAGGTGTATATTAAACTGACAACTCAAATTTATAGGATAGATAAACAAAGAACGTTTACTCATTTCATACAAATGGCTTGCCCAGAGCTTATTAAATCTCATGTTCTTTGGAATATTTTATCAGTGTAGCATATGACATTTTAGGAACATGCGTCAT